>NC_073628.1:2008125-2675000 GCF_029407905.1 Bubalus kerabau | reverse complement strand
ACCACCACCATCACCACCATCACCACCACCACCACCACCACCACCACCATGCTCATCATCATCATTCCTTATCCTCCTCCTCAAGACATCCCCAACTCTCTGCCAAAGACAAAGGAAGGCAGGAGGAAGAGAGCCACCCCACACCTCCTCCATGCTCCCACCTCAGCTCACAGAGCGTACACCCACCTCCGTGCCTCTTGGCTCCCTCCCTCTCCTCATTTGCTGATGTACTTCCTGAAGCAGCTGCTCTAGTGAAGTAAGTAAATTCTCAGTCTTCTTTGGGATCTAAGCTTATATCTCCTTCATCAGACAGGTCCCAGGTTCCCCAGAGCTGACCTCAGCAATCTCTAAATTGTACCCTGACACCAGCCTTCTCTGCAGGTATGCACACCTGTCTGCAAACTCAGGTGAGCTTGGGGCTCAGGAGCTCTGTTCCTAAGTTGGTGCTGGCTGTGTTGGGCACAGTGAATAGCAGAGATGGAGGAGGGGCTGCCAGAGAGGAGAAAGAGGGAGGGGAGGAAGCAGGGAGGGAGAGAGGGAGGGCCTGACATCTGAAGAACAGATCAAATTCTCACTAGATCCCAGGGGAAGCCTTGGGCCACTTGCAAAATTCCAACGGTCAGCGGGGCTGCTGACCAGACGTGGTGGCTCTGCTCTTGTCCAACCCAGGAGCCGGGGGCCAAACCCGGCCCGCAGACCTGCTTGGACTGCACCTCCTCCCTGGGGCACCACTGGCGATGGTCCAAATGCCCCACCTGGTGACTGTGACACCTGAAAGTGGGCAGGACAGGTGAGCATCGCTGAGGTGGGGACAGTGCTACCTGGTATCTGCTACCAGCTGTCGTGGTCTGGGCAGGGCTGGCTACCCACCTGACCCGTGATGCCAGGGGTCCTGCAGACCAGCCTGGAGCCTCCCACCCCACCCCCAACCACAGAAGCTTCTGCAGGCCAAGGTCTGGGGGCTGAGGGCCTTCACCAGAGTCTGTCCTGGGTCTTGAGAGGCCACTTTGCAGCCAGAGGCACAGAGAGGCTAAGGGACCTGCCTGGCAGGTGGTGGGTGTATCGACAAAGCCCAGGCCATGGACCTGCAGGGCGGCCTCCCTCCACTTCCGAATGGTAAGTTGGGCAAAGGGCCCAAGGGTCATGTGTACAAGACCCTGTAGGGCAGAGTCAGAGGGGCATTCTGGCTGCCCAGGCCACCCCTCTGCACCTACTCCCTTCACGCCCTGAATCCTGCAGCTGTAGGCCACTTGGGGCTAGCAGCGGAGCTGAGCGTGTGAAGGAGAGGCTGGCACCCTGGTGGCAGAGGCCAGACAGGGCTAAAGATGGCCCTGCTGACACATCCCAGTGTCTGTCCCACTGCCCTCCTTTCCAGCCTCCCAGGAGACACCTGTCCTCCCCCCAGACCCCAGGGGTCACCAATGTCCCACTGCCCTTCTCCCAGGACCCCAGGGGTCACCTGCATCCCACTGCCCTCCCCTCCAGGCCCCAGGGGTCACCTATGTCCCACTGCCCTTCTCCCAGGACCCCAGGGGTCACCTGCATCCCACTGCCCTCCGCCCCAGGCCCCAGGGGTCACTTACATCCCACTGCCCTGCCCCCCAGGCCCCAGGGATCACCTATGTCCACTGCCCTCCTCCCCAGACCCCAGGGGTCACTTGCATCCCACTGCCCTCTGCCCCAGGCCCCAGGGGTCACTTACATCCCACTGCCCTGCCCCCCAGGCCCCAGGGATCACCTATGTCCACTGCCCTCCTCCCCAGACCCCAGGGGTCACCTGCATCCCACTGCCCTCCCCCCCCCCGGCCCCAGGGGTCACCTATGTCCCACTGCCCTTCTCCCAGGACCCCAGGGGTCACCTGCATCCCACTGCACTCCCCCCAGACCCCAGGGGTCACCTGCATCCCACTGCCCTGTCCCCCAGGCCCCAGGGATCACCTATGTCCACTGCCCACCTCCCCAGACCCCAGGGGTCACCTATGTCCACTGCCCTCCTCCCCAGCCCCCACGAAGAATCACCTGTGTGTAGGGAACCTGCAGCTCTCCCAACCCAGCTTCCAAAAGCAGGCTCCTCAGCACTTGCTCCTGCAATGCTGTAGGCAGGGGGTGGGGTGAGAAGGACCTGCAGGGCAGGGTGGGCGAAGCAGGGTGAGCAGGGCTGGGCTGGGCGGGAGCTGGCTACTCGGGGGAGTGGAGAATGACACTGGAACATAGGGAGCTGGGACTGAATTCGCTGTGCCTCACACTCGCTGTGTGACCCCAGGCTGTCGCTCAGCTTCTCTGTGCCTCAGTTTCTGCCCGGGAGGAAGAAGCCACAGGAGGTCACAGCGGGGATCTTCTGGTGTTGCGTGATGACCCGTCTACCTCCCACTGTCATCTCGAAGCAAACCTGCCAACAGGGAGGTGCGGCTGCCTCGGGGTGTTAGGTAACACCCCAGCCTGCTCCTCAGACTGCAGCCGCGCGGCTGGACCCAGATCCTCCTGGCGCCCGAGGCGGCTGCTGCAGCCGGTCCTGCTGGTGGCGGCTGGGGGCTGGAGGGGACGGCTGCAGGCTCTGGAGAGGCGCATGCGGGACGGCTGGTCCTCTCCACACCCCCAGGGGGTGCCCGTCCTGCAGTACCCGCCGGCCCTCACTGGGCAGCCTGCAGCACCTGTCCACGGCCCCTCCGGACACCGCTTGGACACTCCCCTGGAGACTCTGCCAGCTCCGGACCTGCAGGGTCCCCGCCAAGAAGAGCCTGTGCTGGGGGCGGCCAGGGTCCGAGGGGTCAGCTGAGCCCTCTGCTGGGCCAGTGCACCACCCCGCCCCACTGCCCACCCCACCTCCCCCCAGAGGCGGGGCGGCAGAGCTCAGTGGAAACTCCAGGGGCCCAGCCTGGAGGAGGGAGCCGGCCCGCCTGGAGGAGGGAGCCAGCCCGCCGCGCCCGGATGCCCTGCTGCACAGTGAGTGAGCGCCACCCGCCTGGGGGGGCCGCCGCGCTTTGGGGGCTGAAGGGAATGTCTGGGGCGCCCCCGCCACCACCCCCCACCACCCCCTACCCCATCCCAGACACGCCCCTCAGTGGGAGCTGGGCAGGTGGGTCCCAGGGCACCCCGGGCAGTACTGCATTGCACCCATGCCTGGGCCTCCGCGTCCCTTTCCCCCACCCCACCCCTGGGGGCAGCTCCAGCCAGCGCCTCCTGGAGGAGCAGCCGGACAGGGTGGGCGCTTTGGGACTTGCGAGCCCTGCAGGATCACTTCTGAAGATCCCTGTGTCCCGTCAGAGCCTCAGACTTCTGGCTTCTTTCCCCACCACGGTTTCTTTCTTAAAAACCAGACTTCAGAGGGGAGTATCTGTGAATTTCTGAGCTAACGTCACCCTGGCAGGGTGGAGGATAAAGCTGAGAGGTGCTCAGGGTGTGACGGAGGACATGGATACAACCTGGGGTGCAGACAGGGTTCTTGCAGCAGAAGTGGGGTCGGCAGGGCTCAGCTCCCCGTCCCCAGCCTGTGTGTGCACCAGGCACCTGGGGAGCTCAGCGCCTTTCCCTCAGGGGGCTCCGAGGTCAGGGGGGGCCTGGCCACCGCGGCATTGTCTCCTCCAGTGTTTACATAATGTAAGGAGGCGGCAGCCCAGGGCCTGTGGTCCAGACCCTGGGTGAGGAAGGCTCTGTTGGTGCGGCAGGGCAGGAGCAGCCGGCTCGGGACCCCAGGAGAGCCCCGGAGCTGGATGCAGGGCTGCTCTAGACCGGGCTAGCTGACCAAACCGGCCAGCGTGGAGGACTCGGGGAGACAGAGGTGATGGTCACGGAGCCTGGGTTCAAGTCCCTGCTTCTCACCAGCTGCATGTCCCTGGGCAAGGGCCTGCCTTCTGCCTCTGCTCCCTTTGTCCATCTGAGAGGTTAATAATCGTGCCTGCCTCGCCACCACTTTTGTGAGAATGAAATAAGCTCCCGGGTGTGGGGTGGCTGGCATGGTGTAACACCAGACCATAGGTGTGTTTTTGGTTGTTGCCACTAAAAATTTAACTGAACGTTCGTTAATTTTGATGTTGCATTTTCCTATTCATCTTTGGAGAGCCAACAAATTCATTTTAGTCTCAGATAAGTATGTACCTCTTGAAAGGCTGTGCCCACAGGTCTGGCAGCAAGAAGTTCCATGGCTTGGGTCGTGGGCGGGAGGGGTGGGGGGAGGGCAGCAAGCTCCATAAACAGAGGGCAGTGGGGCTGGGAGGCTGTCCCCGTGGGTGGGGACCACCGGCCCTGCAGCAGCCAGCCCCGGGTCTGAGCCTCCCACCACCCAGGGACCCCCCACCCCAGGTCAGTAGGGTAGGGACTCAGACCTGCCGCAGACCAGCCCCCCTGCAGGTCTGCTCAGCGCTGGGTGCCCCGCAGGGAGCCCTGGGCTGGTGCCCTCCCAGGAGACGCCGTCTGCCAGTCCTGGAGGCTGGCAATGACCTCTGTCCCTCGGGGGGCCTTGGCAACTGGTTCCTCAACATCCCACTGCCTCTGGCTGACTCTCAGGCTGACTCCTCCAGGCGGCAGAGAGGGTGAAGAGAGGAATAGTAATTGGGCCAAAGGAAACATCCAAACATTCGCTCCTCAAGCTCTCGTCCTGCAGCCAAGGAAGGCAGGGAGGGAGACGCTGAGCGCACAGCCCCTGAACCCCACTCCTGGGCAGGGTTGCAGGGGAGCAGACTCCCCTGGGGTCCCCACATGCTGGGCCTCTCCCTGCGAGGAGGGCCCCAGGGCCACAAGAGACGCCCCTCCAGAGGTCTGATTGAAGCCATTGGCTGGTGATTTTGGGTGAAAGACCCTCTTTTCCTAAAAGGAAACCCGAGGTGATGGGGTGGGGAGGGGGCGTCTGGGAGCTGCCAGGAGCCAGGACAGGGTGGTGACTGCAGGTGGGCTGGTGAGTCGGGGCAGAGCATGGCTGCTAGGGGTTGGGGCCCTGAGGGGGCTGGGCAGCTCCAAACAAGCCTCTTGGCTGGGCTTCTGCTGTCCTTCTCAAGGAGCCCCCACAGGGCCCCCAGGCCCACGCGGGTCCCTGGGCTGGACAGCCCTTGTGCACTGTCCCAGATCCCTCGACTTCACCAGCCTTGCCGTGGCCCTCCCCCAGAGCAGACCCTTACCGCTCCCGCCCCTCCCACCCTGCAGCACCACCTGGGATCACCCGCTCCTCACACTCCCCCTGGGTAAGGCCAGGCCAGGGGCAAGGATGCCCCAGAGCCAGCCGGCCAGAGGGGCCCAGGGTGACCCAGGTGTGTCCTGCAGCCCTCTGGGCCTTCATCTCCAGCCAGCAAGTGTCATGCCGCAGCTGGCTGAGTCAGAAGCCAGCATCCTCTGGCTGGCAGTCCTCAGCTGGCCCACAATTTGTCCTTGTCACATACTTGTCCGTCCTCCAGAGCCCTGTGCACCCCGGGAACCCACAGCCCCCGTCCAGCCCCTCAGGCCTCCCTGAACCCACGTCCTCTCGGCTCCTCCTCCAGGCCTGGGGGTGCTCTGAGGACTGACTCAGCAGGAGGGCAGCTCCCTTGGCAGGGAAGGAGCCCCTAGCTCAGTAACAGAGCCATCTGAGATCCACCCTGTCCTTACCAGGCTCAGGCCAAGCATTAGCAGACAGGGTGCCCCGGACCCCAAGAGAGACCCAAACCCCTTCTCTGACCAGCAGCTCATCGGTCCAGCCCGAATATGCTCACCAGACATTTCCAGGCATTGTTCTGTGAAACCTCCCTGGGGATCCAGGACACCCCCAACCTCACCCCTCCCGCACCCCCACCACGGGCCTGAAGGAGGCAGACTCAGAGCCGATCATCAACAGAGTGACGAAGTGTGCCAGCTCCAGGGTGCAGCCAGGCGGGCGGGGAAGGTGGCAGGAGCTGACTGCAGGTCACCGAAGCAGACCGAAACGGCCCCCTGGCCCTCACCTGCTGAGTGCGGCTGTGCTGGGGGCTTCCTGCTCCAGCTCTCTTGTCCTTACACCCGCCTGTGAGCAACTGCTGTCCTGAGTAAGAACTGTCCTGTTGCTGGGAAACTGGAGCATGGGAGGTTGTATTGGTCAGCTAGTGCTGTGTAACAAATTGCTACAGACTTAGCAGCTCCAAGAGCTTCTACCCACCCCCCACCCCCACCACTATTATTCCCGTGGCCAGCAGTCCCGGCTTCTCTTGGGTGTCTGCTCAGAGCCTCACAGACAGAAATCAGGACAGCTGCCGGCCAGTTCCTTCTTCATCCCCTGGGAGAGAGCTTATGCCCACGATCACTCAGGCCCTTGGCCAAACTCCATTTCTAGCAGCCATAGGACTGAGGCCCCCGTTTCTTCACTGGTTGTCAGCAGGGCCACTGAGTTCCCTGCTACGTGGCATCTTCTGTCTTTGGGGGGAGAGCCTCCCTCCTGTCAAAACCTCCTCAGTCTCTGGCCTCCGGATCCAGTAGCCAGACCCACCCCACTCATCTCCTGTTTGATGAACCAAAGTCGACTGAGCAGCGGCCTCAGTGACCTCTGCAAAGATCCCCGTTGCCAGGTTGAGTGAAGTCATCAGAGGCACCATCTCGCTGGTATTCACAGATGGCACCCAAGCTCAAGGGCAGGATATCGTGGGGAGGGGGCATTGAGCCATCCTGCAATTCCATCTGCAATTCCTGCCCACCCGGAGGCTCAGCGATGTTCAAGGTCAAACAGCTAGTAAGTGGCAGAGCTGTGGTCATCCCCGGGGGTCTGACTCCAGGGACGCAGCCCTTCAGAGAGGGGAGGGCTCATCTCAGGGGAGTGGGAACCTGAGCCAGGGCTGTGGGGGTACGCCTGACAGAACCCAGGGGGCCGACAGGAGAGAGGGCCTGAGGGGCCGGCCATGAGGGTGGGGGGCATCACAGGAGGGGCACGCCACGCTTTCCCCTCACAACATCTCAGGCCCACCATGAGGCTGCACAGATGAGGGGCCGGCCAGATGGCCCTGGGGGTCAGGGGGTCAGGAAAACCACAGCGGCAGTTGCCGAGGTCTGGGGGTGAGCAGGGCGGGGGCTACGGAGTGAGGGTCTACAGGTGGGCATGCACTCCCACGAGCTGCCTGTCCATCCATGTGATTACTGTCTCTCAGCCCGGAGGGTACCCTGGACGGTAGGACCCTCTGCTTTGCTCACCGTGGGCTCCTGGAGGTCCACCGGGGCAGCCTGGTGATGACGCGGTCAAAGACACAGCCTGCTGGATGGACCGACTGCCAGGCCCCCGCCCAGCAGCCGCCCACAGAGCAGGCTGGGCTCCTAGGGACTCCTCCACGGCAGATGAAAGTCTGCCGCTCCCCTACAGGTCCCACGGCCCCCGAGCCCTGGGGCAGCAGAGGCAGCAGCCACAGGACACAGCGTCTCCTGCCCGGGGCCCGGGGAGCCGCCCCGTTGCTGGCGCGGCGCCCGGCCGCCCGCTGTGGCCACGGCCGTCCTTGCCAGGTGTGTGAAGGAGAAGGCGGGCCGGGCTGGCACAGATGGGGCCTGTCAGCTGCCTTAAATTACAGCTCACCCCACCTGGCCGGCGAGACCTGCTGCCTCCTCCTCTTCCTGCAGAGACTCTCCCTCATTCCCCTCCGCCCCGCAGGGGTTCCCTGCCTCGGCCTGAGTGCACAGGACCCAAGGGGTGGGGCGCCCCCTGCTCCTCCACGAGCACAGGCGGGTGAGCGGAACACCCACCAGGCGGGGGTCAACACAGAAGCCGCGAGTGTGCCAGGCCCCCGTAAGGGCTCCCCACCACATGCTGCACTGACCGTGGGGTTGACCTGCCTTTGCGGCCACACTGCGAGGCTGTGGGCAGAGGCCTGAACAGCACGGGCACCACGCCAGCCTGGAGGGGCTTCCTGTCCAGATGGAAAACCAGCAAAACCGCAAAGAGCTGGAGGGGTGGAAGGCGGGCCACACAGGAGGCTGCCAGGAGGCCTCCCTGGAGGAGGTAGCAGGGGTGGGGGGGCGGCCCACAACAGTCCCCTTTGCTCCAAGATGGAGAAGGGCCGCTTCTGTTCAGCCAGTCACGGCCACGCCATCAGAAGGCAGAGTCACTCCTGTGCTCCGGGCATCAGTGCTGGGGGACACCAGCTCTCCCCCTGAGGCCTCCGTCAGAGCCCTGGGGGCCCTCGCGCGTCCCGCTTTCGTGGTGGATGTGTGTTAGTCTCCTGGAGCTGCTGGTGGCCAAGCCCCGCACGGGGACTTCAGTGATGGACCTCTAGCCTCTCACTCTGGGGGCCAGAAGCTCAGGATGGAGGCATCTGGGGGTTGTTTCCTCCATGGGCTGGGACAGAGAATGCGGTCCAGGCCCCTCCCCCAGCTCCCCGCTGCTTGCTGGGGGTCCTGCTGAGGGGTCGCCGGTTTGCAGAGTCACCACCTGGTCTCTACCTGGTGTCCCAGGCTCCTGCGTCCTGCAGCTGAGCCAAGCCCGTAGGTACTAGCAGCAGCCTGGTCTTTCAGCGGGGCTCCCCTCTGCCAGACCCGGAGCCACACCCCCACGGGGAGCCTTCCGGCCGGTGGTTACAAAACCAGAAGACTGGGGCACCTGGAGAGGACTCTGAGCGAGGTCTAGGCTCGGGCCCTCATGGCCCTGGAGAGCTGGGCAGGACCCGCCTGGCTTGTTCTTGCCCCTCGGGATGAGCCCCGAGGTCCTCTGGCTTCCCCATCGCTCCCTAGAGCATCTTCCTTTCCTCCCAGCAGGGGTCACTCTGAGGCGAGGGTTTTGCTGCACCTCCACCTTTTTGGGGCCGGCACATGGAGAGGTGGGCTCCCCAGGTGGCTCTCGTGGTAAAGAACCCGCCTGCTGGTGCAGGAGACCTAAGAACCTTGGGTTCAGTCCCTGGGTCGGGAAGATCCCCTGGAGGAGGGCACGGCAGCCCACTCGAGTATTCTTTCCTGGAGAATCCCAAGGACAGAGGAGCCTGGAGGGCTATAGTCCATGGGGTCGTAAAGAGTCAGACAGGACTGAGCGACTTAGCGTGCTTGGGGAAGGGAGGACAGATGGATGGACAGGAGATCAGGTGGGGGGAAGCTGAGACCCCAGAGGTGCCAGCTGGAGCGGAGGCTGCCATACTCACGATGTGACTGCCCGTGGGCGGGGGCGGGGCAACTCAGCGCGCCAGTGAGTTAATGAGGATTGCAGTGGAGGACCAGCATGGATACCTCTCCCCATCTGACCACGGGGGTTAACGGAGCAATAATGGAGCCCCTCCTACATGCCAGGCACAGGAGCCTTCCCTCTGTCTACCCTCCCGAAGTACCTGATAAGAAGCTGTGATTAAAACCTCTGCAGAAGGGAGAGGCTGAGGCTCAGAAAGGCTGAACAACCCATTGCATTGTCTACCAGACTGGCTTCAGAGAGAGCTTTCTGTGACTCAGTCCTGCCTTTCTCCACCCCCGCTCTCAACAGCTACTCTTTGTGAGAGAAGAAGATGATCAAACATTCCTTTTGGATCAAAATGATTCAGTTTTTGTTCCCCAGTAAGAATGCAAAACTTTTTAATGAAAGACTTCAGATAAGCCACCAGCAATCCCTCATACCCTAGTATGAATTAGGAGTGTGTGTGGGGTGGGGTCCGCTGTGAGGATCGGTTCGCAGCAGAATAGGATTCAGAGAAGTGGATATCCAGAGGCTATGAAGCCTAAGCAGGGAACCCCATCCTGGATTTCAGGGGGCTTTCTAGGTAAGGGGTATACCCTGCAAGAGAGCCTGGAAAGAAGTGAAAGTCCAAGTGTCTGGCCCTGCACCAAGAGGAAACTCTGCCCTCACCCACCCCACCATAGGACCAGGGGCACCTGGTGTGGCCGCAGTGCTCGGCCCCTGGCTCTGCCCTCAGTGGTCCCTACACTCCTGTCCCCTCAGGGCCTCACAGACCCGCCCGGCCCCCCAGGGAAGCCCTGTCCCTCCCCCAGGGCCCCGGGGTCTGTGCTGGAGGGCCCCTCCCTGCCGCCACCTCACTCCTGGGAGCACAGAGGTCTGCCCTGGGGTGGGGGAGGCAGGGCGAACAGACCCAGGAAGACCTCGCCCACCTTCTCTCCAGCCTCCTGCTGCTCAGGAAGGACCTCACCGAGGGCCCCTGCAGGTCCACCTGGGCCGGAAAGAACCAGAAAATGCGGGAAAGAGCCCAAGGGACCACGGGAAAGAGCGAGGCTAGCCGCAGGCCTAGGGGCCTCCCTCTCCATCGCCAGGTCTGGGCCTCGCGACAGCCCCTTGTCCACGCGGCGCTGGGACAGTGAGCCCCAGACGTTCCAGGGCCGTGATTCTGGGGAAGACAGACCCTCGATGGCTCCCCGACCCCTCCCGGAATTCCTCCCCCCAGCTTGAGCCTGAAGCTGAAGTCGCCGGGCCTCCAGGGGTGGGGACATTACCACTCAAGGGCTTTGCTACGAATAACCTATTTACGCAACAGACAGGCAGGCGCTGGGGAGTGTGATGGGGGCGGGGGCCACGTGCTCTCACCCCCTGGGCTGACTTCCTGCTTCTGTGAAATGATAGACCTCTTCCTTCCATTTGGAGACCTGACTCATCAGAGGGTCGGGGAGACCTTCTCACCCCAAAACCTGCGGCCCCGGCTAAGCAAAGGAGCCCACATTAGGAAGGAGGGCTGGCTGCCCGCCATATCTGGGGAGTTGGGACGGTAGGGTAAGGGAGTTAGAGAAGGCAAGGTTCAGAAAAAGAACGAGACTGGCACTTTACAGGAGCAGATCACCTTTAATGAGGTGAGAAGGGGCAGCAGTCAGATTAGTGAGCTGCTGCACTAACCCAAGGAAAAAGTAAGTATATATAGATGTATATGTGGAAAGCTACTGTCTGAAGGGGGCCTGTTCCTCTCCAAGGTTGTTCGGAGTAGTTGTCTCTTAAATGGCTGGGGCAAGGAATTCTGGAGATCCACCAGAGGCTGGACTGGCTGGGAGCTGGGCATAATCAACCTTAATGTCCATTTTTTTTTTTTTTTTCCTTCGGGTGAGAGAGTTCTTTGTTTTGCACAGAATGGTGGGGAGGACCTGGAGGAGAGTTTTAACTCCAGGCTATTTTGAGCCATGTAATAACTTTCCTTCAGGGACTGCCCCAAGGGACCCAGTTCTTCCTTGAAGTTCTCCACCCCACTACTCAGTGGCTCACTTGGGATGCTTGTAAAACTCCCCAGGCCTGGACCCGACTTGCCTCACCACCAACTTAACGGGAATCCCTGGGGGTGGGAGGGAGACCTTCTCCCTTGGCTCCTCGGAGTCAGGGTGTGCCCGTCTGGGCCGGGCTTCCAGAAGGGCTGAGGCTGTTAGGGGAGGGGCTCTATGGAGGGAGGTGGGATCTCCCAGAGCACAGGAGACTGAAGACCCGGCTGGGAGAACTAGCCGAAGACGAGGAGGAGGGGGCAGAAGCAGCCGTGGGGGTCGGGGGGCTGCAAGAAGCAGCCGGGTCCGTCCCCACGCCGGCCACCACCCCACCATGTCCCGCTCCTCGCACCCCCTTGCTTAAGGTCCAAAGACCCCACCAGCTGCTGAGCTACGGACTGAGGAGGGGAGACCCCCGAGGAGGCAGGCGCTGGGGGCGTGCAGCCCAGCCAGGCATGCAGAGGCCCCCCCAACCCCACGTCATTCCTCTGCCCACCCCACCCCGCCAACAGAGAGCAGATTGATATTTACACAGCAGGTGTGGACACATGAAACAAAACCTCCCCACCCAGAGAAGGAGGGTAGAAACCCTGGGACACTGGGGTCCCCTCCACCTTCCCGAGTCTGCTGGACCCTGACGGACAAACCCAGACAGACAGGCAGCTGCCTCCCTGGGGCTCATAGCCACATGGGCTCAGCTCCAAGGAGGCTAAGGGGAAGTTGGCTGAGCCGGGGGATGTCCAGGAGGACTTCTAGGAGGAGGCGAGGCTGGAGCCAAAGTGGGCTGCAGGAGCGGGCTTTCCTAATAGACTCGGTGCAGGCTGGGGGCCATGTGTCCCTGTGGATGGAGGGCACCAGGCACATGCCAGGCTGAGGGACGTGCCCTTCCATCGTTTAATTCTTCTTTCCTGGATGTGCTTGGCTCACGCGCAAACCAGCCCTGGCGTGGAGCTCCACACTCACACACCTTGGCTTCCTTCTAGAAGTCGCTGCTTTCTGAACAGCCCTGCCCACCTACCAGGCCTGCTCCCTTCCTCTCTTGGAGCCACCCCTCTGCAGGGTGCCTCCTTCCAGAGCCTTCCCTTTCTGGTCAGCTGCCCTCTGGCGCCTGGACCTTAGGTTGAATACATGTAAGGACGACCTGGAGGCCCAAAGTGCTGACATCCCCTCCACAAGCCAGTGGCTCCCCCCAGGGACCCTGGAATCTGCATTTGGTGGCTCTGTCCTGGTGGGCCCCCAGATCCTACAACCCCTCATGGGAGCCCATCTGGTTACCAGTGGTCATCAGCCCTCCCCAGGAAGCCATGCCAGTGGATGGACACAGCTGCCCACCAGCCCTCTGCCCATATGCAAATATTTACCAAGACGGCTGTGCAAGGACCCCCAGTAAGGCCCCCACCGCTGATCACAGTTGCTTGTAATAAAGCATCACATCTAACAAGGTGGGGAGATTTTCCAATACTTACAGTGATTAAAATTGGAGCTCTTAAAGTTAAAACAAGAGGGCGGACCCCCAATCTGCCCACCTGGCCCAGCCCAGCCCGGTCTCTGCTCTTTGATGAATATGCCCAGCAGTTTTCAACCACTTATGGAGCAGATGAGCTAATTTTCTGTGTGGTTTGCCTGTTTCTTTCTTAATATTTATGTATTTGGGTGGCTGTGCTGGGCCGTAGTTGCAGCACGAGGGATCTAGTTCCCTGACCAGGGATCAAACCCAGGGATCAAACCCCCTGCATTGGGAGCGTGGAGTCCCAGCCACTGACCCACCAGGGAAGTTCCTGCCCATTATTTTGTAAATCCTCGTCTACTCCAAAAATTGCCTTTCACTGCACGCATGCTCTCAGTAAGAGGCCGGTCCTTCCTGCTCCCCAGGCCATGTCATTCCCATAGACTCGACCATGCATCAGCTCTGGACAGCAATGTGAATCCAGGGATGGCCCAGCGGCCCGGGGCATCCATGGCCCGCACCTCTGTGGGGATGGGGATGCGAAAGGGAGAGACCCTAAGAGGCAGCCTGGGGGGGCCTCCAGGAGCTGAACGCATTGGGGACCTCAGGCTGTGCCATCAGGCTCTCTGGGGCCAGAGTAGTTAGCATTTTAATTGAATTTTGAAGCCCACCCCACCTCCACCAAGATGAGTGGCACTGCCCAGCTCAGCAGCCCTTGTCCAGTGAAGGACAGAACCGCTGACCCCCTGGAGCTAAACGCGATTGATCGGACAGGGCGACAGCAAAAGAGACCACGGCAGACACACAGGGTGTCATCAGACTCAGCTGTGAGGAGGCCAGGGACAGAGCCCAGCCCGGCTCCGCTCTCCTCCGTGTGCCCTCAGAGGACCTTGCAGAGAAACACCCTGCCAGGCCCCCCAGCCCCACCCAGGCCTGAGATCCGTGCAGGGAGGCCCATGGCTCTGGGTGACCACCTCCCAGGGAGCCGTCCCCGTCGCCCAGCAGGAAGGCCCTGCTGGCTCCCCCGCAGGCTCTCCCACACCCTCGCTAAGTTGTGGACTCCCTGGAGAAATGGAAGCAGCGGAATGTATGGAGATCCACGTACAAAGAGACGGACTAGGAATCGGCTCACATGGTCATGGAGGCCAAGTCCTCCACTGTCCATGGCAGTGATGTAGTTCAGCCTGAGTCTGAAGGCCAGTGAACCAGCGGGTCCCGTGTCCAAGGGCAGAAGAGGACATCCCACCTCGAGAAGAGAGTGAATCCACCTATCCTCAACCTTTGGATTGAATGACGCCCGCCCAAATTGGTGAGGGCCGTGCTACTGGGGAAGAGCAGAGAAATAGCTCCAGAAAGACTCTTGAGAGTCCCTTGGACTGCAAGGAGATCAAACCAGGCAATCCTAAAGGAAATCAACCCTGAATATGCATTGGAAGGACTGATGCTGAAGCTGAAGCTCCAATCCTCTGGCCACCTGATGCGAGGAACTGACTCACTGGACAAGACCCCAGTGCTGGGAAAGATTGAGGGCAGGAGGAGAAGGGGGCAACAGAGGATGAGATGGTTGGATGGCCTCACTGACTCAATGGACATGAGTGTGAGCAAACTCCAGGAGATAGTGAAGGACAGGGAAGCCTGGCGTGCTACAGTTCCTGGTGTCCCATCCAAGAAATCAAGCTCAGAGTCATGAACTTTTTCCCATTTTCTTCCAAGAGTTTTTGGTTTTTTTTTAAGTTTGAAGCTTTTATTTGTGTTGATTTTAATGTTCCACTATTTGATTTTAGGTTCAGTATGTCACTAACGTTATTTTAACTTTATAGTCATCAAAGACTGCAGATTATTTCACAAGCACTTACTTTGTGGGTAAAATCTGATATGAGCAGATCATTTCAAGACATCGTGGATAACATTCAGAAAAGTAAAGATTTACACAGTAGATGATGTGTATTTTTTAAGTATCACGAATAATGGAAAACATTTCATTTCCCCTTGAAAACTAAACAATGGGGATTTTCCTAGGTTGAGTGTTTTTATTTATTTATTTATTTAATTGGAGGCTAATTACTTTACAATATTGTAGTGGTTTTTACCATACATTGACATGAATCAGCCATGGGTGTACATGTGCCCCCCATCATGAACCCCCCTCCCACCTCCCTTCTTCCAAGAGTTTTATAGCTTTGGCTATGCCACTTAAGTCTTTAATCCATGTTGTGTTAATTTTGTACCTGGTGTGAGGTTAGGGTCCAGCTTCACTCTTTCCTTGTGGAGATCAGTTTCCTAGCACAATTCGTGGAAAAGACTGTCCCTGTGTCTTTTATGTATTTATTTTAAATGTTTTATTGAAATAGGGTTGATCTACAACATTGTGTTAATTTCTGCTGTACAATAACAAGATTTAGTTAAATTTATATATATATATTCTTTTCCATTATGGTTTTTTATAGAAAATCGAATATAGTTCCCTCTGCTAAACAGTAGAAACTTGTTGTTAGCATTTCAAAATCAATCTACGTATTGATCATCTTATTGGCTGGGATTTTGGAATGCTGTTAAATAGGCCTGGAGAGAGTGGATGTCTCTACTTTGTTCCCAATCTGAGCCGGGAAACTTCAAGTCTGTCACCATAAAGTTGCTTTTCCTGCATCCACTGAGACGATCATATGGTCTTGCTTCTTTGGTCTGTTGCTATAGTAAATTACACTGATTGATTTTCAAATGTTGAACCAGCCTTGCATTTCTGTGATAACTCCTAGTTGACAGTGTTATATATTGCTACACTGGATTTGCTAATAGTTTGTTGAGGATTATTGCATCTGTGTGTTTGAGAGTTCATGGTTTCACTCATCTGTGAGCAAGCTGAAGGGAGACCCATTGGGGAGGAGGTCAACTCTGACCTCAAAGAGCTCATGTCTGACCCCAAGGGCCATGCGGGTGTCTGACCACACTGCAGAAGGTGATGTGGTTCAAAAAGGAAAATGTGTTTCCCTGCTACCTCTCTGGAGTCTTGGTACTCTCTTGAGGGCTGGGAGGTGTGTTATCATCTAAGGATGGGGGCATGCTGAAGCACCAAAAGGTCAACATCACCTAGCCTGGGGCAGAGTCAGCTAGAACACCGACTCCTATCCCAGCCCTTGCTGATTAACTGCCGTTGCTTGGAAACCTCTGTTGTGAACTGAATGTTTGTGTGCGTGCATGCGTGCGTGCATGCGTGCTCAGTCGTGTCCAGCTCTTTGCGACCCCATGGACTGTAGCCTGCAGGGCTTCTCTGTCCATGGAATTTTCCAGGCAAGAATATCAGAATGAGTGGCCATTTCCTTCTCCAGGGGATCTGAATGTTTATATCCTCCCGAGTTCATGTGTTGAAACCTTAATCCCCATGTGGTGGTTTTAGAAGGAGGAGAGGTGATTAAGTCATGAGGGTGGAGCCCATATGAGTGAGATTAGTGTCTTTATAAAAAAGACCTCAGAGAGCGTGTGCTCTCTCTCTCCCCCTCTCTCTCTCTCCCTCTCTCTCTCTCTCCCTCTCTCTCTCGCTCTCCCTCCCTCTCTCTCTCATGCTCTCTCTCTCCCTTGTGAGGATGCAAAGAGAAGGCAGCAGTCTGGAGCCCAGGAAGACAGCTCTCCCTTGACCCCCATTGTGCTGGTACCCTAATTTCAATCTTCAAACCTCCAGGCTGTGATAAGTAAATTTGTTTCGCAGCCGCATCGCCTGTGATATTTTGCTGTCACAGCCTGAGCTGGCTAAGACATAGGCTTGGGTGGATATCAGTTTTTCTTATTTTCAAAATATACCTGAATCTGCCCACTGCTCCCAACTTCCCCTTCTACCATCCTAAAGTAAGTCTGGACCACAGGAAGTCTTTCTAAAACGCACCCTGTCTCCATTCTTGAACCTCCGGAGCCAGAGAAATATTTTTTTTAACAAGGTCATAACATTCCTTTCTCAGAAACCAGCAACTCCCCCACCTTGCCCCACCCAATTTGGTCTCCATCACCATGAACATGGAACTCCACACATGGTACAGAAAGTCATGCATGGGGTAGGGGGATAGGGCGCCAGTCTCCACGGCCTCACCTGGTACCCCTTCTCCACTGACCTCTGCCATCATGTGAACACACCAAGCCCATGTCTGGGCACCTGCTGTTCCTCTGCCTGGAAGATGGTCAGCCCCAAGGTGCCAGGGCTAGCCCCTTCACTTCACACAGGTTCCTGCTCAGAGGTCAGCCCCGTTCTCAGAAAGCTCTCCCTAGCCACCGTCTCCAAAGAGCCCAGCATGCTGTGGCTCCTCCCAGCCCCTTACGCAGTGCCCCTGTCCTTCACAGGCTGGGTCAGAGCAGGGCCTGCCTTGCTAGGGTCTGCCTTCAGACACTTGTTTTCTGTCTTTGATTGTGAGCAACATGCAGGCAGGAGCCTTGCTTTCCTGTTCTCAATTGACTCCCCTGTGCCTGCAATACTATCATAGCACTTAGAGAGGTGCCATCAATATTCAGTGAGGGAGGGACAGAGGGGCCCGGGAGCATCCCGAGTCCAGGAGACAGAGCCGAGCGGTGGTGGAGGCCGTGCCCATCTCTGCCATCTCCTGCACAAAGTCCCAGTCCCAGCAGCCTTGGCCCCACACTGTGAAGGGAGGCCATGCTGCTGGGGGTGAACCTTCACCTGATACCCCGCCATGCAGGCACTGGGCCAAAGCTTTTACCTGCAACTCACCTGCACCAGGAAGGATGTTACCTCAGTGCCAGCTCTGATGACAGCCGGGACGAGGATGATGTGGGCAGGCGCCTGTCCCCATGCCTGCGGCTTAGTGGGTCGTCAGCAACAGCAACTATCATTAGTAACATTCCCAGCTAACAGCTAGCAAATGGAGATTAAGCAAGCTTGAGCAACTTCCCCAAGGGTCTGTGGAGCCAAACAGGCTGGAGTTCAGAGCCTGCTCTGCCAGGTGATTTTGTTTAATTTTTCAAAAACATCAGTGTTCTCACTTGTAAATATGGATAATAACACCTACTTCATAAAGGTCTCTGGCAAGTGGAGACGATGACTATAAACCACTTAATACAGTGTCTGCAACATAGTAGATGATCAGCCAAGGGTAGATGGTAATCATGGCAATGATGATGCTGTGATGGTGGTGGTGGTGGTGCTGGTAATGATGGTGATGGTGGTGACGGTGGTGATGGTGGTGATGATGGTGGTGATGGTGGTGGTGGTGATGGTGGTGATGGTGGTGGTGATGGTGGTGATGATGGTGGTGATGGTGGTGGTGATGGTGGTGGTGGTGATGGTGGTGGTGGTGATGGTGGTGATGATGGTGGTGATGGTGGTGGTGATGGTGGTGGTGGTGATGGTGGTGGTGGTGATGGTGATGATGGTGGTGATGGTGGTGATGGTGGTGATGGTGATGGTGGTGGTGGTGGTGGTGGTGATGGTGGTGATGGTGGTGATGGTGATGGTGGTGGTGGTGGTGATGGTGGTGGTGATGGTGGTGGTGGTGATGGTGGTGGTGGTGATGGTGGTGATGGTGGTGATGGTGATGGTGGTGGTGGTGGTGATGGTGGTGGTGGTGGTGGTGGTGATGGTGGTGGTGGTGGTGGTGATGATGGTGGTGGTGATGGTGGTGATGGTGATGGTGGTGGTGGTGGTGATGGTGGTGATGGTGATGGTGGTGGTGGTGATGGTGATGGTGGTGATGGTGGTGGTGATGGTGGTGATGGTGATGATGGTGATGGTGGTGGTGGTGGTGGTGATGGTGGTGATGGTGATGGTGGTGGTGATGATGGTGATGGTGGTGGTGGTGGTGGTGATGGTGGTGATGGTGATGGTGGTGATGATGGTGGTGATGATGGTGGTGATGGTGGTGGTGATGGTGGTGGTGGTGATGGTGGTGGTGGTGATGGTGATGATGGTGGTGATGGTGGTGATGGTGATGGTGGTGGTGGTGGTGGTGGTGATGATGGTGGTGATGGTGGTGGTGATGGTGGTGGTGGTGATGGTGGTGGTGGTGATGGTGGTGGTGGTGGTGGTGGTGGTGATGGTGGTGGTGATGGTGGTGGTGGTGGTGATGGTGGTGGTGGTGGTGGTGATGATGGTGGTGATGATGCTGGTGATGGTGGTGATGGTGATGGTGGTGGTGGTGGTGGTGGTGATGATGGTGGTGATGGTGGTGGTGATGGTGGTGGTGGTGATGGTGGTGGTGGTGGTGGTGGTGATGGTGGTGGTGGTGATGGTGGTGGTGGTGGTGGTGGTGGTGATGGTGGTGGTGATGGTGGTGGTGGTGGTGATGGTGGTGGTGGTGATGGTGGTGGTGGTGGTGGTGATGGTGGTGGTGGTGGTGGTGGTGATGGTGGTGGTGATGGTGATGGTGGTGGTGGTGGTGGTGGTGATGATGGTGGTGATGGTGGTGGTGATGGTGGTGGTGGTGATGGTGGTGGTGGTGGTGGTGATGGTGGTGGTGGTGATGGTGGTGGTGGTGGTGGTGGTGGTGGTGATGGTGGTGGTGATGGTGGTGGTGGTGGTGATGGTGGTGGTGGTGATGGTGGTGGTGGTGGTGATGGTGGTGGTGGTGGTGGTGGTGATGGTGGTGGTGATGGTGATGGTGGTGGTGGTGGTGGTGATGATGCTGGTGATGGTGGTGATGGTGATGGTGGTGGTGGTGGTGGTGGTGATGATGGTGGTGATGGTGGTGGTGGTGATGGTGGTGGTGATGGTGGTGGTGGTGGTGATGGTGGTGGTGGTGATGGTGGTGATGGTGGTGGTGGTGGTGATGATGTTGGCATTGGTGGCCATGGTGATGACAATGAAGATGGTAGTGGACGAATGAATGAGGATGGCAAAACCTGGATTGATACCCTGTTCTGATTCCAAAGCCCTGGCTCTTCCTGGAATCTTGACTCCAGCTTCTGTCATCCTCTGTGCCAGTGGTTTTCAAAGCTTTTAGTCTCAGGATTCTTTTCATTAAAAAAGAAATTATTGGGGACCACAGTGATTTGTTTCTGTAGGTTAGTCTATCAATATTTACTCTGAGTTTTAAAAAATATTCATACTTATCCCTTTAAAAAGAAAAATGAAAGACCCATTATGTTGATAACACAAATACCACATTATGTATGAAAACCAGCTATATATTCCAAAATATAAATAGTGAGTGAGAAAAGCAGTATTATTTGACATTTTTTTTGAGAGTCTTTTTAGTGTCTGGCTTAACGGAAGCCAGTTGGAGTCTCACGCCTGCTTCTGTGTTCCTTCTATCGCAGTCTCACACGACGTAGTCTCCAGAAAGCTCCACTGTTAAATTGTGAAAGAATAAAGTGAAAAATGAAAATAGCATCCTCGTATTTTGCGAACAGTGGTTTTCATGTCTTGGACCCTAGAACAGTCTGGGGACTCACAAGGGTACCAAGTTCACACCATGAGAAGTGCTGCTCTAGGTCCTCCAAATCTAGTGGAACGTTCTCAGCTCCCGTTGCCCCCACGATCCTGCAGGGGCGACAGAAATGCCTGGAGCCCCAGCTCGCTTCAGTGCGGACTCACATGTGACCTGGGTGACGACCTTCCCACCTCCAGTACTCAGCCCCCTGTACATAATGTTGCTGGGCTTCTCCGAATTCTGCCTGCTGACCCAATGCAGCCCATAGGAGAGGGACTGGTTGGCAGTGGCCAGTGAGTGGGAGCAGGGCCTGAGACCACTGGCCAGACCCAGCCCTGCAAATCCGCAGGGCATCCCTGCTGGGCAGGTTTCCACGTCTTGAAATGAAAGGTCAGCGTGGCTGGCTCCACGCACAGCTTCCTGCAGGCAGATCTTTTGCTTCCGTGGCACCAGGCCGCAGCCCCAAGCCCTCCTCCAGACATCAGAAGGGAGGATGTGCCGCAGTCCTTGCGGTCCTCCCAAAGTCAGGCTGGAGAAAGCAGCCCTCAGCCCCAGCGTGTGCTTGCCAGAACCCTGCGTCTCCGTCAGAACGCTCCAGGCTGGCTGGAGATCACCAGCCCCAGAGGCAGCCCTCCGCCAGGACTCAGGGCTTCTGTGTCGGTGGGGGTTGGGGGGAAGCCCTTGCTGCCCTCCCATCCTCTGTAACTGAGAACAAAGACAGACTTCTCTCTTGGGGCTGAGACCAGAAAGGGCAAAGCCCGATCAGCTCTAGTCTATGGCTTTCAGGACCCTGATGCTGTGTCCTCAAATGAAAACTCAGAACAAAAGCATTTAGAACAGGAAAGAAGTTCAGCAAACTTGGGGCTGGCTCAGTGAAGCAGAATGCAGGCCTTCAACGCAAAAGCAGATACAGGATGCCCGGGGTCCCTGCTGCAAGGGGTGAGTCACATCCCCCAAAGATGTGTCCCCCAGATCCACGCTGGGGCTGACGGCTGGCTTTCTCCAGCCCGACTTTGGGAGGACCGCAAGGACTGCGGCACGTCCTCCCTTCTGATGTCTGGAGGAGGGCTTGGGGCTGCTGCCTGGTGCCACGGAAGCAAAAGATCTGCCCGCAGGAAGATGTGCATGGAGCCAGCCACGCTGACCTTTCAAGACGTGGAAACCTGCCCTGAGGGATGCCCTGCAGACTTGCAGGGCTGGGTTGGCTGGCCTCCTCAGTGTGGCCTCATATCCAAACCCGTGCCTTTGAGCGTGAGTTTACCCGCACAAAGGTTCTTTGCAGATGAAATGGAGGACTTCATACAAAATCCTAGATTATCCTGCTGCTGCTGCTAAGTCGCTTCAGTCGTGTCCGACTCTGTGTGACCCCATACATGGCAGCCCACCAGGCTCCCCCATCCCTGGGATTCTCCAGGCAAGAACACTGGAGTGGGTTGCCATTTCCTTCTCCATGGATTATCCTGGAGGGCCCTAAATCCAACGACTGTATCCTTACAGGAGAAAGGAGAGACTGGGACACGCAGAAGTAGAGGACTGTGTCAGCGGCTGGAAGGATATGAGGGTGAGGGGAGCGTGGAAAGGAGCCAGTGAAGACTGAAAAAAAGAAAGCATGATGTAAAAGCAGAGAACTGGGGTTTTGTTAAAAACATTTTTTGTCTGCGCTGGGTCTTCCCTGCTGTGCGCGAGTTCTCTCTCGTTGCCGTGAGTGGGGGGCTACTCTCTAGTCACGGGGCCCGGGCTTCTCACTGCGGTGGCCTCACTTGTTGCAGAGCGTGGGCTCTAGGGTGTGGGCTCAGTAGCTGTGGCACATGGGCTTACGTGTCCCGCGGCACGTGGAATCTTTCCGGAGCAGGGATCAAACCCATGTCGCCTGTAGTGGCAAGCTGATCCTTAACCACTGGACCACCAGGGAAGTCCAAGAACTGTGTTTCATTTGGCACTGGGCCTTGACAGATGTAATTAAGTTACTTCTCTAAGAAATCCTGGATTATCCTGGAAGGCCCTAAATCCAATGACTGTATCCTTATAGGTAAAAGTGTTAGTCACTCAGTCATGTCCTACTCTCTGCAACCCCATGGACCCCTCTGTCCTTGGATGCTCCAGGCACGAATGCTTGGAGAAATGGGTAGCCATTTTCTTCTCCAAGGGAGTTTTCCAGACCCAGGGATCGAACCCACGTCTCCTGCATTGCAGGCAGATTCTTTACCATCTGAGTCACCAGGGAAGCTGAAAGTAGGCAGTGTGTTAGTTGGTCAGTCATGTCTGACTCTTTGTGTCACACGGCCTGTCATCCACCAGGTTCCTCTGTTCATGGGATTCTTCAGGCAAGAGTACTGGAGTGGGTTGCCGTTTCCTTCTCAAGGGGATCTACCAGACCCAGGGGTTGAACCTGGCTCTCCCACATTGCAGGCGGATCCTTTACCAGGCTCTCCCACACTGCAGGCGGATCCTTTACGGTCTGAGCGACCAGGGAAGCTTATAGGATAAAGGAGAGGAGAATTGGAGACTGGAACATGCAGACGTGCTAAGGACTTAAGCCTGGGGGCCAACCTCTCAGACTGCTCAGAGAAACTGCTCCGAAGAGTTAAGGGAGCAGCCAGGATATATAGGAGTTTTGTAACAAAAACCAGGCAATCAGAACATCAAAATATTGCTGTTAATTAAAAAAAAAAAAAATTAGACGTCTCAAGTTGAGGAACTTAGCAGTTTTCTGTGTATGGGAAGGTGCAAGAGTCTGGGCTCACTGGAGCCATTCCTTTGATTAAACCTCGGCTGTCTGGGGCCAGCATCCTGCTTTTCTCCATCCTGAGTCCCCGTGGGGTGACAGTCAGGACAGCTGCAGTGGCGGGCGGCCTGGTGGCTGCAACATCCTTTGTCTGCCGATACGGCAGGTGACATTCTCTGTCCACACCAGCAAGCGTGCGGTGGGCTCTGTCCAGCTCGGGGACCTCAGGCATTCCCCAGGCGTGTGCCTGCCCCCCTCACGGCAGTGCCCACCTCCATCCACACAGGAGGGCCAGAGGCAGAGTCTGCCGGCCCAGATTTCACCCCTGTGACCACGGGGAGGTCTGAGCGCGGGCACGTGGCCGTGTCATGCGGCATCCAGCATCTCGCATCCCACACACGGCCTCTGGAGCCCACGCCAGTGGTACCTGTGGAGTCCCTGAGGGTCTTGGTAAATAACACCTTCCTGTCCCTCCAGGTAGAACAAGTGCTGGGGTTTGAATGTGTCCTCCTGAAGGACAGGGATGCGTATGTGAGAGAGAGAGACAGAGGCACAGAGAGGGAAAGAGAGAGACGGAGAGGGAGCCATCCAGGCCAGGCCGGCTCAGGAAGCCCGGGCCTGGTGCCCACATGACTCAGAATGCCCAAGGGAGCTTCTCCAGCTGAATTTCACAGGTTTCCCTGAGAAAGAGCAGAGAGCAGCCCCTCCCAGCCCCCACACCTGGCTCAGTGACTCAGCCCATGAAGACACCCTTTCAGGAAGACAGTGTCTCCTGGGACGGAGCAGGAGCACGGGGGTGCAGTGCCTCCCTGCGGGAGCTGAGACCACAGGGACTGGGCTGGAGGATGACCCCTCTCGGCACGCCCAGCCCCAAGGAGGGGCACAGACAGCCGGCCTCCCGCACCTCAGCTAGACCTCCGGGCGTTCAGTCCTGCCTAAGCCTCTCCGGGGGCTTCCCTGGTGGCTCAGCTGGTAAAGACTCCACCTGCAATGCAGGAGACCCAGGTTTGATCCCTGGGTTGGGAAGATCCCCTGGAGAAGGGAATGGCTACACACTCCCAGTATTCTTATCTGGAGAATCCCATGGGCAGAGGAGCCTGGCGGGCTACAGTCCATGAGCGACTAACACTTTCCCTTTCAGAACTCTCCCGAGCTGCCTGGCCTGGAGCTGGTCACTTCACCTCGACAGGGTGGGGATGGTGACCCTTGTCTCCGGGCAGAGGAGAGGTGCAACCTGGCATGCCCAGAAAGTGAGGACACAGTGCCTGGCACCTGGCAAGCTGGTGATCGATGCCGCAGTGTTCTTACGATGGACTGCTGGGCTGTGGAGACCACACTGGGGCCTCACGTACCCCTCGGGGGGGAGTCACCTCAGCCCCTCTGCACAAGCGAGGAAACTGAGGCTCAGGAGCTGAGGGCCTCCTAGCAAAGAGGCTCTGAGCTGCCCCTGAGTGTCCAGCAAAGTCCACAGGCCACATGCTAGGGATGGATCTGCTCTGCGGCCAGCAGAAGACAGCCGGCCCAGGTTGGCCTGTCCTGGCCGATCCCCTGGGCCACTCCGCTGCTGCCCTGGGCCCAGGGAGGAGGCGGGGACCCAGCTGCACCCCTTATACCTGGGCCTTATTTTCCTTACCTGAGAAATCGGGAAATAGTCACTGCTGCCTCTGCCGCTCAGCAGGCGTGAAAGTACCCGGCACCTACCTGGCTCAGGCCCCTGCTGGGGGGCCAGCCCAGCCAGCTCCCCCCGCAGCCCACCTGGGAGGCACCCTGTCAGACACCCCTGTTCCTAAGTGTTCTGGCTGCTCTACCCTGCCCGGGGAGGCAGCCAATGCAGCGAAGGGACAGGGACCCCCAAGGGCTTCCCTCTGAGCCCGTGGTCGTCTTCATCAGCGGGGTGGAGGGGCAGAGCTCAGAGGCTCAGGGACAGCTCTGGACCAGGCTGTGGGGAGCAAGAGCCTGGAGAGCTTTTGCTGGCTCTGTGCCTCTGTCTCCCTGCCTGTAACCTGGAGCCTGTCAGGACCTGCCTTCTAGAACTGGGGGGAGGATTGGAGTTATCATTTAGAGCCCCTTGGCATGGCACTGGGGACAGGGTGGGGGTCTACCTGCAAGACCCGTGGGGGCTCCCGCAACCCCCATGGGTGGACCACCCAGAATTAAGGAGCGACCCCAAGGGTGACAAGCACACCCCCTCGAGAGCAGGGTGTCTTGGCCTCGGCACGGCTGACATTTGGGGCCAGACTGTTTCCACCGTGGGTCTCTCTCCTGGGTGTGATGGGTGTTTGCTGGCCCCCCTGGCCTCCCCCAACTGGATTCCAGGAGCACCCTCAGCTGTGACAAGCAAGGGTGTCTCAGGACACCACCCGAGGTCACCTCGAGGAGGAAGGCAAAATGTGCCCAGCTGAGGACTGGATGGAAACTGTCATAACTTTAAACTGTATTCACCTGAGAAAGAGTTAAGTCCTTCGTACCTGCTCCTGCTGCTAAGTCACTTCAGTCATGTCCGACTCTGTGTGACCCCATAGACGGCAGCCTACCAGGCTCCACCATCCCTGGGATTCTCCAGGCAAGAACACTGGAGTGGGTTGCCATTTCCTTCTCCAATGCATGAAAGTGAAAAGTGAAAGTGAAGTCGCTCAGTTGTGTCTGACAGTCAGCGAACCCATGGACTGCAGCCTACCAGGCTCCTCCGTTCATTGGATTTTCCAGGCAAGAGTACTGGAGTGGGGTGCCATTGCCTTCTCCATACATGCAAGGGGCCTTTAAAGAAATCTTACCTCTCCCAGGCAGATCATGGGAGATGTCCTAAACTCAGAACCAGGGCTGCTCTTCAGAGACCCGTCATCCACTTCCTCTGGGTTCACTTGAGGGGCCTATTGCTTCCCCGGGGACTCACGGAGTCCTGGCCCCCGTGACAGGTGAGGAGACCAAGGCGCAGAGCTGCACGGCAGCTCCTGGACGTGAAGCCCACCCAGTGTGGCCCCACGGCCACTGCGGCCAGCCCCCGGGCTTCTCTGCCCTGCACTCGGCCAGGTGCCCCTTTGACCTCAGCGGTGTCGTTTCATAAACGCGAGCTGGCTTCAAGCAGCCAGCATCACAGTGACTGGAGACTCTCCCTACTTCAGGCCCCTGAGACCTCCATCCCAGGGGACGGCTTTGTTTTCTTCCTCCATTCCCTGTGGGTTGGCCCTGACAACCAGACACTGGCCAGGCTGCCGGCAGCCGCACCCAGCCCCAGGCAGAAGCTGTGAAGAGCCTCCAGGCTGGTCCCCTCGGCCCGTGTGTGCGGAGCAGATCCCACCCCGACGAAGCGGAGGGGTCCCACCATGGCCCTGAGCATCTTGTCTGAGCAGCTCTGCATCCAGAGGCCTCGCAAGGTGACGGTGGGGTGGGACCGGTCCTGGGGGTGAGGCCAGACCCACCCCGCACACCCCACCCCTTCACCCACCGTGCTTTGATGCCCTGGGGGAACCACCCCTGGCCCAACGGGGTGGCCATGATAATGGCCATGGTCTGAGGCCACCCACCTGGCTGGTTGGGGCACAGCTCTGGTAGGAAGTCCTGCAGCCGCTCCCCTGCGAGCCTGCTCCAACTCAAGGGGCCGGAAGGGGCCTCTCTGGGCAGCCCCCCAGCTCCGTCAGGCAGTCAAGCTGCTTCCTTCTGACCGCCAGGCTCAGGAAATGCTCCAGCAACATGGGGTGCCAGGGCTCAGCCGAAAGTCAGTCCTGCCCCTTAGAAGGGAGCAACTGAGACTTTGGAAACCCTACCTGGTCTGCCAGGCCTGGAAGTGGGTGGGCCCAGCTGCAGCTGGTCTGCCCCTGGGGGACAGGGTGAGAGGAAGACCCCAGCAGGTCATGGGGCACCCGGGAAGGGCTGGGGGAGACCCCTGACCTGCTCCACACCCCCTGGGGTTGTTTAGCAGAATTAGAGCCTCTTATGTGTACAAGAAGGTTTTAGGGTCTAAAACGGTCTCTAAAGGCAGGAGGGGTGAGAAGGACACAGGAGGAAATTCACAAGAAGGCAGGCTCCTGGCAAAAAAAAAAAAAAGAAAATAAATATATATATATGTATATGTATATATATATCCTGAGACAGAGATGCTGTTAGAAACACGAGTGTGAAGCAGTGTCCATCTAACCACACACGGGGGACAGGGACAATGGCCTCGGAGCTCCGGGCTTCCTCTTGTGTTCTGGTGGCTTCCACCTGGGGGAGAATTGGTAAGAGTCTTGGGCTCAGAAAGACAGGGGTCTCTCCACACTCTGGCTGGGAGGGGGGTGCTGTAGGCCTGCAAGCATCTGTGACCACGACGGGCCCTCCCACACCCCTCACCCTGGAGGCTGACCCCAGTCACCGCCAGCACCCCTTTTCCGGAGGAGGGTCCGAACCCCGTCGCGGGGCGGGCTGGGGGTAGGGGAGGAGCCCCACAGCGGGACGGGTGAGCGGGGCGCAGCCCGGCAGGGGCTGGGGTCCGAGGCGCGCCGGCTCCGCACTGCGATCCCGCCCGGGTTTTGCGGCCGCCGCGCCCTCCGTCCCTCCGCCCTGCCTCCTCTCCTCCGCCCCGCGCTCCCTCCCTCCGCTCCCGCGGTTGGATCAGTCTTCTGGCATTTCCTGCAGCCGGGCCGCGTCGCCAGCTGAGCCCCCGCGCGCCCGGCCCGGCCCGGCCCAGCGCGCCCCGCTTCTCACGGTAGGAGCGCCGCGGGCGGGGAGGGGGCGGCAGGGCTGCGGAGGCGCCTGGGAGCGGGCGGGGAGGGGGCCGGAGGGGCTGCGGCCCGGAGGGTCGGGAGCGTCCAGCCGGCCGCCGGGTGGAGCGGGGGCGGGCTGCGGGGTCGGGGGAGCCCCGTGCCAGAGTCTGCGGACCCGGGGGACAGGGGCGCAGCCCCGCAGCCCCCTACAGTGACCGGCCCTGGGAAGCCCGGGGAGGCGCCGGGACGATCGCAGACGCGGGCGGCTTGGGGGGCGGGTGCTGAACGTGAGGTGCGTCGGGTAACCGGGCTCCCAGTTTGGGGGGCTTGAAAGAGGCAGCCTGGAGGAGCCGCTTCTGTGTCTCTGCTCAGCCCAGACCCAGGGAGTCTTGAAGGGGCAGGGTCTGCGGGGAGGGCGCGTGCTGCCTTTGCTTGGGGTCTGGACTGGGGTCTGGCCTCCCAGCTCTGGGCTTGGTCTGTGTCCCATTGAGGCTGCCTGAGCTCGGGGGGGACCTTTGCTGTCCCCGCCTCCCCTCCTTCTCTAGACCACTGAGCCCCTGAAGACTCGGAGCCTCCGACATTGTTCCCGGGACATGAGTCTGCATGAGGGTCCTGTGCACTTGAGGATGCCTAGGTGTCGGGGGAAGGTGGGATGTGAGGTCGGGGTGCCAGCAGCCCTGGGGGGCAGCCACTGCCCCCTGGGACCCCCAGGGACAGCCTGGACCAACCCTCCACCCACCCCCCACCCCCGCCCAGCTCGGCAGTCTGCTGTGGAAGACCCTGGAATCCGGGTTCTGAGTGGCCCCCGGGGGGTGTGGACAGGCCCCGCCATGGGGAGGTGGGCTTGTCTGCCCCCACTCATCGTGGGCTGAGCCAGGCCCCCGCCAAGCAGCTGGTTGGGTTTCCTCTGTCTCACCATTTGGAGGTTTTTGCAACTCGCTACTTGGTCTGCACCAGAGATAATCTGCCAGAGCGCCTTCAAGGTGCCTTTTACAGGCTGACCTTTGTGGTTCCTCCTGCCCCAGAGACGCCCCCAGGCCGGGTCCAGCCACAGTCTGGTCACAGCCAGGGTGGAGACCTGGGTGGGCCGGGTGTGCCGGGTCCCAGACGGCAGAGCCCTGCCCTCAACAATGGCAGGCAGAGTGGTTGGCCCGTGGCTTTTACCCACTTCCCTGGCTGTGTGAGGCTGCACCACTCCTTGAACTTGACGGGCTCTGTGGGCCACCTGCGGTTGGGGGGTGCATCTGGACAGCTCCCCGTGGGCTCCAGGTCTGCAGTCCCATTGTCTGCCTGCACACGTGCGGGGCAGGGCCCGGCTGCCAGGAGGACAGGCACTTGGTGCGTCTGTCTGGTCTGTCTTGCCAGCTGTGTTTAGAGATGGTGACAAAGCAGATGGGCCAGGCGGAGGCCCTCCAGCGGCCGGGAGGCCTGGGCCCTGTCCTGGGGAGGCCGCAATGCCGACGTGGACCCATGTAGGCGGTTCATCCTGGACACTGGAGAAAAGCCCCTCGTTCCTGGACCTGGGGTCAGGCTGACCTGAGTCGGGCTAAGGGATCAGCTGAGTCTCCAAAGGTCGGTTCCCGGCTCTCTCCAGAATGCCGGCCGCAGCCCCTCCCCACTAGGATGGTCATTACGGTGCTCAGAAGGTCCGGGGGTCAGTTTCTCTCCTGAAATCTGTCTTCCTGGAAGCTTCCTGAACTGTGACAGTCAGCTGACACGCTGCACTTGGAGGAGGGAGAAAACCTGGGTGACAGGCCAGTGCTTTGAAGATTGTTGGGTGTTTTCAGCAGGTGTTTGGGGGACTTGCGCTTCCCGCTGATGCCGTGGTTAAGCCAGAGTGTGCGCGTGTGTGGTGGTGCACACGCACACACCCACACAATGCACAGGTGGACGAGAGCGCACCCAAGGTGATGGAAGCGTGCCCGACCCCCTTCCCGTTCACTCAAGGGACAGGTGTGCAGCCGTAGCTAGGAAGAGTTACACGAGTGAGGCCTGAACCCTGGGGCTGGGGGCTGTTCAGGGGCGCATGGCGTGTGTCAAAAGGATCCCCATCTTTTGGATTTGAAGGGAGGGGTCCACAGGTCGGGTAGAACCGCCTGGCTGCACTCAGGAGTGGAGGGGAGCCAGGGGGGCACCATCAGGGGGTGAGGGCAGGGTTGAGTGGCCCCTCCGAGGGCCGGGCATGCCGTTCGAGGCCGTCACAGAGGAGCAGAGGGCTGCTGTCGGGGCTGGACTTGCCCCGTGAGCCCTCAGGTCTAGGGAAGAGTTCCGGGGATGAGCTCTGTGCAGGTCTGCAGCTGGCCTTCGTGGCTCGTCACCTTCAGTGGCTGGGAAGCTGTGTGAGCAGATAGAACTCGTCCAGGGAATGGTGGTGTTGAGGACCAAGGACTTGGACTTCGGATCATGTGTCCTCCAGCGTTGCGGCTGCTCCACGCCAGGACTCCTGTGTGCCCGCAGGTGTAGAGTTGTGATATCCTGGTACCCACTGGGGGGACTGGGCATCTGCTCTGTGGTCAGGGTTGAAGTCAGGCCCCGTCGAAGGCCAGGGCTTAGATGCGACTTGGGTCTGGGACACAAGGACTCCGGCTTCGAGTTCTTTGTCCAGTGAGGTAGCTGGGGAATCAGCCATCAAGGTAAGAAGCGCTGCACACCCAAGACGTGGAGCCGCCTGGAAGTGCCCCCGGGAGTCCCCGAGGAGGGAATCCCTGCGCCCGCATCACAGGCCCTTGGGATTCAGAGAGGGAGGCTCAAGGACCGTTGGGAGGGGCCCTGGAACCACCCGGCCGGGCCCCGGAAAGGCACAGGCCCGTGAGAGAATTGCCAAGGTTATCTGGGTCATGAAGCCAGTGAGAGACTGTTCCCACGGCGCAGGCCACAAGCCTGGTTGGCCAGCCCCGAGGGACCCACGGGGCCCTTGGCAAAAGCCTCAGAGCCAGCTCTGTGTTCACCTCTCAAGTCCACCGTCGACCCACTCCTCTCTCCAGACTGGCCTCTGCTCCCCCCTTCCAAGGTGCGAGGCTTTGTTTTCTCAGCACCGTGATCCGTCTTCTCTGAAACCACCTCCATCCTGCACTTGTTCAGCTGAGTGGATGGATACAGAGAGAGCAGCTGGGCCAGGGTGGGCCCATGGCAGGCGACATGCTGACATTTGGGTTATCCTTCACTCGTTGCCTTGATGTACCCTGGGGCTCTGACCCCCGGCCTGGCACACAGTAGGTGCTGGTATCCCCTGGGACTCTGACCCCCAGCCTGGCACACAGTAGGTGTTGGTGTTCCCTGGGGCTCTGACCCCCAGCCTGGCACACAGTAGGTGTTGGTGTTCCCTGGGGCTGTGTCCCCTGGACTGGCACACAGTAGGTGCTGGTGTTCCCTGGGGCTCTGACCCCCAGCCTGGCACACAGTAGGTGCTGGTGTTCCCTGGGGCTGTGTCCCTTGGACTGGCACACAGTAGGTGCTGGCGTTCCCTGGGGCTCTGACCCCCCAGCCTGGCATACAGTAGGTGCTGGTGTTCCCTGGGGCTCTGACCCCCAGCCTGGCACACAGTAGGTGCTGGTGTTCCCTGGGGCTCTGACCCCCAGCCTGGCACACAGTAGGTGCTGGTGTTCCCTGGGGTTCTGTTCCCTGGCCTAGCACACAGTAGGTGCTCAAATGAAGCTGTAGAATCGTCTTTGCCTAGGGACACCCCATCCTGCCTTTCCCTCCTGGTCTGTGGGCCTCACCAGCATTGGCAGGCGGGACACCTGACCGGCCTGTGCCCCCTTCCTAGGGGTCCTGCCGTTCCTGGATTGGAAGTATTGTGTGCAGAGTAGCTGACCTGGGGGAATGCCTGATATTTACTGGGTGAATGGAAGGGGGCCTAGGCTGCCCAGGCCCTTTCTGACCCTGGCTGAAATGGGGGGGTGGCTGCAAGGGTGTCCAGGCCCCACAGCTGGACAGTGCCACTCATAACCCAGTGAAGGAGTACTTTACAGGTTAACAAGCACATGAAGCGGGGGTTATGGGGCACCCCCTCCCACAGGCCGCTGGCCAGCCTGACCTTTATGACCAGCTGGGGGTCACTTTGCTTTGTCCAAGGCTAGGGTGGGATTGGGGACCAGGAGTAGGCAAGTCCCCAGGAAGGCAGAAGGGGCGATGGCCCAGAGGAGATGAACCCAGCCAAAGGCCTGCTTCTGAGCCAGGAGGGAGGGAGCCTTTCGGTCCTTGACCGACTGGGCAGGGGCGGTGCCTTTGTCCCTTCCCTTCAGCCAGCGTGAGCCCATTTTCAGCAGCTTCCACTTGAGTAAAGGCGCGTTTGCTGTGGGAGGGTTCAGGTGGTGGTATTGATGTGCCCGCCTATTGGGGTGAATACGGCACAGGGGAGGTGGCTTAAAGGGCCAGGCCTGCGCAGGGCGTGGGGAGGATGGGGCGGTGGGGCAGTCTGTGCCCGCCTATGCGAGAGCCCTATGGCAGAGCCTGTTAATGGGCTGGGGTCTCCCAGGGGTTTGTCTCTGGGGCTGTGCTGGCTGCAGGGGCAGCTCCTCGGGGCTCTCTCCGGCCTGCCCTTTCTGGGAGAGCCGCGTCCCCAGGAGGCCAGAGGGAGGGGCCGGAGGGTGAGCTGGAGAACAAGACCTGCCTGCCTGGCCTGTCGGGGAGGGTGACGCTCACCCACCCCACTCAGGGGTCACGGTGTGGGGTGGGGCGGAGCTGGGGAGGGACCGGCCCCTGAGGTCTGCAGACTTGAGCACGGAACCTTCCAGGTCAGAGAGCCCAGGGACAGGCCTCCGTTGTTATTTATTGACACGTTTGCTCAATGTGTTCTTATGGCTTTGCTACTGGACTGGGTGTGGGGCGGGTTTCACAGCCAGTCCTCACTCACCCTCGGGGGGACACCCAGAGGTCCGGGGCCCTTGCACATCCTCCCGTGGACCCTGAGCTTGTGGGGCTCGTCACTCCAACCCCGAGGACAGGGAATGGGAGGAGTCCCCCTTCCCCTATCCCCACGGCTCCCATGGGGGACCTAAAGGCCAGTGTGGCATCTGGGGCAGGGCTCTGAGAGTGCGGCCAGACGTGGCCACGGATGAGCCCCTGCCCGCTCGGGACGCCTCTATGTCCACATCCTCGGTGCCCCGGCTGAAGCTCTCTCTGGATCAGCGCTCAGCCACCCAGAGGGACAGGACAGGCCCTCCTGCGTAACCCTGTCCCTGAGGGGAGTCTGGATCCCTGCTAGCCCGTCTGCCGGCCCGGCCTGGGCTGAGCTGGCTGGCCCCCGGGGCCCTGGTGCAGGCCTGGGGTTGGAGATGGGTCTGGGGTAGATAGCGCCAGGCATCACGGTGGATTTGGGGGCTGAGCCAAGGAAGAGGCTCGGGGATTCCTAGCCCAGGCCTCGGGGCCAGCAGTTTCTTTACTTTCCAAAGCTCTGTTTCCCCTTGTGTAACCCAGGCCCTCTGCAGTCCCAAGAGAAGTCAGGAGGTGGGTGACCATTGGCCACGTGTTGGTGATGTTGGCCAGGCACATGGCAGGGCCTGGGGGTCTGGGGAGGGCAGAGGGTGCTGAGGCTTCATTTTAAAGCCCAAAGGTGAGCGCAGGTGGGGAGAGGATTCCACCCGCAGACAGAGAGCTCCAGCCCCCTGCACCTGGATGGCCTTTAGCATTCAGCATCTCCTGAGTGCAAACTGACCCACAGAAGCGGCCTTCGTCCTGATGTCCTGAGTGAATGCAAACACTCGCCTGAGGCCTCCGTCTCCCCTCCCCAAGCCAAGCTGGGCTTGAGGGCCTAGGGCTCACAGGGTCCATGCAGCTCCCACTAAAGAGACAAGGAAACCATTGCCCCGAAAATGCAGAGATCACCACATGTCCTCACCGGGCCTCAGTTTCCCCATCTGTGAAAGTGTCAGTCACTCAGTTGTGTTTGACCCCCATGGACTGTAGCCTGCCAGGCTCCTCTGTCCGTGGGATTTTCCAGGCAAGAATACTGGAGTGGGTGGCCATTTGCTTCTCCAGGGGATCTTCCTCACCCAGGGACCAAACCCAGGTCTCCCGGATTGCAGGCAGATTCTCTACTGTCTGAGCCACCGGGGAAGCCCCATCCATAGGTCTCCCTTAAGGCCCCCAGATCTTTGCCATCCTGTGTCCCACATTCCTGCCCACCTAGACGGGGAGTCCTGGGGCAGGAGCTTGAGAGAGGGGGCATCCAGAGGCCCATCTCTTGAGGCCTCGGGTCCCCAGCACCTGCCCTTCCCACTGCTTTATAGCTGAAGGTTCCAGCAGGTTTTACGTGGAAGAAAGTGTTCACTCATTTTCAAAAGTGTGAATGCCATAAGACTTAGGGTTGGAAATCTCTCCCTGAGCCCCTGGGGTTCACCCAGGACTTGGTGTCACTGAAGCGGATCCCTGCTGCTGCCCGCAGTCCCTGCAGTCCTGGGGCAGGACAGGAGGGGGCTTTGCCAGTCGCCCACAAGGGCTGCCCTGCGTGAGCCCTTTGGGGGGCCTGGTGCCCCTCCTGCGTCCTCCACCTGCTTCTGGAGCGAAGCCGGCAGCCCACTTTGAAGAGCCCTGACCCACTCCAGCCCACCCACACTGCTTCCACTTGGGACCCTGCTCTGAGGTCTCCGTGCTGCCTCTGTAACTCAGCTCCCAGCCCTAGGGATGGGTCCCTTGGGGGGCAGGACCCACAGGGCAGGACCCAAAGGTTGAATGAGTTTTATCTTTCCCCAAATCCCAAATCCAAGTACTGATGCTATTGTAAACAACAGTGTGTATCGTGCCTAAAAACTGTATGAAAATCCTTTTACCATTTTAATCTAGATGTCTAACCAATCTAATTAATCTGATAAGTATACTATCAAGCTTTTTAAAAAGAAGGGGATGGGAAGAGGCCCAGTTCTTGGTCCTGAGAGGCTGGGAGAGTTTGGGGTTGCCAGAAGGCGACACCTTGACCCAGAAACGTCAGAATTCAGCCCCATTGGGTGGCCCGGAGGGTGAGGACAGTCAGGAACAGGGCCCGGTTGCTTGTCCATTTCAGTGGCAAGGGTGGGTCATCCTTGCTGGTCGGTAGCGAGCTCTGGAGGCCCCTGGGGAGAGGGGAAGGCGTCCCCGGCACACACACCGAGCTGGAGTTTCAGTGCTTGGCCTGCCGCCGGGACCTAGGCCACGCCATCCCGCTTTCTTTCCCACGCAGACCTTGCCTGGGCTGGGCGTCTCCCCCACCAGCAGCAGCGGAAGCCTGTCCTGCAGGAGAACCTTCCAGCCACCCGGCGCTGGGCTGGTGCCCTTTCAGCTTGGGGCAGCCCCCTCCCCCAGCCCCGTCCTGCTCTCCCAGGTTGCTGGGCGCTCACTCTGATGTAATCGGCACCTCTGTGCCTTAGCAGGTGCTGACCCCCTGCCTGGAGCGCCCTTCCTGCCGGCCTGGCAGCACCCAGCAGGCGTGCGGGAAACGCACCAGGCGTCTGGGCAGCGCAGCCCCAGCCCGCCACCTTGTCCATGGGCCCTGCATGGGTCCACCTCGCCCCTTATCTGCGCTTCGCTTTTGCCCGACATATGCTATATTAAGGGTGGCTTCCCAGGCGGCGCTCATGGTAAAGAACCCGCCTGCCAGCGCAGGAGTCGTGAGACGTGGGTTTGATCCCTGGGTCAGAAAGATCTCCTGGAGGAGAGCATGGCAACCCACTCCAGGATTTTGCCTGGAGAATCCCATGGACAGAGCACCCTAGTGGGCTGCAGAGTCACACACAGTCGGACACGACTGAAGCGACTTAGCACATACTATATTACATCTTATAAATGTTTTAAACCGAGGTGACGCTGGTTTACAAGAGGATGTCGGTTTCATGTGTGTATAGGATGTGTATGTGGTATTTCGAGCTCTGTATCCTCCGCGGCGTGCTCACACAGGGTGGTCTGCACCCCATTCGGCACCGATGACCCCTTTACCCATGTCACACGCCCGTGCCCCCCAACCACAGCCCCTCTGTATGCTCCGCGGCGTGCTCACACAGGGTGGTCTACACCCCATCCGGTACCGATGACCCTTTACCCATGTCACACGCCCGTGCCCCCCAACCACAGCCCCTCTGTATCTTTTTGGCTTGTTCACTTGTTCTAGCTTTTTTGTTTGTTGCTTAGATTCCACATACGAGTCAGACCCTGCAGGGTTTATCTTTCTCCGTCTGAGTTGTTTCATTTAAGCGTAATGCCCTGGGATCCATCTGTGTTGCCTCAAACTGCAGGCATTGGTCTTCTCTCGTGGCTGAGCCGCGTTCCGCTGTGGACACACCACCTCTTGGTCCAGACCGTCCCTTCTCCCCTGGGGCTGGGGCCGGTCTCCGGGCCAGAACCCCGGGCCAGGCCCTCGCCTCCGCCCGCTTGCTGGGAAACCGTCCCTTGTTTCCTGACGGGTCAGTGAGCGGCTGCTGCTGTTTGTTTGGTTTGGGTGTTTTGTTTTAGGCTGTGGCAGGCGGGTCACGGGAGCTCATTAACCCAGATGCCCTGAGTCAACTGTGAGCGGAGCCCTGGAGAGGGGGCTCCTGACGTGCCATGGGGGTTCTGAAGCCTCCCGTCCGACCACATGGGTGCTGAGCTGCTCAGTGGTTGCATCGTGGGCTCAGTGGTCCAAGAACCAGGCGAGAGCCCCCCCAGCTCGGACACGTCACTAGCCAGGGGGCCCTGGGCGGGTCCTGTAAGCTCCAGGCCTCAGTCTTCCCATCTGTGAAAAGGGCGCGGCAGCGCCGGCCCCGGGGACGAGAGGAGGACGCGTCTGAAGCCCAGAGCCGGCCCCCCCGATGGCACAGCCACCCGGCTCGCGTCGGCCGAGGCTCTGCCAGCCGAGAGGGATCGTTCCTTATCCTTGATTGCAGTTCTGATTAATGATTAATGGCTGGGAAAGGTTTACACACAGAAACCACACAAGAGAATAAAACCGATCCCGCCTCATCGAGGTCCTGACCTCTGGCTCCGCTTGCTTCAGGCCGGGAGCCCAGAGTTCCAGCGTGGGAACTGACCCCGCCTCCGCGGTCCCCCTGCGCTCCTGCGCCTTTGCCGCATTTGGGCGAGTCCAGAGGCGAGCGCAGGCCCCTTGGCTGCGTGACGGGTGTCACGTGACAGTCAGGCTGCTTCACGCCCTTCTCACTTCCCGTAATTCCGGAGTCATGGAGAAGGTGCAAAAACCCGAAAACGCAGCCTTTGCAGCTTCTTTCGGCCGTGGTGGTCTTGAGTGCCCGTGCCCCGTTGACGTTCCTTATTTTCCATCAATGAGGGAGCACTTGGGCCCCTGGTGGCTCAGACCATAAAGAACCCACCTGCGATGCAGGAGACCTGGGTTCCATCCCTGGGTCAGGAGGATCCCCTGGAGAAGGGAACAGCAACCCACGCCAGTATTCTTGCCTGGGCAATTCCGTAAACAGAGGAGCCTGGCGGGCTACACAGTCCATGGGGTCTTAAAGAGTTGGACACGACTGAGCGACTAATACTTTTCATAGGCCCATTGTTCTATCGAGAGGCCTTGGGTCAGTTCCATCTGATCCCGTCTTACGTTGGGTCTCCTGGGGCACGTAGGCAGGCGCTCCTCTGGGGTATCGGCTTGGGACGAGGTCTCGGGGTCCCAGGGGGAGCACGTAAGCAGCCCAACTGGAAGGGACCACGTGGCTGCCATGGACACCCCAGTGCACATAGAGGGGAGCCAGCCTTTCCCCTGGAGAAGGACACCCTGCCACGGGTGGCGCTGAAGAGTCACGGGGTGGGCATGGGGACCCGGCCCGGGTGGGTGGGCAGGGGATGCGTCTCCTGGTGGGTGAGGTCCTCGGCTCACTGTGCCGTCTGGGGTCAAGATGCCCTTTCCTAGCGCATCCCCCGGCATTCCTGGCCTTGGAGACCCGCCAGGACTGTCTGCCGCCTTGAATCCCTCTGGAGGGAGGTCTTTCTTCCACCTCTGCGTGGGCTGCAGGCTGACAGTCAGCTCCCAAGTGCACACACAGGTGTCGGCCAGCGTCCCCCGAGGGGTCGCTCACGACCAGCGCGTTCTGTTAATTAAAAGCAAGAACTACATGTAAGGCGCTGACTGTGGTTGATAACACTGTTGTAGAATTGAAATTCACTGGGAGACTGGAACGTAACTGTTCTCACCAAGAAAAAAATAAATACCAATACGTGAGCTGGCGGATGTGCTAATTAACTAGACTGGAGGAATTCTCTCTCACTGAGACATGTATCGGATCAGCATGACCTACAGATCTTTAAATGTCTCACTGTTTTATTTGCTGATTACACCTCAGTTAAGCTGAAAAACAAAGACTGAACCTGTGACCGCAAGGGTCCAGGGAGGGTGGGGTGTGGCTGAGGGTCTGCAGGTTCTGCCTGGAGCTGGTTAGAGCGAGGAGGGGCCCAGGCTGAAACACACACACACCCCCAACGCCAAACCTGGGACCCAGATGGCAGCCAAGACCCAGACCACAGTATATCCACGCGGCTGTTCCATGGAAGCAGATTGCTGGTGGAAGGCAGCTGCCCAGTCGTCTGGTCTCCTGGGGCCTGGGTGCAGAAGACCATTGACGCTTGTGCCCCAGGCCTCTGGGAGCTGGGGGATACCCTGGGCCACGGCCACCAGCTGGGAAGTGTCCCCCGCAGGACTCGGGCCCCTGTGCTGGGCATCCACCCTGGGAGAGAAACCTCCTCTCCTGCACTCCCCGGGTGTGGCCAGGGAGATGCCCCTGCTCCCAGGGTGCTGGGTGCTGATTCATCTGTCTCGGGGAAGCCTGCTCGTGTGGGCATATTAGTCAGCTCTGGTTGCTGTAACGGACACTACAGATGTTCGTCGTCTCCAGTCCTGGAGGCTGGAATCCCAGACCCAGTGGTGGGCAGGGCTGGTCCTCCTGAGGCCTCCCCCTGGGTGTGCAGACGGCCGTCTCCTCCCCGCGTCCTCACAGGGTCGTCTCTCTGAGTGTGTCAGTGTCCTGACCTCCTCTTCCTGTAAGGACTCCAGTCCTGTGGGATTAAGACCCCACCCTAGTGACCTCATTTTACCTTAACCACCTTTTTGAAGACCCCGTCTCCAAATACAGCCACATTCTGAGGTCCTGGGGGTCAGGACCCCAACACAGGGCTTTGGGGGATGCAGTTCAGCCATGACCATGACCTTGGGCCCCCAGCACAGGGGGAGGACTCACCAGTGGGTTCTTGGGGTGTGTTTCTATTTTTATTTCCTGCGAGGCCCAAATGTTTGTAGGGAGTAAGATTTTGCAGTGATCAGAGCCTCTTCCACCCATAAATGTCTGGAAATGTTTTCAGACTTCGCTCCCTTGGATCCTGACGGTCTTATATCCGCCCAGGATCCCTTGGCCAGCATTTCCAGTGCCTGGACTTCGGATGGAGGCAGAAGCCCACACCATATGAGGTTCTCACACAAACACCCAGTCACGCTTATCTGCGTCTGAGCCCCACCTGTGGGCAGGGAGTTGTGGGCGTCTGTGGGGTCAGCACGGCTGCGGCCACCAGGTCCTGCTGCTCCCTGGCCTCCTGCCTGCCGGACAGCACCCCTCGCCAGCCTCAGCATCTGGGCTTCCCCTCCCCACTGCCTGCTGTCCAGTCCAGCAGACACTCTCCACGTGGAACCAAATGTGCCCTTTCCGGCGGGCTGGGTGGCCAAGCGGATGCTGAGCCACCGGACCATTCGTCCCGATGCTCGCAGACCTTTCTGTGCCCGCGGCCTTGTGCAGAGACCTGAGGGTGGAGCACGTGCTCCCTACCATGCTGGTGGGGGTCTTCCCCGGGGGCCCCTGCTCCTCCCTGTTACCAGACCTGATGGGCTCCTGGAGGATGCAAAGGGAGGCCCATGGAGACCTCCACCGAGAGCCCAGGAGGGGAGCAGACCCTTAGCTGGGAGTAGCAGACACTGTTTCAGGGAGTGGCCCCGGGTGCACCTAAATAGGTCTGACCTTATGGGCTTCCTACCGAGAGCTCCCAGTGCAGAGGGAAAAGAGGCTTCTTCCGCGCCGAGTGGGCCCTTGAGGGGCTTCTCCCACGTGGGGCCGCCTCCGGCCCCCACAGCTCTTGTTCCCACCAGCTCGTGTCCCTGCCGTCCAGCAGAGCTGCAGATTGTTTTTTAAACTGCGGTTTAACAAATGCTGGGAGGAAGACACACAGGCAAATGACTGTTCTCCCGCCTGTTCATTATTTTTAAACTGTGTCGTTTTCCAGTTTATTTTTAAATCTCGAAAGCATAAAGAACATTCTGTTTATCTCTGGCGAGCCTCTTCTGCCCGACGTGGCCATTCATCACTTCCCAGTCCAGTCCGGAGCATCCCGCCTCTGGTCGGGCCCCAGTCGGCCTGCCAGGCAGGAATAACCCTGTGGAAACTGTGCCCCCTAGGAACCCACTCCTTCAGGCCGTGGGGGCCTTTCCCCGGCCAGAGTAGCATCCCCTGCTCAGTGCCAGACCTTTAAAAGCCTTCCCATGTTCAAAGGAAATCTTTCTAAAATGCTTTGCACACAATGCCTTGCAGCCTTAGGTATAAATGAGAAATAATTTAACCCTTTTCCTGGAGACTTGGGTCGTAGTTGTCATTCAGTCTCTAAGTCGTGTCTGACTCTTTGCAACCCCATGGACTGCATTACACCAGGATTACCCGTCTTTTACCATCTTCCTGAGTTTGCTCAAACTCATGTCCATTGAGTCGGTGATGCCATCCACCCATCTCATCCTCTGTCGCCCCGTTCTCCTCCTGCCCTCAGTCTTTCCCAGCATCAGTGTCTTTTCCAATGAGTCGGCTCTTCGCATCAGGTGGTCAAAGGATTGGAGCTTCGGCTTCAGCATCAGTCCTTCCAATGAATATTCAGGGTTGATTTCCTTTAGGGTTGACTGGTTTCATCTCCTTGCAGTCCTAGGGACTCTCAAGAGTCCTCCAGCACCACAATTTGAAAACATCAATTCTTTGGTGCCCAGCCTTCCTTATGGTCCAACTCTCACATGCCTACTGGAAAGAACCATAGCCTTGACTATACAGACCTTTGTTGGCAAAATGATGTCTTTGATTTTTAATGCTCTGTCTGGGTTTGTCGTAGCTTTCTTTCCAAGGAGCAAGCATCTTTTAATTTTGTGGCTGCAGTCACCATCCGCAGTAATTTTGGAGCCCAAGAAAATAGAATGTGTTACCGTTTCCACTTTTTCCCCATCTATTTGCAGTGTTTTTAGAACATGGCTAAGTCCACTCATTTATTTTTACTTAAGTAAATGTGCATCTATGAGAAACTTTAAATTGTCACTGCAATTGGAGAATCACCCTCACCTGTAATGAATAGCAGGTAATCTAAAAACGCAGTGAGCTCGAAACACCAAATTATACCGTGGATCACGCTGCCCCGTTTTGTCTGCTGCAGCTTTGCGCCCGAGGCTGCCCTGCTTCTGTTAAGTAGAGAGATTCATGGAGATGTAGCTGCGTAAAGACCCAGACTTCTCTCCCCTGACACCGTCAGGAGGCTGGAAAGTGAACTGGAGAGAGAGGCGCTTTCCCACTGAGACCCGTGATGACTCACGGTCCCCGCGTCACCCGGCTGCATCCGGCGTCTGCCCACGTCGTAGGAAAGTGTGATGTGCTCTTTCGGGTCTGGGTCGGGAGGCAGAGGGGGCTTCAACGGCCGATTCCAGGGGCTTCTGAGCACCGGCTCTTCCCTAGGAGTGGGCGGAGTGGGACGGAGAGCCTCCTGCTCGGAGCCTGGGATGTGACCCCAACACAGCATCCCTGTTGCCTGGAGACCCTCCCCAGCGACAGCAGGCCGTTCTCCAGGGAGCACCGGCTTTCTCTGCTCAGTTTGGCCTGGAGTGGTGTGCTTGCCTTCAGCCTCGCTTCTCATAGGAACAGATGAGGCAGGGCTGGTGTGGATGTGTCCCAGGGGGGGACAGGGGCGAGCTGCCTGGTCAGCTCTGTCTGAGGTCTGTGCGCTCTGCTGCGTGGAGAGGTCCCGGTCCTGCCGTCTCAGCAGGGGGCCTGGGGGCACAGGGTGTCCCAGGTACGTCCTCGGAGTGTCCACACTCACCTTTGGTTCAGGGCAGCTTTGAGCTCCTAGTGTGAGAGCCTGGGGCGGCCCTGACCAAGGACCGCAAGCTGGTGGTTTACAGCAACCAAAACGGACCCCCAGGTCCAGAGGCGGAAGCCCCAAATCAAGGTCCTGGCGGGACAGGCTCCTTCCCAAGGCTCTGAAGGAGGGGTCTTCCTGCGTCTCCCCACCTCTGGGGGCCCTGGGTGTCCCTGGACTTGTGGCCGCCTCCCTCCAGCCTCTGTCTCTGTGGTCACCTGGCCTCCTCCTGGGTCTCTGTGTCCTGTTCTCCTCTTATAAGGACACGGTCGTTGGACCAGGTCCCCTGCTCCAGGACAGCCTCATCTTCACTCAGTCATGTCTACAGAAACCCTATTTCTAAGGAGGTCGCCTCCGCAGCCCGTGAGGTTGGGATGTCCACATATCTTTTCCGGGGTGCCATCCTCCAGCCCGCCGCACCCAGGAGAGGGTGGCCACAGTGGGCAGGGGCTGGGAGCTTGCGGAGACTCCTGGAGAAGCAATGGTTAGGAGCCGGGCTCGGGCTGTCTGCTGGGTGGGAAGGGGATGGCGTTCTAGGGACATGGGGTGACATCTCAGATGCGGCTGTGTTGTCCTCCCAGCGATCCTGGAGGTGGGGTCGGGGGCTGCCTTACTATACAGATAAGATAACCTGTATACAGATGAGGCCGCCTCTCGGGGCCTCCAGAGAGGCACAGACCCCTCAGGTGCCTGGCTGAGCGCCGGGCCTGACCGCTGGGGGGACCTCCCCAACAGGGAGGGGGGGTGTCTGGCTTCCCTGGGCCAGCATGCGTCTCACGGCGCCCGTGCTCGCTGGGCACAGGCTGCTGGCCAGTGTCTGCAGGTGGGACACTGTGGTCCTTGGCCTCTGGCCGCTGACCTGCCCCTGAGACGTGCGCCCCTCCGGGCTCTCTGCTGCCTGCGTCCTGCGTCCTGCTCAGATGGGAGACCTGGGCACACCAGGCGTGCCCACATCGCTCCGCCCGTCCCTGCCCGGCTGCCAGGCTCCCGGTGGGTCCCAGGCCTGGGGAGTGAGCCCGGGGAGAACCGCAGCACTTGCGTCACCCGTGCTCACCTGGGAACCGAGCAGCACTCTTTCAAAAGAGTCGTCCCAGAAGGCGAACGTGCCAGCCCTCCCTGGAGCCCTGGGACTCTGGCTCCTGAGGGTGACTTGCCGCTGCCGCGAGCGCACTGCCTGTGGTCCCACAGGCCTTTCTGCCCAGACTTGGGGCGCTGGCACCCCAAGGCTGGGGCGACACTCCTGCGGGAGCTGCTGCGTCCCTGATTTGCTTGTGTGTGTGTGTGTGTGTGTGTGTATGTGTGGTGAGCACTCAGGGTGGGAAAGGGAGACAAGGGCCTCGCACAGTCGTGTGCCAGCCCCTGGCACTCAGGGCACACTCGGCAGTGCCCAGTGTCCAGGCTGGTGGTGCCCCAAGCTGCCCAGTGGCTGGCCAGGGCAATGACTGCCCGTTGCCACGTCATTGAGAGCTGGGTTGTTCTGATGACCAAAGAGGAAGGAAGGGAGTAAGGAGGCGCCCTTCACCCTGGGGAGGGCATGTCTGTGCGCAGGGGCTGAGGGCTCAGGCCACCGACCCACCGGCGTCACCTCCAGGCAGCTCCTGGCTTCAGATCTCGCTGGTGGGGTCACCTCCTAGGAGGCCCCAGAGGTTGTACAACCCGGAGCCTGAGAGAGGCTGCTGTGGGCACCTGGTGAAAGCGGACACAAGCTTCCCCGTGGGCTGCCAGGGCTCCGAGCTGGTGACTGGCCACGCAGCAGCCCAGCAGAGTTCTGGGGGTGATCACGGTGGTGGGGAGAAGGTGACGGGGGGCTGGCAGCCAGCACCCTCTGCCCCAGCTCACGTCATGGCCCTCTCCAGGCCACCCGGCAGGAGACATGCTGGACCAGTAGTCTCCCAGGGGTGACCATCCCCAGCCCGGGCCTCTAGGAGCCGAGAGCAGCACCCGGACCCCGGCTCCCAGTCTTTGCCAGCTTCCCAGCTCGGGGTGTCTGGCATGGTGTGGTTGACCTTGGGGAGCCGTTGTGAATCAGGGGGCATATCTTGGACCCCTGGGAAAGCCAGGTCATCAGGCTGGAGCCTCCCAAAGGCCCAGGGCGGGGCTGGAGGCCCCAGGCCCCTCTGCAGTGGGCCAGGCCGGGGCCCAGCTCCGGGGGGTCCACGCTTTCGAGACTGCAGCCCACCGGGGGCCAGACACTGGGGCCCCCAGGCGACGCCCCCGGCTCCTCTTCCCTCTCGTGTCGCTGCTGACACTAAGCCTGCATCACTGTGTCTCTGGCCGTCCTTGTCTCTGGGGACGTGCGGCCTCCGATCCACCGGTGTCATCCGTTTGGTGTCCTCAGAGGCACCTGGCTTGTTGGGGGGAGGATGGGGCTGTAATCTTGCGTGTATTTCTTCTCTCGCCTCAAGGCTTTTATGACTTCTCCCCTGAAGCCTCCAAGCGCGAGCTTTAAGGCCGTCCCTTTTGACTTGGCAGCACGGAAAATGTGAAATATCGAAGCAGAGAGGTCAGTGTAACCGAGGCTCCCGCAACGCCCCACGGTCCCCACCGCCGCCCCCGGGTGTGGCTGCCTCTCATCTCCCTGAATTCGGGTTTAAAATAGACCTTTGTCCTCACCTCCTGCCTGGCGCCCCCGCTTCCTCCTGCTTTCGTTGCCGGCCTTTGTAGCTGCCCTCAGAGCCCGCGTTTGTGGTGGGGGGTCCGGCTCTCTGGGCGGGGTCCTGGGACAAGGAGTCCTGGGACAAGGGCCCCTGGCCATCCACACACGGCCCTGGAGAGCAGAAGGCAGCGGGGAAGGTTCTGGAAGGTCTCACCCCAGACACTCCCGTGACCTTGAGGAGCTCCTGGAGGGGTTGAGCCCACCCTCCCCAGAGACCCCCCAGGAGAGACTCCAGCACTGTCTTCTCCACACCTGCTGGAGCCCCGCGCGGCCTCTGGGCCATGCGTCCCCAGCCTCTGCCTCTGCAGTGTCCCCCGTGTCCCCCCCACCCCCTGCAGTCTCTTCTTGGCCCCTCGGAGCAGCTCCGAAGGTGGAGAAGGGGTCACGGCCTCAGTCAGCCGAGTCTGGTTCCTGGGTGCCTGCTGTATGCATATCCCTCTGGGTTAGATACCCCCACCCACCCAGCGAACATCATCGGTAGAATCTGCTACACACCGAACACTCCCTGGCACTGGGGCTAAAGGGACAAGCCAGGGACCTCACACGAGCGCCCTGCCCCCAGGAACGGAGGAGGTTCTGCAGCAGAGATTCTGAGATGTCGGGGAGGGGAGGCGTGTGAAGGGTGGGATGGGGGAGCAGCCCTGGGCAGCCAGATGGGGTGCCAGGAGCTGACGGCCTCTCAGTGGGGCTGGCATAGCCGCAGGCACTTGGAGAACAGGTCCTGATCCACTCCAGCCTAGAGGTGGGGGACCTGCACGTGGGGCAGCTTGGGGGACGTTGGCTGCTGAAGAGGGGGTCCAGGTGGACCCGATGGAGGGGCCCCAGGCCAGTCCACACTCCTCTAGGACCCTCGGCCACCTGCCCGTGCAAAGACCATCTCCCCCAAGCCCAGCTCCAGGCCCAGCATCTTTGGCTTCTCATTTATTTTCGGCCAGGTGCCAGCTCTGCTGGGGGCATGCTCTACAGTAAACGAGGTGCACGCTTGTCGTGGGGACGCAGACAAGACTGAGAAGGTCAAGTGGGCTGTCAATCGTTTATGTCACCCTGCCCTGGAGTCGCCGTGTCATGGCCCCTCCTCCATGCTGTGGCTGTGGCATCGTCTCTTTGCCTGTGGCGTGGTCTCTGTGCCCGTGCCATGGTCTCCGTGTCTGTGGCATGGTCTCTTTGCCCGTGGCATGGTCTTCGTGTCCATGGCGTGTTCTGTTTGCCCGTGGCGTGGTCTTCGTGTCCGTGGTGTGGTCTCTGTGCCCGTGCCATGGTCTCCATGTCTGTGGCATGGTCTCTTTTCCCATGGCATGGTCTCCGCGTCCATGGTGTGGTCTCTTTGCCTGTGGCGTGGTCTTTGTGTCCGTGGCGTGGTCTCTGTGCCCGTGCCATGGTCTTCGTGTCCGTGGCGTGGTCTCTTTGCCCGTGGCATGGTCTCCGTGTCCATGGCGTGGTCTCTTTGCCTGTGGCGTGGTCTTCATGTCCGTGGCATGGCCTCTGTGCCCGTGCCATGGTCTTCGTGTCCGTGGCGTGGTCTCTTTGCCCGTGGCATGGTCTCCGTGTCCATGGCGTGGTCTCTGTGCCTGTGGCGTGGTCTCCGTGGCCGTGTTTAGCATCTGCTGCATCACCCTTGGTTTTTTTGCCTCCTACCTGCCGATGGGTGTTTTCACTCCTGAAAATAGGCCTGCAGAGCGAATCCTCCTGCACGGCTCATGCCACAGATATCGACTGTACGGATCTCACGCCCTGTACTAAATTTCCAGAAGTCACGCCGTGGGCTTGAGGGGTGATTCACGTTTGATTCACGCTCACAAACTACCTTCCAGAGGCCACACCTTGTCCTCCTTCCCTCTGTCCATCTATCTCAGGGCCGTGTGCCCACAGGGTGTCCGTCGGGCTGACCCATGGGGCACAAAGGGGTGATTCCTGCCTACCAGCAGGCCACGATCTATCATCCTGGGACATTCAAGGTCAAGTCAGGTTGACCAGCACAGTGCGAGGCTCGGTCAGCCATCTGGGGACATGGCATCCCACCCCGAGGGCTGCAGACAAGTGTCCCCTCCGCCCAGGCCTCCACCAGGGTCACCTGGGCCCCTGCAGACCCCGGTCCAGCCTCAGTCCCCAGACAGGGCCTGGCCAGACCAGATAGGCCTCTGGCACTCGAGAAGGCTTCCTCAGGCCACACAGAGGGCAGGTGGCCCGGGGCTCAGCCACAGGACGACGCCACCCTGGTGTCCTGGGGACCTGGTGAGCTGTCCGGCTGGTCCTGCACCCAGCGTCTGCACAGAAATCACCTTCCCTGTGACCCGCGGTCTGTCCTTCTCACTTTGGAGCTGGGGGAGGACTGAGCCCTCGGATCCATCTCCATGGTCTTGGTTCTGGAAAATAAAGCTTGGGCAGGACCCCCGGAGGCAGAGCTGGGGCCTGGACCCGCCCCCACCCCCTGGTCTCCCCAGCCTGGGTCCCCTGTGCACGCCCTTGCCCCCTGGAGAAGGACCCGTGTTCATCTCTGGGCGTTGAGGGGGCACCGGAGCACCGAGATCTCTCTGAGCTCAGCCAAGCCGTGTCTCAACTCCCCGCCCCCAACCCCTGCACAGGGCAGGGATGGGCAGGCAGGGCTTCAGGGTCACGTGAGCAGTAGAGGTGCCGGGCCCCCTTGGTAAGTGGGCCCTACGCCCCAATCCTCTCGGGGTCCCTGCTGCTCTGGGCCAGGCCCTGCGGAGGCCAACGCCACCCTCTGGCGGTCCCAGGATCACCCCTCTCCCCAGGGGAGACCCACCCACTTCCCATGACCACACGCTGGTGGCTCACAGGCTCTACAGAAACCAAGTGACCCAGGGCCCGAAACAAACCAGCCAGGCACCCGTCCCCAGGTCCAGAGCCGTGCCCGTTGCCACAGCCCAGTGCCCTCTCACTCTGGGGTCTCATGTTCATTCTCTCCCCCTCCCTCCCAGTGGCCCTCAGGTCTTTAGTGGCCCTCAGGTCTTTAGCGACCCCCTCTCCACCCTCCCACAGAGCGCACCGCTCATCCCCTGCCCCCCGAAAGCTCCAGATGACTGTCCAGGGGTCTCCCCGACGTGAGCGTCAGCTAGAAACGACCGTCTGTTGCTCTGGGTGCCTGGGGCCGAGGCTCCTGGACTGGTGGGGCCCGGGCAGGGGCGGGCGGTCTCCTCCACCGCGCTCTAGCTGGGACGCCTGGACAGCCCTCAGCCCACCCAAACCGTCTGGGGGCACCTCTGGGTGCTGCGACTTTCCGCTCGTCCCAGGAGGCCCACAGGCCCAGGTTCCGTCCAGCCTGGGTTCTGGGTCAGCCTTGGGACCCCTCCCTGCCTGACCCACCTGTAAGTATGTAAGTAAGTGTTAGTCGCTCAACTGTGCCCAACTCTTTGTGACCCCATGGACTGTAGCCCACTAGGCTCCTCTGTCCGTGAGATTTTTCAGGCAAGGATACTGGAGTGGGTTGCCATTCCCTTCTCCAGGGGATCTTCCCATCCCAGGGATCTAACCTTGGTCTCCTGCATTGCAGGCAGATTCTTTACCGACTGAGCTATAAGGGAAGCCCGACTCACCTGTAAAATGCCCCTCAGTTCTTGATGGGTCAGGGTTGGGGGGAACTTGAGGGTGTGATACCTCCCGTATATCTCATCTGTGACTCTCAGGCCCCCAAGAACACGGCCCTGGGATGTGCAGGCTCCGGGGACACGGCCCCTCCCAGCCTCAGGGTCCCCAGCCAGTGCTGGGCTTGGGGGCAGGGCTGGCTTGCTGAAAGCTTTAGTGCGTGTATATGGGGGGGTGGGGGGTGAAATGGGGTGACACCGAGCTGCGTGCTGCGGCCAGCACCATGTCTGGAGGGGAATGGAAGGAAGGGACATCCAGTGCCGGCCCAGGATCCAGGAGACCAGGGGCAGGGACGTGTGAGGCTGCCTGACATCTGGGACCCGGGGCCAGGACCACTGGCCCAGTGGGAAAGCTGACACCTCCCAGGGGCTTGCGAGGAGAGGTTTGGGGGCACTCCATGTCGGGGGGCAGGGCCAGGGGGGGTCTGGGGCTGGAGCCCTAGGAGGTTAATCAAAGGGCTGACGGGGTACAGGTGACAATGCCGAGGGTGATGGGGGACGAGTAGGTTCTGGTGGGCGCTGGCCTGACCCGGGCGCGCAGGAAGGGCCTGCCCGGGTGCGAGCGGAGGGACAAGGGCCCCTGGGGCACCTGCAGGCCAGGCGTGGGTGGCGGTCCCCCTCACCCCACCCTGGGTCTCTGCTGGGCTGGGTCCCCCGGAAACTCCTGCAGTGAGTTTGATGGTGGCCCCGCTTTTGGGGTCTGAGTCCTAAACCCGGAACCTATGAACGTGAGCTCCCTTGGAATCAGGAATTCCCAGGTGTCGTTCAGCCCGGGGTCTTGGCCAAGGTCTTCCCAGACTATGTGCTGGAGTCTTGAGTCCAGTGATTTAGGAGAAAAGGGGAAGGCAAGGGAGGTGTGAGACCCGCATGGGAGGCAGAGACTGGAGGGAAGTTTCCGCAAGTCCCGGGGCACCTGGGGCCCCGGATGCCGGAAGCGGCAGGAAGGAGCCTCCAAGGACGCAGCCCTGCCCAGACCTTGATTTCGGACCCTGGGAGAGAATCGTTTCTGTGTTTACACTGCCCACCTGAGGCCCTCTGTTGCAGCCGCCCCAGGACTCCAATACAGCCCCTCTTAGCGGAAACCTGCCAGTTCTCCCCCAAAAGCCTCAGGATCCAGAAGCCAGCACCGCCACAGCCACCGCTGCCGTCCGCGGGGGACAGGCGGCCCTGGCTGCTGTGGCCCCCAGGTGCAGGAGGAAGGCCCTGCTGGGTGGAGCCACCCGGCCTCTGGCTCCTCCCACTGGCCTTCACTGCCCACGGGAGGGGGATGGTCGAGCCTCCTGCCCCGTCGGAAAGGACAGCCTGGAGGGGGTGGCCCTGCAGTCTCAGCACGTGGGCCCCCCACACATCAGATAATCCAGGGCTCTGACCCCTCCTGAGACCAGGAAGGGCGCTGCCCGTGGGGTCTGGGTTGGGGCTGCCCCTTGAAACCAAGGGACAGCGTTTTAGGGTGAATGAGCACCCAGAGAGCACCGACTGGCAGGCTGGGGACCCTGAGGTGTCCCCGAAAGGCAGGCGTAGACGAAGGGGCAGCGGGCTGTCTGGACGCGGCCCAGCAAGCAGGTATCCGTAAAGCTCAGCCCCACCCAGAGGGACGTGTTTGACCCTGAGCCGGCCTCCAAGCAGTCCCTGTATCCCCCATCGCTCTTGCTCTCGTTTTCAGCTGTCACTTGCTGCTCACGAGGCGCCTGCATGCCTCAGAACTTGTCATTTCATGGTGTGACCAGCATATTGGGGACAGACCCAGATTCAGGTCGGAACCTAAGGACATGCCCTGCCCTGTCTCCTCCCCTGGGTTCAGTGGGGGCATTTCTCAACCCCAGTGGGGGTTGTCAGGGGTCTCAGGACCTTTCTCCAAACCTCACTGGGGGCTCAGATGATAAAGAATCTGCCTGCAATGCAGGAGACCCACATTTGATCCCTGCGTTGGGAAGATCCCCTGGAGAAGGGAACAGCAACCCACTCCAGTATTCTTGCCTGGAGAATCCCATGGACAGAAGAGCCTGGTGGGCTACAGTCCATGGATCGCAAAGAGTCAGACACAGCTGAGCGACTAACACTTTCAGTGACTCCACTGGACAAGACACAGTGGTGGGACTTGACCTGGGCGGCCGCCAGTGGGGTCTGCAGACCACAGGCCTGGTGAGGGGGCCGTGGGTCCATGCCCCGGAGCTTGAGATTGGCCAGAGGCTGGAGGGGCCAGCGGCCCCTGTGATTGTGATCCATGAAAATCTTGAAAATTTGAGTTGTTTTTTTTAAAGAAATAGCATCCATCATCGCTTCTGCATCGGGCCGTCTAGGCGGCTCCTCTCGGTGCTCCACTCCTTTCCACGTCCACGAACTCTCCATAGTGTGCGTGGACTGCAGATGGGCTAGCCATGGGTCAGCTGATGGGCGTCTGGGCTGCCTCCATGTGCTGGCCGCCGTGGACGTGTGTGTGCACACGTTGCTTGTGGACGTAGGTTTTCAGCTCTTTCTCGTTTTCCTTTTGGTCTCACTGGGGGCCCTTGGCGTGCCCCCTGCCATGTCTTGTGGCTCAGGCCAATGTCACGCTGACACGTCGGCCCCAGGAAGCTGGGTGCGTTCGAGTGGGGTTTGCTTGGGGCCAGACGGTGGAGTCCGTTGGAGGGTCCGGTGAGCAAAGGGGCTGGAGGTGAGACCAGAGGGCAGCGGTGGGGGCTGCACCCCCGAGATGTCAGATCACCTTCCTGGACCATCCCTACCGCGGCAGGACCTGGGGGCGCCCTCAGCCCAGTGCTGGCCTGGTCCCACCCGGCTGGCAGGGCCTCTTTCTCCACTCGGCCGACGGAACCGGTTTCCCTAGAAACCACGGGGACAGACAGGTGGAGCTGTGACTGGGTGGTCTGACGAGGGGTCCCCAGGGCCTGCCCCCTCGGTTATCCAAATGGGCCTGGAAGGCAGGGCTCTTGTTCCTGCCTAGGCAGTCAGCAGTGAATAAGGCCCTTGAACCGGAGGCTGGGTGGGGCCAGGAGCCATGCAGGAAGAGCCTGTGGGCTCCCCGCAGAAGTGCAGACAGCCCCTGGGCTGTGGGAGGACCAGGGCTGCGCACAGCACACAGTGGGTGTTCACGGATCGGGCTGCAGAGGAGCGGCCACCCCAGCCCAGGACCGGAGGCAAGAAGGGCGACCCGTTCACCCAGAGGGTCCGGGGCTCTTGCAGGCGGTGGCAAGGAGGCAGTGGGCTTCCCTGCCGTACAGACCACAGCCTCGTAAACATTCTCCAGAGTTCCTCTCCTGGCTGTCAGGGCAGCTCCGCCACGGTGGGGTGACCCCCAGGGTGGCCCAGCGCGCCTGCCCCAGGTGACCTGGGAGTCGGGGTTGGTGCCAGCCGGCCGCATGGTCCTGGGCGAGCCAGCTCACCCTCAGGGCCTCAGTTACTGCATCTGTAAAGTGGAGAGAAGGCAGGGAACTGGAGCTTTGGGTCTTTGTTGCTTCCAAGAGCTAGCATCCTCCCAGCCCCTGCAGGGGGTGTCAGGCAGACAGGAGAGGGAGGGGCGTGGTGCCCGCTGCCCACCCGCTGGCTCCTCTGGTATGGGGCAGGGGGTGATGCAGGGGTGCATGCGCCCTGGGGGGCTGCCGCTGTGGGGGTATTAGGACTGTCCAGCAAGAGGGAGTTTTCAGTTTACACAAGGATTCACCCCTGATGTTAGAGAAGCCAGGCCCCCTCCTGTCCTCTTCTTGCACTCAAGTTGTGACGAAACCCCCCCAAACCCAACTCCTGGAAACCTCGGTGAGCCCTGCACCCCAGGGCTAGGTAGACTGGGCTCCAGCCCTATGGGAAACCCCACGGTGTGGGGCCACGATGCTGTCAGGGGTCCACACCCGGTGCAGAATGTCCTGAAGGAAGCAGGCGATGGCCAATCCCAGGGGAGCAGGAAGCCCAGGGGCATTGCCCTCTGGAACTTGGGTCCCCAGAGCAATGTCTGTCCTTGCCGGGAGCAGTCATGACATGGATCGTGCCCTCCTGCTTAGTGAGTCCCCCAGGGCTCTCAGTGATGGGGGGACTGCCCACCTGAAGGCCTCAGAGGACGCCGGTGCCGCCTCCGTAAGCAGGGGTGGGACCAGCTTCTTCAGGGTCCCAGGAGGTGGTCATCCGAGTGAGGCTCTGTCTCTCCTCCAGCCTCGAGGTGCTGAGGGCATGGCCAGCAGCTGCATCCAGGGCAGACAGGGGGCTCCAGCCTCGGATCTGGAGCCTCGTTCCCCGAAGAAGAGTGATTCGGGGGGCACAGCTGGGGAAGGAGGCTTCACCCCGACCCGGACAAGGCCAGGGAGGGGTTTTATGGAATCCAAAGCCAGTTGGGCATTAAAGAGGAGGCTGTAGGGCTGCATGTTAAGTGGGTGTCCTTGGACATGTGACTTCTACATTGTCGTTAAGTCACTCAGTCGTGTCCGACTCTCTGTGACCCCATGGACTTCGGTAAGCCAGGCTTCCTTGCCCTTCACCATCTCCTGGAATTTGCTCAAACTCATGTCCACTGAATCGGCGATGCCATCCAACCATCTCATCCTCTGTCATCCCCTTCTCCTCTTGCTCTCAGTCTTTCCCAGCATCAGGGTCTTTTCTAGTGAGTCGGTTCTTCAAATCAGGTGGCCAAAGTGTTGGAGCTTCAGCTTCAGCATCAGTCCTTCCAGTGAATATTCAGGACTGATCTCCCTTAGGATGGACTGGTTGGCTCTCCTTGCAGTCCCAGGGACTCTCAAGAGTCTTCTCCAGCACCACGGTTCAGAAGCATCAGTTCTTCGGCGCTCTCACGTTCTTAAAGGCAAAAGGTGGCTCCTGTAGTGTTTGTTGGTTTTTTTAATTTCAGCTTTTAAAACTTGAAATACGGTTGATTTACAATGTTGTGTTAGTTTCAGAGGTACATCAAAATGATGGTTATCCATGTACATATATTCTTCTACGGATTCTTCTGCATTATAGGTCATTCTCAGATGCTGAGCCTGGTTCCCTGGGCCACACAGTACGCCCTTGTTGTCTATTTGCCTTATATATAGTAGTTTGTATCTGTTAATCCCAAACTTCTCATTGCTCCCTCCCCATTTCCCCTTGGGAACCATAGGTTTGCTTTCCGTCTGTGAGTTATAGTGTGTGTTGTACGTAGCTGGTTCTTAGCACAGTGAAAGTGAAAGTCACTCAGTTGTGTCCAACTCTTTGCGACCCCACAGACTAACTATACAGTCCAGTCCATGGGATTCTCCAGGCAAGAATACTGGAGTGGGTCGCCTTTCCCTTCTCCAGGGGCTCTTCCCAACCCAGGGATTGAACCCAGGTCTCCCGCGTTGCAGGCCGATTCTTTACCAGCTGAGTCACAAGGGAAGTACATAGTTGGTTCTTGGCATAAGCTCAGTTTTTTTAACCCAGACCTCTGATCACACTTCTCTGTCTCCGCCCTCTGGGCCCGCACCAAATAGAAGGGGGCCTCTGCATGCCGGGCTGCACATCCGACAGAGCGTGGGAGGCAGGGAGGGCGTTGGTCAAGACCCGATGCCCAGCTTTCCTGCATATCGTGTGACCCGATGCCCGGCTTTCCCGAACATTGGGCATGGCGCTTCTGCATGCAGTGTGGCCATGGCTGGTTCTGGGAAAAACTGGAGCATGATTACTGCACGGCATCCACCCGTCCGGATGCTCAGGGCCGTCATGCAGACCAGCTGAGGTGCCGGCTGTGGCCCACGTGTGTGTGTCTGACTCACGTTCCTGTTCTGTGGCCATGGTGGCGTCCACAGTCACTCTGGTTCCTCCCAACTCTGTCGGGGTCCCGCCTCCCAGCCCCTGGTGTGTCCAGCACTTCAGGTCAGCAGCCAGACTCAGGCATGAGGTCACCTGGGGGCCCACGTCCACCTGCTGCTTCCCATGCTGGACTGAGAGCAGGCAGGTCCGGATCTCGGCCTGGTCTCCTGCCCTTGGCCCTCTCCATCCCACCTCAGAGCCCCATCCCCAGGATGCAGTTTGCATCTGAAAATCAAGCTCTCAGTGGGACCGGCAGGCAGGGTTGGGGCGGGACGGGCTGGGATCAGGCCTGCAGCGGGGCCCACGTCGGAACAGGCCATGGTGGCCCTCACTCTCTAGAGCTGGGCAGGGCAGCTCTGCCGCAGAGGACGTGCACGTGGGCGGCGCTGGCTGGGCCAGTTGGCCCGGTGTCAGTCAGGAGGCCAGGTGGGCGGGTGCCAGGGCCTGGCCCTGCCCTTGGCCACGTGACCCAGCTGAGTCAGCCGGGAACACCCAGGCAAGGCCCTGCCGACCCTTCAGCAGGGCAGGCCACTTCCAGCCCCTCTCCCCGGGGCTCAGCCGCTCTGAGGTGGCCTGTCTGGGAAACATCTCCCTGGGGGAAGCTGGGCTCCCACCCCGTCTCGGGATCCTGCCTCCTCCCCTGGTTTCTATCCCTGCCCTCAGCCGTCTCTGAGGTACGGGGGGCAGCGGGCTTGAAGCTGTGCCACCTTGACGGGACCTTGGCCCAGTCTGAGCCCTCGGACTTCACATGGCTCTTTCACCTCCTGGGACCTTGGTTTCTGCACCTTTAAAATCGGATCATGAGATCCGCTCCCCTTATCCCTCAGGTGCCATGAGAATCGCATCGCGTGGGACAGTGTGTGTGAAAGGGCCCAGGCTTCGGGGGGCCTGTCCGCAGCACAGAGCCTGCAGGAGCCCTGGGTCCAGAGTTCTGAACACTGGTCTGCCGTGTCAGGGTGCTCCCCTGTGTTCCCATGCGGGCTGCTCAGGCTGCCCAGTTAGAGCCCCAAATGCTGGGACCAGACAGGGGACAGTAGGCAGGACCTGACTGTATTTCTGGACCTTTATGAGGCTCCTCTCGGCAGGGACCCATGGTCGCTAGCCTTGGGGCCCCAGCAAATTTCTGGAATGCAGATGTGTGGTGTGGACACGGCGGCCGGGGTCCTTTCCCTGACAACTGCCATCCTTCCCTGGGCTCTGCTGACCCTCCACTGGGTGTGCAGACAGAGAGCCAAGCAGGCAGGCTTCATCCTCGAGCTCATCTGTGATTTGGGGGCATTTCGCCCCTCGCCTTTCATAATCATCCCGTTCAAGCAGAAGTGGGTACACTGTGAGCACGGGCACATTGGTGGTGTGGGGGCCAGGCTGTACGTGCCTGCTTCTCCCACCTCCACCGATTCATGGAGAGCCCCCAGCAGCCCCGCATCACCCCTCCACTGCCCAGGAACACCTCCCCTGCTTCCGCCAGCACATCTGGGCTGGCATGACCCTGGGCCAGCGGTGGGAACACTAACCAGGCAGCCATGGGCACCCTGGGTTGGCCCGTCAGCCTCTGCAGGGGACTTTGTCACCTGCATTCAGAGCAACGCCCCCTTCACAAATAGGGACCTAACGGAGGCCATGCAGACATTGCAGGCAAGGCGGGATGCCCCCACCCACTTCCATGCCGCAAAGTGGGATGTGCAGCAAGCCCGGGGTTCTGTGGGATTCCTTCCCAGAGCCTCAGCCCTTCCCACCTCCCCAGGCCACTGTGGCCCAGCGGATTCCGGCCCTGGAGAAGCGGGCCGCGTGTCCTTCCCGTGCAGCCGCCAACGCCCCAGCGAACTTTCTTCATGAGGATCACGTTGTTCTGGCTGGAAGGCAGGCGTCGGGGGGTGGAGGGAGCGGACAGCGTTTAGAGGCACAGACTGCTCGGAAGGCAGCTGCCAGCGGGTCAGGGCAGGCAGTGTGTGGGCCCCCAGGTGGGACACTGTGGGCGCTGCGCCTGCTCTCCCGGCCTCGCTGTTGGCCGCTTGGCCTTGGCTCAAGACAGAGAGCTTGTCACCTGCCAGGTGCCCAAGCCGCTGCTGGAGCTCAGAGACGGGCCGGGCAGGCAGCTCAGAGCCTGACCTGTAGTCCGTCTCTGGGCCGGCACCGCCTGGGACCCGGCTGCCCCCGATGTTGGGGAGCTTTCAGGCCCTGGGGGGACACGGAACTGAGGAGCCTGCTCAGACCACGGCAGGGGGCTCGGGGGGAAGGGGCCGAGCCAGGAGTCAGGGCTGCCTCCCCTCCCGGGCTTGCCTACTGTCCCCCACCTGCACCCCAGGGCTGGGGTTCCTGCCCGCTGGGTGGGCCCCCAGCAGCGCCCCCTCCGCCCACCGTGGAGGTGAGGTGGAAGCCCGCCGCACCTGCGCCCTCAGCTCTGCAGCTCGCGCCCTCCCAGGCCGTGGGTCCAAGTGGGCAGTGTAGTGGCTTCCCTGGGGGCTCCCGGTCTGCAGACCCCTCCTCTGTGCTCGGCAGGGATGGGCCGTCTCAGGCCACAGACACACGGGGCTCCCCTCCCCACCGCTGCCCCGCCTCCTGGCCTCCACGGTGAGCCCCCCTTGGGGGCCCTGGGGCCCAGAGTCTCTGGACTGTGGCTCCCCTCTTGAAGAAACACCCGAGGCTCCTCACTGGGGTATCAGGGCCCCACACATGGGTTGTGCTGGGGACCATCCCTCCAGGCCCCACAGTGTCCGCTCAGACCCTTGGACTCTGTGATCGTAAGCACCAGACGAAGCCACAGGCGGATGGTGGGATCGGCCTCCTTCACGGCCCCCGGGGAAGGACTTGGGGGCCGTCGACCGAGGGCCAGCTGGACAGATGAGCATCGTCCCAGTGACCAAGGGCAACTGGAGGCTGTTACTATAAGAAGAGCTCAGCCCGGCCCTCAGAGGCCAGAGGTCAACGAGAGGAAGGCGCACGGCGTCCTCTGACAGCCCAGGTGGGAGGAATCGAGGCTCCAAGTGCCCACAGTGGGGTCAGAGAGAGTGTGCCCTCCAGAGAGAGTGCCCTGAGTGCTTGGGCAGCTGGCGCCCAGGCCAGGACAGAGGGAGAGGGCTGCCCACCGTGGGTGCGGTCCTGACTGCCGCTGGCCCAGCTGGGAAGTCTGTTTCTTCACCCATCTGTTCTTCCTTCCCTCCATCCTTCCCTCTATCCTCATGCACTGGCTCCCATAGGGGTCTCCACTCCCAGCTCTGCGTGCCTTCAGCTTTCCCCGGGACAAGGGGAACCGCTGGCCAGGGCTCAGTCAGCCCAGCATCAGGCCGGCGGTCCTCCCGGCTCAGAGCCTCCGAGGGTCTGCAGATCCTCCAGGCATGGCCGGATTCCTCCTGCCTCCTGCCAGTGCGTGGAGGACAGGGCCTCATCTGCACCAGGCGTGGCAGGAGGAGCCTCACCAGGGTTCCCGCGGAAATCGGCCCCAGACCAACCCTGACCGCCTCTCTGAGGTCCCCCCTCCCTGGACCTGCGGAGGAGGAGGAGGCTCTAAGCCCAGGGGCAACTGGGCTGCCTTCTTCACCCCAGGTCCCAGGGTCCCCGAGCCCTCATGCCCCCTGCCAGTCCCTAGGCCTGGCTCTACGGAGACACAGCAGACAGGAGGGACAGCACTGTCCCCTCCCTGGAGCTTGCGTCCTGTGGGGGAGGAGAGCTAACTCAGACGAAGGAACACAGAGCGACACTGCAGTGACTTGGACTGTGCCGCGAGGACGTGGCGTCGTGTGAGACAGGGGGGCGGGTGGCAGCCTTCTGAGAAGTGACATTTGATCCAAGGGTGGAATTCGAGAAGGACCCGGCCACCCGGACAGACGGAGATGTGGGTGAGGGCGTTCGGGGGGGCCGCGTCCAAGCAGAGGCCCCAGCGGGCACGGGCACGTTTGAGGAGCATAAAGGGGACCAGTGTGGCTGGGGCAGAGTGGGTGACGGAGCCAGGCAGGGAATGAGGTGGGAGGAGCAGGCCGGGGACCTGACGGTCTGGAAAACAGGGACCAGGAGACAGAGGCCGGACTGTGTTCCAAAGGCACAGAGGAGCCCTGGGGAGAGCGGGCCTGGATGTACCGCTGAAATGAACAGAGCAGCGTCTCCACCTCCACGGCCTTAAAGGAGACCATGGACGGCAGCCAGGGGTGGGCACTGGGCAACCCCTGAGGCCCTGCTGGAGAGGAGCCACCCCCGCCATCCGAGCAGGTCAGAGGGGGCCTGCGGAGGCCTGCGCCTGGTCTGGGGAGTCAGGACACAGAGCGGGTATCCACAGGTGCGTCCCGGCACTGCCCTCGGATTGGGGCTGTCTGCTCTGGGCCAGCAGTTCAGCCATGGAGATGTCACCTCTGATGTGTCTGATGGAGAAGGCAATGGCACCCCACTCCAGTACTCTTGCCTGGAAAATCCCATGGATGGAGGAGCCTGGAAGGCTGCAGTCCATGGGGTCGCTGAGGGTCGGACACGACTGAGCGACTTCACTTTCACTTTTCACTTTCATGCATTGGAGAAGGAAATGGCAACCTACTCCAGTGTTCTTGCCTGGAGAATCCCAGGGATGGGGGAGCCTGGTGGGCTGCTATCTATGGGGTCGCACAGAGTCAGACATGACTGAAGTGACTTAGCAGTAGCAGGAAGGAAGGAAAGAAAGGAAATGAGGTTGCTCGCTAACTATCTAGAGAGATTCACCGGCGGTGGTGGAGGGGAGAGACTGGATGGATGGATGGATGGATGGGTAGATGGGTGGATGGATGGATGGATGGGTGGATAGATGGATGAGTGAATTAATGAATGGATGGATGGATGGATGGATGGATGGACAGATGACTGGATAAATGGATGGCTAGGAAGTTGGTTAAATGGATGGACAGGTGGGAAGGTGGATGGATGGGTGGAATAATGGGTGGATGTAAGGGAGAGAGGGAAGGTGGGAGGGAAGATGCTGTGGACAAGCAGATGGGGGGCTCCCAGACCACTGAGGCCACTGGTCCCCAGTTGTTATCTGCGCCGGGGGAAGACATGCCTTAGGACCTGAGGAGAGAGGCAGCCAGGGGCCTCTGTGCCCACCCCCAAGGGCCCGTGACCAGATTGGGGAGCTGAGGGCAGGAGCCCCTCTGCCCGCCCCCAGTTTGCAAGACTCAGCCCCTGAGAGACGAGAGGCTCCTGGTGAGGGCAGCCTACCCGTGTCACCCCTCATCGCGCACCCTGGGCCCCCGGGCAGGACCGCATCGGACTCACCTTGGCTGCCAGCCCAGCGCTTGCGAGAGCCCAGCTGCAGGAGTGGGAAGGCAGGGCTGCCTCTCAGGTGCTGGCCCCCTGGCCTGAGAGGCACCTGGGCAAGCAGTGAGTGTCCACCGGGACTCCGACCAGCAGGGGCTGGACCCCAGATGCCCACCCTCGCCTTCCCCGGCAGTGGGTTTGCTAGAAACCTAGCTGAACCGATGGGGGTGGGGGTGGGAACTCAGGAGCCAGGTTTGAGATGATTCTCAGAAAAAAATACCCAACCTCTCTGAAACCAGTATCCCCATCTGTGAAACGGCGCAGGTAACCAGCTTGGCCAGGTGACACCGCAGTGGTGAGGAAGGGGAGGCCACTAGGCCCAGCTGCACCTCGGGGGCCCCCAGGACCCCTGGGCAGGAGCACAGAGAAGGTCCTGGGGCTGCGGATGGAGCCCTGGGCCACCCTGCCCCTCCAGAAGCCCCACCCAGGCACCCACTGTCCCAGCAGGAAAGGCTGCTATCTGCTGCTCCCATCCCAGGAAGGCCCAGGGCCGTGGGAGAAAGTGGGGCCTTTGTTCTGGGCTTGGCAGGAAGCCATTGCCCACCCAGGGAGGCGGCAGGGGGCACCCCCAGGCTTGGAAGAGGTTGGTTAGCCAGCCTCCGTGCAGCACGTCCTCAGGGAGAGGACAGAGCGCAGCATCGGGCCCGAGTCCCCGCTCTGCCAGCACCTGGCCGGCTGCGACCACAGGGCTCTGGGGGCCACGATTTTCTCTTCTGTAAAACGGGCTGACGTCCACTGTGAACGGCTGGCCCCGGCCCTGCTCAGGGTGGGGCTGCGAGGGGCGCGGTCGAGATGGGGGCGGACCCGGGAGGGCGTGGCGCGCCGGACCCGGGAGGGCGTGGCGCGCCGGACCCGGGAGGGCGTGGCGCGCCGGACCCGGGAGGGCGTGGCGCGCCGGACCCGGGAGGGCGTGGCCCGCCGGACCCGGGAGGGCGTGGCGCGCCGGACCCGGGAGGGCGTGGCCCGCCGGACCCGGGAGGGCGTGGCCCGCCGGACCCGGGAGGGCGTGGCCCGCCGGACCCGGGAGGGCGTGGCCCGCCGGACCCGGGAGGGCGTGGCCCGCCGGACCCGGGAGGGCGTGGCGGGCATCGCAGGGCTTTCCCTGGGCTGCCCCTCCTGCCGGAGCTGGGAGGCAGGGAAGTGACTCGGGCCGACCTCGCCCTAAATTCACCTGCACTTTCTCTCCAGGCCGAGGAGCTGAAGCAGGGGAGGGCGGGGGGTGGTCTCACGGCGTCCTTAGGTGGGCTGGGCAGGCCGGAGTCAGGGCCAGCCCCAGCCCTCACCCGCGGCCCCTGGCGCTCTGGGCCGCCTGTCTCGCCCTCCTGTGGCCCCCTCTCGGGCAGCGCTCCGCCCTCCCCATGTGCATCAACGCTGACCCCCAACCCGGAGCTCCATCCCCGGGGAGGGGACGGCGGGTGGCCCACGCTTCGCCGTGTCCAGGGTCCGACAGGGCCGCTTTAGCGCCAGCCCTTGAGTGGAGGGCAGAGGGTCCTGCCATAGCTGTGATGGCCAAACTGGTTGGTCGGGGCCTGGCTTCCGACTCGGGCCCTGAAAAGCCTGCACTCGGTCGTGTGGCCTTCCTGGGTGACCGCTCCGCAGGGCCCTGGGGCCCTCCATGTCCAGTTTTGGACCGGACTGTATGATGGGGCCCCGATTCTGGTGTGTCTCTGGTCCCCTTGCCGGGCGGGTGGAGGATGCCCGCGGCCTCCAGGCCGCAGGCTGTCCCGATCTCGGCGTAAGGTGTGACCAGCGCTCCCTCTCCTTCCTTCCAGAAGCCCCCCTGCGCCCACGCCATGAAGGAGGAGGCCTTTCTGCGACGACGCTTCTCGCTGTGTCCGCCCTCGTCCACCCCACAGAAGCTCAGCCGGAACCTGCTCGTGGGTGGAGAACATGAGGTCGATGTGGGTCCAGGTCAGTGCTCATGGGGGGACCCGGTCACCTGGAGGCCTCGGGAGGGGCGGGGGTCATCCCGGACCGTGTGACCTCGGACAGGTCCCTTGCCCTCTCTGTGCTGTCCTGGTCAGGGAGGGAGGGCGTCCACCATGCGGGGTTAATGAATAGAAGGCTCGTAGGGCCGGAGAACTCCGTGACCTAGGGGGCCAGGTTTCGCCCACTTGGCTGTGGAGGTCCAGCAGGGGGCTCCCAGTCCAGGCCTGGAGGCAGATCCTTGTCCCTGCAGAGGCAGTGCGGTGTGGTGGTCAGGCAGCCTGACCGCAGCCCCCACCCTCAGGCTGGGGGAGCCCGTTCCAGCGGCAGGGCCTCGGTTTCCTCATCTGTAAAGTCGGGGAATATTAGGACCTGCGCCCCCTGCAGCAGAGTCTTGGGTCCTGGGTGGGGACGGTTCAGACCCGCTGCTGTCGTGCTTGGAGATAAAGCGCTGGGCATGCAGCACGCAGGTCCCCTGAGCCTGCCGGTGCTCTCACAGCTCCGGGCCTTAACCCCCGCCCCCACCCCAACGCCCCACATCCGCCCCCAGAGAGCCCAGCGCGTCCTTCTGGTGGCCCCGAGGGGGTGGGAGAGGGGCCCCCTCTGGTGCCCGGCCTGGCCTCCTGCGGCCCACCTACCCTGCTCCCATCACCTGCTTTGGAGCCGAGGAGGGGACCCCAGCCCCTCCAGCCCCTGGGAGAAGCACAGACCCGGGTGGCAGGTGTGATGGGCAGGGCAAGGAGGCGGGCATGGACAGGCAGAGAGAGGAGCCGGTGCCAGCCTCTGACTGTGGGGCGGCCTGCTCCCCGCTCCCGCGGGGCCCCTGCATCCACCCAGCCCAGGTGGTAGCATCCACTCTGGGAGGCTGCCCCCCGACAGCCCCAGGCCGGGTCCCCCACGACAGCTCCTGAATCCAGTGCACCTGGATGACAGGGTCCCTGGGGCACGGAGGGGGCCCCCGTCAGCAGCCAGCCCCGGGCTGTGGTCAGGGGAGGGGACGCAGGGCCGAGTGCAGGGGCGCGTGCTCCTTGGTGACCTCTCTGCCCCAGCGCGCCTGGCTGCAGGACGGGCTCACCACTCCCGGTCTCCACGCTGGCTTTTCTGCAGAGCGCGGCTCCCAGGCCAGGGCTTCGGGGAAGGGGGTCTGCAGACATCGCCCTCTGTGGGCCCTCTTCTCGCTTCCCGGTCAGCATGGTTCTCCCCTGGTCATTGCCATGTCCACTCCCGTGCAGGGACCAGGCAATCAGCCACCAGCCGCAGGAAGCATGCGGGACTGTCGCCCACTTCTTCCTGCCTGTGAACCTGGGCTTTAGAAACGAGCGGTGGGTGGGGCTTTAGAAACGAGCGGTGGGTGGGGCAGCCACTCCCCCCAGGATCGAATCCGGGCACCTCAGGCCCCTCTCCCACCTCTCAGTCAACCCGGAGAGGACTCCTGCTGGGAAGGGGCATGGGGACAGTGTCCACCCACCCCCCTCCGAGAGTCTGGCACTGGGGGCAGTGGGGCTCCAGCCAGAGGACTGGGCTATGGGAGGGGGTCAGCTGTAGTCTGGGTGCCCTGGACCTGCAAACTGGGGCTTGCCTCGCAGAACCCTAAAGGCCAGGTCACCCTGGCCTGGGACTCCCACCCAGCAGTGACCCCCCTCCCTGAAGTGACTCCCATCCCAGTGGTGATACCCCCTCCCAGCAGTGACCCCCCTTCCTCCCAGCAGTGACACCCCCCTCCCAGTAGTGATACCCCCTCCCTGCGGTGACCCCCCCTCCCAGTGGTGACACCCCTCCCATTGGTGACCCCCCTCCCTGCGGTGACACCCCGTGTGGCTGGCTGGTGGTTATTAGATCTCTGGTTCCGCACCCGCCTCCCTGGCTGGCTTCCTGCCCCGCCCAGGCCGCTGGTGCCTGAGCCCCGCCTGCCGTGCACTGGGCAGCCCTGCCCCGGGCCTCACGCTGGCCGCTCTCTTGCAGGGAAGGACGTGGAGCCCCACGGCCCATCACCGACCCGGGATGAAGGGCCCCCAACCCCAGGCTCTGCCACGAAGGTGCCACCGGTAAGCCCGGCTGTGGGGGGTCCCGGGACAGGGGGCCTGCCCGAGGGCGGCAGGACGTGCCCGAGGCATGGGCAGCAGGCGCCTGGCCCAGCTGCCACCCCAGCTCTCTGCTCCGAATCACGGAGGCTCCTGGAGCCGGAGTCACAGCGTGTGAGCTGCCTTCTCCAAGCTGCCTTTTTGGAGTGACACGGGACGGGAGACGGGGCCCAGAGAGGGCTCGGGGACGGAGAGTCACGGCACCAGGGGGCCGGGCCTGCTGTCATAAGGAGCCCGCTGGGGCGCAGCACTTCCCCCTCTGGCTTTGCCTGCACTGTGCCCGCGCCCGCCCCCTCTCAGGGCCATGCCATGATCTGGAAAAGCACACACATGGGCACACACACACAGATACACACAGATGCACATACATACAAATACATATACTACACACAAATAAACATACACACAGATACACACGGATGTGCCTCCACACAAGATACGCACACATACAGATATGTATACAATGCACAGATAGACATATACACATAAATATGCACACAGATATGCATACATATCTTCCCTGGTGGCTCAGACGGTAAAGTGTCTGTCTACAATGAGGGAGACCTGGGTTCGATCCCTGGGTCGGGAAGATCCCCTAGAGAAGGAAATGGCAACCCACTCCAGTACTATTGCCTGGAAAACCCCTGGATGGAAGAGCGTGGTAGGCTACAGTCCATGGGGTCGCAAAGAGTTGGACACGACTGAGCGACTTTACTTCATGCATACATACACAGATACTCATAGATACACATACATACAGATACATATACTACACACAAACATATACACACAGATATACAGATATGCATCCACACACAGATACACACACATACAGATACGTGTACTATGCACAGATAAACATATACACACGTATGCACACAGAGATACACCTGCACACACAGATACACACATGCACATGGGTGCCTGCGTACACACACAGACAGACACATACACTATGCATACAGATAAACATATACACACAGACACGCGCACACACCCCACATGTTCCCCAGCCCAGTGCCTCTCAGTGGGGCCCAGCTGTACCCTTCCAGGCAGAAGCTTCGATCCAGGGAGGGTGCGGGGCGTTAGACATGCCCTTCCTCCCTGCAGAGGGTCTCAGGTCAAGGGAGCTGTGGCCCCTGGCTTGGAGGCCCCAGTTCTGGCTGTGGGGCTGGGGGCACACAGAGGCCAGCTCTCCCCACTCTGGTCACCCATAGGACCCCGTGACTGCAGCCTGGCTCCTCTGGGACCCCATGCCCCACTCTGCCAGACAAGGGGTTAGTGGGGGTCACAGCCAGCATCCCCCACCTCAGCCTCCAGGGCTGCCCACTGCTAGGAGCACACTGGGAATGCCTGCATTCGTGTGGGATTTGTTTAATTTAAAAACTTGTTTTGATTACAGTGAAATACATGTAGTGAAACGCACCATCTTAACCATGTCAGGCGCACGGCTCAGGGGCGCTAAGCACACCCGCACTCTCACCACCATCCCTCCTGAGAACGCTAGCATCTTAGAAAGCAGACGCCCTGGCCTCCGCCCCCCCCAGCACTCGCTCCCCCCCAGCACTCGCTCCCCCCCAGCACTCGCTCCCTGCCCCCCCCAGCACTCGCTCCCCGCCCCCTCCGCCGTCTCTGTCACTGTGAACTTGACGACTTTAGGGACCTCATGTGGGTGGATTCCCGGCGGATTTGTGATCTCCTTCTTTGTGTCTGGCTTATTTCACTGAGCATCGTGTCCTCAAGGCTCGTCCAGCTTGTAGCTGTGTCAGAATTCTCTTCCTTTTTATGGCCGAGTAATGTTCCATCATGTGGTTGGCCTATGTTCTGTTTCTCCAACCATCTGCCAGCGGACACATTTATTAGTTTAGACGCAGATTCATAAAAACAGTGAAAACATGGTTACTGGTGGATCCAGGGATTTCGAAGCGGGACGGCGTCGGCGGATCAGAAAACAATTGCTTAATTAAACGTTAATTAAGGATATAAAGAGTGGTTAAATAAGGATAGCTTAGTGAGGAAATTCAGTGGAGAAAAGAGGCTGACTAATTCAGCCAGAAGGTGACAGAAAGAACGACATAGGGAGACCAAGTTTTGGTGAACAAGGCCCGCACTTTATTTTCCAAAGTAGTTTTTATACCTTAAGTTATGCATAGAGGATAATGGGGGAAGGGGTAGAGTCATGCAGTAAGCCAGGCTTTCTTCCTGCAAACTTATCATATGCAGAAGTTTAGGTGATTTGCATCATCTTCTGGCCCGGAGGCCTGTTAACATTTTAAGAAACTTATTTTTCTCTAAAGGTGATTATTATAAAGTCAGGCGCCACCCTCCAAAAGCATTAGATAAAGTTGCATTCCTATAGGGCAAAGGTGTGGTGGGCTATAACAAGAAAAAGAATTAACTCAAGGGTCCAAGATTACAAACATTAAAGCTACTACTTACACCAATTATATTAATCAATACACTGCCAGGGACACAGCAGGTGAGGGATATGGAAACTTAGCAGCAATCGTTGGCCCAACAAGTGAAAAACCCTTCACCAATACAATTTCTAATCAATCTTTTAACTGCTCAAAGGAATCTGTATTCAGACAGTTTAGAACATCTCATGCCTCTCACAGTTGGGAGGCTCTGAACAATCACATGTGGCCGGAAAAACCTATTCAGGCAGGCTAGAGGACTTCCAAAGGAGTTTGTAGGTGGAAACACTGTCACACCCAGGAATTATTAACTGGAGCTGTAAGTTAACTCTTTTTTCAGAGAGAGGTAGTGGGGGACAGCCCCCCGTAAAGCCAGAGGTGTAGGTGAGGGCACAAAGCAGAAAGTAGGCAGACTCTGGTTTTGGGGGCAGATGCTTGAGAATTTCCAGGGGGACTCCTGAGGCTCGATCCCACCTTTGCATATGCCGAGCCTCCTTCCTCATGACCTTTGCCAGGGGCAGAGCTCCTGCTCCCGACAGTTACTCCTTCTACAACCCGGTGAAACACGAAACCCAGTGAAAGCACTTTAAATGCAGTCAGGAGCGCTCGGTTCAAGTGTCAGATCTCACTCCCTCAGTCAAGACGTCTGGGCATCCTGTCCAGGCAAGACCTGCAGGTGCCGGGGACACAGTCATGGATGAAATGAAGTCCCGTGGAAGCAACCTGGGTGTCCATCGGCAGACGAATGGATGAGAAAGCTGTGGTGCATACACACAGTGGAGTATTACTCAGCCATTAAAAAGAATGCACTTGAATCAGTTCTAATGAGGTGGATGAAACTGAAAAACACCAATACAGTATATTAACGCATATATATGGAATTTAGAAAGATGGTAACAATGACCCTATATGCGAGACAGCAAAAGAGACACAGGTGTAAAGAACAGACTTTTGGACTCTGAGAGAAGTCGAGGGTGGGATGATTTGAGAGAATAGCATTGAAACATGTATATTACCATATGTGAAACAGATCGCCAGTCCAGGTTCGATGCATGAGACAGGGCGCTCAGGGCTGGTGCACTGGGATGACCCTGAGGGATGGGATGGGGAGAGCAGTGGGAGAGGGGCTTAGGATGGGGAACACATGTACACCTGTGGCTGATTCATGTCAATGTCTGGCAAAAACCACCACAATATTGTGAAGTAATTAGCCTCCAATTAAAATAAATAAATTAATTAATTAAAAAAAAAAGCAAATCACCCCCCACAAAAAAAGAAACGAAGTCCCCCTCTCCCGGAGCTTACGTTCCAGAGGGGAGATAGGCTCCAGACAAAACAAGTGAGTCTGGACACGTCCGAGGCCGTGGGAGGAAGGAAAAGACAGCTCTGGAAGCCCCAGGTACTTAAGAGAGACTCGGGGCTGCTATAGAGGGCGCAGTTCTGGGAGAGACACAAACTCTAATATATATATATATGATAATAAACAGAACATTTGTTGTTGTCCAGTCGCTCAGTCCATTTTTAATATGGATACATATTTAATATATTAATGTTAGGCATTATGTTCTATATAAGCTTAACATAATATATAATATTTAATAGCATATTAAATATTTAGTGTATAGGTCTTTATGTATATGTACACATGTGCATGGGCGTGTGCACAGTTATTCAGTCGTGTCCAACTCTGCGCCCCCATGGACTGTAGCCAACCAAGCTCCTCTGTCCATGTGATTCCCCGGGCAAGAATATCGGAGTGGGTTGCCATTTCCTCCTCCGGGGGTGGGGGAGGTGGTTGGTCTTTCCAACTCAGAGATCAAACCCATGTCTCCTGCATTGGCAGGCAGATTCTTTACCACTGCACCACCTGGGAAACCCATACACACACACACACACACACACACACAATATATATATTATATGAAAAATAATTGTAATATATAGTGGAGCCATATGTCACCTTGTTCTGTGTTTTCCAGGTCTCCTGTAAATGTGTTACCATACGTTCATAATGTAGTACTAGTCGCTCAGTTGTGTCCGACTCTTTGCGACCCCGTGGACCTAGCCCTCCAGGCTCCTCAGCCCATGAGATTAACCCGGCAGGAATACTGCAGTGGGTTGCCGTTTCCTTCTCCGGGGGATCTTCCCGACCCAGGGCTCAGACCTGCCTCTCCTGCATTGCAGGCAGACTCTTTACTGTCTGAGCCTCAAGCCCTAGATACTTCATAATTTTTTTAAAAATTAAAATAAAAAATAAATATATGTTATGTGGTTTTCCAGGATATAAAGTCAAATCACATGAAGCCAACCATTTTGAGTGAGTAACTCAGCGGCATTTCTTGCGTCCACACTGTGGTGCAGCACCACCTCTGTCGAGCTCAGAAACGGTTCCGTCACCCCAGAGTGACCGTGCGAGCGGTCACGCGCGTCCCCTCCGCCACCCACAGCCCCGCAGCCTCCACTCCGCTTTCCGTGTGCACAGACTTGCCTGTGCTGGACACGGCGTGTCAGCGGGGCCGTGCCACGTGCAGGGCTCTGTGACGAGCTGCTTCCACCAAGCCCCGTCCAAGGCTGTGCCGGGTGTCAGGGCTGAGCCATGGTCCGTGGGCTGGATGGAGCCGGGCGGTTGTCCGCTCGTCAACGGGGCACGCGCGGGCCGTTTCCCCGCGAACACACACGTGCAGGTGTCTGAGTCCCTGCTTTCACTTCTTTGAGTTTGTACCTCAGAGTGGAATTGCTGGGCCAGATGGCAATTCTGTGGCAAGATGGCTTTCTAGAAGATTCTGTATTTGGCCTCTTGGAGAAAGCGCCGAGCGGTGTTCCTCAGCGGCTGCCCCGCGTTATAGTCCCGCTGGCGGGGAGGCGGGCGCCCGTGTCTCACACCCACCGATGCGGGCGGCTTTGGTTCTGTCTGGAGTCGTCCCCGTGGCCGTGCCCGTGGGTGTGAAGCGATGTCTCACCGTGGTCGGGTGAGCACTTCGCTGAGGACCGAGGGGGATGGGCGTTCTCTCACTGTCTTGTCGACCGCCCGAGCACCTTCTCTCCAAGTCCTCCGTCCACCTCTGCATCAGGCTCTTGTCTTTCGTCAGCTTCCCAGGTGGCGCTCGGGGTCAAGAGCCTGCCTGCCAGTGCAGGAGACACCACAGCCTTGGGTTTGATCCCTCGGTGGGGAAGATCCCCTGGAGGAGGAAATGGCAACCCACTCCAGGATTCCTGCTTGGAGAATCCCACGGACAGAGGAGCCTGGCGGGCTGCAGTCCATGGGGTCGCGAACGACTGAGCGCACACCCACCCAGTTCAGCTCAGTCGTTCAGTCGTGTCTGGCTCTTTGCAACCCCATGGACTGCAGCACGCCAGGCCTCCCTGTCCATCACCAACTCCCGGAGTTTACCCAAACTCATGTCCATTGAGTCGGTCATGCCATCCAACCATCTCATCCTATGTCGTCCCCTTCTTCTCCCGCCTTCAATCTTTCCCAGCATCAGGGTCTTTTCCAATGAGTCAGTTCTTCATATCCGGAGAAGGATACGAACAGGAACACCCCCTCCGGTGTTCTTGTCTGGAGAATCCCAGGGACGGGGGAGCCTGGTGGGCTGCCGTCTATGGGGTCGCACAGTCGGGTACAACTGAAGTGACTTAGCAGCAGCAGTTCTTCGCATCAGGTGGCCAGAGGATTGGAGTTTCAGCTTCAACATCAGTCCTTCCAACTGTGTTGAGTTATTAAGAGTTCTTCCTATATCTGGACACTAGAGCTTTGTTAGATACATGATTGCAGTTGCTTCATCACGTCCTGTAGGTCGCTGTAAAGCACTTTTTTAAATGAGTTTTCCACGGCCGCACTTTGGTGGTCAGACCCCCACGTTCGTGGCTCTGTCTGTGCCCCTGAGGGCGCCGGTCATCGCCCTGCTCTGCCTGCATGTGCTGTGGCCTCAGGAGCCGGCAGGCAGGCCTGGCAGGGCCCCCAGCCTGGCCCTTATGACGGACAGCGGGGGGCACTGCCCCAGCCCAGGGCTGCTGTGACCCTGCCCAGCAGCCTCGCAGGGCCCAGGAGCAGAGGGTGGGGGGCATGGACACCCTACCCCGTCCACTCCTCCCAGCCCCACGGCCCCCATGCTGTTCCCCTCTCTTCCTCCGTCACCCCAAACAAGCTCCTTCCAGCTGCATCTGGTGGAAAGCGGGTGGCAGGAAAGTGGCAGAGGAGGGTGTGTTCGTTCATGCCTGCGTTCGCCTGATGTGCTCCCCAGGCTCCCAGCTCCTGGTGCCGGGGGTGCTGGGCGGAAGCCGTCCACAGTGGAGCTCCTGGCAGGTCACCAAAACGTGCGTGCGGCTGGTACGGCAGGAGAAGCTGGGCCGGCCGGGGTGGGTGATGTATCTGGGGTCTGATGCCAGCAGGGTGGTCCGGGCCATTTTCCTCCTGGGGAGGCAGCTCAGTGAGGCCTGAGGAAGGAACAGGGAAGAGCATTCGGGCGGGGGGAATAGCATGGCATGTGCTCAGGAAACTGGGGCTCTGGGCACAAGAGCCCCAGCACTCCAGGAGCTGGAGCATCAGCCCAGCCCCCAGAGCCTGCCACCTGGCTCCTTGCCATCACTCCTGCTTCAGTCCAGAGGTTTCCTCTGGAACAGCGTCCCCCAGGTGCCCTGACCATGCCCCTGGCTTCCCAGGCTCTCGAATGTCCTGACTGGTCTCAGAGAGTGCGCGCAGAGTGACAATGCCCGGGTCCAGCCCCCTTCGGAGCTGTGTGACGGTGGGCAGGTTCTGAGCCTCTCTGTGCCACAGGGCATGGCTGGGAGTGTGGGCAGAGCCGCCGTGATTCACACACACATCCGCCATCTCCAGCGCAGCTCTCACCCCTCCTTCCCTCCGTCCTAACCCCGCACCGGAGGCCCTGCCTGGCACTCAGTGCCATGGGCACAGCTGGCCCACTGGACAGCTCTGGTCAGAGCCCCGCCACCGGCTCCGCAGCCTCGGTGGGCACTGAGATGCCCAGTGACGAAGGGGGCAGGGGAGGGTGTGGCAGCCCGCTCCAGGATTCCTGCCTGGAGAATACCATGGACAGAGGAGCCTGGTGGGCTACAGGCCACGGGGTCGCACAGAGTCGCACACGATTGAAGCGACTTAGCACACAGCACGGCCGGGCCCTCCCCCTGGGTGGTGGCGAGAACTAGGTGAACGAGGGTGGCTGCGACCTCAGAGGATGGGGCAGCCAAGGGGTCCATGCCCCTCACCTTGTGCAGGGAGAGAGCCGGGGCCGGCCAGCCTCCGGGCCCCGCTCCTTGGCTTGGCGGCTCGGGGTAGGGGCACGCGGTCCAGCGGACAGCGCAGGGCAGGACGCCTCTGCAGGGGAGCAGAGAGGGAGCATCTCCATCTCGGCGGCCACAGGACTCTGTCCCTGGAGCCTGATGCGGCCCCTCGATCGCACGCAGCCACGGACAGCGCGGAAGGAACGGGCATGGCCGCTGCCAGGAGAGCCTCCCTGGTGGATGCAGAAATCTGGACTGCGTGATTTCCACATCTCACCTTGATTTTTTTCTTTCCCCCAATCCCTTAAAAATGTGAAACCCAGGACGTCCCTGGTGGTCCAGTGGTTAGGACTCCATGTTTCACTGCAGGCGGCCTGGGTTCGATCCCTGATTGGGAACTAAGATCCCACAAATGCTGCCCCCCAAAACGGTAACAGCCATCCTGGGCTTGCAGGCCTTACAGAAGCAGGCAGGAACCTGTAGCCTTTAGTCCTGACGTTTTCTCCCCACACCCCAACTCCGGCCTCAGTTTCCCCGTCTGTAAAAGGACTGAGGGCCCGTCACTTCCGTGTCTGTGGATGCAGCTCCGCCCTCCCCCCGCCCCACAGCCTTGGACGGCTGGAGGGGGCCTGGGTGTTGCCCCCTGACCAGCAGCTGCTGTCAGGGCTCCAGGGACAGGGGTCCCCCTGCACACACACGAGCCCTCCCTGCCCAGAGGCTGGGTACACGACGGTAGCTGAGACGGGTGCCTCCTGGGCACCGCGGGGAGGGTCACTGCCGTTTGCTCAGTGTCGGCCCGCGGGGCCACCCCCCAGCTCCTGTTCACTCCATCTCCCCCAGGCCGGGGGTGGGGGCGGGGGGAGCAGTGGGCTCCCACCTCCTGCTGCCTGCACCCCCAGCACCTCCCCTCCTGGACTGCACGCCCCCAACCTGAGTCTCTCCTGCAGGCAGAATACAGGCTGTGCAATGGGTCCGACCGGGAGTGTGTGTCCCCGACAGCCAAGGTCAGCAAGAAGGAAGCTCTCAAGGTGGGCCTGGGCCCGGGGAGGGGCCGCGGGCCTCATTTGCTGGATGAAGGGGTGCCTGGGCCAGTGCGGCCAGCCCCCACCCCCAGCCTGATGAGGGGAGGGGGGCAGATGGCACCCTGGCCCCCCCACACCCCCGCTTCCTGTCCTCTCCCGGGACCCGTCCTTGTCCCCTAGCTCGACGCCCGTGGGTGGGAGCCCCGGGGAAGGGCCAGTCCGGGGCCTTCTCCCCTGACCCCTGCTGTGCCCCGGGCCCAGGCGCAGAAGGAGAGCTACCGCCAGGAGAAGAAGCGCGCCACCAGGCAGCTGCTCAGCGCCCTGACGGACCCCAGTGTGGTCATCATGGCCGACAGCCTGAAGGTGAGCGCGGGCCCCCACCTCACGGCTGCATCGGGGGGCCATCCCCAGGGACGGCGCAGAGTCACCAGCCCCTCGGAAGACAGCTGGGCGTGCGGCGCCCAGCTGCAGGCTGTAGCCACGTCCTGGGGTGCCCCTGACCAAGGACCACAAGCTGGTGGCTTACAGCAACCAAAACGGACCCCCAGGTCCAGAGGCGGAAGCCCCAAATCAAGGTTCTGGTGGGACAGGCTCCTTCCCAAGGCTCAGAAGGAGGGCTCTTCCTGCCTCTCCCCACCTCTGCAGGCCCTGGGTGTCCCCGGACTTGTGGCCACCTCCCTCCAGCCTTTGCCTCTGTGGTCACCTGGCCTCCTCCTGGGTCTCTGTGTCCTGTTCTCTTACAAGGATACAGTCATTGGACCAGAGCCCCTGCTCCAGGAGCACCTCATCTTCGCTCGGTCATGCCTACAGAAATCCTATTTCTGTTTAAGGTGGGGGGGGGGGAACCCCTGACCTGCGGGGGGCCCAGAGTCCGGTGGAGTCCCCTGCTGGGGACACAGGAAGGAGGCGAAGGGCTGGCTTCTGGGGACAGGCCTGGGCTGTGGTCAGAGGCCTGTGTTCAGACCTCACTGAGGCTGTGAGCAACTCCCTCAGCCCCAAGCCTCAGTTTCCCCCTCCATAGAGTGGGGATAAAGCTGTGGAATCCCTGGGGCTCCCGTGAGGGGCAGAGGAGAAAGCAGACTCGGGAGCCTGGGCGTCTGCAGAGCTCTGGGCCTTTGTGGGCTCTTTTTTCTTTTTGTTCTACAAAATTATGGATAAAAATTAGGTGCAAAAGTGAATATTAATTTAGAATGAAAACAGAAATGATCACAAATTTCAAAATCACAAGGCTGATAATTACAGCAATCACTGCTTATTGCCAGTTCCTCTTAGGACTGGGGCAGGGCGTTGAACTTGAGGTTGAACTTGAACTTGAGCTCCATGAACTTCAGTAAATCTGGCTGCAGCATCTTTCTTTGGATTCACCATCTTTTAGAGCTTCTGTTAAAAACTAAAAGAGAACCCTACCCAGAGCCTGGGGCCCCGTCCTTCTGCCCCTCCACGCAGTTCAGATGCCCCCGGGGTCCCCACCCGGCACTGACGGCAGCACCCTTCCCCCCAGATCCGAGGGACCCTGAAGAGCTGGACCAAACTGTGGTGCGTGCTGAAGCCGGGAGTGCTGCTCATCTACAAGACACCCAAGGTGGGCCAGTGGGTGGGCACGGTCCTGCTGCACTGCTGCGAGCTCATCGAGAGGCCCTCCAAGAAGGACGGCTTCTGCTTCAAGCTCTTCCACCCGCTGGACCAGTCCGTCTGGGCTGTGAAGGTACTGCAGTGTGAGCTCTGGGGCTCGGGGGGGGGGCCAGGCAAGGAGAGAGCCCCACGGGGCGAGGTGGGAGGGGGTGGGGGGTGCGGTGCTGGGCAGGAGGAGAGCATGGCCGGCAGTCAGGAGCCTGGTGCTGGGGCCCCAGGAGCAGGGGGTCCAAAACTGGGCTGACAGTTCCAAGGGTTAGTCACTCAGTGGCTGGGGGATCTGATGTGGTCCGTGGTCTTCCATGTGGAACACATGTTGGGGTGGGGGCTGCTCAGGACCTGGGGGCCTGATGGGTTCAGATCACACGTCGAGCCCTGTCCAGAGGCTGGGGAACGGGGCCATGTGAGGGCGGCTGCTCCAGGCCCAGACCTCCCCCTTCGGAACCCGGGGGCGGCCCAGCCCAGGACCAGAGCGGGTCAGGTTGCCAGATGAAGTCCAGAATGCCTGGGTGCATTCGGATTTCAGAGAGCGATCAAGAAGGGTTTTTTTAGTATGTTGTTGTTCAGTGGCTAAGTCGTGTCCGATTTGCAACCCCGTGGACTGCAGCCCACCAGGCTCCCCTGTCCTTCACTATCTCCCCGAGTTCACTCAAACTCACTTCCGTTGAGTCAGTGATGCTGTCTGACCATTTCGTCTTCTGCCGCCCTCTTCTCCTTTTGCCTCCGATCTTTTCCTGCGTCAGGGTCTTTCCCAGAGAGTCGGCTCTTTTTTTAGTATAAGTATGTCCCAAATAGTGTATGGGATATATTTAAACTGCATATGTGTAATTTTTCTGAGAATCAAATTTAACCAAGCGTCCTGGATTTGCACGTGCTGATTCTGGCCACCTAAACGGGGGCTCAGAGAGAAAACCGAGGGTGGGGCCTCCAGCTGAGAAGGGGGTCAGGGAGCGCCCACTCACCGCTCTTGCTACCTGCTGCATCTACATGGCCTGACCCCACCTGGGGGTCCCCAGGCCCCAGAAGCATCTGTGCTTGTGTGAGTGTGGGTCCCCATGGCCGCCTGACCTGTGCCTCCCCCCGTCCCTACACGATCCCTCGGGTGACGCCACCTCTCTGCCTCTCCAGGGCCCCAAAGGCGAGAGCGTGGGCTCCATCACGCAGCCCCTGCCCAGCAGCTACCTGATCTTCAGGGCGGCCTCCGAGTCTGACGGTGAGTCCCACCTGCCCTGCCAGTCTCCACGGTGACCCCACGTGAAGCACCCCCGCCCCTTGGTGGAGGGATCAGCCAGGTTCAGGGGACCCCGGTTCAGACCCTCCTGACGCCATCCAAGGGGGCAGCCTGGCGTCAGGACAAGCCCACCCATCACCTGCTCCTTCTCTGAGCCTCAGTCTCCCTCATGGGCAAAAGGGAGAGCAGTAACACCCTCTCCTTAGCTGCTATGAGAATCCGATGACCTTATTTAACAGATAACAATGGCTGAGTGCCAGGCACCATTGAATCATCAGGTGCTGCTTTTACCAACCACCTGGGGAGACTGGGGAGACAGGCTGGCTGAACTGCCCGCGACGGAGGGATGCGCCTTCCTGAACCCGCGCGTGCTTGGGGCGCCCTCTCGCGGCCTCGCCGAGTAAACGCCGCTGTCTCCCGCCCCGGGGAGCCGGCGCAAGGCTTCCTCCAGTGGTCCGGGGCGGGCGAGGCGCGGCCCAAGGCGGCCTGGCCTGACCACGCGACTCTGGGCCTCCCGGCTGCCCCCTGGTGGCCAGACGCCGCATTGACACTCCTGAGTCTCTTGACTGCCACCCTCTGTCCCCAGCCCCCCTACTCGGTGCCACACCCCTCCTGGGCCCTGGGATGGACAGGGCGGCGTGGGCTCCCATGGAGCCTGCTATCTGCTGGGGGAGGCAAGCGGAGAACCTTCAGACAAGGCCAGCTGGGCTGAGGCGTGAGCCGAGTCCCTAATGGGGCTGGGGGCCATGGTCAGGGAGGAGGGACGTCCGCAGGCCCTGAGGGTATCAGGGTGGGCTTCCTGGAGGAGGAGAGTTAGGGAAGGAAATTTTCTGTCTCCAGGAGGGTCATACTTTAAAGGCTTGTAGAAGTAAAGAAATGAGTTCAAAGTGCTTGAACCCCAGGTCTAACCTGCTGGCAGCCTCCACCAGGAAGGCAGCAGGAGGCTGGGGACAAGGGCTGGGACTGGAGGCGGCTGGCTCCATCCACCACCGCTCTGCCCTTCAGGTCGGCCCTCCCCCCGTCTCCCAGGGCTCTTCCAGCCACAGCAGCTGCCTCCTCAGCCTTGGTTCAGCAGGCCCCTCCCCAGCCTGCCACCCACCCTCCTGCCCTGAGCTCCAGGCCTGCCAAAGCCCTCAGCCGCAGAGGCCGGGCCGGGCCCCGACCTGTGGGGGTGGTTTCCATCCGGGAGGGCCCTGGCCCCGACTCCATAGGTGGGAACCTGCAGGGCCTCTGGGTACAGAGGGCGTCTCAGGGGGCTCTAGTGGTGAGGAACCCAGCTGCCAGTGCAGGAGACGCCAGAGATGCGGGTTCCATCCCTGGGTCGGGAAGATCCCCTGGAGAAGGGCATGGCAGCCCCCTCCAGTATTCTTGCCTGGAGAACCCCATGGACAGAGGATCCAGGTGGTCTGCAGTCCATGGGGTCGCCAAGAGTCAGATATGACTGAAGCGACTTAGCATACGGGGTCCTGCTTACCGTGTGACCTGGAGGTGGTCACTCACCCATCCTGGCCTCAGTCCTTTGTAACCAGGTGAATAACCATGTGCTAGGAGTAGGGGTTCCTGCGGGGGCGCCTTGTTGAGGAAGGGCAGGGTGGGCGTGGGCCAGCTCCCGGGCAGCGGGGCAGGGGGCTCGCCCGTGTACCCTGGGTACCTCCCGAGCTGGGGGCCGCTCACCCTACCCTTGCCCGCAGGCCGCTGCTGGCTGGACGCCCTGGAGCTGGCGCTGCGGTGCTCCAGTCTCCTGCGACTCAGCGCCTGCAAGCAGGGCCGTGACGGGGAGCCCGGGTCCTCGCCAGACGGGTCGCCCTCCTCGCTCTGCGGGCTGCCCGCCTCGGGTGCCATCCATGACCAGGACCTGTTCCCGTGAGCAGGGGTGCGGGGGGCAGGGGCCAGCCCCTCCCAGGAGCCTGGGTCTCCTGCCTGCTGGGGACTCCTGGCAGCAACACGCGGGGTCTCCTTGTACGTGGGGAGGGGATGGGGAGCAAACGCCGTAGAGGTCTGGCCACCCACGCCCTGGCCCAAAAGGCAGGCCTCCTCCACTCCAGGTGGACCCTGGAGCCTCAGTGTGTTCATCTGTGAACTGGGACTAACAGCGTCCAATGCCCATCGCCGAGGCTTTTAAACACCCAGATGGGGGTGAGGCCCCAGCAGGGAGGGGCACCCCTGGTGGGCGTGCTGGGTGTGTGCCCAGAGGTGGGGGTGCCTGGCCTCACCGCGACCAGCCGCCCACGGGCCCCATCCACCTTCCAGACTGAACGGGTCCTCCCTGGAGAACGACGCTTTCTCGGACAAGTCGGAGAGGGAGAACGCTGAGGAGTCGGATAACGAGACCCATGACCACAGCCGGAAGACCGAGAGCGGGAGCGACCAGTCCGAGGCCCCGGCGGGCCCCGGGCGCAGAGGGACCACCTACGTGGTGCAGGACCATGAGGAGCTGGGGGAGGTGAGAGTCCGCCCCGCCCAGAGCCCCAACCCCTGCAGCCGTGGAGGCAATGCCTGGCCGTCGCCTCCGGGAGAGCTCGTCGGCTCTGCTGCACCCAGAGGGCCTGGGACCGGGTGGGCCAGGGTGACGGGACTCGGGGAGAGCCCTGGTAGGGATGCGAAGGGCCCACTCGTTGGAAAAGACCCTGACGCCGGGAAGAGTTGAGGGCAGGAGGAGGAGGGGGCGGATCCTGATGCAGGGCAGGCTGTGGGCATCCCCGTGCTGCTGCCTCCCGGGGAGTCAGGTCCAGCTACATACACCCCAGGACCAATACCTTGGATCCATAGGTCCTGGGGGTCCACAGGGAGGGCAGAGGGGCTTGGCATCACCCGGGGGCTTCGGTTCCCCAAGGGTGAGGGTCCCAGCCCTGACTGGGATCACCCGTCCCACCAGCCAGCCGTCCTCAGACACCCATATGACCCTTTCTGAGATTGTTCTGCCCCCCTGAGGGCCTGTGGTGGGCGTGTTCTGGGAGACAGAGCCCCCCACCCGGTCCCCAGCTTCCCTGTCCACCACGCCCCTACCCCCCTGCGCAGACAAAGCCCAAAGCTCCAGGGCTAGGTCTCTCCCTGGCAAGTGTTTGGAGCTATGGGGAGGGTGAGATGTCTCAGGGAAGAGAGGGGGCCCCATGTGGTCCTGGGGGGGTGAAGGCCCCCTTCTGAAGGGGGTGCTGGACCGAAGCACCGCTGTTGTGTCCCTGGGTGGAGACGGCCTGGGGCGGGACGAGGTGTCTGTGAACACGTGCTCCCTGCTGCCGCGGCACGAAGTGTGCAGACAGGTGTCAGGCGGGGCACGGACTGCGAGGCGCAGAGGGCGCCCAGGTCGTCTGGGCTGGCCAGGAACCAAGGCACAGGGCAGCTGGCTGGGGCCAGCAGGCACCCCTCTGGGCTCGGGGGACACATGCTGGAGTAGGCAGGGGTCAGGTGGGGCCAGGACAGGCTCACTGGGCATGGGGGCCGGGCTGGGGGGACCCCGGATGAGGTGACAGTGTGCCCCTCGCGGCTCCCCTGGGCGCCGAGGCTCCCCGCCCGCCCGGCTCTGGCCTGACCCGGCCCCTCTGCCCTTAGCGGGGCGAGGCGTCGCAGGTGGAGACGGTGTCGGAGGAGAATAAGAGCCTGGTGTGGGTCCTGCTGAAGCAGCTGCGGCCGGGCATGGACCTGTCTCGCGTGGCACTGCCCACCTTCGTGCTCGAGCCGCGCTCGTTCCTCAACAAGCTCTCCGACTACTATTGCCACGCCGACCTGCTCTCCAGGTGTGCCACGGGGAGGGCCCGGCACCCGCCCCCGAGGATTTAGAGCGTCCCGGCCCCTGCACGCTCTGCCTCCGAGAGGCCCTGACTCCAGGGAGGAGCTGCTGGGCTGGGAGGGCGGGGCCGCCCCACGTCCACCAGGGCCCCCATCACAGGGGAGCCTAGCACCCTCTGTGCACCTGAGTCCTGGCACTGTACCCTCAGGCTGAACAAGGCTGAGGTTGGAAGGGGCCTGAAGGCTCAGGAGCCCACGCACAGGGAGCTAGGTGAAGGGGAGAGCATCCCGGGGGCTTCCTGGAGGCGGCACCTTGCCAGCCTCGAGCCAGCCGCACCCTCGCTGCCCCAGTGGGGGAGCTGCCCTGATATTTCCTGACCGGATTTCCCAGAGGTGGGAGATTCACCCCCCACCACCAACACACACACACACACACACACACACTTCCCATCATCAGGACAGGGCAACTTGGGAAGGGCCTGGGTTTCCAACAAGCTGATGGAGATTGAAACGGAAGGAGGGAGGGGCCCGGGAAAGGGAGGAGAGAGGCCCAGGTCCCCGACCTGGAGTGAGGGCTCCCCCGGCTGTGGTTGCAGGGCTGCACTGGAGGAGGACGCCTACAGCCGCATCAAGCTTGTGCTGCGATGGTACCTGTCTGGCTTCTACAAGAAGCCCAAGGTGAGAGCACCTTCTGGGGAGGCATGGGGGTCGGCCAGCGGGAGGTCCACTCAGCCCCGCCCCCGGCACCCACCCCTGCCTGCAGTCGGGGGTGAGGGGCATTCTCCACCCCAGGATTGTCCCCGTAGGTCCTCAGAGATGGGGGGCCGGGCCCAGACTTCCCACCCAGGGACCTGCTGGTGGGGCCCGGCCCACAGGGTCGTCCCGATCCCTGAAAGGCCCGAGCTGGGCCCTCCACACCTCAGAGAAACAGCTGCCACACAGCAATGCCAAGAAGAGGACTTTGGACTCCGAACCTCAAGGAACCCTGGGGACCCAAGGGTTTTGGGCATGAAGCCTCTTTTGAGAACCAAATCTGGGTCTCTGATGAGAGCAGGGCTCCTCTGGCTGTAGTGATGGGAGGGGCCTGGGGTCCCATGGGACCCAGGATTCTAGTTCCACTGTGCAGGAGGGGAAACTGAGGCTCAGAGAGGGGAGGGGAAGGCCCAGAGTCACACAGCAGTTTGCAGATGGGACCAGGTCTCCCCACTCTTCCTGGGGCTTTCTGCATTCTGATGCAGGCCCTGGGCAAAGCCAGGTGTGCGCATGCTTAGCGGCCGTTGGGACAGTGGGCGCACTCCGGAGGACTTCTCAGAGGAGGGGGCTCCGTGTGCCAGGTTACCTCCCCAGGACAGCACACTGGCTGCTGCAGAGCCGGCTCAGAGCTGGCTCTAGGAAGCTTGGGTCAGAGAAGGACTGATGGGCAGAGTGTGGAGCTGTGGACGCGCAGGCACACCTCTGGGGGCTCTGCAGACAGTCACAGAGCCCCGGTCTCCAGGGTGAGACACGAGTGTGCGCGCACAGCTGCAGTTGACGGACATCAGATGGGGAGAGGGGAGTCTGAGCTGGGCCACAGGAGACCCGGGAGGAGGGCTCTCCAGACAGGGAGATTGTTCCCCGGTGAACTTGGACTGTTTGGGGAGCAGAAAAGAGGTGAGTGTGGCGGAAGCAGAGCTGGGCGCAGGACGTGCTGGAGGACTTGGGTTCCCACTTGAAAGGTCAGTAGAAGCCACTGGGGGCTTTGAGTGGGCGGCGCACTGGCTTCCTGGGCGTCCAGGGAGAGTGTGCAGTGGTCAGGGTCTTGAGAGCCCCTCAGAGCTGAGATGTGGACATGCCACCTTGTAGGCTGTTCCCCCCGCCCCCGAATGGAAATCATGGGCACAGCATAGTCTCCCCGGAGCAGGAGTGGGGTGTTGTTCCCAGACGCTGGCTGCAAACTGGGCGTCCCTTGTAGAGATCTTCTGCCTGCCGGGCCGTGGGCAGGGGCAGCCCCCTCACCGTCCCTCGGTCCTCAGCCCAGCCCAGCTGGCGTCCCTGGCCGTCCCCGTCCCCAGTGCCTCAGCCAGCCTCTTGTTCATTGCCTGCAGGGCATCAAGAAGCCCTACAACCCCATCCTGGGGGAGACCTTCCGCTGTTGCTGGTTCCACCCCCAGACCAACAGCCACACCTTCTACATCGCCGAGCAGGCAAGGGCCACCCTGGTGGGCGGGCACTGGTGGCGGGTGGGGAGTGTCTCAGCCCAGGCCTGTTTCTGGGCGGCCCCACCTTGGACCGTCAGAAGAGCTCTGGCCTCACTGCCGCCAGGGGGATTCTCCCAGGGGGTGCAGACCCCACCGTGGCTATGACAGCCATGTGTCCTTGGGGTTGCGGGGTGGGGGGGTGGGCTGGGTGGGACACGGGGATGGCAGGCAGCTCCTGGGCCGAGTCCCAAGACAAAACTGCCCTCACGCCCGCTGCTGGGGCTGGAGGGATGGGGGGCGGGTGGGACCCGGAGGGTTGGGGGTGGGCAGGGCTGCCCGCTGCTGGGGCCGTTGCACGAGCCGCCTCTCCGCCCACAGGTCTCTCACCACCCACCCGTGTCTGCCTTCCACGTCAGCAACCGGAAGGACGGCTTCTGCATCAGCGGCAGCATCACCGCCAAGTCCCGGTTCTATGGTGAGAGGGGAGCGGCTCCCTGGGGTCTCCCCAGGGCCTTGGGGAAATGGGGTGGGGGGGAGGACTGAGCTCCAGATTCAGGGGTTACCAAGACCTCCCACGGGGGCCATTTCATGTCCCTCCCCACCTCTCCTAGCAGGGACCACGCGGGGTAAAGTGCTTAGAACCTGGGGTCTGCAGAGGCCCCCAGGCGGCTTCTCCCATCCCTCCCTCAGCCTTGGGGTTCACAGGGGTGCTGGGAGGATAATGAGAAAGGACTACGTGCAAAGGTGCCTTCAGGGCCGGCCTGCCGTCCAGCACCGCTGGCCGCACGTGGCTATTTAAAGTAATTCAGATGAGATGAAACTTACTGGGTGGCCGCTCAGTCACTCTGGCCACGGCGCAGGTAGCCACAGGTGGCCGCCGTGTCCCACGGCACAGGGTGGAGCAGCTTGGCCATCGCAGGACGTTCCATCCAGCAGACCTCAGGAGCCTGGCACTGCGGGTTTCCCTGCCTTCTCCACCTGGTTGGCCTTGTCATGGCTCTCACTGGTGGACAGGTGGCCCGAGTGCCTTTGTGTACCCAGCTGACTGCATAGGCTCTGCCCACCTTTTCAACCCTTGTGCTTCCGTCACTGACTGTGTACCCTTGAGTGGGCCAGACCCTCTCTCCGGAGGTATTTAAAATCAGAGCAGAGGCCCTGGTTTTGAAAGGGTCAAAGCCTCCTCCTTAAGAATCCCAGCTTTAGTAACTGAAATAAACCCTAACACATGGCAGCTGAAGTTAACTCCTCAGGATAAACACCTTGTGCAACTTGGCTGGGGCTTTCACAGAACCTGAGGCTCAGAGAGGTTAAGTTACCCACCCATAGTCACACCGCTCAAGGTGCCCGGGGCTCTCCCCACCTGTTGGAAGGGAGCTCAGGTCCTGTGACTTGGGGTGGGCGTGGGGGCCCAGGTCCCCAGGATCCGGCTCCACTCACTGTCCTTACCACCCCGTGTCTCTCTGCAGGGAACTCATTGTCAGCTCTGCTGGATGGCAAGGCCACCCTCACCTTCCTGAACCGGGCAGAGGATTACAGCCTCACCATGCCCTATGCCCACTGCAAAGGTGAGAGGCTGTGGTGCCCCCGCCCCAGGGAGCAGAGCCCAGGCCATCACCCTCGGGGAAACAGCCTGGTTCTTGTCTGCTGAAGGGATCTGTTTCACACTCCCTCTTACGTGACTGTTTAGCGGGGTATGAAATTCTGGGCAGATGGTCTGTCTCTGCTTTGTAAGCTTGTTTCCAGCTTCCATCCTGGTTTGTGATCAGTCAGCGCCAGCCTGCTTGTTACATGGTATGCTTTTCTCTGTAGCTGCTTTTAGGATCTTCTCTTGTTTCTGGTGTTCTGCAGTCTCACTGCAGTAGTTCAAGGTTCAGATTTCCTTTTTTTTTCCTGCAATGTTGTGTCAATTTCTGGTATATGGCAAAGTGATTCAGTTATAGGATTTCTTTTATTTTTTAATTAATAGGATTTTTTTTAACAGTAGTTTTAGGTTTCCAAAAATTTGAGCAGAAAATGCAGAGTGCTCCATATCCCCCTCTGTCCCAACACACGTGCATGCATGCATGAGTATACACACACACACACACACACACACACACGAGTATACTCACACACAAGAATACTCACACACATACCCACACACAGACACAGGAGTATACTCACACACCCATGAGTATACACATACACACACGAGTATACACACACACCCCCACGAGTATACTCACACACACGAGTATACTCACACACACACAGACACACAGGAGCATACTCACACACTCATGAGTATACACATACACACACGAGTATACTCACACACACGAGTATGCTCTGTCTCATACACAGACACATAGGAGTACACACACACCCACGAGTATATACACACCCCCACGAATATACTCACACACACATGAGTATACACACACACACAGGAGTATACTCACACACCCCCACGAGTATACTCACACACACATGAGTATACTCAAACACCCCCACGAGTATACTCACACACTCATGAGTATACACATACACACACGAGTATACTCACACACACGAGTATACTCACACACCCATGAGTATACACATACACACGAGTATACACACACCCCACGAGTATACTCACACACACATGAGTATACTCTCACACACACAGACACACAGGAGTACACACACAACCATGCTTATACACACACCCCCACGAGTATACTCACACACGCAAGTATACACACATATGAGTATACTCACACACACACGAGTATACTGTCTCATACACAGACACACAGGAGTACACACACACCCACAAATATACACACACCCCCACGAGTATACTCACACACACACGAGTATACACACACACGAGTATACTCACACACACACACGAGTATACTCACACACACACAGACACACAGGAGCATACTCACATACCCATGAGTATACACACACACACACGAGTATACTCACACACATGAGTATACACACACACACATGAGTATACTCACACACTCATGAGTATACACACACAAAGTATACTCACACACACACACATGAGTATACTCACACACACACAGGAATTCCCTACTGTAAACATCTTTTATTAGTGTGCTACAGTGTTACAGTTGGTTAGTTGGTATTGACACATTATTATTGAATATTAACTTAAGTCTGTAGTTTACATTAGGGTTCAAACTTTGTTGTGTAATTATATGGACTGGGACAAATAACTGTTTCTATCATTACAAGATCACAGGATAGTTTCACCACCCTAAGATTTCTTATGATGGTTACACACGAATAGATGAATTCACCTCTTCCTCCCTCCCCCTCCCCCAAACCCCTGGCAACCACTGGTCTTTTCACTGTCTGCATAGGTTTGCTCTTTTCAGAAGGTCAAAGAGCTGGAATCATAGGGTATGTAGCATTTTCAAATCAGTGTCTTTGACTAGTTTAGTTCAGTTCAATCCCTCAGTCGTGTCCGACTCTTTGCGACCCCATGAATCGCAGCACGCCAGGCCTCCCTGTCCATCACCGACTCCTGGAGCTCACCCAAACTCACGTCCATCGAGTCAGTGATGCCATCCAGCCATCTCATCCTCTGTCGTCCCCTTCTCCTCCTGCCCCCAATCCTTCCCAGCATCAGAGTCTTTTCCAATGAGTCAGCTCTTCGCATGAGGTGGCCAAAGTACTGGAGTTTCATTAGCATCATTCCTTCCAAAGAAATCCCAGGGCTGATCTCCTTCAGAATGGACTGGTTGGATCTCCTTGTAGTCCAAGGGACTCTCAAGAGTCTTCTCCAACACCACAGTTCAAAAGCATCAATCCTTCAGCACTCAGCTTTCTTCACAGTCCAACTCTCACATCCATACATGACCACTGGAAAAACCATAGCCTTGACTAGACGGACCTTTGTTGGCAAAGTAACGTCTCTGCTTTTGAATATGCTATCTAGGTTGGTCATAACTTTCCTTCCAAGGAGTAAGCGTCTTTTAATTTCATGGCTGCAAAGTCCCTTAATTGTCATAAGTACATGTATGTTAATGTATGTGAAAGTGTTAGTCGCTCAGTTGTATGTGACTCTTGGCAACCCCATGGACTGTGGCTCGCCAGGCTCCTCTGTCCATGGGATGCTCCAGGCCAGAATACTGGAGTGGGTAGCCTTTCCCTTCTCCAGGGGATCTTCCCAACCCAGGGATCGAACCTAGGTCTCCTGCATTACATGCAGATTCTTTACTGTCTGAGCCACTGGGGAAGCCCAAGAATACTGAAGTGGGTAGCGTATCCCTTCTCTAGGGGATCTTCCCAACCCAGGGATTGAACCCCGGTCTTACATTACAGGCGGATTCTTTCCCAGCTGAGGCCCTTTAACCCTGAGAACCGTGCCCAGTACCACTTTTTCCTTTACTCTCCTTTTGCCGAGGGTGTAGGGAGGTGAGAGCCCCAGTTTTATGGAAATGGCTCAGAACACACTTTCCTTGCTACTCTGGGGCAGCCCCTCTGTCCTGCTTCCCACAGGACACCAAGGGTCAGGTCCACAAAGGCCTCGCTGCTCAGAGGACAGATGCTTCTCCTCCTCCCCTCCTCTTCTTATCTTTTTCTCCCAGAGGATTACTCTTATTTATTTATTTGCATGCTTACCCGTTCATCAGTGCATTTGTTTTTCATCAACTTTCTGTTACAGGATACATCAAACACATGTGAAAGCACAGAGGTCGCCTCCCAACCACACCCCAGCACCCACAGCACTGTGTTGTGGGTGTCTTGCTTCCTTTGTTCTCACACGCCCCTCACCGCATTCGTTTGAAGTAGAGTCTAGATATCACATCATCTGCACTTCATTTTGTCTCACTACATGGTAGTGACTCACTCACTACGAGGTAAGGGTTCCCCTTCTTAGCCAGAACCACAAGACTGTCATTATGTATGCAGAGAAAGTAACCAAGACTCTTTCCTTAAAATCATCAGATACACAGTCAGTGTTCAAAGACCCCTAATTGTCATAAATGCATGTATGTTTATATACATGAAAGTGTTAGTTGCTCAGTCAAATCTGACTCTTGGCAACCCCATGGACTGCAGCCCGCCAGGCTCCTCTGTCCATGGGATGCTCCCAGCAAGAGTACTGGACTGGGCAGCCATTCGCTCCTCCCAGGGACCTTCCCGACCCAGGGGTCAGACGCCCGTCTCCTGCACTGCAGGCAGACTCTTTACCGTCTGAGCCGCCAGGGAAGCCGAGGTGTGTGTAGATACGCACACACCTGTGTCACAGTTCATTTGTTTGAAGAGGATTCCAGGTGAGGGTCACACTTGGTGCTCGGTATGACCCTGCACCTTTTTTTCCCCTCACAATGTATTTCTTGAAGGAATAAGATCATTTTTGTGTGGGGTTTCCTCCAGTCTGGATTTACTGGCTGTGTCTGTGGTGTAGCTGAACGTAGTCTCTATAATCTGGAGGCTGACTTCATCCCTGGAGGCTTGATCACTTTCAGGCACAGTTCTTCCTACAAGACAACAGCAGGTAGTTCCCACCTCCCCGCCACGAGGTTCGAGATGTCGAGTTGCCTCCATCTCTGAGGTGGTAGTGGCAGGGATGGGATGTGGATTCTCAGCGCCTGCTTCCGCTAACCTGGGCGGTACCGCCAGTGGTGATGGTCCCTTGCTCCTCCTCCAGCCAGCAGGCAATCTTCTGCAAAGAGAAACTCCCACTCACTACCACATGCTTAGCCACTCGGTCTGGCACATGCCAGATAAATGCCAGATTTTTTCTCTTTTCCAAATGTTGTTGTTGTTGCTCAGTTGCTTGGTCATGTCTGACTCTTTGTGACCCTGTGGACTGCAGCACACCAGGCTCCCCTGTCCTTCACCGTCTCCCAGAGTTTGCTCAGATTCATGTCCACTGAGTGAGTAATGCCATCCAACCATCTCATCCTCTGTCGTCCCCTTCTCCTCCTGCCTTCAATCTTTCCCAACATCGGGGTCTTCTCCAGTGAGTCAGCTCTTCGCATCAGGTGGCCAAAGTATTGGAGCTTTGCTTCAGCATCAGTCCTTCCAATGAATATTCAGTGTTGATTTCCTTTAGGATTGACTGGTTTGATCTCCTTGCAGTCCAAGGGACTCTCAGGGGTCTTTACCACTACCACAATTCGAAAGCATTAATTCTTCAGCACTCAACCTTCTTTATGGACCAACTCTCACATCTGTACATGACTGCTGGAAAAACCATAGCTTAGACTAACTATACAGACCTTTGTCAGCAAAGTGATGTCTCTTGTTTTTTAATACACTGTCCAGGGTTGTCATAGCTTTCCTTCTAAGGAGCAAGTGTCTTTTAATTTCTTGGATGTCGTTATGTCCACATTGATTTTTGGAGCCCAAGATAATAAAATCTGTGACTGCTTCCATTTTTTCCCTTCTATTTGCCGTGTGTGAAATGATGGGACAAGATGCCATGACCTTAGTTTTCTGTGTTGAGTTTCTTTCAGTCTCCTCTTCACCCTCATCAAGAGGCTCTTCAGTTCCTCTTCACTTTCTGCCATTATAGTGGTATCATCTGCATATCTGAGGTTGTTGATATAATGTTTCTCCCAGAAATCTTGATTCCAACTTATGATTCATCCAGCCTGGCATTTTCAAAACAGTAATGAGTTTTCCCCCTGAAGTCCTCCAAAGGTGGTCCTGGGTGAGGTCATGTTGCTTTGAGCATGGTTTGATCAGAACATGCATGATCATAAAGAGTATTCCAGCTGGAATCACGCTGGCTGCTCCTTGTGCCACGTTGGCCGGCAGGCACCCTCAGATTGGCCCTGGGACCTTGGTACACCCAGCCCGAGCAGCCTGCTTCCTCCTGCCTTGATCCCAGGAGACTTGGGCGTTTCTGCTCTAGCCCATGAATCAGCCATTTCTCCAGGGAGTCTCTGGTTTTTTCCACTGCTGCTGCTGCTGCTGAGTCGCTTCAGTCGTGTCCAACTCTGTGCAACCCCATAGACGGCAGCCTACCAGGCTTCCCCGTCCCTGGGATTCTCCAGGCAAGAACTCTGGAGTGGATTGCCATTTCCTTCTCCAATGCATGAAAGTGAAAAGTAAAAGTGAAGTCGCTCAGTCGTGTCCGACTCTTAGCGACCCCATGGACTGCAGCCCACCAGGCTCCTCGGTCCATGGGATTTTCCAGGCAAGAATACTGGCGTGGGGTGCCATTGCCTTCTCCGACTAGGAAGAGCTATTTTAGACTTAGACACCATTGTCTGGAGGTGAGGTCTGCTTCCTTTGAGTGGTCTGGTCTCTGTTTCCCTAGGGCTTTCCGCTGAGCTGAACATAGAATGTTTTGTTTTTTTAAGATTAAAACGGATGTGTTCACACTTACGTTTCCAATCCAGATTCAAGACAGTGGGTTTTTGTCCACCCCATTTAGCACATGTGAAATGTCTTTCTCCCATACAAGACAGCCCATTTCCATGAGCCCACCACAATCACTTTCTATCTTACTCACACCCTACCCACAGCACTCACAACAACACAGCCCCGCCCGCCAGCAGGATGAAAGTTGCTCAGTCGTATCTGAGTCACTGCGAGCCCATGGACTATAGCCCGCCAGGCTCCTCTGTCCATGGGATTCTCCAGGCAAGAATACTGGAGTGGGTAGCCATTCCCTTCTCCAGGGGATCTTCCCAACCCAGGGACTGAACCCGGGTCTCCTGCACTGCAGGCAGATTCTTTACCATCTGAGCCCCCAGGGAAGGCCATGAAGGCAGCATGGGCTGTGATTTTTGCACTCCTTCCCATCCTCAGTAGGTCCCACTGGGATCTGTAAGGTCACTGAATACTCCCCACTCAGGTCATGCCACCAAGGGACACTCATTCTGGGCTTTAGTTTCATTACACTTTGGATTTTTAGGAATTGCTATTTCATCTTTAAAATAATTTTGTAAATGAAAACAGGTGCCTGGTTCCAAAGTCAAAACCGCAAAGCCGGCTGTAGACAGTTCTAGGGCCTCTGATGCCCTCACCCCACACGCGGGGCCCTGCACCTGCTTCTCTGACCCCACGCCGCCCTGTCCTGGAGAAGCGCCCGAGCAGCTCGGAGGCCCCTCCCTTCAGTGTAGCTTTTCCATTGGGTGCCTGGAGGATTTGGGGGTGATTCCCGCCATGTTGCTACTTCAATTAGCTTGTGTTTTTTAAGAAGTTTCGAAAGACATATTTTACCCCACATCTCTAAGTGTCTTAGGGTGACAGTGATCCTTCCTTTCTTCCTTCTCTTCTCCCCTTCCTTCCTCATTTCTTTCTTTCAGAGTAAGCCTTCCATCTGACCAGAAATAGAAGACTCATGCTTTCCTTTGCTAATTAAAACATTGACGTATTAAGTTAAAACAGACCCACGCAGGGCAGGAACTGTGCAGCCAAGTGACCCACAGTGATGAGGGTCTCATAGGGGACAGTGGGGCTCCTGGGAGCCTGGAACAGGGGCTTCCTGGAGGAGGTGACCCAGTTAAGGGTGAGGGTGTCTCTGAGACTTAGCAACTCACATGAGCAAAGGCCCCGGGGCCAGAGACCCCGTCCACTGGGGGTAGCAGGCCCGTGAGGAGCCAGGTCCGATTTTCACCCTCCTGGCAGCGCTGGCCCCCGGGAGCACCTGTCATCCCTGCTCCCTTCTCACCCTCGGGGCCTGACACACTCATCCCCGTCTCAGCGCTGCTGGGACTCCACCGAGGCCTGGGGGCTCAGTGGGCCCCAGGGCGGCCCTGACCCCCGCCATGGCTGTGTTGCAGGGATCCTCTACGGCACGATGACCATGGAGCTGGGTGGCAGGGTGACCATTGAGTGTGAGAAGAACAGCTTGCAGGCTGAGCTGGAGTTCAAGCTCAAGGTAGCGCAGGCAGCTCAGCCACCCCAGGGTCTTGGGGGGTGTGGGGCTCGGGCAGGGGAGAGGCGAGGCCTTGGGGGGGTCCCCCACCACCCTCTCTGTGCCCAGGGATGGTTTTTTGAGCAGGGGCACACGGGCGAGCAGCTCCTGGCCTTCCTGTAGCACAGCCGGGCCCTGTGAGGGGTGCAGAGAGGGGAAGGGGCTGCCCGCAGACCACACAGCAGAGCCAGGAGAGGCCGAGGCCCGTCCCCACCACGGGGCACCAAGGTCTGTCAGGGACCCTGCACCCTGGAGCTCCGGCTGGGCCACGGGCAAGTGTGGCCGCCCCTTCTGTGCACCGGGGCTGGGAGCTCGCACCCCCACGAGGAAGGGGCCCCTCCTGCTCCCCAGCTCAGCGCCCTCACCCGCGTCCATCTCGGGCATGTCCCCACAGCCCTTCTTCGGGGGCAGCACGAGCATCAACCAGATCTCGGGGAAGATCACGTCGGGCGAGGAGGTCCTGGCGCGGCTCACGGGACACTGGGTAAGACCCGCCTCCGGGCAGGCGCGGGCGGGCGGGCGGGCCCGGGCTCTGGAGGCCACGGCCGGCACCTCTGACCCGCCCGGCCATCTGGGGCAGGACAGGGAAGTGTTCATCAAGGAGGAGGGCAGAGGAGGCACCGAGCTCTTCTGGAACCCCAGCGAAGAGGTGCGCAGGCAGCGGCTGAAGCGGTACACGGTGCTGCTGGAAGAGCAGACGGAGCTGGAGTCGGAGAGGTGAGGCCTGGGCGCTGCAGGACCTCCGACCCCAGCCGGAGCGGCCAGGCTGGCAGCTGCGATCCCCTGGATGCATGTTCCCTGGATGTCCCTGGCACGAGGACAGACCCGAGGGGATCCCTAGTGGCAGAGGACACGTCCGGCTGTGGGAAGCTGGATGGAGAGAAAGGGAGGCCTGGGGAAGAGTGAGCTCTGTAGGGAGGGCCCTGCTGATGCCAAGTGTGCGCCCAGCATAGGAAAGAACCATCTCATGGTAAATAAACAGTGCCCAGGAGAGATGGGCACCCTGATATGTAGTGAGCATCCTGTCACTGGAGGCAGTCAAGTGGAGGTTGCTCTGAGCCTCCCCTCTAGTGTGAAGGGACAAGGCTGCCCAGGTCCCCTTGGCTCAGAGCGGGTGCTCCACTCGCAGGCTCTGGCAGCACGTCACCAGGGCCATCAGTGAGGGTGACCAGCACAAAGCCACACAGGAGAAGTTTTCCCTGGAGGAGGCGCAGCGGCAGCGGGCCCGAGAGCGCCAGCAGAACCTGGTGCCCTGGACACCCCAGCTCTTCCACCTGGACCCTGCCACCCAGGAGTGGCACTACCGATATGAGAAGTGAGTGCCGGCGGACTGGGCCTGGGCTGCGCGGCGGGCTGCCGGCAGACCGCCACTGTCCTGGCCCTGACGGATGGGGAGGGAGGGCCACGCGGGGGCTGCTCACGGGGGCAGGCTGTGGTCACTCCCCTGGGGGCTCCATCTCTGATGAGAGGCTGAGGGCTGGGCCGGGAGGGGGCCCCTCACTGTGGGGGACACCACCCCTGCCAACCCACACTCTCTGGACCCCCCCAGCCACAGCCCCTGGGACCCCCTGAAGGACATCGCCCAGTTTGAGCAAGATGGGGTCCTGCACACCCTGCAGCGGGGGACCATGGCTGGCCAGACCGCCTTCCTGGGCAGCCCGGGGCCCAGGCACCAGGTCAGAACCACCCCTGGGCCCGGCCTGCGCTCCTCCGCCCCCTCCTCTTCTGGGTCCCCATCACACTCTGACCCACACACATCCCAGCAGGGTCTCCCCTGGTGTCCCCCTGGGTCCCTGTTTCCCACCCAGCAAGGGGCCAAGACCCCTGGACTTGCAGGACACGCAGTTCCTGGGACACCCCCATGTTCAGGGCACTGTGCTGGGGTGCAATGGCCCTGCCCCATCGCTCCCCAGAACCGCGGTGTCGGCCGGGCAGTATCCCATTGTACAGATGAAACACTGAGCCTCAGGGCAGCCCAGGGGCTTGCCCAAGTAGCAGGAGAAGGAGGAGGTGGCATTTGCACAGACTCCTGGGCCTCTGTGGGTGGGTGAGGAGGGTGGGAGAGGCAGGGGGTGGGGGTGGGGTGGGGAGGACAGCGAGAGGCCCTGGGGAGCACAAGGGAGGAGCACTCTGGCAGAGGTGCCATTTCGGGGGGAGCCCAGGGTGGCCCCACGTGTGGAACAGCGCCCACTGGGCGCCCACTGTGCATACAACTGGGGGACACTCCCCCCTGGGCAGGGAGGGGTGGGCTCCCCCATTTTGCCTAGTGGCCCCAATTTCCCCAGCAAACGGGGGCCGAGGTACCTCCTGAGCTGTGTGTGTCCTAGCCCCTTCTCCCACATGCCGCAGCCCCTCAGCCGGGGCAGATAGCCCGGTCTCTCCCGCACGAGGCCCCCTGGGCAGGCCTCTTCACCCTCCTCCCTCTCCTCAGCCTCTCTGGTCAGCACCGGCTCCACCACACCACAAAACCTGCCTGTGTGGGAAGCCCCCTGCCCCGGCTCTGACCACACTCATCGGGGCCGAGGGCTCCCATGCAGGGTGTCGGGCACCCCCCGGGCCCTCGCGGGGACAGGCCTGCGGTCACGTGGCACCCCTGTCCTCTGGAGGCTCTTCTGAAGCTGGCCAGCCCGAGGGTCCCTGTGTCCACGCTGGGGAAGCCCCTGCCGTCAGCGCGCTGAGAGGGTCAGCCCTGCCGGCTCCGGAGTCCGACGGCCCCGACCCCGTCGTCTCCCCCTGTATTGGGGGTCGTGGGGTGGTGGTGGGCGCTGCAGTCAGGTCAGGGCCAGGCCTGTCACCCGCCCAGAGCCAGCAGCCTCCGCCGCTGCCGGCCGCCTCTTCTCCGGCACAGGAGGCCCCGCGGGTGCGGTGGGTGTGGGTGGGCTCCGGCTCAGCCGCTCCGTCTCCCCCCAGGGGTCCGCCCCCAACCCCCGGCTCCGCAAGCCCAGCGACCAGCCCTCCGGCCACAGCCAGGTCACCGAGAGCAGCGGCTCCACGCCCGAGTCCTGCCCCGAGCTCTCTGACGAGGAGGAGGAGGAGGAGGAGGAGGAGGCGGACGAGGACATTGTTCCGGGTGAGACCTGTGGGCCGGCCCCTCTGGACCAGGGAAGCCTGCGGGGCCGCGGGAGGGGGCCGGGCTCTGAGCCTGCCCTTGGCGAGGGGCGGGGCTTGCCTGTCTGGGACTCTCCAGCTGGGCCCCAGCTTCCTGGTCCCCTGTCTTCAGGGAGTGCCTGTCTCCCCGTTTGACCCACCTGGGCTTATCAGGCTGAGCCTGGGAGTTCCCTCCGGGGTGGGCACCACCTCCCTCTTGTGGCAGGGGCTGCAAGGAGGCGGGCCGTGGCCCCGGGCCCCCACCCGCCCATCCTCACCGCTCCCCGCTCCTTCCTGACGCCTGTAGGCTGCGAGAGCCCGTGCCCTCGGTGTGGGAAGGAGGCGCGGCGGCTGCAGGTGCTGCACGAGGCGATCCTGTCCATTCGGGAGGCCCAGCAGGAGCTGCACAGGTGGGCCGCCCTCGAAGGACCAGCTGGGGGGTACGGGGTCAGAGTGCAGGACGGCCGGAGCTGGTGAGGGGCGGAGCTAGATGGAAGCTGGAAGGAGGTGCTGGCGGCAGTGGCCCCCCAGCCCCAAGACCAGTAGGACCTCGGAAACAGCGAGTCATGTTGGGAGTCCTGGGAACATGTTCGGTTTCGCCCCCTGCGGGGAGACAGAGCCCTGCTCGCCAGCCCTGCCCCAGAGCCAGGCTCCAGTCAAGGCTTCAAGTCTCTGAACTGCAAAGCCTTGGGCTGTCTGGGCCTCAGTCTCCCAGTGTGTGGACTGGGGTTCACAGCAGTGGCCCTGGGGCCGGAGGAAGGTCTGTAACGAGGCAGCCCTACTCCCCTGCAACTCACCCAAGGGGGCCAGAGGTGTTTCTCACCGTTCGGTACCAGCTCCACCGTGATGCTGTGCAGGGCCAAGGGAAACGGAGACTCGACACCTTGTAAGAGTAGGGGAGGAACGTGGTTTCCATGATCAGGGAGCACTTCCTGGAGGAGGATGCATTTGGGCAGGGCGGAGCTGGAAATGGGGAATGCAGAGGTCAGTCCAGAGTGGCGGGCACCACAGGATGGCTGCTGCCAGGAGGAGGGGGAGTTGAGGTGAGAGACCGAGACGGAGGAGCCCGGCCTGCAGGCCGTGGGAACCTGGAGGGGGCTTGGGGCACCATAGAAGGAGATTTGCTGCTTTGCTGTGATGGAGGTGGAGGAAAAACAGCCAATAGCTTCTGCTTTTGGTCCAGACACAGTGATGTCAAGAGGCCAGGACAGGGCTGCAGCTTTCCTGGGCTGCCAACCAAGCCCCAGACCGGCAGCTTCAGATACAGACATTTGCCCCTGCCCGGCTTGGAGGCTGGAAATCCCAGATCAGAGCAGGGCTGGTCCTCCTGAGGCTGCTCTCCTAGGCATGCAGACAACGGCCGTCTCCTCCCTGCATCCTCACAGGGTTGTCCCTCTGTGTATGTCTGTGTCCTGACCTTATCTTCTCACAAGGACCCCCAGTCCTGTGGGATGAGGGCCCAGCCTAGTGACCCCATTACTTTATTTACCTCTGTAGAGGTCACACCTCCAAACAGTTGTGTTCTGGCTGCTGGGGGTCAGGACTCCAACACAGGACTTTGCAGACTCTGTTCAGCCCACAGCAGTGGAGGTGGGAGGGGGGGATGTGAGAGCCCCAGCTCCACTAGCCCTGACCCCTCTTCCTGGAGGGTGTGCCCAGGGAGCCCCAGGCAGCCACTGTGCCCTGGGGCCCTCCCCTACGCGAGCCCCCCGGCTCCGTTTTCACCCGAGGGCCAGACTCCTCACCGTGCTGCTTGGCTGGCCTAGGCTGAACCACCGCGCCCTCTCGTTCCAGGCACCTCTCGGCCATGCTGAGCTCCACGGCCCGCACCAGGCAGGCCCCAGCCCTGGGCCCCCTGCACAGCCCTCGCTCTTGGTTCCTGCTCTGCGTGTTCCTGGCATGTCAGCTGCTCATTAACTACATCCTCAAATAAGAGCCCGGTGGGGACGGCGTGGGCATTGTCTGCAGGACTAGTGGGCAGGGGAGGCCGAGCCTCCCTCCCAGGCACCTAGCACTTTAAGCCAGCCCCATGGAGGCAGAGACTCCGTGAGCACGGCCCCTGTGGACAGAGGGACCCATGGCCACAGGACAGCAGGAGGGACCTGGGGGGGCTTGCCACACGGGATACCCTTGGCGAGGCGCTGGCCTTTCCCACAGGGCCCTCTGCCCCACGCTGGCCTTAATGCTGAAGCCAAATGCCACTTTCACCCTGGGCCGCGCTCTCTGGCAGCCTTGCCTCATCACCCCTTCCCCAGGCAGCCGCAGGGGGGCTGATGGTGGAGGGGCAGGAGAGCCCCCGGGCTCCAGGTGTTGCCCCTCAGCAGGGGTGAGTGGGAGGCTCTGAGGAGCAAGCCAGCACCCCAGGTCCTCTTGGGGGCCCAACACACAGAGCATTCCTTCCCGAGTCCCCGCCCACGCTGTCCTGGACGGGCTGCAGGTGGGCTCCGGGCACCGGCTGGGCTGCAATGGGGCTTCCTTCTGCCCCCTGTGCTGTCCACACGGTGGGGCCCAGTTCATACACTTCACAGGCCCAGCCCATCTCCCTCAGCCGGGACATGCCAAGCTGGGGCGGGCACAGGTGAGCGTGGCTTGCCTGGGGGGCATCCCCGCCTGGGCCTGAGGGGGGACACTTTATTCAGATGGATGCACGATCTTCCCTTCACACACATTTTTAATAAACACAATTGCAATATTTTAGGCAGGCTGCACACAGTGTCTGTCAACTGGCCTCTGTTCCTGTGTCAAATGCCGTGTGTGTGTGTGTGTGTGTGTGTGTGAAGCTCTGCACATGCAGACACCGACAGGGCCGTAAATTAAGCTGTGGTGGTGCCATCTGAGCTGACCAGTTTTGTATCCATGTTCTTGCCCCTCCTCCAGTTTGGGGACACGTCTCCATGCATGAAATAAACAGATGCACATGTGTGCTGCCTTCTTGGGGAAATTCTGGAAACCAGTAGGGTTAGGGTGTCTCAGGGGAGAGATTCGATGCCAGCAGAAGCTGTTTGGGGCTGGAGGGGCCCAGGGAAGGGTCGAGGCCTTGAGGATGGAGGAAGAGGTCTGGCGTGGAGGGGTGTGCAGTTTGCAGGAAGCAGAGAGAAGCAGTCTGCTGCCCCCCGCCCCACCTCTGGGGAGCCAATGCAGGAGGCCGGGGACCCATCCAGCAGCCAATGAGCCGGCTCAGGACACGGGGCTGCTGCCCACGGGGCACTCCAGGGGGCATTTGGTCTGGTCCCTTCCCCACAATCACGACCCAGTCCCCCCCTCTCCAGCTGCCCCCAGGCAGCCCCTCAGTTCCACTGTGGCCACCGTTCCCAGTACTGGCCACCAGGTCCAGGGGAGTGGGCTGGTCTTTGCTGGGACAGCCCAGGATGCCCCTGAAGGGGCGGGTAGGGGCAGCTGACTGCAAACCACACCCCACACTACAGGGAGACTGCAGCCAGGCCCCGACGGACCGGACGGGAAGGATACAAGCGAGAGGCTGTGGGACAGGATGCACGTGGGCTGGGGCCAAGGAAGGGGTGGGTGTGCCCTGCCGTCCCGCCCTCCCACCCTCCCACCATCCCCGCCCTCCCTCCTGCACCAGGCACACGGGACTCCCAGTACTCGCTCTGAGAGCAGTGTCCCCACTGGCACTGATCCCTACATGGCTCCACTCCCTGCGGGGGGCGGGGGGGGGGGTACTCTCCAGGTTGAAGTGGTCTGCACCTTGCCACTGAGACAGGCTACTCTGGACCCGAAGCCCTGGGCCACCTGTCTTGCACCCTGGACCTTTCAGGGCAGACTGGGTCACCCAAGTGCAGCCTGACCCACCAGCCCCTCCACCCCCTGCCCCCTGCAGCCTCGGAGTCTCCTCCACAGTTCTCTTCATATCTTTGGTAGACGGAGAATTCGTCTAAATCAACAATGACAAGAAAGCTGGGTGGGCATAGTCCCAGGGGAGCAGGTGGCCAGTGCCCAGACAGATGGTTACGACACGCTCCTGTGTCAGGCAGCTCCTCCAAGAGGTGAGGACCTGGACTTGGTCTCTGAGTCCATCAGGTCAACTCTTGGGCATCTAGATGCTGGTGGTGAAAAATCTAGAATGATATGGGGTTCAGAGCTGTGCTTTGCACCCCCCACCCCACTCAGCACCCCCTTCCTGGCCCATCGACAGTGGCTGGCCTGCCTCCCAGGGCAGCTGGGCAGGAAGAGGATGGAATGGTGGTCTGGTCAGGGAGGGTGGAAACTCAGGAGGGCCTAGGGCCAGGGCCACACCCTGCCCTCTAGGTTCCCCAGAGCAGCAGGAGGAACTTACACTGTGACTGTCCCCTCACCTTGTCACCCTTGGGGAACTGACAGCAACTTCTAGTAGAAAGACTTTCTAGCAGACGCGATCCGGTCCGTTCAGGGCTCAGAGGCTCAACAGCTGGCCGGCCCCTCCTGGAGTATGGGATTCTAGGCGGGGGTGGGGCGAGGGACGCTGGAGGAGGTGCAGGAGTGAAGGGGCCTGACGCCCCCTGTTGATGTGCTGGGCTCTATCCTGCTCTCCGCAGGAAGGAAGGGTCTCACCCCCTTGAATCCTCTCATCCATTGGAAGGCATCCCACCCACGTGGCTCTAACCAGCCGCTCAGAGGATCCGGGAGGTCAAGGAGGGAGGGGAGACAGACGCGAGGTTTGCAGCAGCCTCCGAGCACTGGCCGAAGCCCCTGGGGCATCTAGGTCCGAGGGCGCGCGCGCCGCGGGGACCGCGTGGGCTGGGCTGGAGGCTGGGGCCTGGGTCCCCGGGGCGTGCAAGCGGGGTTGGTGGCGCGGGCAGGGAAGAGAAGGGCCGATGTACGTGACCCTCACCCCACCCCCGCGCCCCTCATCCCACCCCCGCGTCGCTTTCGCTGGGCTTGGCGAGAAGCATAAAGGGCGGTTTTCTGCTGCTGCTGCTGCTGCTGCTGCTAAGTCGGTTCAGTCGTCTCCGACTCTGTGCGACCCCATAAATGGAAGTCCACCAGGCTCCCCCGTCCCTGGAATTCTCCAGGCAAGAACACTGGAGTGGGTTGTCATTTCCTTCTCCGGACGGTTCTCGAGGACTCCGCAAACCGGAACCCCGCTCGGGATTGGGCGTCGGCGGTGTCACGCCCCGGAGGGGGCGGTGCCCACGTCTGCCTTCAATTGGTCGTGCACGTTCCTCGGCAGCGTCACAATGCCCGGGATGCGCGCTGTGTTCTGGTCCCTGATCCTGATTCAGGTGGGACGGCAATGGCGGGGCCTAGGGCCTGGGCTGCGGGGCTCGGGGTGGGAGGACCCGGGGATCCGGGGAGGACGGTGTGCCGGGGCGCGCGCCCAAGTGAGGCTGGCACCGGCAGGGGGACCCTAGAGGAAAAACTTGGACGAAGCGTGAGTTTTCTCATAAAGGAAACCCAGATAGCCAGCGGGTAATCTTCCCCATCCTGAGCCCCATGCGGGGTCCAGCCTGCAGCACCCTCTCTGCCTGCCGGGGAGCGCTGAGGGGGTTGGCGGAGAAAGGGCGGGCTGGGGGCCGGCGAATGGGCGCGGGGCGGTGGGGCGACGAACGGCGCGGAGGAGACCGGCGGAGATGGGAACGGGGGAGCTGGAGAAGGGGGCGGCGCGGGGAGGGGAGCCCGGCGGAGATGAGCGCGCGGGTGCGGTCGGGGGGGCGGGCGGTGGCGGGGGGGGAGGGGTGAGGGGTGGGGGGCGGGGGGGAAGGGGTGAGGGGTGGGGGGCGGGGGGGGAGGGGTGAGGGGTGGGGGGCGGGAGGGGTGCGGTGGCGGGGGGTGGGGGGGCGTGCGGTGGCGGGAGGGGTGCGGTGGCGGGGGAGGGGCGGGCGGTGGCGGGGGTTGGGGGAGGGGGCGGGGCGGCAGCGGAAACCTGACGGCACGTTGCCGGCCAGCCGCGGCCTCAGCACTGGACGTGGTCCGAGTTGTCTTAAGTTTAAAAGCTCTAGTGTGTGTGTGTCTCGCGCGCACACTGCATTGTGCTTTGGCCCCAGGGAAGATGCTTCGGTGCCTTTTCTTCTGCCTCTTGGCCAGGCATAAATCTTTCTTGGTGAAGTATCTGTTTTAATCTTTTGCTCATTAAGGTTTTTTTTTTTATCTGATTGTTCAGTTTTAAGTATTCTTCATGTGCTTTGGATATAAATCTTTGATCAGATAGACCCTTTTAGAAGGTTTTGTCCAAATTTGTGGCTAGTCTCGTCATTCTCCTAACCGTATCTTTTGTAGAAATTTTCTATTTTGATGAAATCCAGTTGATCAGTTTGTCCCTCTGTGACTGTGCGTTTAGCCTCCTGTTTTCTCCTAGGTTTTCTCCCAGCAGTTCTTATAGTGATATCTTTTATTTTTAAAATTTTTATTTTTGGTTGTGCTCCCCCTTGTGGCTCAGCTGGTAAAGAATCTGCCTGCAATGTGGGAGACCTGGGTTTGATTCTTGAGTTGGGAAGATCCCCTGGAGAAGGGAAAGACTACCCACTCCAGTATTCTGACCTGGAGAATTCCATGGGCTGTATAGTCCATGGGGTCGCATCACTGACTCAATGAACATGAATTTGAGCAAGCTCCAGGAGATGGTGAAGGACAGGGAAGCCTGGCGTGCTGCAGTCCATGGGGTCACAGAGAGTCGGACCTGACTGAGCAACCGAACAGTAACAGCAAGGGTCTAGCTCCATTTTTTTTGCACGCGGATGTCTAGTTTTCTCAATACCATTTCTTCGAAAGACTGTTCTTTCCCCATGAAATGGTCTTGGCACTCTTGTCAAAAATCACTTGACCACATACGTGAGGGCTTGTTTTGGACTCTGTTCTATTCCAGATATTTGTCTTATGCAAGTTCCTAAATGGAAACACACTCCAATATCCTTGCCTGGTAAATCCCGTGGACAGAGGAGCCTGGTAGGCTGCAGTCCATGGGGGCACGGAGTCGGACACGACTTAGCAACTAGACAACTGTTTTGATTATTGTATCTTTGCAGTAAGTTTCAAAATCAGGAAGTGTAAGTTCTTTAACTTTCTTCTTTTTTTTTCAAAGCCCTTTTGGCTATTCTGCGTCCCTTGAGACTCCATATGAATTTCTGTGTGGATTTTCCTTTGTGCAAAAAACATTCATTGGGATTTTGAAAGGGATTCTATTGAATCTTTCAATCACTGGGCATGGTACTGACATCTTCACAATGCTGAGTCTTCCAGCCAATGAACATGGGGTGTCCTTACACTTACTATGTTTTCTTTAAGGATTATTTATACTTGTCTGTTTACATCTTTCACCTTGCTTCTATTCATTTTTCACCGTTTTATTTATTTTGATGCTATAGTAAATGGATTAAGTTTCTTTATTTCTTTTAATTGTTCACTGTCAGTGTATTGAAATGCATTTAATTTCTTGTGTTGGTTTTGTACCCTGTAATTTTGCTAAATTTATTTTTGATTGCTAACAATTTTTTAATGTCACAAAATGACATATTTATGTTCTGTGCATAAAACATAGATGAATAATTGCTTTATGCATTTGCCTTTAAAATGTGTAGGAAAGTGGGGCTTCCCAGGTGTCTCAGTGGTAAAGAATCTGCCTGCCAGTGCCAGAGATGCAAGAGACTTGGGTTCGATCCCTGGGTCAGGAAGAACCCTTGGAGGAGGAAACTGCAGCCCACTCCAGTATTCTTGTCTGGAAATACCAAGGGCAGAGGAGCCTGGTGGGCTTCAGTCCATAGGGTTGCAGAGAGTTGGGCATGCACATACACCAAGGAATGATGAGGGTCACCAAAAAAAAAATTGTGTGGGAAATAAACGTTGAGTTACACAGCAGCATATAACACTGCCTTTTATAAAGTCTGTGCATTTACCCTTTTTCTCTTCGTGTGGCCTTGGGTTACTGTGTGATGTCCTTTTGTTTCAACCACACTGACTTTAGCATTTCTTCCAGGGCAGGCTGCATATCCACAAACTCCCAGTATTGCTGGATATAGAATTCCAGGGAACAATGTTTTTGTTTGTTTTTTTTTTAGCATCTTGAATGTATCAAGCATATTGCCATCTTGAATCCGTGGTTTCTGATGGGACATCTCGTAATCTGATTGAGGATTCCTATCGTTTGTCTTGCTGATTTCAAAATTTTCTTTGTCTTTGGACAGTTTGATTATATGCCTCAGTGTGACTCTCTTTGAATGCATCCTACTGAGAGTTTGATTGGCCTCTTAGATTTATATCCTGTATCGAATGTAGGCTGTTTTAGGCCGTCATTTCTTCTAATAATGTCTCTACCCCCTTTTTCTCCCTCCCTCCTCTGCCGGGGCCTCACAGCTCGTGTCTTGGCTCCCCTGACGGGGGGCTGTAGGTACTCTAAGTGGTGTTTGGTGTTTTTAATCTTTTTTCCTTTCGGTTATCAAATGTCTTGCCTTAATGTTTCTCTGACTCTGTCTTTTGCCTGCTCACATATCCTTTCGAATCCCTCTAGTGAATTGCCCATTTCGGTTGCTGCACTGTTTCACTCGAGGTTTTCTTGTTAACTTCCTTTTCAGCTTCCTCTGTTTTTGTTGATCTCCTTTTTTTGTTCATGTATTGTTCTGCTGACTTTCTCCATGTTCCTTTGGCTCTTTAAGTATGTTTAAGACAGTTTTAGAGTTTTGTTTAGTAACTCTGCCATCTGGTCTTGCTCAGGAATGGTTTCTCTGGGTTAGTTTTTTCCTTCGAGCAGGCCGTGCTTTCCTGTTTCTTTGAGTGCCTTGTGATGCTTTTGTTGAAAATGGGAGGGGGCAGGGAACTGGTGCTGGTGGGTCTGCAGACCACCTTCAGATTTTTCCCAGTGTCCCACTGAAGTTCTCAAGTAGAGTTGGAGTCTTGCCTAAGCCTCTCTTTATCCTTTTTTATTTAACTTTTAAAAAACATCTTTCTTGAGAAATAATTCACATATCAGGGCTTCCCTGGCGGTCCAGTGGTTAAGGGTCCACCTTGCAATGCAGGGGACACCTGTTCAACCCCTGATCTAGGAAGGTTCCACATGCCACAGGGAAGCTAGGCCTGAGCACCACATTACTGAGCCCACGCTCTAGAGCCTGTTCTCTGCAACGAGAGATGCTGCTGCAGCGGGACAACCATGCGCTGCAGCCAGAGAGCAGCCACCATGGGCAGCGACCAGAGAAAGCCTGCGTGCTGCGGGGAGAACCCAACGCAGCCCCAAATAACTAACGAAATAAAAATATATGAAAAAGTAAAGCACACGTCATACAATTTCACCCCTTTAAATACTTTTTTTTTTTTTTTGGAATTTTCATGATTTGTGTAACCATTACCACTGTCTATTTTAGAACATTTTTCCCCTCAAAAATCCCTTTTTTTAATCAACCTCTGTCTCCCCATTTTGTTTCCCTGGTAGCTCAGAAGGTAAAGAATCTGCCTGCAATAAGGGAAACCTCAGTTCGATCCCTGGATTGGGAAGATCCCCTGGAAAAGGGCTTGGCAACCCTCTCCAGTATTCTTGCCTGCAGAATCCCATGGACAGAGGAGCCTGGCGGGCTACAGTCCTTGGGGTCGCAAAGAGTCCAGCGCTACTGAGCGACTGACCACATCTCCCCATCTCCCCTCGCCCTAAGCAACCACTCATCTACTCTTTGTCCCTAGTGTCCCGATTCTAAATGGTTCACACGAATGAAATCACATAACACGAGCTTTATGATTGACTTCTTTTACTTAGCATAAGGTTTTCAAGAGTCATTCATGTTTTTCAAGGCTCATCCATAATATTCCGTTGTATGGATTTATCCCATTTTGTGTAATTTTTAAACACAAATCTGTAGGTAGAACTGTAGATAAAAAGAAACCCCTGTATTCATTTTTCCCCTATACCTCATGATCTGCTCCCCCTCGCTTGCAGTTCCAAGCAGTTTCGGTCCTTGTTGTTCAGGCGCTAAGTCGTGTCCAAGTCTTTGCAACCCCACGGACTGCAGCACACCAGGCTTCCCCTGTCCTTCACTATCTCCAGGAGTTTGCTCAAACTCACGTCCGCTGAGTCGGTGATGCTATCCAACCATCTCATCCTCTGTCATCCCCTTCTCCTCCATTTTTCCCAGCATCGGGGTCTTTTCCAGTGAATCAGCCCTTCCCGTCAGGTGGCCAAAGTACTGGAGCTTCAGCTTCAACAACAGTCCTTCCAAAGGGTAGTCAGGGTTGATTTCCTTTAGGATTGACTGGTTTCTCTCTTTTGTCCAAGGGCCTCTCAAGAGTCGTCTCCAACCCCAGAGCATGACAGCGTCAGTTCTTTATGGTCCAAGTCTCACATCCATTTGTTTGTCCTCCACCCTGAGAGTAACAGGCACAGATCAGTTATCTCTTAAAAATTTCAAAATAATTGGTTTCTCCTCTGAAGCAGTCCGAAGTATATTTCTTCAGAAAGTAAAATTTCACTTCTGTGAGACCCTTCTTCTTGACTCACTTCTCATCTTGATTGCGTTTCTTCGAATCCTGTCCTAACTGCCTTTGGGCTGTTTATTCCTCTCTCTCTTTCTTTTCTTTCCCAGCCTGTGGGATTAGTTCCCCTACTAGGGTCAGACTCCCGTCGCCCGCACTGGCAGCTCGAGTCTTAGCCTGGGAGCTCCGAGGAAGTCCTGTCTCTGACCCTTGACCTGCCGCTGTTGCCGGGTCATCACTGCAGCGTCTGCCTCGGCAGGAGAATTTGCTTGACCAAGCTGGTGAGAGGCTCTGCCGGCTCGTTTAACAGTGCGTCCTTACCGAAAGCACCCTCTGTTCAGTTGCTCGTTGCATGAGTTGAATTTTTCAAAAGATGAATGAGCTCATATTTAACCTCCGTGAAACTAGCTCTTTATTCTGTAGCCTTAGCACGGTCGAACGGCACGGACCGACCGTGTAATAGTGTGTTTCTCAATTTGGGTTCATCTCATGGCTTCTCATTTGCAGTGAACATACTCCCGGGGGTGGTGTGCTGTGCTCTGGTGGCTTAGTTCAGGTGGTGGTTGCCAGGTTTCTTTGCTGTAAAGTCAGTGTCTTCCCTGTGTTGTTACCAAGTGTCTTATGTGGAGTTGCTTTGAAATCATGCAACTATTCTTTCCTCTCATACTTTGATTTATGAACGTTAGCATTTATTGATGATTCTTGCCTGAGAGAAGAATCATCGTTTACTTTTTTCGTAAAGTAGATTTTCTTCTTTATTTATTTTTTATTATTTTATTTTATTTTTAAAATTTATAATATTGTATTGGTTTTGCCATATATCAACATGAATCCGCCACAGGTATACGTGTGTTCCCCATCCTGAACCCTCCTCCCTCCTCCCTTCCCGTACCATCCCTCTGGGTCGTCCCAGTGCACCAGCCCCAAGCATCCAGTATCGTGCATTGAACCTGGACTGGCAACTCGTTTCATATATGATAAAAAGCTATCCAAATACTTTTTCTCTGTGACTTTTGCTTCATTTTTACTAAGGTGAAAAATAAATCAGAAAAAAAAATACAAATAGAGTCTGCCATCGGGGGCAAAAAAAAAAATGAATCTGGGAAGACAGAGGGCATAAGGGAAGCAGAAGTCAGAAAAGAAAGGGAGAAAAAAAATCACAGAGAAAATGTGATATCAGGAACAGAAAAGGAGATGGTAGAAATTGACTCAGAGTACGAAGCCAGTGCATATAAATAGGCTAAACTCATTTATGAATTATCAGGATGAATTAGAAAAGTCTAGTGATGTGGCGTTGTTCAGAGCTATACCTAAGAGACAGTCTTACAGCAGAAACACAGCCTCCTGCAGTGCAGGCGGACAGACAAAGGTATGAGCCAGAGGTATTCTCACTCACAGCCTTGTCACAGGCAGATTGGAGAGCGTGCAGGCTAGAAAGCGTCCACGACTCAGTGACCAGAGGGAGAAGCCCCAGAGGAAATACCGCGGATCCTGCATTCTACGCTTCCCCTGTGATAGGATCGCTTTGAGTACAGAATTAACCACACTGACCACACCCGGAAAGGAAACCACAGTTCAGTCCCTGGGAGCCTCTGTCAGCCCATTTTCACCAACCTGTCAATATATAATCTTGCTTTACATGTGTCTCTGTTTAAAGACACCTGATTTAATATATACTTAATTCACTAACTGGGAACTCAGGGCCTGTGGCACTGTATGGGCTGCCTGTACAAAGTTTAAGATGCCTTTTTTCTACATATGTAGACACATTGCAGCCTTCTGTCCTTCAGAACACCAGGTGAGACTGGCTTAGGAGACCTTGCTTTTCTTTCCTTTTTGCCGAGCCACACGGCATGCTTGATCTTAGTTCCTCGGCCAGGGATAGTACATGCACCACCCCCGTAGTGGAAACGCAAAGTCTTAACCGTTGGACCCTAGGGGACCATTTTAAAATGTCAAGATCACCAACCAAAGACATGAAAACCAGGTGCAGAAATTCTACAATTTACACTGAGAGCTGGCAGAAGAAGGCAGCAGCGCCTGAACTGGACCTGTGTTTCCAGGATGTGTTGAGCATAGACTCTTGCCCTTCCGTGCACGTCCAGGAAGGCATCAGGAGTCTTGACGTTGGGGTAACGAACACATTTCAGCATGTAGGCAAGTTCAAAAACACAGAATTCAGCAAACAATTGAGGCTCAACTGTCCTAGAGAAACACGTGAAACCGTATGTCAACAGTAACACCTCAAAGTACAGAAAGCAAAGAATGACGTAATTACACGGTGAAATCTAGAGCCCACAGACTTGGTACGAGAGCTTAGTATATCTCAAAGCCAGAAGTCGAGCAGGATAGGAAATTGGTGCGGATTTGCAGTTACTGGGACCTTGTGATCGACGGGCTCCGGTGTGTCCGCACGTGTGCACATTCACGGGCACAACGATGCAGACATTCAGATACAGACGCTCAGATCCCCGTTCCCAACACACAGACAGTGTCCTCTCAACAAAGTCTTGTGCACCTGCTGAAAACATGAACTGTATGCTAGAAGAAAATCAAAGACTAACTAAATTCCAAAGGCTCACGACCACAAAAGGTCTACTTCTGACCAGGTACAGGGAATAGACGTTAGCCACGGAGGTGTCAACAGATCCACACGCATCTGGGGATGAAAGAGCATATTCCCCACACAACCCTGCTCCATACTGCGAGTGGAGCAGCAGGGAGACGGAGGAAAGTCCCCGGCCTGCGCCTGCCCGACGACGTCCCCTCCTGAGGGAGGCCGTACCCCGGGGGAGCTGACACTCCCTGCTCAGGGGTGTTGGTGTCTGCTCCCATCAGGAGCGGAGACATCTGAAAATGCCCTTGTCCCCTCTCTCATTGAAGGTGGCTGTGGCAACAGGGGAGACCTCCTGTAACCCAGGCGAATATGAGGTTCCAGGCGACCTTTCCTGCAGCAGATTCTGCCCGGCTGGTGAGTCTGGGGTGATTTCCAGAGCTTTCCAGGGAAGACTTCTGCTTGGGAGAGGGGAGGTCGGGGACACTTTGAGCTGAGCTGGGGGCAGCCTGTGGGAAGAACCTGGCTGTCTGGGATGGGGGACAGTCTGTCCTTGGCAACCACCAGCACCCTGAACCCTGTCCAGACACACAGACACACGCCCATGTGATCAGCGAAGTCCCTTCCCAGCCCCCTCTGTGAGGGGCAGCTGTCCCTTCACCACGGGCATCCCCCCCCCCCCCAACCCCCGCACACACCTGCACACACGCTGTGCCTTCCAGGGGCCCGTGGTTCAGAGCCCAAGCACCTGGTACCTGGACCCGTAGCCCCGTACCCTCCCCACACTCCCCAGCCCACCCACCTGTGCACACACTATAGACGTTCATACGCACACATCTCTGCATTCACACGCACACCTGCAGGAACCACGTGTAGGGAACAAAGGGACGCTGTTGGTCTGACTTAAAGTCTTGTGACCTTGCTCCAGCGCCCACGCATTGCAGGGCATCGGTACAAGCTGGGGGGTGATGTGGGTCCCTGGTCTCTGGGACGGACACCTGTGGCCTGGGATCAGTCTAGCTGTTCCCAGGAGGCCAGGGTGGGTTGGGGGTACTGTGCGGGGGGTCTGGTCTCCAGGTGACTCGGGACCTCCTCCAGCCAAGGCCTCAGAGACTGGGCGGGGTCCCCACCTCCCCTCCGTGTCCCGTCTCACACAGGCTACTACGTAAGCAGACCCATAGACCAGGACCACCACATTGGAGCCTGCTCGCAGTGCGAGTCTGGAACTTTCAGAGCTCATCCCAACGAACAGACACAATGCACGCCATGTGCCAAGTGCAGAGAGGGTAAGTGGTGGCAGTCCCGCTCACATGCCCCGTTGACCCGGCCCATGGGAACCTCCCCAAGGGCAATGAACGGTCCCAGAGGAGCGCGGCGGGAGCCGTCGTCAGGGAGCATTTGTTGGTCACGATGCGCTGTGTGTTGCCTGAAGAAGCAGCTGCAAGTCATTAGGGTTTCAGACTTGCTGAGTATCAGTACAGTACACAGAAGTTCTTCTATCTCTGTGTATCGATGACATTGTTTAAATAGGTAATTTTCCAATTTATTTATCTTTAATTGGAGTGTAATTGCTTCACAACGTTGCATTAGTTTCTGCTGCACAAAAACGTAAATCAGCTAAGTGTATGTTTATATCCCCTTCCTCTTCAGCCTCCCCGCCACCACCCTTGAAATGTAATTTAAAAATACGACTTGCATTGGCAAAAAAAAAAAAAAAGATTTCTGGAATAAATCTAGCAAAGCATGTATAAATATATACGTGAAAAAACTACCTTTAATGAAATATAAATACAGAGGGAAATACCACAATATAGGAAACCAGAAGGCTCAGTGTTTTGCTTTTCTTGTGCTGTGGCCGTGCTGTGTGGCTTGCAACATCTTAGTTCCCGACCAGGAGTTGAACTTGGGCCCTGGAAGTGAAAGCTTCTTAACCACTGGACCAGCAGGGAACTCATTTGGTGTTGTGTAAGGATCAGTTTTTCCTGGAATGGTGCTTAGATTTTGTGCATTCCCAATGAAAATTTCAGTGTATCAATGTATAAATCAATTCATCTTGCCATAGACTTTAAACTGATATGGTTTTTATTTTTAAGAGGTAAAAATATGAGACTTCCCTGGCGGTCCAGTGGTTAAGAATCACCTGCTGATGCAGGGCACGCAGGTTCATCCCCTGCTTTTCGAAGATCACACGTGCCACCAAGTGGCTACGCCCGTGGGCCACAACCACTGTGCCCACGCACCCTAGGGCCCATGCCCTGCAGGAAGAGAAGTCACCAGAATGAGAAGCCACAACAGAGAGTAGCACCCGCTTGCCACAACTAGAGAGAGTGTGCACACAGCAGGAAGAGCCGCACGGCCAAAAACAAATGCGTTAAAAAAAAAAAAAGGTAAAATCATCCCAGCAGGAGTTGTCATGAACTTACTGTCCTGACACCTGCTGGAACAGCTTTCTTGGAAGATGAAAAAACAAGATAGCACCCTAGCTGCCCCTCGTATTTGACTCAGCAGAGACAGTGAGGCGGAGTGACATTCCCGTGGGGGCAGAGAGTTGGCCCCGAGGAAACAGCTGCATAGACGTGAGATGTGGGTGCAGCCCCAGGACCCAGCCCTTCGCAGGTGGAAGGGCGGAACCCTCCAGCGATGCTCGGAGAGACCGTTCTCGGTCCACACCAAGTAGGGCTGTTGTGATCTTTCTGGGGAAACGAGTGGACACGTTGATTTGGGGTGTATCTGAGCAGGTGGCCCTCTGCCTCCAGCCCAGATTGCCAGGGCACCCACAGCTCCTCCTCAGACACCCAGACGGCAGGGGTGAGGTCTGGAGGTGGGTGCACGTGCTGAGCCTTTGACTGAACCTGAACATGGCCGGGGGGCAGGACAGAGTCCAGGCCCCGGTGACTGACCCTCGGCCCGCCTCCAGCAGATCAGGAAGTGGTGAAGCGCTGCACCGCCACCAGCGACCAGGAGTGCCAGTGCCAGCCGGGCAAGTTCTTCTGCGACTCCGTGAACTGCAGAGAGAGCTGCTTCCGGTGTACAAGGTGCCACCTAGCGGTGGGAGCCGGCCAGCAGGCCCGGGCGGGGGCTCTCTTCTCCACTCACCTGTTTGGTTTCGGGTCACTTACTCAGCCACCCCCTGGCCGGAGCCTCTGTTTTCCCATCTGTGTAATGGGGCTAATGGTAACACCAGCCCCAGTGAGGAGCCCTGAGGATTAAGGCAGACGAGTCACCCGGAAGTTTCCATGTGGGGGTGAACTGGAGTCATTGCTCATCCATTTCTTCCTGCTTTCATTCACTCATTCATGCGTGACTGTGAGCCCCGCTGTGGTCTGCGGGGTCGTATTGCAGGCTTGGGCCCCAGCAGTGGTGGAGAGCACCCCAACATGTATGCAGTGATGGGCTCACGAGGGACAGAGAGGCTGCAGGAGACAGGGCCCTAGAGCGGAGGCAGGGAGGGCGGGATGGAGGACGGGATGGAGGGGAGGAGCTGTAGGCAGGGGGCGCCCCCCAGGCGCCGGGCCCAGGTCGGATGGCCAGTGCGTGTTTTCTGCCCCTGATGTTACAAAGCACCTCCACCGGGAGGCTTTTGAAAAACAAGAAGCATGTATTCTTTCACAGTTCTGGAGACCGGAAGTCGGAAATCGAGGTGTCAGCAGGGCCAGGCTCCTTCCATAGGCTCTCGGGAGGAATCTCTCGCTTCCTCAGCTTTGCCGGTACTCCTTGGCGCTCCTTGGCTTGTGGACGCATTGCTTCCGTCTCTGCTTCCGCCTTCCAGGGATGTTCTCCCGTGTGCATCTTCACATGGCCTTCTCTCTGTCTGCATACATCTTCCCTCTTGTGAGGACGCTGCTCACTGACTGAGGCCCACCCTGATCCGGTGTGACCTCCTCTTAAAGGATTACATCTGCAGAGACCCTGTTTCCACATCAGGTTGCATTCTGTGGTTTCTGGTGGGCTTAGATTTGGGGCAGACTTTGAGGAAGACACTCAGAATGGTAAAGCCACTTGTAAAATCACCTGCATTTGTAGATTCTTAAATACAACTCAGGCCAGCTTGGGCTGTTGGCTCAGGAACCTGCCAAGTCCAAAGGAAGGACTGCCTCCAGGTCTGGGTTGATCAGCTCTGGCTTGTCCCCTTCTCCACGAGCTTCATCTCAGGCTGCTTTCCCTCCCGGTAGAGGTACGGCCACGTCAGGTCCAGTCCCCGTGGCCACACACAGCTCTATCCGGGGACAGAGACGGGGGCACTTCCCCATCTATCAGAGATGCCTAAGTTTTATTCTCATTGATCCAGTGTGGGCCAGATAGCCCAGCACATGCCAGACACTGGTGACCTGAAACCTCATGGGCCTGCTGAGGAGGTTGGGTTGGTCCTTCTAACCCCTGACCGGTGGGGTGGTGAGTAAGATTCCTTGGGTCGGCCCGAGCGAGGGGAAAGGATGCTCACAGTTTCTTTGTTCTTCTCTCAGGTGTGAAGGAGACAGTGCCATCCTTCAGCCCTGCAATGCCACAAGCAATACCATTTGTGCCGTAAATCCACAGTCAGGTAAGGGCCTGATTCCATCTCTTAAATTCATAAAGGCCAAAGACTGAGGCTCTGGGGGTCCCAAAGTCCCTGTTGTCACAACTCATCTCTGCTGCTGTAATGAAAGAAGCCAGAGGCTGTGATCAGAGGTGCTTGGCTACGTGTCAGTAAACTTTATTCGTAAAAGTGGGCTATGGGCCATGGGTCATCGTTCATAGACTCCTGTCTTGAGTAAACAGAATCCTTGTGGACAAGTTATGGCTTCCCTGTCCTTGTCCCATGAGTTCTGGCTGTGTGGGCTCAGTGTGAGCCCACCAGGCTGACCAGGTAGCAGGTGGAAGGGACTGACCACCCTGTGAGACCTGTCCTTCCTGATATCCCAACACCTGGCCACATCCCTGCTTGGCGGGACCTCAGATGGGACTTAGGAATGTGAGTTCGGTGCAGGCCCCCAGCAGAATTGATGCTCTACTACTGTGCAAATCTGTGCAAGACTATTTTCCTTTTCTTTTTTTAAATTGAAGTCTTGGTGATTTACATTGGTGCAAAGTGATTCGGTTATACACACACACACACAGATATGTACATGTGTGTGTATGCTAAGTCACTTCAGTTGTGTCCAACTCTTTGCGAGCACATGGACTGTAGCTTGTCAGGCTACTCTGTCCATGGGATTCTCCCAGGCAAGAATATTGGAGTCGGTTGCCTTGCCCTCCTCCAGGGGATCTTCCAAACCAAGGGATTGAACCCGTGTCTCTTACATCTCCTACATTGGCAGGCGGGTTCTTTACCACCTGCTTCCTCATAGCTCAGTTGGTAAAGAATCCGCCTGCAATGCAGGAGACCTTGGTTCCCTTCTTGGGTCAGGAAGATCCACTGGAGAAGGGAAAGGCTACCGACTCCAGTATTCTGGCCTAGAGAATTCCATGGACTTTATAGTCCATAGTTGGACACAACTGAGTGACTTTCACTCACTCAGCACCACCTGGGAAGCCCCATAAATATATGTATACACATATATAGTCAAAGCTGTGGTTTTTCTAATAGTCATTTATGGATGTGAAAGTTAGACCGTAAAGAAGGCTGAGCCGAAGAATTGATGCTTTTGAACTGTCGTGTTGGAGAAGACTCGTGAGAGTCCCCTGGTCTGCAAGGAGATCAAACCAGTCAATCCTAAAGGAAATCAGTCCTGAATATTCATTGGAAGGACTGATGTTGAAGCTGAAGCCCCAATACTTTGGCCACCTGATGAGAAGACCTGACTCCTTGGAAAAGAGCCTGATGCTTGGAAAGATTGAGGGCAGGAGAATAAGGGGAGGACAGAGGACGAGATGCTGGATGGCATCACTGACTCGATGGACACGAGTTTGAGCAAGTTCCAGGAGATGGTGAAGGACAGGGAAGCCTGGCGTGCTGCAGTCCATGGGTCTGAAGAGTTGGACATGACTGAGTGACTGAACAACAACAACAAATACATACATATTCTTTTTCATATCCCTTTCCATTGTGGTTATTATCACAGGATACTGAATATAGTTCCTTGTGCTATACAGTGAGACCTTGTTGTTTTTCTGTTTTGCATATGGTGGTGTGTATCTGTTCATCTCTAACTCCTAATTCATCCTCCTCTCACCAGCACTTCTTTGGTAACCGTAAGTTTGTTTTGCAGCCTGTGGGTCTCCTTTGTTTCCAAAGTCAGCTCATTTGTGTCACATTTTAGATCCTTGGATAAGTGATCTAGGAGGGTGTTTGTCTGTCTCGCTGACATCACTTTGTTTGACCATCTCTGGGTTCATCCAGGTCTCTGCTGAAGTCTTGCCCATTTTTATATTGGCTGTCTGGGTTTTCATTTTCTCATTTTTGATGCTTATCTAGAAACACTGATAATTGTTTATAAACGTGGGGCACAAGCTCTTTGTGTCGAGTATCTGGGCCTCTTGTGGACAAAGGTCCTTCATTTTAACAAGGTCAGGTTTGTGGCTGTTTTCTGCCAGGGTTGGTGTTCTTCCTGTCCTGAGTGAGAAGCTTTGCTCAGCTGGAGAAGGTGTTCTGTCTCATGAGCTGCCAGAAGCTTCTCTTCATCACTTACAGGACCGCAGTGGTGCCCGTGTGGTGTGAGGTAGGGGTTTTTCCCACTGCACACACGGACCACACCACATCGTTCTTTGAATCCAGTCTTCCCCGCCCTGAGTGTTACTGGGTTGTCAGTGAGCACCGTGGCCCCCTGGGCATCTCTCTGTTCCAGGGTCCATTCCGCCTTCCTGCTGGCCTTCTCCTTGGAGCCGGAGTCCCCATTGTCTCCTTCCCCAAGGTCATCAGACCGTCCTTGGATTCAGCATATACGTTTACATTTTAAAATAAGCTTCTTAATTTCCCTCGGATTTGAATAACGTAAAAGTGTTTTACTTTTTATTGGAGTACAGTTGAATTACAATATTGTGTTAGTTTCAGGGGTACAGCAAAGTGAATCGGTTACACATATATCCACTCTTTTTTTTAAAGATCATTTATTTAATTTTTTGGTTGTGCTGCGTCGTCTTTGCTGCACGCAGGCTTTCTCTAGTTGCAGAGAGCGGGGCTACTCTCTAGATGTGGAGTGTGGGCTTCTCATCACCGTCGTGTCTCTTCTTGCTGAGCGCAGGCTCTAGGGCACACGGGCTTCTCATCGCCGTCGTGTCTCTTCTTGCCGAGCACAGGCCCTAGGAGTGCGGGCTTCTCGTCGCCGTCGTGTCTCTTCTTGCTGAGCACAGGCCCTAGGAGTGCGGGCTTCTCATCGCAGTCGTGTCTCTTCTTGGCGAGCACAGGCCCTAGGAGTGCGGGCTTCTCGTCGCCGTCGTGTCTCTTCTTGCTGAGTGCGGGCTTCTCATCGCAGTCGTGTCTCTTCTTGCCGAGCACAGGCTTTAGGGCACACGGGCTTAGTTATCCTAGGGCGTGTGGAATCTTCCCGGACCAGGGATTGAACCTGTGTCCCATTCGTTTGCAGACTTAATTCTTATCCAGTGTACCACCAGGGAAATCCTATATCCACTCTTTTTTAGATTATTTTCCCATATAGCTCATTACAGAGTAGAGTTCCTTGTGTTACACAGTAGATCCTTATTAGTTAACTATTTTATATGTAATAATGTGTACGTGTCATTCCCAATCTCCCAGTTTATCCCTGCCCGCTCCCTCCACGCCCTCCCCGCCCCCCGCCGTCACACACACACACACACACACACACACACACACTGGTAAGCTTGATTTTGCTTCTGTTTTGTAGATAAGTTCATCTATAACCATCTTTTAGATTTCACATACAGGTGATAACATATAATTGTCTTTCTCTTTCTTACTTACGTCACTCAGTATGACAATCTTTCTATCCATCCATGTTGTTGCAAATGCCATTATTTTGTTCTTTTTATGGCTGAGTAATATTCCATAGTATATATGTGCCACATCTTCGTTATCCATTCCTCGTTTGTTTTTATAACTTTTCATTTTATATTGGAGTATGCACGTGTACGTGCTCAGTTACTAAGTCATGTCTGATGCTTTGCGACCCCATGGACTGCAGTCCACCAAGCTCCTCTGTCCATGGGATTTCCCAGGCAAGAATACCGGAGTGGGTTGCCATTTCCTTCTCCCTGGGATCTTCCCGACTGAGGGATCGAGCCCAGATCTCTTACTTTGGCAGGTGGATTCCTTACCTCTGTGTCACCTGGGAACCCATGTTGGAGTATAGCCGATTATCGTTTTCAGTTCAGTTCAGTTCAGTTGCTCAGTTGTGTCTGATTCTTTGCAGCCCCATTTACTGCATCACGCCAGGCTTCCCTGTCCATCACCAACTCCTGGAGCTTGCTCAAACTCATGTCCATTGAGTTGGTGATGCCATCCAACCATCTCATCCTCTGTTTTCCCCTTCTCCTGCTGCCTTCAGTCTTTTCCAGCATCAGGGTCTTTTCTAAGGAGTCCGCTCTTCGCATCAGGTGGTCAAAGGATTGGAGGATCAGTGTCAGCATCAGTCCTTCCAGTGACTATTCAGGATTGATCTCCTTTAGGATTGACTGGTTGGATCTCCTTGCAGCCCAAGGGACTCTCAAGAGTCTTCTCCAACACCACAGTTCGGAAGCATCAATTCTTTAGTGCACAGCTTTGTTTATGGTCCAACTCTCACATCCATACATGACTACTGGAAAAACCACAGCTTTGACTAGACGGGTCTTTTTTGGCATTATAGTTTCAGGTGGACAGCAGAGGGACTCAGCTACACATATACATGTATCCATTCTCTCCCAGTGGAGAAGGAAATGGCATCCCACTCCAGTATCCTTGCCTGGAGAATTCTGTGGACAGAGGAGCCTGATGGGCTACAGTCCATAGGGTCACAAAGAGTTGGACACGACTGAGCGACTAACAGATTCTCTCCCAAAGTCCCCTCCCATCCAGGCTGCCATGTAATATTGAGCACATTTCTCTGTGCTGTTCAGTAGGACCTGTTGGTTATCCATTTTAAATTATAGCAGCATATACATGTTGATCCCAAACTCCCTAACTATCCCTTCTCTTCTGTCCTCCCCCCACTAGCAACCATAAGTTCATCCTGTGAATCCATGAACAAGTTCATTTGTATCATTTCTTTTTAGATTCCATATGTAAGGGATGTCATACAATATTTCTCCTTCTCTGTCTGACTGACTTCACTCAGTGTGACAGTCTGTAGGTCCATCCAAATTCCTGTGAATAGCATTATTTTGTTCTCTGTAGTGGCTGAGTAATATTCCATTTTAAGTATGTACCCCGTTTTCTTTATGCATTCACCTGTTGATGGACATTGATGTTGCCTTCATGTCTAGGCTATTGTGAATAGTCATGCTATGAGCATTGGGGTGCATGTATCTTTTCAAATTAAGAGTTTTCTCTGGATATGTGCCCAGAAATGGGATTACAGGATCATATGAGAGTTCTATATATAGTTTTTTAAGGAACCTCTACACTCTTCTCCACAGTGGCTGTATCCACGGATACACATTCCCAAGATGAGTGTAGACAGTTTCCCACTTGTCCATGCCTTCTGCTGCATTTATTGTTTGTAGAGTTTTTGATGATGACCATTCTGAATGGTGTGAAATGATAGTTGATTGTAGTTTTGATCTTTATGTCTCTACTAATTAGTAATGTTGAGCATCTTTTCGTATACCTTTTAGCCATCTGTATGTCTTCCACAGAGAAATGTCTATTTAGATCTTCCACCCATTTTTTGATTGGTTTGTTTGGGTTTTTTTGGTGCAAACTGCATAAGCTGTTTGTATATTTTGGAGAGTAATCCCTTGTCTATTACTTTCTTTGCAAATATTTTCTTTCATTCTGAAGGCTGTTTTTTCATTTTCCCTATAGTTTCCTTTGCTGTGAAAAGCTTGTAAGTTTAACTGGGTCCCATTTGTTTTTGTTTTTATTCTAGGAGGTGGATCAGAAAAGATCTTACTCTGAGGTTTATCAATGCCTCTTCTGCCTCTGTTTCCCGTAAGGATTTCATAGCACTCAGCCTTACATTTTGGTCTTTATCCATTTTGAGTTTATTGCTTTGTACAGCGTTATAGACTGTTCTGCCCATTCTTTTGTGTTTACCTGTCCAGTTTTCCCTTCACCACTTTTTAGAGAGATTGTCTTTTCTCCATTGTGTATTTTTGCCTTTTTTGTCAGAGGTTAGGTGACCATAGGAGAAGGCAAAGGCACCCCACTTGAGTACTCTTGCCTGGAAAATCCCATGGACGGAGGAGCCTGGTAGGCTGCAGTCCATGGGGTCCCTAGGAGTCGGATACGACTGAGCGACTTCACTTTCACTTTTCACTTTCATGCACTGGAGAAGGAAATGGCAGCCCACTCCAGTGTTCTTGCCTGGAGAATCCCAGGGACAGGGGAGCCTGGTGGGCTGCCGACTATGGGGTCGCACAGAGTCGGACACGACTGAAGCGACGCAGCAGCAGCAGCAGGTGACCGTAGGTGCTGGGTTTTTCTCTGGACTTTCTGTGCTGCCCCATTAGTCTTTGTTTCTGTTTTTGTGTGAGTACCATACTGTTTTGATGACTGTAACTTTGTAGTGTAGTCTAACTCAGGGAGCCTGATTCCTCCAGCTCCGTTTTTCTTTCCCAAGATTGCTTTCGCAATTTGGGGTCTTTTGTGTTTCCATACAAATTGTAGAATTTTTTGTCCTGATTCTGTGAAAACTGCCATTGATAATTTGATAGGGCTTGCATTGAATTTGTAGACTGCTTTGAGGAATACAGTTGTGTTCACAATGTTCAGTCTTCCAGTCTAAGAACATGGGATATCTCTCCATCTGTTTTTGTCATCTTCTATTTTTTTCATCAGTATCTTATAGTTTCCAGAGTATAGATCTTTTGCCTCCTTAGGTAGGTTTATTCCTCAGTATTGTATTCTTTTTAATGTGGTGGTAAATGGGATTGTTTCCTTGATTTCTTTTTCTAATCTTTCATTGTAGGTGTGTTGGAATGTAAGAGATTTCAGTGTATTAATTTTGTATCCTGCACCTTTACCAGATTCATGGATGACCTCCAGCAGTTTTCTGTAGCATCTTTAGGGTTTTCTACGTATAGTGTCATGTCCTCTGCAAACAAGGACAGTTTCACCTCTTCTCCAGTTTGATTCCATTTATTTCTTTTTCTTCTCTGTTTGCTGTGGTGAGGACTTCTAAGACGATGTTGAATATTAGCGGTGAGAGTGGGTACCCTTGTCTGTTCCTGATCTTAGAGGAACTCGTTCATCTTTTCACAGTCAGTGTGATGTTTGCAGTGAGTTTGTTGCGATGACCATTATCATCTTGAAGTAGGTTCCCTCTATAACCTGCAAACACTTTTAAAGGCTCTCTTAACAGCAGAACTAAGGCAGAATGAGGAAGGGCTACTCTGAGAATAAAGAAGAGCCTTTAAGCAGAGTGAGGGTGCTGCGTGGACGACTTGCTCCTTCCTGCTCAGTCCTTGGTGACAGACCACATCAGCGCGGCCGAGTGTCCTGAGCTCTGATGGGCCTGCACTGCACCCAGTGTCTGCGTGGCCGCAGCTCCTGTGGCTGCTGGGAGCTCAGCAGAGTGAGGAGACGCCCCAGTGCTCATGGCACGCGTCTCCCCAGGGCGGGCCCTGCCCTGCCCCTTGGGCCAGTGCGGCCCAGCCTGGGTGCCGGGAAGACGGGCCATCCGCCCTCCCAGGCTCCTCCAGGCTCTGCCACCTGCTGGCCCAGGGGTGTACCTGCAGCTGCCCCCCACTCTCCCCTGAGCCTCTTGCTGCCCTGCTGGCAGGTCAGACCTGCTGCTGCTTCGAGGGACCAGAGCGAGATACCCGACGGCCTCTGAGCCCAGGGTTCCGTGAGAGCAGGAAGGATGAGCCTGGCTGCCGCCCACTGGGGAGGTCCTGGCAACCGTCAGCGGCAGGGAAGGAGTGCGTGGTGGTTTGGAGCACATCGGTGCTGCCCCCACTCCTGAGATAGCAGGTCACTCGGGTGAGGAAAGCATGCCTGACCCTGTGACCGCATCCTCTGTTTTGCCTCCTTCCAGGAAACTCGGGGTCATCAGGCGGCGCCTACCTGGGTGTGAGAGTGGAGGTTTACATTTTCATCATCTTCATCCTCAGCATCGTCCTCGTGCTCATCATCGTCATTGCTGCCGTGTGTTATTTTGTTGTCTACCCTGGAAGAAGAGGTTGGTCCGAGTCGTGTTGACCTGGAGGAAGCTAGGTCAACAAGAGCATCAGGAGCTCAGAGAAGGGGTCTGGGGTCGGTGTTACCGAGCAGGAGCCTCTGGTATAAAATACAGATCAGTTCACATTCTAACGGGGCCTCACGTGTGTGTGAGCTCAGAGCCACCTGCTGTGTGCCTCCCGACACGCAGGGCTTGAGGCCAGAATCCCAGGTCAGCTGCTGGACACAGGCTGTCCCGGGCGCCCTGGGCCTGGAAGCAGGGAGAAACTGGTGCTGCTCCAGCCAAGGCGCTCCTGGGGGAGGCAGCCCTGCGTGCTGGGGAGGCTTACCGAGTGAGTGCCCCTCCTGTGTTCCCAGCTGCACAGGTGTTCTGGTCAATTTTTTTTTTTTTTTTTTTTGCTGTAACTGTAAATACACTTTCTTTATTGTAAATTTAAAGTACTTCCTCTCGCTCACAGATGTCAGTATAATAGTTTATATGATTTGTTTTTATTTCTCTCTCCTTTTTGATCTGCAGAAAGTCGGAATAAGCTAAGAGACTCTGTAAGTATTGCCCCGGATTTGTCCAGGGGAGCCCCAGGAGACATCCCAGAGTGGGCGGGACAGCCCCAGGCCTTCCTACCTGCATCCACACCAGGCCTGTGTGGTGGAGTCTGGGCCCGGGGACATCTGTTCTGGATGACTTGAATTCTGCTGAAACAAAGGGGGCAGGGGGCGTCCTGTGGGTGCCTGGGGCTGCAGACAGATCCCGATAGAGGGGGACTTAAAACCTGCAGCACTTACTGTTCCCACAGTTCTGGAAGCCAGAAATCTGAAATCACGGGTTGGCGGGGCGGTCCCCTGGGTGCTCTGGGAGAGGGTCCTTCCTTGCTGCTCCTCGTGGGGGCTGGACGTGCCTGGCGCTCCTCGGTTGGTGGCTGATCGCTCTGCTTCCGGCCGTCTTCTCTCGGCCTCTCCTGCTGTGAGCCTGTGTCTCTGAGTCTCTCCTTGTGAGGACACTGGTCTCGGAATGTAGGTCCCAGTCTTATGCAGTGGAACCTCGGCTTCACAGACGCTATTTCTACATAGGCCCTCTCACAAGTTATAGGGGTGAGGATGTGAATATATCTTTGGGGACCACCATCCAGCCCCCCCACAGGTTGACCTGGGACCCCCAGAAGCTGGTGGCAGAGAGGAACCTGACCCCGGCAGTATTCCTTTCTAAAATTGCACACGCTCGGTTACCTGTCATTTATTCCCTAAAGTGGCTTGAGAAGGGCTTGGCCTGCAGGCTCCTGTCAACAGAAGGAATGTCTTTATCCTTTAGTCCCAAGGAATCAGCCAGTCCAGTGACCTTGAGAAGGGCCCACCAACCCCCAGTGAGGACATCAGCCTAGACTCGGTGGAGAGCTCAGCCCTGCTGGCCTCCAAGGGCCCTGGAGGTGCTGAGCTGCTGCCCGGGGACAATGGAAGTCTAGCAGCACCAGGGGAGCCAAGAGAGCAGACCCGAATGTTCGAGGACCCCAGGACCACCGGGCCAGGCAGAGCCAGCCACTCCATGGCTAGGAGTAGGTGCGCAGACTGTCCGGTGAGTGTGAACCAGGGCCCCGCCATGCGGCAGAGCGCTCGCTGAGGCAGGCCTGTGTGGGGGGCTCCTGCCGAGTTCCCGCCTCAGTCTCCTGGGCTGCTGTAACCACCCCACACCCGGGCAGGGAGTGGGTGTTCAAACACAGATTGTAGTGTCTCATGGTCCTGCATGGGAATACCAGACCGCCTGACCTGCCTCCTGAGAAACCTGTATGCAGGGCAAGAAGCAACAGTTAGAACTGGACAAGGAGCAACGAACTGTTTCAAAATTGGGAAAGAGGTATGTGAAGGCTCTGTAGTCTCTCCCTGCTTATTTAACTTCTGTGCAGAGTTTAACATCATGCAAAATGCTGGACCGGATGAATCACAAGCTGAAATCAAGAGTTCAGGGACAAATATCAACAACCTTAGATATGCAGATGATCCCACTCTAATGGTAGACAGTGAAGAGGAACTAAAAAGCCTCTTGATGGCGGTGATAGAGGAGAGTGAAAAACTTGGCTTAAAACTCAGCATTCAGAAAACTAAGATCATGGCATCTGGTCTCATTTCGTGGCAAATAGAAGGGGAGACAATGGAAACAGTGACAGACTTTATTTGCCTGGGCTCCAGTATCACTGTGGACAGTGGCAGCAGCCACGAAATTAAAAGACGCTTGCTCCTTGGAAGAAAGCAAACCCAGACAGCATGCTAAAAAGCAGACACATCACTTTGCCAACAAAGGTCAGTCTAGTAAAAGCTATGAATTTTCCAGTAGTTATGTACAGATATGAGAGTTGGACCATAAAAAGAAAATAGAGCTGGGAAGAATTCATGCTTTTGAACTGTGGTGCTGGAGAATACTCTTTAGCGTCCCTTGAACAGCAAGGAGATCCAATCGGTCCATCTTAAAGGAAATCAACCTTGAATATTCATTGCAAGGAGTGATGCTGAAGCTGAAACTCTAATACTTTGGCCACCTGATGTGAAGAACTGACTCATTGGAAAAGACCCTGATGCTGGGAAAGATTGAAGGCAGGAGAAGAAGGGGATGACAGAGGATGAGATGGCTGATTGGATCACCGACATGATGGACATGAGTTTGAGCAAGTTCTGGGAGTTGGTGAGGGACAGGGAAGCCTGGCATGCTGCAGTCCATGGCCTCAGGTCAAATAACAGGGAGGGAACACAGCCCTGCCCATCAACAGAAAATTGGATTAATGATTTACTGAGCATGGCCCCGCCCATCAGAACAAGACCCTGTTTCCCCCTCAGTCAGTCTCTCCCATCAGGAAGTTTCCATAAGCCTCTTATCCTTCTCCATCAGAGGGCAGACAGACTGAAAACCACAAGCGCAGAAAACTAACCAATCTGATCGCATGGACCACAGCCTTGTCTAACTCAATGAAACTAGGAGCCATGCCGTGAATGGCCACCCAAGACGCATGGGTCATGGTGGAGAGTTCTGACAAAACATGGTCCACTGGAGCAGGGAATGGCAAACCACTTCAGTATTCTTTCCTTGAGAGCCCCATGAACAGTATGAAAAGGCAAAAAGATAGGACACTGAAAGATGAACTCCCCCAGGTTGGTAGGTGCCCAATATGCTACTGGAAATCAGTGGAGAAATAACTCCAGAAAGAGTGAAGAGATGGAGCCAAAGCAAAAACAACACCCAGTTGTGGATGTGCCTGGTGATGGAAGTAAAGTCCGATGCTGTAAAGAGCCATATCGCACAGGAACCTGGGATATTAGGTCCATGAATCAAGGCAAATTGGAAGTGGTCCAACAGGAGATGGCAAGAGTGAACATCGACATTTTAGCAATCAGCGAACTAAAATGGACTGGAATGGGTGAATTTAATTCAGATGACCATTATATTTACTACTGTGGGCAAGAATCCCTTAGAAGAAATGGAGTAGCCCTCATAGTCAACAAAAGAGTCTGAAATGCAGTACTTGGGTACAGTCTCAAAAACAACAGAATGATCTCTGTTCGTTTCCAAGGCAAACGTTCAATATCACAGTAGTCCAAGTCTCTGCTGCAACCAGAAACGCTGAAGAAGCTGAAGTTGGACGGTTCTGTGAAGACATACAAGACCTTGTAGAACTAACACCCAAAAAGATGTCCTTTTCATTTTAGGGGACTGGAATGCAAAAGTAGGAAGTTAAGAAACACCTGGAGTAACAGGCAAATTTGACCTTGAAATACAGAATGAAGCAGGGCAAAGGCTAATAGAGTTTTGCCAAGAGAATGCACTGGTCATAGCAAACACCCTCTTCGAACAACACAGGAGAGGACTGGAGTGGAGTCCGTGAGTCGGGCACCCTTACGCATCGTCTCAGGGAGCCAGCCTGAGGCCTTCTCCGATTCTCCAAGGGGCCTGAAACAAATAAAATGCTGAAGTTGGGACCCCCAGCTGGTGTCCGTTGGGGACACTGGGAGGGTCAGGGTGGGCAGAATGCCAGGGCCTAAGGTCTTTCCGTTTGAGAAAGGAGAAGCTTAGGGAGCTTTCTTGTGGTCTGAAGATCCGCCTTTTCACATTCACCAGTGACATTGGAGCAACACTGATTTGTCAAATAGAACTTCTGTGGGGTTCATCAGGAAAAGGTAGAATGTTGGTTTTATTTTATTATACATTTGTGGGGGGTTTTTTAAGTTTTTTTTTTTTTTTTTTTTTTTTTAGTGTGGACCGTTTTCTAAAGTCTTTTGAATTTCTTACAATATTACTTCTGTTTTATGTTTTGATTTTTTGGCCACATGGTATGTGGGATCTTAGTTCCCCATCAGATGTCGAACCTGCACCCCCTGCATTAAGAAGTCCCAACTATTGGACCACCTGGGAAGTCCCTACATTCTTGCTTTTAAGCAAAAACATGAGTCATGATAGGAATTCTTATCTAACTGTAGATTATCAGGTCCCTGTTGACCGGGTTGCTGTGTGTTCACTGGCACAGGAATCCACAAGAGTCGAGATTTACCCAGCACATACTTCCTGCCGGGTGCTTTTTATAATCTTATTCTAACAGCCCTGGGAGACTATGCCATCACACAGATTTAAAACATGACCACCCAAAGCTCAGAGAAGCTACAAAACTTGCCCGAGCTCTCACGACCTGACCTGGCCCAGCATGCACAGCAGGAGGCTTCCCCATCCCAAGCCCCTCAACACGTCTCTGGGTGGCAGGACAGGGCAGATGCCCACGTGTGCTGCATCCGCAAGGCTTCTGACTTGCCTGCATTTCCTTGGCTCCTTCTAAGCTCACTTGCTCCAGTAATGAATGAGCAACGGACATGTAAGGAGACACGGCAGGTTGTAGCTAGACGGCTTCCTGGCCTCTTGGCTTGGTCCCTTCTTCAGGATCATCTGAGCTGGCACAAGGCCTCCCAGGTCATGGGCTGTGGTGTGCAGCCCAGCGCTGAGCCCTTGGGGCAGGTGGAAACGCCTCTAGGAGTACTCTCCCAGGGCAGAGTCACTGGGTACTCTTGTCTTCCAAGAATGTAAATAAACTCTTCCTTTTTTTTTTTACAGCCATCAATAAGAACTTGTGCAATTTGTCTTTAGTTTGCAGAAGTTAACTGGAAGATATTTATGGGCTTTACTGGATTTGAAGAAAATGACAACATCTGGAAAGGCTCCTCAGGAGCAGGGATGAGCTGGCTAGGGAGGGTCATTTGTATGTTTTGTGGGTGTTTTTTTTTTTTTTTTTTTTTTTGCTACATGGCATAGCATGTGGGAGGGAGGGTCAAAAGGGAGGGGAAGTGTGTGTTTCTACCACTGTTTCAGTTTCTTGTACAAAAGAAACTAAGAATGTTAGTAATTATACACTTGGGTTTTGTGTTTTTTGTTGTTTTTTTTTTTTAAGAGAATGACGTGCAATAGAGACCAGACTGTGGGTTGTCAAGGGATAAGGGGAATGGGGAGGGATGAAGTGGGAGGGGGAGGGATGAAGTGGGAGGTTGGTGTTAGCAGATGGAAGCTTTTTAATATAGATTATCCACAGTGTCCTACTGTATAGAACAGAGAACTATATTTCCTATCATACTATATTTAATATGACAAGTCATAAGTGGAAAGAATATTAAGAATGTATATAACTGTCATTCTTTACAACATTGTTAATCAGCAATTGTACAACAATGTTAATCAACAGTTCAGTGGCTCAGTCGTGTCTGACTCTTTGCGACCCCATGGACTGCTGCACGCCAGGCTTCCCTGTCCATCACCAACTCCCGGAGTTTACTCAAACTCCTGTCCATCAAGTCGGTGATGCCATCCAACCATCTCATCCTCTGTCGTCCCCTTCTCCCTCCTTCAATCTTTCCCAGCATCTGGGACTTTTCCAATGAGTCAGTTCTTCGCATCAGGTGGCCAAAGTACTGGAGTTTCAGCTTCAACATCAGTCCCTTCAATGAACATTCAGGACTGGTTTCCTTAACCTGAATAAAAATTGAGTAAAAAAAAAAATAAAAGATTCCCAGCATGCCCGGGGACAGCGGCGTCTGCGCGCGGGTGGTTGCCTAGCGACCGGGCGGATCCCGGAAGGCCGGCGGCTTGGGGGCGGGATTTCCGGGGCGGTGGTTGCATCAGATTCTGGGAAGCCGCGGCGGCCTCCGCGAGTGCGGGATTCGGGTGATGGCAGGGTCTACCACGGAGCACGGTGAGCGCGCGCGAGGGGCGGGCGGGGCAGCCTGGGCCGCGGGGCCACGCGGGAGCCGGGGGCGCTGGGTCTCTGAGGGGCGGGCCCCAGGGCGCGCAGAGGGCGGGCCGGGACCCCCGGGTTTTCCCCGGCGGGTGCGCTCTTCCAGCCCCGTCCGGGCCCTGCCGGGGCCGCCACTCCCCAGGTCCTCCCAGACCTCGAGGCCTCCGGGTCCCCCTGCGCCCCGACCTCGGGGGCTGGTTCTGCGTTCCCCTGCCAGCCGCTGGGCCGGACCTCACCGCCTCTTGCCCCCTGGGATTTGGGGGGGCAGGCACAGCCAGGGTCATTTGGGCCCGCCCAGCCCCACGTTGACACTTAGGAACGTGGGGCCGAGGGAGCCGGACGCGGACGCACGGGAAGGGGTTGGGGTTTCACGAAGGCTGTCATCTGCGGCTGCAGTGGCCACGGGGACCTGCCCGGTCGCGGCGTTACTGCCCACCCTTAATCGCCGCCCCCGGGGTTCCGTGAGCGTCTCAGGCTCTGTCCCCACGGATCACTCGTGTCACCAGCCGGCAGACAAGCCGCCACCAGGCAGCCTCTGGGGCATGCTGGTTCCCTGCTCACCCTCCCTCCTGCAAGATCGCGGGGTGCCAGGCAGAGCGGGTGTAGTCCCCGGATTCTGGAGTCCGGGGCAAGCTTTCCTTGGGAAGCACTCTCAGGGTGTCGTTTTTATTCTCTGGTTGCCCTGCTTAGACTGGACACACTTCCCTGGCCTCTGGGGTCCCCCTTGTTCCTGGGGTTCCTGGCTGGGAGCTCTAAGCAGCTGGACCCGGTGACGTGGGAGGCCCCTGATGACAGGGTTGCTGGGGTACCCACCATCCAGGCACCCCGCATTCCATCGGACAGGTGTGCCTGGACTCCAGCATTGGCCCCACCCACCCAGATCCTCGGCCTCCGAAGTCCCCCCGGACTCCTGAAAAATAGCAGCTTGGTTGATAGCCCAGTCTCTGGGGCCGGCAGGGCTGGGGTTCCACCTCTGCCCCTTCCCCACGTGGGGCAGATTTAAAAAGTCGCACCTAGGAGGATGCAGTGAGCCTTATAGGGGTTGGTAGAGGTTAAGAACACTTGGCTGAAATGGGTGCTGTGTCCGGGTTGAAAGCCCAAGATTGTTTCTTTTCTTCCTTCCTCCGTCTTTCTCTTCCTTTTTCATTTGAGATCAGAAATGACATATTCAGTTTTTTAGTTCTTTTTAACTGCTTCAGAACTGGAGATTTTCAGAGCCTTAGTAAGAATTGCCCTGTTTTTGGAAGATTCCTGCATAGATTAAGTTGTCTGGGGGGCTGACAGGTTGTCCCGGTCCTAAAATTAAGGGCCACAGCTCCTAGCCCACACTCTGCCCTCTCTTGTTTTAGAGCTGACGCCCCCCCGCCCCCCAACCTCCCCACACACACCCCTTGTCTAGGCTTTTCTCAAAGACAAGAACCTCGGACCATCCCCTGAGGAAACAGGAAACGAAATGGTAAGGGCTTCATACAGCTGCCAGAGTTCTAGATGTTCCAGGTTTCCGAGTTCTGAATGCTTTTTTTCCCCTTGAGCTTAGAATCATCGATAGTGACCATTTTCCCAGAATTTTTAAGGAGTCCCTCATTTAGAATAATCTTCCCATTTCGTATCGTCTTTCTTAAGTTGGTGGTCCCTGCGATGCCACTGGAGTTAAAGCTTCTCCTTTGTACCCTGAACACGAGGCCCGTTCCTGGGTGTTTTAGAAAGTTGAGTCTCATCCCTCATGACCCCCAGGGTGGACTGGGCACATCTCAGAGGCCTTGCCCTGCAGGTCAGGCCTCTTCGGTGGCCGTGAGTTAGGTCAGACCTGCAGTTTAATTTTTTATACTGTAGATTTCCAAGTTGTTCGTAATAACAGTTGTTCAGTCGCTCAGTCGTGTCCAACTCTTTGCGACCCCGTGGACTGCAGCACACCAGGCCTCGCTGTCCTCCATGATCTCCTGGAGTCTGCTCAAATTCTTGGCCATTGAGTCAGTGATGCTCTCTAACCATCCCATTACAATACAGGAGCATTTAGCATTTTTCTGAGCATGAGTCTGTGCTGAACACATCTGTGGGGGCCTTTCATCCTCGGAGCATGCCTTCGTGGTTAATACTACCCTTGCCGTGCAGACAGGAATCCTGAGGTTTAGAGCAGGTGAGTGATTGGTCTGAGGTCACACAGCTTGCCAGGGTCTGTACGACAGTAGCAGCAACCTTGGCTCTGCTTTGGTGACTCTGTTCAGATTAGCACCAAATGCCCCAATTCCAGAGTGGGTCAAGGCAGACAGGGGAGCAGGCTGTATTTTCTATGTTTCCCAAAGAAAAATGAAATGCATGTGTGTGTAGACTACAGATATTTGCTCATCCATGCACTCACGTCTCCCGGTATTCCCAGTCTAAGAGTCAGGGGAGATAGTGTCCTTGGGTGGTGATGAAAGCGCCCAGTGTCCACGCTCCCACCCCGCCCCACCCCTCCCCAGGCAGCGGTGCCATGCAGACACGTGTGTCCGGGCATCAGATGGTGATGCTCCCCAGGACCAACGAGTGCCCCGTGAAAGCTCACACCTGCTGTTTTGGGGGGAACTTGTCCAAGAGTCCTCAGCAGTGTGCTCACATGGACGTGTCACTTCATTTGTTCAGGAGACATACTTCACAGCAGGGCACTTCCGTAGGTCTTGGTTCATTCGGGGATGTGCTTCAGGCATCGGCTCTGCCGGACGCTGCTGGGCGTGGGGGTGCGGCCGGGGGCAAGGCTGGGTGTCGGGCTTTTCTGGGCTTAACATCCAGCGGGAAGGGGTGGCTGGAGCACAGAAGCCCAATGCTGCCCCAGCATGGACCATTTCTTTCTTGGTCACTTCCCCGTGTGCGTGCTGCTGGCTGGCCCGAGTCCGCGGAGGTGGTTCAGGGCCAGGGCCCCTTCCTCTGAGGCTGCAGAATCTGGCAGAACCTCGGCGAGTCCTCCCCTGCCAGCCGCCCACAGCAGGGTGGAGCACAGGCGATCACTGTGGAGACTCTACCGGGCCAGGTCTAGACACGGCGGTGGGCATCCATCCGTCTTCCGGCCAAGCCCAGCCCTGCAGCCCAGAGACGGAGCGCCATGTGGACAAGTGACATCTGGATGTCCAGGGCTGTGCTCAGGGAGGTGGGGCCCTCACTCCCGGGAGTGGGTGGTGTTGCCGCTGGTGCAGGAGAGCAGGGGTGCATGCGTCTCTCTGGTCCCCCAGATTCCTGTGTGTGTGTTGGGGGGGATGCTTTTGTTCCAGAAGGCTTATCAGACTGGGAACCCCCTAGGAAAGAGAAATGGGCCTGAAGGGGTCCCCCGGTGACAAATGGGAGCAGAGGCAGGTTTGGGAGCTGAAGGGGCCTTTGCAGGAAGGGCCTGATCCTCAGGGCAGGGTGCTCCCAGGGCCTCGCAGCCAGCGAGGGACAGGTGCAGACCCCCACTGCGCCCAGGCGGTCTTGGAACAGAAACAGACCTGGCCTGGGCGCTTAGGAGGAAGGCAGGCCTGCGGGGAGGAGTCTGAGCATCAGCAGGCTGCCTGTGGGCTCTTAGCCACTGAGGTTGGCAGGGCAGGGGCCAGGGTAGCCGCCTTACCCCCAGGCTCTGATTCTGAAGGTCTCGGAAGGCCTGGATCAGGTGCTTCTCGTAGCTGGTGGTGCTGCCTTGGTGCTGGAGCTTACCCGAGCAAGAGCCTAGCTGGAGCGGAGCAGGAGGTGTGTGTGGGGGGGAGTGCTGTTGGCAGGCACGGGCAGCTGTATACGCTGTGGGGAAGGAAGGAGCTGGGAGGCCACGACCTGCGTGACTTGGGCTCTCACCTGGCTCTCGGATCTGCGTAAGTTCAGTTAAGCGTTCGCTAAACCGTGATGACCACAGTGCACGCTCAGGGCCTTCCCACAGTCAGAAGCTGTGTGTCTGGGTGGCCCCGCAGTGGGCTGGTGGATGCAGTGCTGGGAGTCGTGTGTGCGCGGGGCTCCCGGGGGAGGGGGGTCAGGGAAGCGATGGGCACCCCGCTTCTGTGTCCACTCATTGCCTTTGGCATCATGGGCTCACCGCCAGACTGCAATCTGGCCCAAACCCACAGCCACTTGAAAGCTGACCTATTTTTAAATTTGTTTCCTCAAGTTAGGCTGGAACGCAGCTACCACAGTGACCTGATGACTGGCCCTCTGCCCTGCGGGCTCCCTGCTCCAGACGGGACTCTTAGTAATAAACGCGTGTGTGATCCCTGGGTAAACTCCTCCAGGGCTGTTACCGCAGCAACAACACAGGAGCGAGTAAAATAATGATAATAATAGTAGCTGATGGGCGCTGGCTGTGCGCCCGGCAGTATTTCAAACGGTTGACAAGTATAATCTCACTAACACCGCGGCTTTACGAGGCGTGCGTGCGTGTGCATCTGTTTACCTGGGAGGGGGACCGCCCAGCCAGGGAGGGGTGCAAACCTGCCGAGCCCTTGTCCCCTGACCTGTTCGTTAGCGCTTTAAAGCCATCCAGTTGGTGAAACATTTGATGTGTTTTTCTTACTGTGAAAAGGACCTGTACTTATTACAGAAAACGCGGGCAGTGAGAGAAAAGAGGGAGCCTAAACGCCCCGGGAGCACCTTAGCCCAGGGCAGCTACTGTCCAGGTCGGCGGGTCCTAGGGGGTGCCTCTTCCCTGGCGTTCACCTGGAGTGAGGGCAGTCTGTCTGTCCAGTGTGGTTCTGGGGGCACGAGGTGGGGGGCATGGGGGGGCAAGGCTTCTTTGTGCTCCGGTCCTGGCCCAGGCGGCTGCAGCAGAGACAGGGAGGGTGGGCTTGGGGGGCAACGTGGGGCAGCCAGGTGCTCAAGGGCGATGTAGCCCCCCCAGGACACGCACTGGCCGTCCCCCCAGCTCCGTCCACCCGCCGGCAGGCCCTCGACGTAGCTTTCTGAACTGAGTCTCATCCAGCACGAAAGAGGAGCCCGCCTTCAGTGTAGGGAAGCGGGCGGGGGCATCCATGTGTCCTGAACTAGGGAGAAGAGAGAGCAGGAGGGGCCAGGCCCCGGGTGCAGCCGGGCGCCTCCCGGCTCGGCTCCTCTGTGGAAGGAAGCGAGACCAGCCCGCTCCCCACGTCCACGGGGCCTGGTGCCTCCGCCTGCCCCACTCCCCGCAGGAGGCGAGGGCACCGGACAGTGGCTGGAGCTGTGACACAGGGTCACGCAGTGACCAGGGGGCAGGAGGGGGGCGGCGAGCGGGCTGGGTGGGGTCGGGGCGGGATCTCAGGGTGGTCAGGGCCCAGGGCCTTCTACTAGCAGAGGCTGCCGGCTGGTCCTCGCTCAGGCTGGGGTTCTGTCCTCCCACACCGGTCCTGTGGCTCCAGGGCAGAGCAGTGGCCTCGGGCCCCTGCCAGGGGCAGGCCTGTGCCAGGCGCTGGCCAGTTGGCTCCTCTCCGGGCAGGTGGAGCCACCTCGAGCAGGCGTTTCGGGTCAGGCTGCGGGCCTCCTCGGAGCTGGGCCTTGGCCGCTGGAAGCCTGGCCAGTGCCGGGTTTGGAGAGCTCCGCATTTTTCACCGCTGCCCGTAGCCCACCCGGGGTGAGGGGACCGGTCAGCACTGGCCGTCTGGCACCCAGTGCCTAGCAGGGGTGTGTGTGTGTAATTGAGGTGAAAATTAGCAGCCTGTGTGTGTGTGTAACGGTCAGCACTGGCCCTCTGGCACCTAGTGCCTAGCAGGGTGTGTGTGTGTATGTAATTGAGGTGAAAGTGTGTGTGTGTGTGTGTGTGTACTTGAGGTGAAGATCATCACCCAGTGCCTAGCAGGGTGTGTGTGTGTGTGCGCGCGTGTGTAATTGAGGTGAGCATCACCAGCTGTGAGGTTAGCCATCTCATTGTGCAGCTCACGCGTCTAACATTCACAGCCTCCTGCAGCCGTGTTTGTCTGGTTCTGAAATGTCCTCGTCCTGCCTGGAGCCCACAGGCAGTCGCTCCACACCCGTCCCCCCGCCCCGGGCTCCCGCCCGTCCTGGGTGTCTCCTGCCCGGAATGGGGGGCCCCATCCCCGATCCTGGGCTCACCCAGGTCCCCGGGCCCACTGACACGCATCCTCTGTCTTTGCAGCTCCCGACTACACAGCCATCCTGGGCATTAGTGACGAGGCAGCCCGGTTGCGGGCGCTGGACGCGTACCTCAGCACGCGTAGCTACATGCAGGGCTTTGCCCTGTCCGAGGCGGACGTGGATGCCTTCAGGCAGCTCTCGGGCCCTCCCGCCGACCCGCAGCTCTTCCATGTGACCCGCTGGTTCCGGCATGTGGCTGCGATCCTGGGCAGCCCCCCCACCGCAGGCCCACCCTGCGGGCTCCAAGCAAGTAAGTAGCAGAGCAGCTTCTGGCCGTGAGACCCTCCTTGCTGGCCGCGGGGGGCCTGCCAGCGCCCCGAGGGGAGGTTAGGATGGGAGCCGAGGCGCCGACCCCCAAGGATCACATCCCTGCACTGCTGCGGCGGAGCCACTGCGGGTGGGGGCCCGCCTTGGCTGTCAGCTCCCTGACCCCGCTTGGACTTGACTTGCTTCTCCTTAAGTTTTCCCCTGAGGTCACAGGTGTGTGTGCGTCCACCATCGGATCCTGAAGCAGTGTTAGTGGTGGGAACCCTGGGCACCCAGAGCGAAGGCGTTTCTGGGCTTTGAGAGGAGGGGGCTCAGAGCTCTTGCTCCCCCCGACCCCGGTTGTGGTGTGCAGGGGCGTCTGGCTGCTGGGTGGTCTCTCCCCTCCCATGAATCTGTAGATGAATCCGTAGTGGCCTGTGCCCTCGAGCAGCTGTCCCAGCCTGGCTTGGGGTGTGCACCCCCTTGAGCGGGGGGCGGGGAGATCCACGTGTGGTCTCTGTGGTCCCTGCTGGACCGGGCAGACTGCAGGGTCTTTTCTAGATCCTTCAGCTGGGACAATCCCCTGGAGAAGGAAATGGCTACCCACTCCAGTATCCTGGCCTGGAGAATCCCATGGACTGTATGGTCCATGGGGTTGCAAAGAGTCGAGTGAGCGACTTTCACCTGGGACGCTGGGGCCCTGCCCTCTGCCAGTCCCCTCTGTAACGGGGTGGAGGTGGGGTGGTGTTCCTCCTGGGTGGGGTGGGCTTTGGCTTCTGGGTGATCCTGCTGCAGTTGCCCCTTCCCCAGTGGAGGTGGTGCTTCTCCGAGGTGGTGCTTCTCCCCAGGGCGTGGCCTCTGGGGTGGGGTCACGGTGGGCGGGGCGCAGCCTTGGCGTGGCCATCTGTCTGGAGCTACAACCTCCAGCCTGGAGCTTGTGGGGAGAGTGACACAGGCACCCATTGGGAAGGCAGGTACCCCCCTGCAAAGGAGGGCGTGGGTTCCCCAGGGCAGGGAGGCCTTCCTGGTGCCCCGACACGGATGCCTCCAGGGTGCCCTTGGGGACCCCGAGTGGCAAGATGCCTGGTGGACTGGGGCTCAGAGCCCTCAGGGTCGGTATCCTCTGCTGAGTCCCTGGGTGCCAGTGGCCGAGCGTCTGCCTCGCTGGTGCGTCTCAGACGTCCCCCAGCCTATCCTGGGCGGGTGCCCCCCACCCCGGGGCGCTCTCTGCCGCCCCCCACTGCCCCATCCCCCTCCCAAGAGGAGCTTCAGGGCCTGCTCTTCCCCACAGAGGGTGGCTCGTGGCCCCGCGGGTCCCCAGGGTGTGACCCTCTGAGCCGCCCCTCTTGCGAGGCTGCGGTGCGTGTGGTGCCCAGGGCACGCAGTCGCGGGCTGGCACGTCCCCTTTGTCCCCCCACTCCCGACACCCCCTGCCCGGAGCCTCACTCTCCGGGCCTCGGTGAGCCGGGTGTGCTGGTGGTGTGCTCGTGGGTCAGAGCTGCGTTTCTGCACGTGCCCGGGCGGGGGTGCCAGGCGCAGGCATGTGTGCTGTTCCCAAGCAGCCAGAGGAAGGCTGGGCACAGCTAGGGGGCTGCGCCCGGCAGAGACCATTGGTGCCGGGCGCGGGGCAGCGGGTCCCCAGGGCCTCTGGCGACCCTCCCATCTCATTAAGCCAGGGCCCCGGGGACGCCTCCCGACTCTCTTAGGCCGCGGGATTTTGAGTGCCCATTTCTGTGACTGCTCACCAGCTCTTGGGCAGTAGCCGCTCTCCGGGGGGCGCGGAAGTCCGAGTGTGACCCCAGGTCCTGGAGGGCATCCCCCGCCTGTGCCGCTGGGTCCTGCCGCTGCCAGCCCCTCCCACGAGCCTTCAGTCCTGCGAGCCCCGCCTTCGCCCTGGCTCCGGGCGTGCGTGTGAGCAGCTCCGGCCAGCTCCCCGTCACCCCCCGTGGCAGCGGCATTTCTTGTGTGGGGACCTGCAGCTTCTCGGTGGGGGGAGCAGCAGGCGGCGTCCCAGCGGGCTCTGAGGAGTGTCTCCGGTGAGGCCTGGGTGTCTGCTGACCACAGGAGCCCTTCCGTGTGTCCGTGACTTGGGCCTGGAGTCGGGAGCTGCTGGGTGGTTCTGTCTGTCCCCCCCGCACCTGCTGGTGCGCGCACACACACGCACACGTACACACGCACAGCCGTCTCCCACCCCTTCACCGGCCGGTTGTGTGTATCCTCTGGGTGGCCTGTAGCCGGGCCCAGGGCTCAGGTCTCCGTGACCCTTGGGGAGCAGCGGGCGGTCCTCTGGCGGCAGGACGGTCGCCTTGCAGACACGGCAGCGGGGTGGGGGCGGCATTGAGACCAGAAGCCTGTGCCCGCAGGGATGCAGGGGGCGCGCAGGCCGTTGAGCTCGGCCAGGTTAGGCGTGCAGCAGTGCCTCGGGGTGGCGGGAGGGTCACTGGTGCTCCGAGTGGGGGTGGAAGGTGTAAAGACTTGGTGTCTCTCCCGGAGCCTTGGGACACAGCTACCCTCCAACCCCACCCACCTCCCAGGCCCTCGTTGCAGACCGTCAGGCCTGCCCTTCATGCAGTGGGAGGCTCGGGCTCACAGCCGCAGGGCAGGGGAATGGCCAGGAGGAGATCGGGGTCAGGGAGGAGGGCGGGGCTTCCCTGGTGACTGTAACCGGAGGAGGCTGGGCTCCGTGAGCCCCCTCCCCGCCCCCGTGACATGGCCCGCGGGCTGTTCCCAAAGGCTCTGGGACCAGGTGGAGCCCTGGGCGCACATCAGAGCCGTGCCTGGGAGCCCGCATGTTTCGGGGGTGGGGAGCCAGCCGCCTGCTGGTGGAGATGAGCCTGGGCCACAGGCCATGCCACTGACCATCCACGGCCATGGGCCAGTGGCTCTTTCTAGCCTGACCTGGCTCCTGGGCCTGGAGATGGTCCCCATCCCCTGAAGCCTCCAGAGAGGTGTCCTCCCGGGGGCGGGCGGGCATCAGTCCAGCCCTGTGGCCTGCCTGTGCACCTCCGGCCTCACGGGTGCCCCATGCTTGGAGCCAGCGGGGGAAGGTGGGTGTGGCGGGCCAAGGGGAAGGGGTTGTGGGACACGCTGCCGCTCAGACATGAGCAAGCAGAGCAGGGGTTGGGGTTGGTGGCGCTGGATCGGGCCACACTGTCAGAGCCCCATGGTATTCCTTCATCCCGCACTGACCCAGCTGTGCTCTCCCCCAGCAGGCAGAGGGCGGCGTGCACAGCCCGCATGGTCTCCTCCAGCCGGGTCTGAGCCATGCCAGCTCCGCCTGTACAACAGCCTGACGCGGAGGAAGGTAGGGGGCCGCGGGGGGCAGGGGTGGCTCTGGAGGACCCCTCGGCTGGTGGGCGAGCGTCCTCCGCAGGGCTGTGTTCAGGAGCGCGCGTGCACACCCGTGTGGCACACCTTGAGGGGCTGCCCGTCAGCTTCCTGGCTCTAGGTGTGTGCAGGGCCAGGAGTCTGCGTGCCCTCTGGGGGACATGTGGTGGCATCTGTTGTCATGGTGCCAGCCAAGCGGGGCCATTGCTTTCGGGAGCCCGGCAGGTGTGAGGGCGAAGGCTGGTTGGCTCTGGACTGGCCAGGGCTTGCTCAGCAGGATCAGGGCCTCCAGGGGTTTTGAGCAGGGCTGACAGGTTTCTATGGGCCAGCACCCTGAGCAGATGGGCGGCAGGGTCCCCCTTGTGGACTGGTTGGAAACAGCAGGCCCTGAACTGACCTGAGACCTTGGGCAGTTGGTGGGAGGCCTCACGTCCTAGGCCGGCTCCTCCAGGAGTGTGGGCCCCGGGCAGCTGGGAAAGGAAAGCTGCCTCCTCACGTTGTTCTGGGAGCGAGTGCTGGACAGTCAGCGCGCTCGGCTCTGGCCTGACTCACAGCAGGTGCCTGATGAACGGAGGCTGCTCTCGTTAAAGCAGCAGAATCAGGACGCTCGTCTCCCTGACCCCTGGCCTGTGTCTGTGAGTGGAGTCCCAGGGAGGAAGGGGCCTGCTCCCCGGGCCCCTGGGTCGTGGAGCTCACTGTTAGGGGTCCTGTGCTGCGCCCCAGCTCTAGCCCAGACCGCGGCTTTCTGCAAGCTACGCGATCTTGTGAACGTGCGCGAGTCACTCGTAGCCGCCGGCACTGGTCCTGCGCCCCTCGTGACGGTCATTCCCTCGTTTCCAATCAAGGACGTGTTTGTGCCGCAAGATGGAAGGAGGGTGACATGGTACTGCTGCGGGCCCACCGTCTACGACGCCTCGCACATGGGGCACGCCAGGTAGGAGCACCCCTGGGCTGAGTGGAGGCGCGGCGCCCAGCTCTAAAGGTGGAAGCTTCTCATTCCGCTAGTACTCCCTGTAGAAAAGCTAGAGTCCAGGCAACCAAGCAGAAGTAGTTCCCGCAGCCCCGAGGCTGCCCTGTGGACTCTGACCAGACGCTCTCCTTCCTGCGCCTGAGAGTCCTCCCCACCTGCTTCCCTGGGGCAGGCCGGGCCCCTCTCCCGCCGCGCTGCTGTGCGGGTGGAAAGGCTGGCCCCCTCCCGCCGTGCTGCTGTGCGGGTGGAAAGGCCTGTCTCCCGTCGCCGCAGGTCCTACATCTCCTTCGATATCCTGAGAAGAGTGCTGAGGGATTACTTCAAATTTGACGTCTTCTACTGCATGAACATCACGGACATTGACGATAAGGTAAAGGGAGTTCTTAGGATTAAATTTTAAATACAGCAGATGGCATGAGGGAAGAAATGACCTTGGATGAGTTAATAAACCCATGTTGGCTTGAGCCAGCTCAGCTCAGTACATGCTATTTGAACCCCCGCCCCCACCCTGCGGTACTTGTATTGCGATTTACGCGATGACGCTTTGTGTTCACCTGCTTTGATGCTGTTGAAAACCCCGGTAAATGTGAGCGACCCCCAGGGCAGGGGTGGGGGAGGGTGGGCTCGGGCTGACACCCTCCCCCCCCCCCCCCCCCCCCCCCCCGCCCCGCGCTCAGGAGGGCGAGGGGGAGCAGCGTTCTCGGATGCCGCCTGGAGGAGCCACCCTGCCCCCCCACCTGGCGTTGCCCTCTGCGCGGGCAACGTGCACCGCCCGGCTGACCCCGCTTTCCTCCTCTGCTCCCAGATCATCAAGAGGGCCCGGCAGAACTACCTGTTCGAGCAGTACCGGGAGACGCAGCCCCAGGCCGCGCAGCTGCTGGAGGATGTGCGAGCCGCCCTGCAGGTGGGTCGCTGCCTTTCAGGGTTCCCATGTCCCTCCCGTCCACCCCATCCCCAGCACGGGGACCGTCGTCAGCGGGCTCCGTGACACGCAGGGTCGCGAGGCCACCGTCATGGAGCTCCCCCGGGCCATGGGGAAAACCACCAGCAGAGGCAACCGAGGGGGGGGCGGGGGCGGGGGGCGCGGGTGACCCCTCCTGCCACTTACGGGAGACGCTCAGTGCAGGTCACCCTGGTCAGCACTGACCTGGGAACCTTCCACATGGAGTCACAACTGAATCAAAGGCATGTGACCAAGAGGTGAAGCTGCCGGGCTTCTTAAGTGGGTGGTCCTGGAGGTTTTCAGAGTTACCTGAATAAATTAGTTCTCTCCAGTCTAACATTTTGTTTTGAAAAAACAGTATTACAGATTATGGTTATTATATTTTGAGGTCAGATAAGGCAAGTTCTCTTTCTTAATCACCACCTTTAGTAATTACAGTAAGGATTGCCGTTGTGCTTATGATGTATTATCTCCGCCAGAAAAAAAAGGAATAAAATTAGAGCTTAGCAGTCATCCTCTAGGCTGAGCGGTGGGGCCTCTGCGATGGAGGCGGCGTGGGGGACACCTGTGTGTCCTGGCCGTGGCCTTAGGGCAGCTGCCTCAGTCCAGGGTCACATCAGAGGGATGGGCCCCGGCGCCCTTTGCACCATCTGCCTGCTGGGGACACGCGGGATGACGCCCTCGGGACCCAGACCCCCGGAGGCCGCGGGCGGGGGGCAGGACCGGCCTTTTCCGCGTGGAGCCGGCAGGGAGCCCGGGGCTCTGCTAAGCGGGGCTAACGGTGTGGCCTTTCCTCACACGCACAGCCGTTCTCCGCGAAGCTGCAGGAGACCGTGGACCCGGACAAGAAGCAGATGCTGGAACGCCTGCAGCGCTCGGTGGCGCAGGCCGCGGAGCCGCTGGAGGGCGCGCTGCGGGCCGGGCAGGCAGGGCAGGAGCTGGATGGCCGCGTGCAGGTGAGGCTGAGGCGCGTCCGGTCAAGGCGGCGCCGTCGGCAGGCGCGGGGGGCTGGCTTCTCAGGCTTATTCCGGCCTCCTCGGGGTCTCTGGCCAGCGCTTGTAGCAGCACCGCCTGGAGAAGCCGAGTGGAGACGCCGCGGGTCCCCTGGGGAGTGAGCGTGGTCTGCTGCCCCTGAGGGCAGTGGCGTCCTTGGGCCTGAGTCGCACACCCCGTCCCCCTTTGCGCACCCCGTCCGCCTTGCCTTGGCACGTCCCTTCCTCCGCGGTCCCCTCCTCCTCCGGCCTGAGCGCCGCCCCCCCTCCCCGGCCCTTCTCCTCGACGCCGGCGCCCCCTGCTGGCCGCTCACGGAAGGTGCGGCCGACCAGGCCGGGGGAAGGTGCAGCCATGTAGGGGTGCAGGCCTGCAGGGCCCCCGCTCCTGGGTGTGCGTGTCCCGAGCGAGGTGAGGGGTCGGGGGCACAGGGTCATGGGGACGAGGCTTTCCCGCGCCTGCATCTGAGACCACACACAGGATCAGGGATGCCTCAGGCCGGCCAGAGGCTGGGTACATTTCTGTTTCCAACAGCGATGCTGGGAATTTTCTTCGGCGATTGCAGTAATGTCCTTCTTATTAAAATTGTACAGTACGCGTAACATGCGGGTTCTCAGCTTAACCGTTTTTAAGCACATTCACGTCGTTGTGTGAACAGCATCACTGCCCATCTCCAGAAGTGCTTTTCATTTTCCGGAGCTGACATGCTCGCTGTCTCTGGGAAATGCTCACTCCTCACCCACCCCCAGCCCCTGGCCCCACCAGGCTGCTTCCCACCCCCGTGGATCCAGCTGCTCTCGGGACCTCACAGATGTGGGCTCATTCGGGATTCTTCCTCTAGTGGCTGGATTATTTCACGTAGCAAACTGTCCTCAACGTTCATCCAGGTCGTAGCCTATGTCGGAAGGTCCTTTCTTCTTGAGACTGAGTAATATTTCGTCACGTGGGCTGGACCACGTTTTGTGTATCCCTTCATCTTTGGTGAACGTTGTTTTCACCTTTGTTGTGAACCTTACTGCCGCGAGCACAGTGTGCAGATCCCTGCTCTTTGTTCTTTTGTGTGTATCCCCAGAAGCAGCTCGTACAGAAACTCAGCGCGGTGTTCTGAGGGACCACTGTGTTAGTTTGCAGTAGTAAGTGTTACTTCCTGGCTTTGCAGGACATTTGGTCCATGCCAAGAGGTCCTTGAAGTTTGGTTCCCTGATAGCTCAGTTGGTAAAGAATCCACCTGCAATGCAGGAGACCTGGGTTCGATCCTTGGGTTGGGAAGATCCCCTGGAGAAGGGAAAGGCTACCCACTCCAGCATTCTGGCCAGGAGAATCCCATGGACTGTAGAGGCCACGTACAGTCCACCGTATAGTCGTGTAACAGTCCACGGCTGAGCAACTTTCACTTTCACACGTCCATGGCCATACTTGGTCCATGCCAAATGGTTGTAGGTACAGCCGCCCTTCAGAGCCTTTTGGTGTGACTGCGCCCTCCTCCTCGCATGTTCCCGGGGTCCCGCTGGTGTGCCTGTCCAGCAGCGCGTTGTGCGGCCAGGACCGTCCCTGTGTGTCAGATGTAGACTGGCAGGTGGTGAGTCCCGCGGGGTGAAATTCTGTTTCTCTTGCCTCTCGTGGGACTGAGTACCCTTTCGTGTGTTCACTTCCTGGTCGTCATTCTGCACAGGCATCTTCCACGCCGTTTTCCCCTGGGCGGTTTGTCTTCTTACTGGTTTGTAAGTATGCTTATGTTTCCTGGACGCTAGTTGTTTGTCATTTAAATGTGTTGCAAACATTTTCTCCTAATTTGTGGCTTCTCTTTTAACACAGAGCCTTAGTTTTAATGCAATCAACTTTATCAAGCTGCTTCTTTTATCCTTAGCATTTTTGTCTTAAGAAATTTTTCTTACCCTGAAACATGACTATATTCTCCAGTATTTTCTTCTAACGATTTTAAAGTTGTACATTTCACATTTAAGTCTTTGATCCCCCAGAATTTGTTTGGGTTTTGAAGGTTTTTTTCTGTGTGCGTGTGTGCGTGCGTGTGTGCACGTGCACGTGTGCATGCACGTGTGTGCGTGTGCGTGCGCGTGTGTGCATGCGCACGTGTGTGCGTGCGTGTGCGTGCGTGTGTGTAGCTGTGCCAGGTCTTAGTTGCGGCACGTGAACTTCTTTTTTAGCTGTTTATTTTACATCGGGGTGTAGCCGATTAACAATGCTGTGATAGTTCAGGTGGACTGCAGAGGGCCTCAGCCATACGTATACACGTACCCACTCTCCCCCCAACCCCCCTTCCTTCCAGGCTGCCACATAGCAATGAGCAGAGTTCCCTGTGTCCGTCTTAAATACGGCAGTGTGTCCGCCTCAATCCCAAACTCCCTAGCTACCCCTTCCCTGCATTCCTTTCTCCCTGGTGACCGTAAGTTCATTCTCTGTTAGTCTGTTTCTGTTTTCTAAATAAGTTCATTTGTATCATTTCTGTCTCGGTATAAGTGAGATTTCTGCTTCTCCGACTTCCTTCCCTCACTGTGACAATCCCCGGCTTCATCTGGTGGCATGTAAGATCCAGTTCCCTGACCAGGGATTGAACCTGGGCCGCCTACACTGGGAGCGTGGAGGCTTAGCCACTGGACCATCAGGGGAGCACCCAGAATTAGTTTCGAAAGTCATCTGAGTAGGGATCCAGTCCTCCCCAAACATGGCAAGCCCTGCTGTCCTCGGGGACTGCAGACCCGTCTGCTGCGTGTCGGGTCTCAGCTCTGCCCGTCTGGTCGTTTAGCCGCCCTGCATGAATGTCGTGGTGTCTTGGCACCGATGCTGGGAGGGCAGGAGGCCTCACCCTGGGTTTGTTCTCCAGATGTGTTGTGAATGCTCCTTGGCTTGCCGATTTCCCACACAAGACACCTTGGACTTTAAATGTTATGTATTGAAGGATCGTTTCAGAGATCCGCCTGTGGCTGTGTGGAGCCTCTCTTTCTGTTTCACTAAGACTTTTAAAAAGACTTTTATCTTAGAGCAGTTTCAGGTTCCCGGTGAAAGGGACAGAACGGCGCAGAGGTTTCCCGTGGCCCTGCGCGCCCCAGCCCGCCCCCACGCACAGGGAGCCCCGCCCCCGTCAGCACCCCAGAGCTGCTGTTTGTTACGGCTGGCGAAGCTCCACCGACGCGTTGTCACCGCCCAGGCCCCCCGTTTACCCTGGGCTCTCTCAAGGTGGTGTGCCTCACGCAGCTCTGGACATGTGTGTGATGGCACGTCTCTGCCCTCATGTCCTCACACAGAGTAGGCTCCCTGCCTGAAAGTCCTCTCTACTCCATCTGTTCGTCCCTCCTCACCCGTGAACCCTGGTGCCCACTGAACTCCGTCTGTTCATCCCTCCTCACCCGCGAACCCTGGCGCCCACTGAGCCTTCTGCTGGCTCCAGAGTGTGGCCTCCTCTGAGTATCACAGACGCGGACTGTTGCAGCGTGTGCCCTGCTCAGATCGGCTGCTTTCACTTAGTGATAGGAACTGGAGGTTCCTCCAGGTCTCACTGGGGCTTGAGAGCTAATTTCTCTTTGACACTAAAGGTTAGTCCACGTCTGGATGGACTGCAGTGTACCTATCCATCCACCTACTGAAGGGCACCTTGCTTGCTTCCAAATGTTGGCAGTTACGCGTAATGCTTCTGCAAACACCCACGTTATGTGTGGACATAAATTTTCAGCTCCTTTGGGTGAATACCAAGGCGCTTAACTGCTGGACCACGTGGTGAGAGTACGTGTAGTGTGTTAAGAAGCCTGCAAGCTTCCGGAGCGGCTGCACCCCCTCCAGGACGGTGCGAGTTCCGGTCGTTCCAGCTCCTCGCCGGTGCCGGTGCCGGTGGTCAGCATCTGGCTGTTCCAGTAGCTGTGCAGCAGGCTCTTGTTTTCATTTGCGTTTCCCTGACAACACGTGAGGTGGGGCACCTGTAGGGGTGTTTGCTGCCTTTTATCATGTTTGGCGGAGTGTCTGTTACCATCTTTGAACCAATTTGCAATCAGGCAGTTTTCTCTTTATTGAGTTTTGAGAGCTCTTTGTTTATTTTGGATAACAGTCCTTTATCAGACGTGTCTTTTGCAGATAGTTTCTCCTGGTCCGTGGCTTGTCTTTTCATTGTCTTGACAGTGTCTTTCCCGCAGCAGAAAATTTTAAAAGAACCCAGCCTATCAATTCTTACTTTTCAAGAATCGTGCATTGGTGGTGTTGGGAGGAAGTCATTGCTGAACCCAAGGTCATCTAGGTTTTCTCCTGGATTATCTTCTAGAAGTATCATAGTTTCCCGTTTTATGTTCAGGTCTGCGTTCCAGTTGGAGTCAGTTCTCCTGAAGTGTGTGGCGGCTGGCTCTGGTTCGTGGTGTCTGTGAGGTGTGTGGCGGCTGGCTCTGGTTCGTGGCTTCTGTGAGGTGTGTGGCGGCTGGCTCTGGTTCGTGGCTTCTGTGAGGTGTGTGGCGGCTGGCTCTGGTTCGTGGTTTCTGTGTGTGCGGCCCAGCTGTTGAGCACACTTTGTCAGAGACCGTTTCCGCTCCCTTTTCCTGCTTTTGCTCCTTTGTCGACGAGCAGTTGACTGTGTGTAGGAGTCTGTTTCTGGACTGTGTTCTCTTCCATCACTTTACTTGTTAGCCCCACACTGTCTTTTTGGTTTTTTGCTGCGTCGGGGCTGCAGGGTCGTTCCCTGTGGTGCGTGGACTCTGCAGTTGTGGCACACGGGCTTACTTGCTCTGCGGCATGTGGGATCTAAGTTCCCTGACCAGGGATTGAACCTGAGTGCCCTGAATGGCAGGCGAATTCTTCCCCACTGGACCGCCAGGGAGGTCCCAGCGCTACCCGTCTTGATTGCCTCAGCTCGACGGCGAGTCTTGGGGTTGGGGAGGATCAGTCCTCCAGCCTTGTTCTTCTGCCTCAGTCTTGTGTTGGCTTTCCCGGGTTTTTCGCGTCCTGTCCTTGTAAACTTTAGATTCAGTTTGTCAATACCCGTGAAACGACTTGATAGGAATTTGATGAGATTGAACTGAATCTACAAATCAAGTTGGGAAAATCTGATACCTTGACGGTGTTGAATCTTTGTACCCACAGACGTGAACTCTCTCTCCATTTCTCTCTTCGGAGGTTTGTAGTTTTCCTCATGTAGATCTTATACGTACTTTGTAAAACTCACATGTAGGTATTTCATTTTGCAGGAGCTAACGTAAATGGCATTGAGATTTTAATTTCAAATCCCAAATGTAGTCTTGGCATATAGTTCTGTCCTTTTCCCCAGTCGATATGCAAATGGTCCCCGACCCTGGACAATACGACTTTTCAGAGTTTTTGGTTTTAAAATGGTGCAAAAGTGATAAATATCTGGTAGAAACCGAGTTTTGAACTTTGATCTTTCTCTGGACTAGCGATAGGCAGTCTGCTGCGGTCCCGGGTTGCTGGGCGTCAGCAGTGAGCCTCAGCTCCCAGCCAGCTACTCACCAGGGTAAACAACTCACGTACCAGATTTCCCTGGCGGCTTGGTAAGGAATCTGCCTGCCGGTGCCAGGGACATGGCTTGAATCCCTGACCTGGGAAGATACCACATGCTGTGAGGCAACTAAGCCCACGAATCACAACTACTGAGCCTGTGCTCTGGAGCCCGGGAGCCACAATGAGAGAAGCCACCGTAATGAAAAGCCCACGCACTGCAACTGGAGAGTAGTCTTCACTCGCTGCAACTAGAGGAAAGCGCGTGCAGCAATGAAGACCCAGCATAGTTCAGCTCAGTTCAGTCACTCAGTCGTGTCCGACTCTTTGCGACCCCGTGCCTCCCTGTCCATCACCAACTCCCAGAGCTTGCTCAGACTCATGTCCATTGAGTCGGTGATGCCATCCAACCATCTCATCTTCTGTTCCCTTCTCTTCCCGCCTTCAATCTTCTCCAGCATCAGGGTCTTTTCAAATGAGTCAGTTTTTCGCATCAGGTGGCCGAAGTATTGGGAGTTTCAGCTTCAGCATCAGTCCTTCCAATGAATATTCAGGACTGATCTCCTTTAGGATGGACTGGTTGGATCTCCTTGCAGTCTAAGGGACTCTCAAGAGTCTTCTCCAACACCACAGTTCAAAAGCATCAACTCTTCGGCGCTCAGCTTTCTTCACAGTCCAACTCTCACATCCATACATGACTAGTTGGAAAAACCATAGCTTTGACTAGATGGACCTTTGTTGTCAAAGTAATGTGTCTGCTTTTTAATATGCTGTCTAAGTTGGTCATAAATTTCCTTCCAAGAAGTAAGTGTCTTTTAATTTCATGGCTGCAGTCATCATCTGCAGTGATTTTGGAGCCCAAAAAAATAAAGTCTGACACTGTTTCCACTGTTTCCCCATTTATTTGCCATGAAGTTATGGGACCAGATGCCATGATCTTCGTTTTCTGAATGTTGAGCTTTAAGCCAACTTTTTCACTCTCCTCTTTCGCTTTCAAGAGGCTCTGTAGCTCTTCACTTTCTGCCCTAATAGTGGTGTCATCTGCATATCTGAGGTTTTTGATATTTCTCCCAGCAATCTTGATTCCAGCTTGTGCTTGCTCCAGCCCAGCGTTTCTCATGATGTACTCTGCATAGAAGTTAAATAAGCAGGGTGACAGGATATAGCCTTAACGTACTCCTTTTCCTATTTGGAACCAGTCTGTTGTTCCGTGTCCTGTTCTAACTGTTGCTTCCTGACCGGCATACAGATTTCTCAGGAGGCAGGTCAGGTGGTCTGGTATTTCCATCTCTTTCAGAATTTTCCACAATTTGTGTTGATCCACACAGTCATGGCTCAGCTGGTAAAGAATCCGCCTGCAATGTGGGAGACCTGGGTTTGATCCCTGGGTCGGGAAGATCCCCTGGAGATGGGAAAGGATACCCACTCCAGTATTCTGGCCTGGAGAATTCCATGGACTCCACAGTCCATGGGGTCACAAAGAGTCAGACACAACTGAGTGACATTCACTTTCAGGACTTCCCTGGTGTCTCAGATGGTAAAGCATTTGCCTACAATGCTGGAGACCTGGGTTCAATCCCTGGGTCAGGAAGATCTCCTGGAGAAGGAAATGGCAACCCACTCCAGTATTCTTGCCTGGAAAATCCCATGGATGGAGGAACCTGGTAGGCTCCAGTCCGTGGGGTCACAAACAGTCAGACATGACTGAGCAACTTCACTTTCTTTTCTTTCTTTGTACACAGTCAAAGGCTTTGGCATAGTCAATAAAGCAGAAATAGATGTTTTTCTGGAAATCTCTTGCTTTTTTGCTGATCCAACGGATATTGGCAATTTGATCTCTGTTTCCTCTGCCTTTTCTAAAACCAGCTTGAACATCTGAAAGTTCACGCTTCACATATCATTGAAGCCTGGCTTGGAGAATTTTGAGCATTAGTTTACCAGTGTGTGAGATGAGTGCAATTGTGCGGTAGTTTGAGCATTCTTTGGCATTGCCTTTCTTTGGGAGTGGAATGAAAACTGACCTTTTCCAGTCCTATGGCCAGTCCTGCGTTTTCCAAATTTTGCTGACATATTGAACGCAGCTCGTTCATAGTGTCGTCTTTTAGGATTTGAAATAACTCAACTGGAATTCCATCACCTCCACTAGCTTTGTTCATAGTAATGCTTCCTAAGGCCCACTTGACTTCACATTCCAGGATGTCTGGCTCTAGGTGGGTGATCACGCCATTGTGATTTTCTGAGTCGTGAAGCTCTTTTTTGTACAGTTCTTCTGTGTATTCTTGCCACCTCTTCTTAATATCTTCTGCTTCTGTTAGGTCCATACCATTTCTGTCCTTTATGGGGCCCATCTTTGCATGAAATGTTCCCTTGGTATCTCTAATTTTCTTGAAGAGATCTCTAGTCTTTCCCATTCTATTGTTTTCCTTGATTTCTTTGCATTGATCGCTGAGGAAGGCTTTCTTATCTCTCCTTTCTGTTTTTTGGAGCTCTTCATTCAAATGGTATATCTTTCCTTTTCTCCTTTGCTTTACACATCTCTTCTTTTCTCAGCTATTTGTAAGGCCTCCTCAGACAGCCATTTTGCTTTTTTGCATTTCTTTTCCATGGGGATGGTCTTGATCCCTGTCTTCTGTACAATGTCACGAACCTCATTCCATAGTTCATCAGGCACTCTGTCTATCAGATCTAGTCTCTTAAGTCTGTTTCTCACTTCCAGTGTATAATGGTAAGGGATTTGATTTAGGTCATACCTGAATGGTCTAGTGGTTTTCCCTACTTTCTTCAGTTTAAGCCTGAATTTGGCGATCAGGAGGTCACCCTCATCTTCCACCACAGTCTGGCCCCAGGTTACTAGCAGGGCATGGCTTGGTTTCACTGAGTTCGCCCAGGCTGTGGTCCGTGTGAGCAGAGTGGCTAGTTTTCTGTGATTATGGTTTCAGTGTGTCTGCCCTCTGATGCCCTCTTGCAACATCTACCATTTTACTTGGGTTTCTCTTACCTTGGACGTGGGATATCTCTTCACGGCTGCTCCAGCAAAGCACAGCCGCTGCTCCTTACCTTGGACGAGGGGTGTCTCCTCACCGCTGCCCCTCCTGACCTTGAACATGGAGTAGCTCCTCTCGGCCCTCCTGCACCCACGCAGCCATCGCTCCTTGGACATGGGGTTGCTCCTCTCATTGGGGTTGCTCCTCCCGGCCAACACCCTGACTTTGGGCATGTGGTAGCTTCTCTCAGCCGCTCCTGTGCCAACGCAGCCTGGCACTCTCGGTTGCCGCCCCTGACCTTGGGCAAGGGGTAGCTCCTCTTGGCCACGCTTCTGTGCAGTCTCAGCCAGTGTGCTTCTGTGGACAATTCTGAAAGAGATGGGAATACCAGACCACCTGACCTGCCTCTTGAGAAACCTGTATGCAGGTCAGGAAGCAACAGTTAGAACTGGACATGGAACAACAGACTGGTTCCAAATAGGAAAAGGAGTACGTCAAGGCTGTATATTGTCACCCTACTTATTTAACTTATATGCAGAGTACATCATGAGAAACGCTGGGCTGGAAGAAGCACAAGCTGGAATCAAGATTGCCAGGAGAAATATCAATAACCTCAGATACGCAGATGACACCATGCTTATGTCAGAAAGTGATGCTATGCTATGCTAAGTCACTTCAATCATGTCCGACTCTGTGTGACCCCATAGACGGCAGCCCACCAGGCTCCCCTGTCCCTGGGATTCTCCAGGCAAGAACACCGGAGTGGGTTGCTATTTCCTTCTCCAATACATGAAAGTGAAAAGAGAAAGTGAAGTTGCTCAGTCGTGTCCAACTCTTAGAAACCCCATGGACTGCAGCCTACCAGGCTCCTCCGTCCATGGGATTTTCCAGGCAAGAGTACTGGAGTAGGGTGCCATTGCATTCTCCTGGCAGAAAGTGAAGAGGAAGTAAAAAGCCTCTTGATGAAAGTGAAAGAGGAGAGGGAAAAAGTTGGCTTAAAGCTCAACATTCAGAAAACGAAGATCATGGCATCATCTCCATCACTTCATGGCAGATAGATGAGGAAACAGTGTCAGACTTTATTTTTTTGGGCTACAAAATCACTGCAGATGGTGATTGCAGCCATGAAATTAAAAGATGCTTACTCCTTGGAAGGAAAGTTATGACCAACCTAGACAGCATATTAAAAAGAAGAGACATTACTTTGCCAACAAAGGTCTGTCTAGTCAAGGCTATGGTTTTTCCAGTGATCATGTATGGATGTGAGAGTTGGACTGTGAAGAAAGCTGATCACCGAAGAATTGATGCTTTTGAACTGTGGTGTTGGAGAAGACTCTTGCGAGTCCCTTGGACTGCAAGGAGATCCAAGCAGTCCATCCTAAAGGAGATCGGTCCTGGGTGTTCATTGGAAGGACCCATGCTGAAGCTGAATCTCCAATACTTTGGCCACCTCATGTGTAGAGCTGACTCATTGGAAAAGACTGATGCTGGGAGGGATTGGGGGCAGGAGGAGAAGGGGACGACAGAGGATGAGATGGCTGGATGGCATCACTGACTCAATGGACGTGAGTCTGAGTGAACTCTGGGAATTGGTGATGGACAGGGAGGCCTGGCGTGCTGCGATTCATGGGGTCGCGAAGAGTCGGATGCGATGGAGCAACTGAGCTGAACTGGCTGAAATAGCAGGGAAGGAATGCAGCCCTGCCCATCAACAGAAAATCATCAAAAGATTAAAGATTTACTGAGCATGGCCCCGCCCATCAGAACAGGACCCAGTTTCCCCCTCAGTCAGTCTCTCCCATCCAGAAGCTTCCAGAAGCTTCGTATCCTTCTCCATCAGAGGGCAACAGCATGAAAACCACAGTCACAGAAAACCAGCCAATCTGAGCGCGTGGACCACAGCCTCGTCAACGCAGTGAGACTGTGAGCCATGCCGCACCGGGCCACCCAAGGCGGACAGGTCATAGTGGAGAGTTCTCACGAAACACGGTGCACTGGAGAAGGGAATGGCAAACCACTTCAGTATTCTTGCCTTGAGAACCCCATGAACAGTATGAAAAGGCAAAAAGATAAGACACTGAAAGATGAATTCGCCAGCTCGGTAGGTGCCCAGTATGCTACTGCAGATCAGTGGAGAAATAAATCCAGAAAGAGTGAGGAGACGGAGCCAAAGCAAAAACAGCACCAAGTTGTGAATGTGACTGTTGATGGAAGCAAGGTCCGATTCTGCAAAGAGCAATATTGCATAGGAACCTGGAATGTTATGTCCATGAATCAAGGCAAATTGGAGGTGGTCAAACAGGAGATGGCAAGAGTGAACGTCGTCGACATTCTAGGCATCAGCGAACTAAATGGATTGGAAAGGGTGAATTTAACTCAGATGACCATTAAATCTATTACTGTGGTCCAGAATGCCTTAGAAGAAATAGAGTAGCCCTCACAGTCAACAAAACAGTCTGAAATGCAGTACTTGGATGCAAACTCAAAAACAACAGAATGATCTGTGTTCGTTTCCAAGGCAAACCATTCAATATCATGGTAATCCAAGTCTATGCCCTGACCAGTAATGCTGAAGAAGGTGAAGTTGAATGGTTCTTTGAAAACCTACAAGACCTTCTAGAACTAACACCCCCAAAAAGATGTCCTTTTCATTATAGGGGACTGGAATGCAAAAGTAGGAAGTCAAGAAATACCTGGAGTAACAGGCAAATTTAGCCTTAGAATACGGAATGAAGCAGGACAAAGGCTAACAGTTTTGCCAAGAGAACACACTGGTCATAGCAAACACCCTCTTCCAACAACACAAGAGCAGATTCTACACATGGACATCACCAGATGGTCAACACCAAAATCAGATTGATTATATTCTTTGCAGCCAAAGATGGAGAATCTCTATACGTCGTATAGTCAGCAAAAACAAGACTGGAAGCTGACTGTGGCTCAGATCAGGAACACCTTATTGCCAAATTCAGACCCAGCACAGCCTTAAATATACAAGTAAATAAAAAGACCAGTGTTGCATTAAAAACCAAAACCCTGATGTGCCTGCAGTGGGTCCGTGCCCACACACACATTTTTGCTCTTCGCTTTCAGTACAGCATTCAGTACATGACATGAGGCATTCAGCTCTTAATTATAAAGCAGGATCGGTGTTAAATGGGTTTTCCAGCTGTAGGCTAACGTATTCCAGGCTAAGCTAGGATGTTTGGTAGGTGAGCAGTATTAAATACATTCTTCAGCTTAATGGTATTTTCAACTTAAGAAGGATCTATAATCCTGTCATAAGTTGAAGAAGATCTGTGTCCTTTTTCCCCCTTTTTCTTGTCTGATTGCATCAGCGGGGACTTCGAGTTCGATGTTGGAAGAGTGATAAGAGGGGACACGCTTGCATTACACGTCCCCTTAATGGAAAGGCATCACGTTTCTCACCCTTACGTCTGATACTAACTGCGGGCTTTCTGTAGCTGTTTCTGTCAAGTTGAGGAAGTGCCCCTCTCTTCCTAGTTGACTGAGGGTTTTTGTCATGAATGGATGTTGGATTTTGTCCACTGCTTTTTCTGCATTGATATGAAACGATACTGATACTGATGTGATCATATGATTTTTCTTTTTTGGTCTGTTGGTGTGATAATTTACAGTGTTTGATTTTATAAAGTTGAACCAGCCTTGCATGCGTGTGATGAGCTTGGTTGTGGGATATGATTCTCTTTATGCTTTTGTAGATTCAACTTGCTATATTTTGTTATCGGTTTTTTAATCTATGTTCATGAGAGACACTGTTTTCTTGTAGTGTCTTTGGTTCCCGTATTAGGGATACTGTCCTCTTCTAGCTTCTTAAGGTAAAATCTGATTTCAGGTATCTTTCTCTTCTGAGAAATGCATTCTGTGTTACAAATTTCTTCAGAACACTGCTTTTGCTGCGTCCCATGAATGTTGATAAGTTGTGTTTTCATTCTCTTTTAGTTCTAAGTATTTAAAATTTTTTCTTGAGATATCTTCTTTGGCCAGTGTCTTATTTAGAAAGGTGTTGTTTAATCTCCGTGTGTTTGGGGGATAGTCCAGTTACCTTTCTGTTGTAGGCTTCCAGTTTAATTTCACTGCGATCTGATAGCACACACTGTTTGATTTCTGTTCCTCTTAAGTGTCTCTGGGTGTGTTTCGTGGCCCGAGGGCCCTCTGTCTTGGTAGATGCTCTAAGTGTCTCTGGATGTGTTTCATGGCCCAGTGTCTGCTTTCTCTTGGGAACTGCTCCACGTGTCTGGAGGGGAATGTGTCTTTCTCCTGTTGGTGGGTGAAGCAGTCTCTTCATAGGTGTCAATTACGTCCAGTTGATTGATGGTGGTGTTGAGTTCGGCCATTCCCTCTGATTCTCTGGATCTGCCCACTAGTCTCCAGCCATGACGCTGGATCCATCTGTTCTTCCTGTTGCTCTGTCGGTGTCTGCCCCGCTGTGTCTGATGCTCTGCTGTGAGGTGCGTACGTATCGAGGGTCGCTGTGTCTCCGTGTAGAATCGCCCCCTTTATCACCATGTGATGCTCTTCTCTGTCCTCCCTTACAGATCCACCAGGAGTGGTTGACTCTTCACCGCGTGACACCCTTTCACTCGTTGTGGGGACAGGGTGGCGGCTTTCACTGGGAGGCGGAGCTGGAGCCTGAGTCCCCGATTCATCAGCCGCTGCCCCATCTCTGCTACCCGTTTCGTTCTTTTCTCTTTGGGTTTATTCTGCTCCTTTTTCTCTCACCACTTAGGAGTTTAGCTCATTTTTTGGTTTAAGCATTTAAGGCCATAAATTTTTCTCTAAGTAAAGTTTTTGCTGCTTCTATCTATATTGACATACTTTTGCTTCTCAATAGGTTTTTATTTCCCCTTTGATCTTGTGTTTTGAAACACATGAATTATCTAAGCATTCGTTTGATTAGGACCGCCTTCCTCTGCTCTGTCTTGTTCGGTGTTGATCCTGCCGGCAGCGGTGGGCTTTCTGCCCCTTCACATGGGGCAGGCCCAGAGCTCACTTCCAGCTGCAGCCTGACAGCGCCTGCCTCCCTGGAGCCCTGCCGCCTCTGCCCGCCCGCCCTGGGCACCAGCTGGATCCTGGGAGGTTTCCCAGGAGCTCTGCTCTGTCTGGAGGCTGCTCCGGGGCCGTCCCGCCCGCCTCTGCCCTCCAGGCTCCCTGCTCCCTCACTCCCACCTTGTTCTTTGCCTGTGCCCCTGAAGATGGAGGGAGCACAGACCGCCTGCCCGTCTGCACATCCGTCGCAGCTTCAGCTAAGGAGCCGAAGCCCTGGATCCTCCAGGGCAGAGCGCCGGGGCCGCTGGGCCGCTGGGGCCGGGGCGCCGCCCTGACGCTGTCTCATCGCGTCTGAGACTGGTTTCTGGGTGTGGCGTGAGGACCGCCGTGACCGGACGCGGCTCGGCCGACGCTGCGCCATTGCAGTCCTGACGTGGGGCCTTCAGCTGATGGCACGTGCCCGGCGGGGCGGCCTGGGCACGGAGACCTGCCTCTGGATCGCGGCTCCGTCTGCTGCTTTGAACCTCCCCTTGAGCAGGCGTCCAGGCTGTCGGTGACCACACCGCGTGCCCTCTCGCCCTGCACCAGGAAGCCCCGCCGCACCGCTGGGCCTCCCCAGGCCCACCCTGACCCTCCGGGCACGCGGTCAGCTCCGGCCTCTGGACGGCCAGGCCATCCATGGGAGCTCTGGGGTCTCCCCTAGGGTCGGGTGCTGGTCGTGCACAGCTAGTCTGTACGCGTGAGGCGGACACGGACGCGCATAGACCTCACCCGCCGTGGGCCCTGGAACTTGCATGCGGGTGCACACATCCTGCTTCCTTTTCTTCAGGCATTGCTGGAAGAAGCAAAGGATGTGCTTTCTGACTGGCTGGATTCCATGCACGGCAGTGAGGTGACGGACAATTCTATTTTCTCTGAACTGCCCAAATTCTGGGAGGCGGAGTTCCACAAAGACATGGAAGCCCTGAACGTAAGTGTCGCAGACGGTCTTGACCTTGGTCTCTTGGGCCAAGGGCCCCGTGACCGAAGGCCTCTCGGGATCCAGACCCTCTTCATTGCGTGTGCAAATTCATTTTGAAAAGACAGCGGGGGTGGGGGTGGTGCATGGGGGAGGGGCGGAGCACTGGGGCCCAGCGGTGCTCAGGCTTCTGGAGCCAGGCTCGCCTTGTCCCCAGGTCCTCCCTCCGGACGTCCTGACCCGGGTTAGTGAGTATGTGCCAGAGATCGTGGACTTTGTCCAGAAGATCGTGGACAACGGTTACGGGTGAGCTCAAGGCTCCAGGAAGGTGTGCCCAGGGGCGCGGGTCTCCGCCGGCTTGAAGAGGACCAGGGAGGCGCAGGGAGCCACCAGGGTGGTGGCGGCCCTGGGCTCCCGTCTCAGAGCTGCACGGCACATGAGCAATGGAAGGGCCACCATGCGGCTGCAGCGGTCCTGTGAGGGCACGCACCCCTCGTCCCTCCCTGGGCCCCTCTTCTTAAAAGGACACCAGTCGTGCTGGGTCAGGGCCCACCCTGGAGGCCTCGTTTTAACTTGAGCTCCTCTGTAAAAGCCCCTTTTCCAAATGCAGTCAGACGGCGAGGTGCTGGGGGTCAGGGCTGGCAGGCAGAGGCGAGGGCGGCATGCAGGGCAGAGTCACCCGGGCAGGGGGCAGGGCACGGGCTGGGACGTTGGGGAGTCGGGGGCCCCCGCCCCAGCCACGCTCGTCACAGCCCCGTTTGGCCCACTCGGTGGCCGTGCTGGAACAGCCTGCTGGCCGGCCTGCTGCACAGGGTGCGGAGCAGACCCCGATGGCCTCTGGGTCCCCAGGCCGGCCAGCCGGGCAGCTCGTCACGCCTTCCCCGACGGCTCTGTGTTCCAGCTACGCTTCAAACGGGTCCGTGTACTTCGACACAGCCAAGTTTGCCAACAGTGAGGGGCACAGCTATGGAAAGCTGGTGCCCGAGGCCGTCGGGGATCAGAAGGCCCTGCATGAGGGGGAAGGTAAGCGGACCTGCTGGGGTCACAGCCCGGGGAGCCGTGGCCTCACCACGCACGACATGGGGGCCTAGGTTCACGGGGACCCTGGCTTACAAACTTGAGGGATTTTAGGAGCTCTCTACACGGAACTCCTGAATTGCGTTGTTGCCTAGGGGACAGAGCAGTGAGCAGCCGCCGTGCGGCCCCGCAGAGCAGACAGGCCTCGGCGCCTGGGGTGGGGCCGACTGCTCTCTCAAGGGTCGGGCTGGGCCGGGCTGGACTCCTGCCTGGGGGTGTGGAGAGGACACAGACGGCCCCCTGCTGAGTGAGCGCCCGGCACCCTCACGGGGCAGCAGGGAGCCTGGGGAGGGAAAGCCCCAGGGCGCTTTTATGGAAGGCAGGCAGGGCACCCAGAGGGGCGGGAGACACAGGCTGTTCACTTACAGACCCCAGAAGGGGCCTGGGGCGGACGCCGAGTCGGGCAGGGCAGCCCCTGTCCCGGGACAGGAGCGAGCAGTCATTATCTGTACGGTCACTGCAGGGAAACCAAGGTGGGGGACTTGGGCCACAGTCAGAGCCTGTTCTGATCTTGACGGCTCGGCTCTGGGGGTCTGAGCACCTGTGTTTAATCTGTGTAGAGTTTGGTTGTGTTCCATGTCACAGTATGCTTCAAGCATAGCTTAGTTGCAACGTGTATGAGACTGTCGTTTAGACCAGGGAATGCATTTAGTACTAAACCATAGCCCGTCGTCCACCGTGGTCACTCACACTGACTACACGAGAGCCCTTGGGCAGAGCTTGGCAACAGGACGACACACTTGACAACGCCGGGCAGCCGCTTGGACGGCCGTGTTGCTGCCACCGTGACGGTGACCCGTGTGTAAAGACAGCCCCCCTGCCCTGCTTAACCCAGACATGTTAAACAGACATGAGACTTTTCCTGGACTGCGCTGGGCTCTGTCTGTCTTTCATTCATAAGTGTTTTCTCCACTCTCACCCTCTCACACCACCAGACGCGCTTGTTGCTGCTAGCGTTTCTGGAAGGCACTGGGGCCGTAAAAATGTTTATCTTGCCTTTTTTTTTTTAACCATGGATACAGTTTTCACATTTTATTGTCTTTACATTTAAACTTCACCATTAGCTACATGGAGCCTAAGTACATAGCGGACCCTAGTCCAAATTTTTGAAACGTGATGCTGAATGGATGTGTGGCTGTAAGGATTTATGACATATTGTAGAAGATAAAGGTTGTTAGTGGGTGTTTGCTTCTGTCTGTCTGCACTTGCAGCCGGACAGACAGACGTATGAGTCTCTGGGTCGTAGTTGGAGGAAGCACCGTCCAGGACTGAACAGGGGTCCCTGCTTGCTGACTGAGTCTCCACAGACTTGGGAGTCTTTGTCCCGATACGAGGGCGGCTTCGTTATACAGGTTACAGCTTCCTCAACATATGACTGTACAGTGTCATACGTTTGGGTCCAGTGACTTCTCCTTAAGGGCTCTGTTGTAAAGAGATTCACTTCAGTTCAGTCGCTCAGTCATGTCTAACTCTTTGCGACCCCATTGACCACAGCACACCAGGCCTCCCTGTCCATCAACAACCCCCGGCATCTACCCAAACTCATGTCCCTTGAGTCGGTGATGCCATCCAACCATCTCATCCTCTGTCGTAACCTTCTCCTCCCATCTTCAATCTTTCCCAGCATCAGGATCTTTTCCAATGAGTCAGCTCTTCGCATCAGGTGGCCAAAGTACTGGAGTTTCAGCCTCAACACAGTCCTTCCAATGAACACTCAGGACTGATCTTCTTTAGGATGGACTGGTTGGATCTCCTTGCAGTCCAAGGGACTCTCAAGAGTCTTCTCCAACACCACAGTTCAAAAGCATAAATTCTTTGGCACCCAGCTTTCTTCATAGTCCAGCTGTCACATCCATACATGACCACTGGAAAAATCATAGCCTTGTCTAGATGGACCTTTGTTGATAAAGTAATGTCTCTGCTTTTTAATATGCTATCTAGGTTGGTCATAACTTTCCTTCCAAGGAGTAGTGTCTTTTAATTTCATGACTGCAATCACCATCTGCAGTGATTTTGGAGGCCAAAAAATAAAGTCTGACACTGTTTCCCCATCTATTTGCCACAAAGTGATGGGACCGGATGCCAGGATCTTCATTTTCTGAATGTTGAGTTTTAAGCCAACTTTTTCACTCTCCTCTTTCACTTTCATCAAGAGGCTTTGTAGTTCTTCATTTTCTGCCATAAGGGTGGTATCATCTGCATATCTGAGGTTATTGATATTTCTCCCGGCAGTCTTGATTCCAGCTTGTGCTTCTTCCAGCCCAGCGTTTCTCATGATGTACTCTGCATAGAAGTTAAATAAGCAGGGTGACAGTATACAGCCTTGATGTACTCCTTTTCCTATTTGGAACCAGTCTGTTGTTCCATGTCCAGTTCTAACTGTTGCTTCCTGACCTGCATACAGGTTTCTCAAGAGGCAGGTCAGGTGGTCTGGTATTCCCATCTCTTTCAGAATTTTCCAGTTTCTTGTGATCCACACAGTCAAAGGCTTTGGCATAGTCAATAAAGCAGAAATAGATGTTTTTCTGGAACTCTTGCTTTTTCCATGATCCAGCGGATGTTGGCAATTTGATCTCTGGTTCCTCTGCCTTTTCTAAAACCAGCTTGAACATCTGGAAGTTCACAGTTCACGTATTGCTGAAGCCTGGCTTGGAGAATTTTGAGCATTACTTTACTAGCCTGGGAGATGAGTGCAATTGTGCGGTAGTTTGAGCATTCTTTGGCATTGCCTTTCTTTGGGACTGGAATGAAAACTGACCTTTTCCAGTCCTGTGGCCACTGCTGAGTTTTCCAAATTTGTTGGCGTATTGAGTGCAGCACTTTCACAGCATCATCTTTCAGGATTTGAAAGAGCTCAACTGGAATTCCATCACCTCCCCTAGCTTTGTTTGTAGTGATGCTGTCTAAGGCCCACTTGACTTCATATTCCAGGATGTCTGGCTCTAGGTGATTATCTGGGTCTTGAAGATCTTTTTTGTACAGTTCTTCTATGTATTCTTGCCACCACTTCTTAAAATCTTCTGCTTCTGTTAGGTCCATACCATTTCTGTCCTTTATTGAGCCCATCTTTGCGTGAAAAGTTCCCTTGGTATCTCAGATTTTCTTGAAGAGATCTCTAGTTGTTCCCATTCTGTTGTTTTCCTTGATTTCTTTGCACTGATCACTGAGGAAGGCTTTCTTATCTCTTCTTGCTATTCTTTGGAACTCTGCATTCAAATGGGTATATCTTTCCTTTTCTCCTTTGCTTTTCACTTCTCTTCTCTTCTAAGCCATTTGTAAGGCCTCCTCAGACAGCCATTTTGCTTTTTTGCATTTCTTTTTCTTGGGGGTAGTCTTGACCCCTATCTCCTGTACAATATCATGAACCTCCGTCCATAGTTCATCAGGCAGTCTGTGTGTCAGATCTGGTCCCTTAAATCTATTTGTCTCTTCCATTGTATGATCATAAAGGATTTTATTTAGGTCATACCTGAATGGTCTAGTGGGATTCTCTACTTTCTTCAATTTAAGTCTGAATTTGGCAATAAGGAGTTCATGATCCGAGCCACAGTCAGCTCCCAGTTTTGTTTTTCTGACTATATAGAGCTTCTCTGCCAGGGTCCAGCCCTGTGGATCCAGGGAATTTGAAGTGGGACGGCGTCGGCGAGGATCAAGAAACAACTGCTTAATTAAACGTTAATTAAGGATATAAAGAGTAATAGAATAAGGATAGCTCAGTGAGGAAATTCAGTGGAGAAAAGAGGCTGAATAATTCAGCCAGAAAGTGACAGAAAGAACGACATGGGGAGACCAAGTTTCGGTGAACAAGGCCTGCACTTTATTTTCCAAAGTAGTTTTTATACCTTGTTATTCATAGAGGATAATGGGGGAAGGGGTAGAGTCATGCAGTAAACCAGGCTTTCTTCCTGCAAACTTATCATATGCAAAAATTTAGGTGATTTGCATCATCTTCTGGCCCGGAGGCCTGTTCACATTTTAAGAAACTTATTTTTCTCTAAGGTGATTATTCTAAAGTCAGGCGCCACCCTCCAAAAGCATTAGATAAAGTTGCATTCCTATAGGGCAAAGGTGTGGTGGGCTATAACAAGAAAAAGAATTAACTCAAGGGTCCAAGATTACAAACATTAAAGCTACTACTTACACCAATTATATGAATAAATACACTGCCAGGGACACAGCAGGTGAGGGATATGGAAACTTAGCAGCAATCGTTGGTCCAACAAGTGAAAAACCCTTCACCAATACAATTTCTAATCAATCTTTTAACTGCTCAAAGGAATCTGTATTCAGACAGTTTAGAACATCTCATGCCTCTCACAGTTGGGAGGCTCTGAACAATCACATGTGGCCGGAAAAACCTATTCAGGCAGGCTAGAGGACTTCCAAAGGAGTTTGTAGGTGGAAACACTGTCACACCCAGGAATTATTAACTGGAGCTGTAAGTTAACTCTTTTTTCAGAGAGAGGTAGTGGGGGACAGCCCCCGGTAAAGTCAGAGGTGTAGGTGAGGGCACAAAGCAGAAAGTAGGCAGACTCTGGTTTTGGGGGCAGATGCTTGAGAATTTCCAGGGGGACTCCTGAGGCTCGATCCCACCTTTGCGTATGCCGAGCCTCCTTCCTCATGACCTTTGCCAGGGGCGGAGCTCCTGCTCCCGGCATCTCCCCCTTTTTTATTTCTTAAAACAGCCAGATGCAGCTCAGTTGCGAACTTCTGAATGTTCTGCCAAAGAATCCTGACAATACAAGGAAGAATGCTTATGAGAAGATTGGACAGACTGTTTTTTCCAGAAATAAAGTTAGAGAAGGTGTGAAAAAAGTCATTAGCTGTTCCAGCGGCAGTAAAATCCAGTCGAGAGTGTTCCAGGGTCTATATTTGATTATGAAGTTTCCCTAAGTCCAGGCCAATGTCAGAGCTGTTCCAAACACCTGAGATATGATTTTTGATTTTTTCCCATTCATAATCTGTCTCGTTTACCTTTAAAGATGTCACGCATATCCACCGGTAATCAGCGTGGCAAGACAGAGCCATTTTCACTTTTAAAGCCTGTAATCAGTCCCAGTATGCATTATAGCCTCTTCTAAGGCGTCTACTCTCATCTCTAATTTCCCATCTATAGCTTCCTGTGTTGCTAGAGTTAGAGGAACATTTTTAGACATGGTATCAACATATTGGGCAGTGTGCACTTGTTGAGTCAATGACATTGCTGCCGCAGTAACAGAAGCAATTGTGGTTATCAAAGCTGCTCGTCCCAGGATAAGCAAGCCCACAAACAGCGCGATCGCATTAAATCCTGTGGTTGTTGTAATACAGCAAGACCAATAATTATCATATCAGTAAGTGGTTACATCATAAGATAAGGTGGACGTTGTAACACTACAAAGGAGCAAACATTATATTGAGGGTTTAAACAAGACGAGAGCGTACATTGTTCACAAGTCACTACATTGGGCCCACCAGTGAAAGTCACATGTACATTAAGTTTTCCAGAATCTTTGGTAAAGAGAAAAACATAAGGAGAGGGTAGACAAGCCAAAACAGAATAAGTAGAATTATTTTCTGGTTGGAGTTCACACTGCAGCAGCCCCGTCAGTCTCGCCGGGATCTCGATGTTTATCTTGCCTCCCCTTCCGGCCGGCTCCTCTTTTGTGATCGAAGCAATGGGGGAACCAGATGTCTGGGGGACTGCAACATGGCGAATCAGCCTGTCCCGGATCTAAATTGGAGAATCTGCATCCTGTGGAAAAATACAAGCGCATCCTCGACCGCTAGTTAATAATGGGTCAGGACCCTTCCATTGTCCTGAGAGGAGGTCCTTCTATTTGACTAATGGTTTTGCATTCAATTGCTCCGGACACAAATGGCGAAGCATTGCAGTAGTTCCGGCTGAATCAGTATTTAAAATATTTATTATGAGAAGAGCATGTTGCAAGATTTGATGGGGAGAACTATACTTAAACTCCCCTTCTTTAATTTTTTGAATTTGGATTTTTAATGTTTGATGTGCTCTTTCCACAATGGCTTGTCCCTGGAGATTATAAGGGATGCCTGTATTATGTTTAATTTGAAACTTTATACAAAATTCCTGAAAAGACTTAGAAGTATAAGCAGGAGCATTGTCAGTTTTCAAAGCTTTTGGTAGGCCCAAATATGAAAAACAAATAAAGAGATGCTGTATTACATCTTTAATTGCTTCCCCTGTATGAGTAGTTGCAATAATAACGTGAGAAAAGGTATCTACAGTTACATGAACAAAGGACAGTTTTCCAAATGAAGAAACATGAGTTACATCCATTTGCCAGAGTACGTTAGGTTTGAGACCGCGAGGATTAACTCCCATAGGTAGACTATTATAAACAGTGGGGCAATATAAGCAAGAACGCACAATCTCTCGAGCAGTCTCTCTGGGAATTTGGAATTGATATCTTAAAGCAGTAGCGTATTGATGATGAAGTGAGAGAGAGGCTCTGGCCTCCTCAATCACAGTGGCCACTGTATTTCTGGTTAACAAGTCAGCCAAATCATTAAAGGCATTTAAAGGGCCGGGCAATCCGGAATGAGCCCGAATGTGTCCAATGAAAAATATTTTATTTCTTTTCCAAATTTGTTGCTGTAATTTAGTTAACAAATGAAATATGGTAGTTTTATTTTCAGGCAAAACCGCAGTTTCAATGTATGGAAACAACCTGACAATATACTGAGAATCAGAATAAAGGTTAAATTCCTCATCTGCAAACATAGCAAAAGCCTCTATGACTGCTGTTATTTCAGCTCTTTGAGCTGAAGTTTTTTGTGTTTTTAAAACTTTTTGGTGATTTTTAGTAACTATGGAGGCTTTACCGTTTGTTGACCCGTCAGTAAAAACTATTTGAGTATTTGGAACAGGAGATTGTTTACGTCTGACAGGAAAAATAACTGGATGTCTGGATATAAAATTTAGCAAAACATGTGAAGGTAAATGATGTAAAAATTTGACCAGAATAGTTTTTTATAGCAATCTGTCAATTTTTAAACATTAGAAGAGCATCAGGTTGTTCCTTATTATATGGAATTACAATTTCTGATGGCTCTTTACCAAATAATTCAATGCTCAGCTTTTTTCCTTTAATATCAAAGTAGCTATCAATCCTGGATAAGAAGCCGCTACTTTTTTAGTTTGAGCGGGAAGATGGACCCACTCTAGGGGGCCGTTTTGCCATAAAACCAATTTTTTGTCTGGCCACCCCAATTATACCTATGGGGGTTTTATGGCAAAGGAATTGTCAAGCAGTTGTCAATTTAATTTTTTAAATTTTTTAAATTTACATTTTAACAACATAAATTTAGAGATATGTTAATTTTGGTCTAATGTTTAGTTTAGGTCTCTGTATAAATTTAAATAATAAATGTATAACCTCCTTATCTCATTTTGGTATACAGATATACCTAAATGCAAAATGTATTTATATATGTATTTATATATGGCAACAAGTATAAACTTATTGACATAATCAATATACTTGAATTAATCTTTATAATTAATACATTAATATATATCACAGCAATACAACACGCACACAGCTAATACCAACCAACACAAACCAATGCACTGCAATAATACATGTCACACATATATAGAAAATATATCATCACAGCATCAATCCATACCAATTAATATTAGCCACACACACATTATATTACTGCAATATATATTTAATTATACAGTATATATATAATATGCATATATAGTATACATATTAATTTATATACAAATTAATTAAGTATAGATCCATAAATAGAATTAGGTATACCTTTATTATATTTTATCTATACCCATACCTAATTAGGCAAACTGTAATTAGGCAAATATATTTATATTATGTATTTATAACAATATATAAAGTACTGTTAATTGTACCGCCTGTTGATAACTAAGAAATTGAGAAAACCCTTCTCTGAGTATCTCCTATTTGAGACAGCACGTCCCTCCCCCATAGGGTAAAGGGGAGTGTAGGAACTACATAGGGTTGGAAAGTTCCACAGGTATCCTCAAACTGCCAATCTAACATTTTTGAACTTTTAACTACTGTGGGGGCTTGAGGGCAAATGAAACAAAATTTGACCCCTGAAATCTATCAGGGCAACTTGCCAATCATCACTATTTTGTAAAAGACTTGCAGGTGATCCTTATTGAATGGAATTACTATATTTGCTACTTCTTTTCTAAAAAGTTCCACACTTCTTTTTTCCTCCTTTTATAATTAATTGTGCCACCGAGCTGGGATAAGATAAAACTATTTTTCTTGGAGTCACTGGTAGATGGAACCAATGGGCCTTTTTGCCACAAGCACCCTGTGGGTGTGTGTTTTGTGGCAAGAATAATTTAATCTCATCTTTTGGTAATATTAATCCTAATTAACTGATCATTTAAAGTCTCATCTACTTAAACAAGAGCTGACTCTGTCTCATTTAGTCAACTTTCTCTTAGAACTGGAATTAGGGTCGCTTTTTAAGCAATCAAACAAAGGCTTTCAATCTGCAGTAGTCAGTTTTAAATGTGGGCGTATCCAATTAATGTCCCCTAATAATTTTTGGAAATCATTTAAAGTTAGTAAACAATCTCTCCGCAGCTTCAAAGGGGCATTATCAGTTTTCAAAACTTTTGGCAGACCTAAATATGAGAAGCAAGTAAAGAGGTGTTGCACAACATCTTTATAAGCTTCTCCAGTTATTGTTTTGTAACCTAAATCTGGTCTATAGCTTTTTAGATGACAAGCAACCATCTAATCTTTGCTTGAATACTTCCAGCAACGGGGAACTCACTACTCTTCAAGGTTTTAAACTCTCCCTCACCTTTTTCTCTACAGCATTCCCACCCCGCATACCACTTTCTCTAATCCCACCAACTCATTTTCAGTAGTATGTGTTGGCCAGGAGCTGGGTCAGTCTTTCCCAGAAGTGTTAAGAGACGTCTGTTCCTGTGTCTAATAGCCCTGACATTGTACTTTCTTGAATTAAAAGATCTTTTAAAGGCCTTGGAGCTGTAATTTCCTGCACCCAAAAACTAGATCACTAGATCCAAATCCTCTGGGGCCCCTAGCTTGAGAAGTCAAGGTTTTTCTTGTCTGATAGTAAGGTAAAAGCAAAAACTGTGTTATTCTCTGACCTTTATTAATTTTCACAGTTTTAGTAGGTAGTGAGATCAAAACCTTTAATTTCACAATATAATCAGAATCTACTACACCATGCACCACCGAAATTCCTTGAAAAGAAAGAGAGCTACACCCTAGCACAAGTCCTACAAGGCCCTCAGACAAGGGGCCAGCCACTCCCGATGGAATCGGAGCAACCAGCATGTCAGGGGTTAATACTGTTGCTAAATCCCCTTACCGTTCTGCTTGGTCATAAGAGAAACACTTTTTATTTGTAGAATCCTTTTCTATTACGATTATTTTTCTTTCCTTTTTTCTTTTTTTCACTTTTTTCTTTCTTTTTTTTTTTTTTTTGGCTTGAGTGAGGCCCCCCTGAGGGGTTTTTCTGCAAGGAGCAAGCTCTGTATATTGTGTATTCTTTAAAAGCTCCTTAGTTTAAAAGAAATTTTTTTTATCTTTTTCAGCCTTAAGCAATGGTCTGGGAGGCTTTGGATGTAAACTGGGGAATTCCTAGGCCCTGGGAGGTGCAAGCGGAGGTGGGGTAGTCGCCTTAAATCAGAAATTGTTGGATAAATTTTTAAAAGGTTTGTGTAGAAGGGAAGGGGGCTCGCCAGGGCGCCCAGCCGCAGCGTCCTGTAAGCCCTCTCCTTCCTCGGGAGGTAGAGCACAGTCTCCCTCCTTTTCTTCGTCAATGGCAGAAAATATGATCTGCGCAGAAGGTGGAGACCCACTACCATCCACCGCTATAGCCTCTCCCATAGGCTATCCAACAGCCTCATGACGAGGGTCCAGAACATTTTTAATCATATTTATAGGATAAGTTTTTAGGTTTTTTTTTTTTTTTTTTTTACCTTCACCCAAGTATCTAAATTAAGAGTACCCTCTTCTGGAAACCAAGGACACTATTCTTGTACAAATGAAAAAAATGATTGAATGGTAGATTTTTTTAACTTTGATTCCTCTCTTACTTAATAACTGCAAAATTACTCCTATAAAGAGCTGTCTTTCATTTGATTCAGTGTTTGATTTCGGTGTTGACCATCTGGTGATGTCCATGTGTAGAGTCTTCTCTTGCGTTGTTGGAAGAGGGTGTTTGTTATGACCAGTGCATTTTCTTGGCAAAACTCTATTAGCCTTTGCCCTGCTTCATTCTGTATTCCAAGGCCAAATTTGCCTGTTACCCCATGTGTTTCTTGACTTCCTACTTTTGCATTCCAGTCCCCTGTAATGAAAAGGACATCTTTTTTGGGTGTTAGTTCTACAAGGTCTTGTAGGTTTTCACAGAACCGTTCAACTTCGGCTTCTTCAGTGTTACTGGTTGGGGCATAGACTTGGATTACTGTGATATTGAATGGTTTGCCTTGGAAATGAACAGAGATCATTCTGTCGTTTTTGAGACTGCACCCAAGTACTGCATTTCGGACTCTTTTGTTGACCATGAGGGCTACTCCATTTCTTCTAAGGGATTCTTGCCCGCAATAGTAGATATAATGGTCATCTGAGTTAAATTCACCCATTCCAGTCCATTTAGTTCGCTGATTGCTAAAATGTCGACGTTCATTCTTGCCATCTCCTGTCTGACCACTTCCAATTTGCCTTGATTCATGGACCTAACATCCCAGGTTCCTATGCAATATTGCTCTTTACAGCATCGGACCTTGCTTCCGTCACCAGTCACATACAAAACTGGGTGTTGTTTTTGCTTTGGCTCCATCCCTTCATTCTTTCTAGAGTTATTTCTCCACTGATCTCCAGTAGCATATTGGGCACCTACCGAGCTGGGGAGGTCATCTTTCAGTGTCCTATCTTTTTGCCTTTTCATACGGTTCCCGGGGTTGTCAAGGCAAGAATACTGAAGTGGTTTGCTGTTCCCTTCTCCGGTGGGCCAAGTGTTTTAAAGACACAGCAGATGACACAGAAACGTGGAGAGAAGATCCAATGGCATGTCAGGCTCGGCCGCTGCGTGGGGTGGGGTTGTCGGGCAGACAAGTCAGACCACGGGGCACACGTGGGACCAGAAGTGACCCTGGGGTGGGGCAGAGGGAGGCGGGAGCACAGAGCCGGTGTCGCGAGGCCAGGACACGGGGGACACGTGAAGGCTGGGGGAGGAGCGTGTGGGACAGAAGAGCCTGTTAGAAGCCTTCAGAGTTAAGTTTATAAAGTTGGAAACACTCATGGCCACGTGTGTTATAACGAAGAACGTAAAGCCCCAGTGTGTGTTATCTGTCCTGGGAAGGGTGGGCAGAGAGGGTCCGTGCTCCAGGTCAGGTCACGCGTCTGAGAAACTGCCGACGCCGGGGTGACGTGATCACAGTGAGAACAGGCGTGCGGCTCAGAGGGGCGTGTGTCCCGCTCGGCGGGCGCCTGGGCTCCCCTTCCATGGATGAAAACCCCACAGACCCGCACGTCAGGACAGCAGGAGGTCCGCAGTCGTCGCATAGTTCTCGTCCTGGCGCGTCTGCCTGTGGAGTGTCTTCCTGGGTCTGTCGAGTCTCCCAGGGGCTCTGTGTTTAGCACCCAGCGCGCCGGCGCCACCCCTTAGTCCAGAGGGGCCTCCGTCCAGCTCTTTTCTCGGCCGCTGACACGCTGCCTCCCAGGCTCCTCCTGCCGTGGCCGTGTTTGCAGCCTGGATGTGAGACTCCGTGTCACTCCTGTTCTGGAGTTTTCCACCAGGGACCTGGAAAGACCCTCTCAGGCCTGAGTGCCTCAGCCAGCACAGCCCCGATCCCCAGGGGCACGCTCTGCGTGCAGGCTGGGCTCAGGGCGGGTGTTATGTTCACAGCAGCTGCTGTGCCCATGTGGGCTGGGGGCTCTCCTGTGGGTGGGTTCCCTTCTGGGGGGACCAGTGGGGGTCCCGACTTGCAGCCTCCAGGCCCAGCATGCTGTGCAGAGTGGCCCGGCTCACACCTCCCAGAATCCGGCCCAGAGGCCACCGATGTTAGTACAGGAGCCTGCCCACTCGAGCTGGCGTCCCCGAGGCAGGCCCGCGGGAACAGCCCCTCACGCCTGCACCCGAGGCAGGCCCGCGAGAGCAGCCCGTCAAGCCTGCACCCGAGGCAGGCCCGCGGGAAGAGCCCCTCATGCCTGCACCTGAGGCAGGCCCGCGAGAGCAGCCCCTCACGCCTGCACCCGAGGCAGGCCCGCGAGAGCAGCCCCTCACGCCTGCACCCGAGCCAGGCCCGCGGGAACAGCCCCTCACGCCTGCACTCCGCTCCGTCATCATCCTGATGCGGGGGCTGCGGGGGTGGGGGGCAGCGAGGGGCAGGGGTGGGGGTCCAATAAACACATAACTCACACATCCCTGGACTGAGATGATCCCACGCTCCCCACGTCCGCAGGCGACCTGAGCGTCTCTGCAGAGCGCCTGAGTGAGAAGCGGTCCCCCAATGACTTCGCGCTCTGGAAGGCCTCCAAGCCCGGGGAGCCATCCTGGCCCTGCCCCTGGGGCAAGGTGAGTGTGGCTGGGGGGGGTGGGGACGCATCCCCGCAAGCCCACCCGCCATGGGGTCATCACCTCCCTTCCTGGGACCGTGTCCTCCCCTGTGGCCGGTGGGCTGGGACTGGAGCGCCTCGGAGCCCTGCGTCCCGACCATCTCTGACCTGAGTTGTTGGGGCGGGTCCGCCTCTGACGTTGCCTCTGACGACAGCCCTGGTGGTGGGGGGCTGGAGCAGGGCTCCGACAGAGACACGGCCTCGGCCTTCACGGAGTTCGCCGTCCCTGTGGTCTTTCCACGTGTGGGACTCAAGCCCCTGCTCCCGCAGAGCTCAGTTTCTGAGGGTCGCGGCCACGGAGGCCAGGCGGGGCGCTCCCTCACTGAGTGTGGGTCCCCAGGGGCGCCCCGGATGGCACATCGAGTGCTCGGCCATGGCGGGCACCCTCCTGGGAGCGTCGATGGACATCCACGGAGGGGGCTTCGACCTCCGCTTCCCTCACCACGACAATGAGCTGGCGCAGTCAGAGGTAGGGGCCTCGGCCACTGTCTGGGCGGGTGGGTGGGCAGGGGGTGCGCGGCGAGTGCTCTCCAGCAGAGTCTGGCCTCCAAGTCAGGGGAGTGTGAATCGGATTGTTTGGTCTGATGCGCACATGAGCAGCCTGGCCTTCGCAGCGCAGGCCCGGACTCACCCGTCCTCACTTCCTGCCACGGCCCTGCCCAGCACAGGGGTCCCCCCCTTCTGCGCCCCCTTGGGCCTGCGGAGGTGCCCCTGACCCCTGCTCCCGCCCCTCCCGCCCTGTGTGTGCAGGCCTACTTTGAGAACGACTGCTGGGTCAGGTACTTCCTGCACACGGGCCACCTGACCATCGCGGGCTGCAAGATGTCCAAGTCGCTCAAGAACTTCATCACCATTAAAGACGCCCTGAAGAAGCACTCAGGTAAGGAGACCCCAGCGTCCCTGTCCGGGCGGGTGCAGCCGGCTGGGGCGGAGCCTCAGGCCCGCCTTTCCCGCAGCCCGCCAGCTGCGCCTGGCCTTCCTCATGCACTCGTGGAAGGACACGCTGGACTACTCGGCCAACACCATGGAGTCGGCGCTGCAGTATGAGAGGCTCCTCAACGTAGGTCCCGCCCCGGGCCCCCTGGCCTCGCTAGGGCCTCGCTCCTCTCGGACAGAAGGGGACGTGGGTGCTGAGCTGGGGGGGCGGCTGAGCCGCTTTGCCGATGCGCCCCATCTCGCCCGCGTGGGCGCCTCCCGTCCAGGCCCGCCTGCCGGCCACCCCAAGGGGCCCCAAAGCCGAGATGGGACTCTGGTCCCGCAGAGAAACCTTTTGGTCCCCTTTCTGCCTCCTGCTGCGTGCGGGGGAGGGTGATGCCCAGAGCAGCTCAGGCTCTTTTCAGAAATTCTCCTGAACGGGGTTTTCTAACTTCAGGAGTTTTTCTTAAATGTGAAAGACCTCCTCCGAGTCCCCGTGGAGGTGGCCGCTCAGTTTGAGAAGTGGGAGGACGAGGAAACAGAGCTGAACAAGAGGTGAGGCGGCACCTGCTTCCCAGGCCTGCACGGTCCCCCATCGTGCCCACTGATGGGGGGTGAGGGGGCAGCTGGTGACTCTGTGCCCGCTGTTTGTGCGTAACCGCGCTCAGAACGATCCCGCTGCGGGCCGCCCCAGGCAGCGCTGTCCGGCTGACGGCGCCGCGCCTTGCCCTCCCGCTCAGCTTCTGCAGGAAGAAGGCCGCGGTCCACCGGGCGCTCTGTGACAGCGTCGACACGCGCACGGCTCTGGAGGAGGCGCGGGCTCTGGTCGGCCAGTGCAACCTCTACATGGCGGCCCGCAAGGCCGCCCGGAGGAGGCCCCACCGCGGCCTGCTGCAGAGCATCGCCCACTACCTCACGCACATGCTGAAGGTGAGCCGGCCCGCGCCGCTTCCGCTGGGGGCCCGTGGGTCCTGGGAGCCGCGCCACCAACCTCTCCGCCTCAGCTTTCGTCCCTCTTGTCTGGGGTTTGACGAGCAGAAGTACTTCCCTGCCAGCAGTCCCCAGTGCCTCGTTCAGCATGCTGTCCTCCTGCTGATGAGTCCTGGGAGTCCCTGCAGGGGGCTCTGTGGTCCAGTGGCCTTGGCCGGGGGCCAGAGGGGTTGTGGGAACCGGACCCGTCCTGCAGCGGTGGGCAGGCACCTCAGCCTGGGTCTCCATCTCTAACTGCCCCACCACCACCCGCGCCGGGTAGGGCCTGGGACACCGCCGCCCGCGCATCACAGATGCGGTCCCTGCCTGCCATCCCTCAGCCATGTGTCCTGCACGCTTGTTTCTTTCCCTAGATCTTCGGGGCCATAGAAGAGGAAAGCTCCCTGGGTTTCCCCATCGGAGGAGCTGGAACCAGCCTCAATGTGAGTAAAGCCCTCCCGGGCCAGGGTACCCTGCTGCCCCTGCCCGCAGGAGCGCGTTCCCTCCTGGATGTCTGAGGCCAGGCTTCTGTGAGCCCCAGGCTCAGGCCACTGGGGCCCTTACTGTCCTGCCTGTGCCGCCATGCGGGCGCCCCCACGCCTGTGGCCCCATGTTGGACAGGCTCGCGCATCTGTTTGCAGCCCCGCCCTGAGGCGCGTGTGCTGGGCTCTGACCTTCACAAACAGGGCGCCGGTCACAGCAACCCGAACATTCTCTCTGCAGCTGGAGTCCACAGTCATGCCGTACCTGCAGGTGCTGTCGGAGTTCCGGGAAGGAGTGCGGCGGATTGCCCGCGAGCACAGAGGTGAGGTGTGCCTGGCGGGGCTCCATGGCCTGGGGCGTCCGCAGGCCGAGGACTGGAGGGGTCCTGTCCTTGCCCGCAGAGGCCCGTGGTGACTGCACAGCGTCTCCTGGGGCGGCTCTGGAGTCTGCTCCGGCTTTGCTGTCTGCACCCTGCCTGCCCCTCGTGCTCGCCCGAGAGCCTGAGGATGAGGGGGTGCAAACATGTCCTCTCAGGCGGCTCTGAGCGGTTGTCAGATGGGCAGCTAACCGCATCAGAAAGGCAGTCCGCTTCCCCCTCTGCTGGTCTGGACTCACGACGACCAGCAGGGCTGACCTGAGCCTGCGTGGGCAGTGAAGCCCCGGGCTGTGCAGGCGGGGAGGGCTGAGGCTGCAGCTGCAGGTGCGGCGAGGGGGTCCTGCAGACGGCCACTGCGGGGCGTGCTCCTTCCCGCCTGGAGCTGGGCTCAGAGCTTGGCACCTGCAAGGCCGAGAGGTGCCCCAGGGACGTCGCCTGCGGGCCCGCGTCCAGGATGCCCATTCTCCTTGCTGGCCTCCCTGGCGGCCACATAGCTGCGTCCTTCCAGGAGGCCTGCTGGCCCCTGGCCGCCCTTGCTTTGTGCACAGGCTCCCCCACCCCACCTGGGGCAGGTCCCCCCGCTGCCCTGCGCCCAGCCCACTGCTGCCCCAGACTCGGGGGCCGCTCCTCCAGCTTGGACTCTCCGGGTGGAAGCCTTGGCTTCAGTCCTGCCACTGTGGCGGTGGCGGGGCTGGAAGCTTCCATCGCCACCTGCGAGCGTCTCCCCTCCCCGGAGGCCAGCTCCCCCTCTGTGCTCCTCTTTTAGGGTCGTGTGAGTTGTTCTCAGAAATTTGTTCCATACATTTAAGAGTCGGTTTATTGAATTCCTTGAAAATATCCAACTGGGGTTATCCCTTAAAAAAAATAGTTTATTGAGGTGAAATTCACATGACATAAAAACCGGCCACATTGAGGTGCCCATTCGGGCTCCCAGTGCCTTCCTGGCCTGTGCAGCGCCGTCGCCTTCCGTCCCCCACACGTCCCCGCCCTCCAGAGGCGCTCCCCTCCCCCAGCCTCTGGCCGCCACCAGCCTGCCCTCTGTCTTGGGGTTGTCCCGTTGCGGGCATGTTACGTAAACGGATCATACAGCAGAGGAGATGGTCGGATGGCATCACTGACTCAGTGAATGTGAGTCTGAGCCAACTCTGGGAGGTGGTGAGGGACAGAGAAGCCTGACATGCTGCGGCCCATGGGGTCGCAGAGTGGGACGTGTCTTGACAACTGAACAACAAGAACCGCTGCGTGTAACCTCGTTTGTTTGTTTGTTTTCCCTGTTGTTGCCTGAGAAGTTCAGAGAGATGCCAGGGTCGGTGGACTCCCCGGGATGCTAACCCGGCGCTCCCGTCTCTTCAGTTCACTCTGTTCTCCCGGATTTCTTTTGAGTCTCATCCAGAGATAAAGATGGGGCTTTTCGCCAGCAGGGGCAGGGAGCAGACCCCTTCTAGCCTGTTCTTTGGCTGCTTTTGTCTGGCTTTTCAACAGAATGTTTTCGAGGTTACCCATGCTGTGGCACGTGGTCGTGCCCCCTTCCTTTTTAAATCCGTGATTTTCCACTGCACATGCATGCCGCCTTCTGTTCATCTGTCAGCCCTGGATGGATGGATGGACAGTGCGCACCTTTGCTGCACAGCGCTGCTGTGAACGCGCGTGTGTAAGCATCAGCTTGGCTCCCTGTGCTCAGGTGTTTTGGGTGCACGCCTAGGAGAGGAGTTGAGGGGCCTTCAGTAGTTCTGTGTTTAACGTCTGTGTAGTGAGTGTACTGAAAAGTGCTCAGTCGTGTCCGACTCTGCGACCCCCACAGACTGTAGCCCGCCAGGCTCCTCTGTCCATGGGATTCTCTGGGCAACAATACTGGAGTGGGTTGCCATTCCCTTCTCCAGGGGATCTTCCCGACCCAGGGATCGAACCCAGGTCTCCTGCATTGCAGGCAAATTCTTTACCATCTGAGCCACCAGGGACGCCCATTAACTTCTTGAGGACCTGCCAAAGCACTTTCCATAGCGGCTGCACCATCATGCATTCCCACCAGCGGTGTGCAAGGGTTCCCGTTTGTCCGAGCCATTGTCAAAACACCGGCCGTTTTCTGTTCATTATTGTTACAGCCGTCCTAGTGGGTACGTGGTGGTATCTCGTCATGGCTGTGATTTGCATAAAGTGATGATTAGCGACGAGCTGCTTGGCCGTCTGCACGCTCTGGAGAGGTGTCTGTCCGGGCCCTTGGCTCATTTTCAGTCGGGCCCTTTGTCTTGCTGTTGGGTTGTCGGAGCTTTGTGTCTGTTCTGGACGCTAGACCCTCTTCAGATCCATGATTCGGAGGAGGCTGGGCAGAAAGCGGTTGTAAAGTAACTAACAGATTTGGAAAGAAAGCCTGGAGGGAGCTTTGTGCTCCGTGGATCAGAGCAGGTCTCTGGGGAGGTGAGGAGCCCACCTAGAGGACAGCCCCTGAGGGGCCCCAGGCAGGTGTGTCCCACCCCCAGGCCGCGGTGGTGATGGTGAACCTGGCCCGCCTCCTGTTACGGTGCGAGTGGCCGCTGGACACTTGCCTCAGCCAGTGCCCTGAGGTCTCCTTGGGGGTCAGGCCGTTGAGTGAAGGCCCCCAGGGGCAGAATGAGAGGAGGAACCAGACATAAAGACCATCGTCCCCCCCCAGTCCTGCCTGGGGGTGGAACGGGTGTTGGGAAGCAGGAGACTGCCTGCTTCCTGCATGTGTGGCTGGGGCTCAGACGTCCCCTGGGACGTGCATGTCGCTTGTTCCTTCACCCGAGAGTGGACGGGTGGGGCCCCAAGCGGGCGGCGGGAGCACCCTGGGGCCTTGGGGCACGTGGGGACAGGTCAGAGCTGCAGGGAGGGACGCGCAGGCTGGGCGGAGGGCCCGTGGGCCCGGGTCTGCCCGCAGCTGAACCTGCCGTGCCCTGGGGCCGGGGTCTCAGGCCAGAGGGTCTCAAGAGCAGCTCTTGGCGTCAGTAGGATATGGGTTTAGCTGGGGTGAATTTTTAGCCCTTATGAGGGCAGCTTGTAAACAAGCCCTTCACGCCCGGTGTAGACAGGCTGGCCTCTCCCCCCGGCTGCATCCTCCCTGGTCAGGGCGCCTCCCGCGGATGGAGCCATTTCAGGGCTCTCACAGGGTCCCCCCGCTCCTGGGCCGGGAAGGGAGTGAGCCAGGGGTCGCTCGTGTTCCTGTAGGATGAACAGAGAGACTAACGTGTGGGTTAGGATTGTCTGGACCTGAAGGGCCTGTCCAGGCCGGCCCGGGGCCTCCCAGGGAGTCTGCTTGCCCTGCCCGCTCTGCCTGCTCTGAGTCTTTCTTACCTCCTGGGGGCCCTTCAAGCTGGGTTCTGGGCGGCCCCCTCCCTTGGGTGGGGTGGGCCCGGCCAGGAGAGCTGGTGCCCAAGGCAGAGTCGGGCCAGGGGGCCCTTTCCTGTCCCTCGCTCGGCCAGGGTCTCTGGGTGAGAGGCGCAGGCAGCCGTGGGGGTCACCCCCGCCTGCAGGCGCACGTCGGTTCCTGGAGAGCCCCGCCTCCACTCCCGCCTTTCTGGGTCTTGCCCGCGGGTCCCCAGGCCTGGTGTGCCGGCTGCTGTGAGCCGACAGCAGGGAGCTGGTCCGGGGCTGGTCGTGACCTCGGGGCTCGGAACAAGCCCCTGGTCCCGGGTGGAGAGACGCGGCTGCCTCTCCCAGGATCGCTGTGCCCTAGCCATGGGGCTCAGTGTTCCCGGGGGCCCCTCTGTGCAGCGGACCCCTGGTCTCCCCAGGCCTGCTGTCAGGCCGGGCTGTCCCCACGCAGGGTCCTCGGGGCCAGGCTATATGCCCGCCACTCAACAGGGCCCCGAGCTGTGCCCGGGCCCCGGGGGTCTGCTTTGCGCTCACAGTGGCTGTGGCGTCCGTGTTGGCTTCGCCTGCCTCCACCGCCAGCGGGCGGTGCCTGGGCTTCCCGCGCCCAGGGACTGAGCCGTGTCCTCCGCCCACAGTGCCCGAGGTCCTCCAGCTGAGCGACGCCCTGCGGGATGACGTCCTGCCCGAGCTGGGGGTGCGGCTGGAAGACCACGAAGGTGGGTCCTCTGGCTGTGATGGGGGCGCCAGCTGGGGTGCCAGGTGCGGCTGGCTCTCAAGAGGAGAGCTGCTGGGATGGTCTGAGGGCACCGCGCCTTTTACAAGGTCCGCAGGGCCAGATCGTGCCTCTTGGGCATCACGCCAGCCCCTTCTGTCTGAAAGACGACATCTGGGGCTCTGCTCCTGTGGCCTGACTGCCCGGCACCCCGATTCTGCAGGGACCTGTCCTTCGGGAGGCAGCCTGTGTCATGTGGATCGTCAGCGAGTTTCACAGCTTGTCTTTTGACTTGGCTGGGGTTTGGGCTTCACGGAAAATGATCGGGTTTTAAACCCTCAGGAGAAAGTCTCACTTTGTGACGCCTGGCTCTTCAGGCCCCCAACAGCACAGTTAACGTGTGGTCTGTGGGAGCAGTAAGAGGGGGCTTCCGTGCTGCCCTCTAGGGACCCCGAGGGCAGGAGCGGTGGGCACAGGGCTGGGCTTGGGACTCCCACGGCCGTTTGCCTTTCAGGTCTGCCCACCGTGGTCAAGCTGGTGGACAGAGACACCTTACTGAGAGAGAGAGAAGACAAGAAAAGGGTGAGTGAGGCCGCAGGGGCCGGGCTGGCTGTGTGCTGGCGTGATGACCACGGGCGTGTGTGCTGCACATGGAGGAGTCAGTGTTTCCAGTCTTACTAAGCCCCAGTGTTTGTAAACGTGGGAAGGGAGGACGAACCAGCTAGGCAACCACTTGGCAGTTAAACAACAGAATCAGCTCCTAACGAAGAGCGCGGAGCGTGAGGGAAGGTCCGCTGCTTCTGGTGACCTGGAGCGTGAGGGAAGGTCCGCTGCTTCTGGTGACCTGGAGCGTGAGGGAAGGTCCGCTGCTTCTGGTGACCTGGAGCGTGAGGGAAGGTCCGCTGCCTCTGGTGACCTGGAGCGTGAGGGAAGGTCTGCTGCTTCTGGTGACCTGGAGCGTGAGGGAAGGTCCATTGCTTCTGGTGACCTGGAGCGTGAGGGAAGGTCTGCTGCCTCTGGTGACCTGCAGACGTGTGGTCCCACCTGCCTGTCACCTGAAGTGTCACCCCAGCCCGGGAGTGTGTGTGTGTCCATCCTCCCCGTCCCCGGGGTGAGCGTGTCTCACCCTCCGTCCTCCCCGTCCCCGGGGGTGAGCGTGTCTCACCCTCCGTCCTCCCCGTCCCCGGGGGTGAGCGTGTCTCACCCTCCGTCCTCCCCGTCCCCGGGGGTGAGCGTGTCTCACCCTCCGTCCTCCCCGTCCCCGGGGGTGAGCGTGTCTCACCCTCCGTCCTCCCCGTCCCCGGGGGTGAGCGTGTCTCACCCTCCGTCCTCCCCGTCCCCGGGGGTGAGCGTGTCCCCCTCCGTCCTCCCCGTCCCCGGGGGTGAGCGTGTCCCCCTCCGTCCTCCCCGTCCCCGGGGGTGAGCGTGTCCCCCTCCGTCCTCCCCGTCCCTGGGGGTGAGCGTGTTGTCACGGCTCCCTCTGCCCCAGCACGCGTCCTTGTCACACATCAGACCCCCTAGACCTCTGGGAGCAGGATTGCTCCGTGAATCAGGACCGACCCTGCTCTCGGGGACTCAGTGTCCTGCAGAGAAATGGGACGGAGCCAGTGCCCTTCAGCAGCTCTGGGCACAGCTCATGGGCTGGGCCCACGGGGCTATAGGAGGAGGCCGCTGTCGACCTGCATTTGGGGGCTGGGAGGGGCCTCCGCAAGTGTCCGGGAGGGGAGTGGTGAGGCAGCAGGGTTGCCTGTGCCCCGGGGTGCCGCCGTGGACGCCAGGAGGGGTGTACACGGCGGGGGACTCGGCAGACCCACGGTGGGCTCCAGGCCACTCCGTGCGGGCACGCAGCCCAGCACCCAGGCCACCCTCCCGCCCCCGGGTGGCGCCACCCAGCGGAGCTCGCTGGGCCATCCCTGGTCCCTCCGCACGGCCAGGCCATCCCTGGTCCCTCCTTCACAGTGGCCGTGCTGAGGGTGACCTCACGTGTGGTGCCCACTCCCTGCCCCGTGTCCAGAGCGGGCCGGGCAGCGGGCAGCAGCAGTGGGGAGCAGGGGGCTTGTCCCATCGCCCTCCCCCTCGAGCGGGGCCTGGGCGGCTCAGCTCACGGGAGTCTGCTGTCCCACAGGCGGAAGAGGAGAAGAGGAAGAAGAAAGAGGAGGCTGCCAGGAAGAGACAGGAGCAGGAGGTAGCATCTGCCTGTGAGGGGCTTCCGGCAGGAAGGCACTTTGACCCCCACTCTGCCGTCCGTGTCTCTCGCAGCCTAGCTGCCCCCCACCTCTGTCCCCCGCGTCCACGTGGTGCCGCAGGGAGGCGGCGGCTGCAGGCTGGCGCCTGCCACCCTGACCCTGCCGTGTGCCCCGCACCCCTCTGTCCTACAGAAAACCTCCACTTTCCGCCTTTAACTCCCCCTGCCTGGGTGTCGCCTCGGTCTTTCTGTCGCTCCCTGAACTTGGGGGCTGGCGTGGGGCCCCCCTCTGGGCTCGGAGCAGTGACCCCACGTGTGTGTTCCAGGCAGCGAAGCTGGCCAAGATGAAGATCCCACCCAGTGAGATGTTCTTATCGGAAAGCGATAAATACTCCAAGTTCGACGAAAATGTAAGAGGAGCCTTTTTTTTCTTTTCAGGACATTGTTAGACCATAAAACGGGGACGGCAGGGGTTTGATCTTGGCTGAGGAACGTCTCTGCCCAGGAAAACGGGCTCATGTGGGCTGTTTAGTTCCAGCCTGTGTGCAGGACTGCCCTCCGTCAGTGCGGGGCTGGTTAAGGGGTTTGCAGAGCCTGTCCCCGCAGACGGTCCGGAGGGCATGGCACAGCCATGCCCCCGGCCAGGGCTTCCCCAGTGGGGCCTCCCGAGACCCTCCGGCCCCCTGTGCTTTTCAGCTCACACGAGCAAGGAGGCCGCCGACCCACCTGGGTGCCATGCCTCTCAGCCCGGGGCAGGAGGGTGCTCCCCAGAGGCCCCGGCGCTGCAGATCGGGGTGGTGGGTGCAGAGTGTGGTGTGGGGGCGGGGTGCCCGGGGTGACCACCGTGCTCTCGCCCCCCAGGGTCTGCCCACGCACGACACCGAAGGCAAAGAGCTGAGCAAGGGGCAGGCCAAGAAGCTGCGGAAGCTGTTCGAGGCGCAGGAGAAGCTGCACTTGGAGTACCTGCAACTGGTTCAGAACGGGGGCCCCCCGTGACCCCCCGGGACCCCGCCTGTGCTCCCGCCTGTTTACAGTGGCCCTCGGCCCCGAGTGAAGCGCTCTGTCCACAGAGGGCCGGGCTGCCTCCTGCTCTGAGTCATCAGTAATAAAGTCTTCCCAACCGGGGGCTGGGCTCTCTCTGCCGTCAGCCTGCACGGTCAGCGCGCGCCGGGCCGGCTGGGCTGCTGGGTCAGCAGGTCACGACTCGGGGGCTCAGACCGCTGAGTGGCTTCAGCCGAGGACCGTCCACCAGCGCCCCCCACCCCGCCAGTACTGATGGCTATCAGCTAATCTCTGCTGTGTGGGCGCATTGGGAGGCATTTGAGCAAGAGAAAGACGGGCTCAAACTGGCAGAGCCTGCAGCGCCGCACACAAAGCCTGCCCGGCCGGGCACTCAGGTCATGCTAGCTCAGCTCGCCGCGCTGTCTCCACTGCGATCCTGCAGGCGAGCGGGCGGCAGGGCCGGCTCAGCACCCCCAGGGTGAGATGGGGGCCGCAGCATTCCCGGGTCCCCGCCCGGGAGCATGTCCTCCCCACCCCTGTTCACGCGTTTTCACTCCCGGAGGAGGAGGAGAATCCCCACTGAGCTCCATGGTGTGTCTCCAGCCTTGGTCGAGGCGGGGGCACCGAGGGGCCAGGTGGGCTCCGCGAGCACCACGGTGGGGTCCGCGGGGCCGGGCCGACGGGCCGCGGGTCGTCATCCTGTTCTCGTGTGGCAGTCGGTGCCGTGACCCGGCCCATGGTCGGGGGGTGCCGGCCATGCCCAGGGCTGGGCATGCTCACCCTGCACCCTGCCCACAGGAGCACTGCTGGCAGAGCAGGTGGGAGCACGTGCCCTCCCGCCCTGGCTGCACTGGGGGCCCAGCCCCGTGGGGGCGCGAGGGTAGGACCCCCAAGGACAGGCTCTGGGCATTGGTGTTGGTATGCATGCTAGGGCGCTTCACTTGTGTCTGACCGCGACCCCCTGGGCTGTGGCCCCCCAGGCTCCTCTGTCCGTGGGATTCTCCAGGCAAGAATAGTGGAGTGGGTTGCCCACACAGCACATCCTGCAGGGGATCTTCCCGACCCAGGGATTAATATGTTCAACGACAAAAATAAATACCAGTAAGAAAAAAAAGCCCCAGAACAAAGTGAAACAAGCCCAGGCTAGTTACCCGGTGCTGCCCCGCAAGCCGCCCCCGCTCTCGGTGCTGACGGTGACCGTATCGTTGAGCCTGGCCCCACCTGGCGGGTCTCGGTCAGGGCCCCCACTGGGTGCGCTCAGGGCGGGGTCTGCGCTCTGGAGCCGGGGTGCTGGGTGGGGGCCCCAGGTCCGTGGCCTCAGTGCTCCCCAGAGAGCCAGGCACCACGTGCCCTTGGGTGTCTTAACTTCAGAGGTCTCAGGGCGCCCCCCATTACCCCCCGAGGCGGGGGGCACGGCGAGGGCGGGGAAGAGGGCAGCAGCCGTTTAGGAAAGCGCCCCTTCACCCGGTTGCAGTGGCTCCGTGGGTCGGGGTGAGAACGCGCCCCTGAGGCCAGAGCAGGAGTCACGTGGGACCCCAGTGCTGTGTCGCTGCGCAGAGCGCCGCGTGGCTGTCACCCCCGCGAGGTGCGGGGACAGAGCTCCGCGGGAGAGGAGGTGTCCCGGAGGGAGGAAACAGCAGGCGCTCACCCTCGGCTTGTTGGCACGGCGCTTCCCGGCCCTGCAGGCTGAGGGGCTGCCCTGGTGAACGTGAGCACCCAGACTGGTTCCGGCTCTGAGTGGCAGCCTCCTCCTGGGAGGAAATGTCCTGAAAGGAAGGAAGGCATGGGGCAGACCAGGAACCGCACGGTGATCAGGGGGTCTCCAGGACATCAGGCAGAGGGTCCCGCATGGTGAGATCCAGTGAGATGACCTCCTCAAGAGCCCGGAGGTGCAGAGCGCACCTGGTGGGGCTGGGGTGGGGGCTGGCTAGAAAGGGCAGCAGGAGGGGTCTTCACGGTGGCGGGCAGTCTGGACCCCTCACCCCTCGGCCGCGGTGGTGGCTGCAGGAGTCCATGCCCGAGGCCACGTGCCCCCAGGGCTGGTCTCCGGGTGCTGATGTTGGGTGAGATGTAAGCACCAGGAAATCACGTGGAAGGCACAGGAACCCTTTTGCTGCAGCTTCCTGGAACCTCTTACTATTTCAAAGTCAAAAGCCTCAGCAGTCTCCCCCAGCCCAGTCTGGGAAGACCTGGGCACTGAAAAGAAGGAGCCGTTGAAATCCCGTGTCTACATTTGCAAAGAAGACCAAGACGTCATACCTGTCACCGTGGGAGGAGACATCTGCCCCACAAACTTGGTTTTCCTAAGTGGCAGGATTAAGCATCTCTGCCCCCATGGACACTGCACTTCAGGGCCCCCAGTGGCCCCACTGAAAGGGGCAGCGGGCCAGTGGACGGAACAGAAGCGGATGGAGCAGGGCAGTTGGACAGCCTGTTCCCGGGCCCTGAGTGCGGCGCCGACTCCGGCCAGGGCCATTGGTGGGCTCAGCTCAAAGTTGGGAGCTGACGGTTCTCACGATGGTGGAGCGTCATCCCGCAGGTGGCTCAGAGGTGACGGGGACCAGGAAAGGTGTGCTCTGCCCATCACCCTTCCCCGCATCTCTCAGTCTCCGCATCCCCTGAGAGGGACATCGGGGCCTGAGGGGTCCCCTGCGGGGGAGAGCCGGGCTAACCTGCACAGAGAGGTTTTTCCACTAAGAACAAAGAGTCAGCACCGAGTGAAGCTTCCGGACCTGTGCCGCCCAGGCAGACCCTGGCTGGGACGTAGCTGAGGCTGGAGAGCACGCCGCCTCCAGTGCTCGGGTGAGGCCCCTGCCCCTGGTTGGGGGCCCCTCCTGGAAGCCTCACGTCCTGCTCACCGGCTGCACTGGGGAGCCAGGCACAGGCAGGCGGTGCCCACGGAGGCGGACGGGCTCCTCCAGGAGGCGGGGCCCGAGAAGCGCCAGCACCACCCCCAGCGTGTGGGCCTTGACGGTGCTGAGCAAACCTGCCGCAGAGACGTCCGGGGATATCCACGTGTGGACTGGGCGTGGGGTGACTAAGGGGTTCTCGGTTCTGTCCACGCGATCGTGCGGGCTGTGTCTTCGTGTCTTAGTTTAGGGCAGCGCGGTGTGAGGTCCCTCACGGAGTTGCCTTCGGCCGAAACAGCAGATGAAGCCAATCAAGCACGCGCTCGTGGTCACATCAGAGCCACCAGCGTCTGTCCCTAGGTCATCCTCTTTATCTTCCCGTGTGCGAGACTCTTCACGATCTGATATTCTTTGTAACATGCCGCCAGGGAACCCTCTCGTCTTTATTTGCTTATTTTTTTGGCTATGGCCGCACAGCATGCAGAGTCTTAGTTCCCTGACCAAGGACTGAACCCACGGCCCCTGCACTGGAAGCATGGAGTCTTCGGCACTGGACTGCCAGGGAGGTCCTTCACCCTCTTGTCTTTAGTGGAGAACATGAGCCCTTTGCCAGCTGCAAAGGACGGTGGGGAGTAGGGACTGGCCCCGGCCAGGGTGCCTGCAGGGGGTGTGGGGGGCGCAGGAGGTTCCCCACCCCACCACAGCCTGGTCAGCAGAGTCCTTGCTGTCCCCTTTGCATTTGGCCTTTGTACCCTCACGAGCCACAGCAGAACCTTTTGGAACAAGATGGGGTGAAAAACTTTTTTTAACTTGGAAAATATCAATTCATTAGTAAAATTTTGTTTCATTCATGTGTGTGTATGAAACCTCTTTCCAGCTTTAAGAGCCAGAATTGTCTTCCTGGATGGGTGTGTGCTCATCTGCTTCGGTCACATCTGACTCTGCGACCCTATGGACCACAGCCCGCAGTCGCCTCTGTCCATAGGATTCTCCAGGCAAGAACACTGGAGTGGGTTGCCGTGCCCCCTCCAGGGGATCTTCCCACCCAGGGATGGAACGCACATGTCTTACGCCTCTTGCATTGGCAGCTGGGTTCTTTACTACTGGCACCACCTGGGAAACCCAAAGTCTTCCTGTTTCTTCCCAAAGAGAAATCTTCCAAGTTTTCATTATTAAAAAAATATATATTACAGATTCACAATTTAAAAACCAAATCATGGGACTTCCCTGGGGTTCAGTGGTTAAGAATCTGCCTTAATGCCAGGGGATGCGGGTTCGATCCCTGGTCGGGGAACCAAGAGCCCACGTGCTGCAGGGCAGCTGAGACCAGGACAAAACTGAGGCTGCGCACCACGACTGAGACCCGACACGGCCAGATATGTTTTTTAAAAAATCAAATCATGCAGCAAACTACCAGAATAAAATCGCAACTGAGTGTCTCCTTAAGGCCATCTCTGAGTGAGCCTGTAACACTTTGGGCACAAGCTCCTGGCTCCTTCTCTCTAAGGGTGTGCGTTTACAGACACACCCCATGTCAGGCACCCCTCGCTCTGCACAGAATAGACAGGATGTTTTCTGATATCAATATACTGCGATTTTCCACTTCCTCTGTGTGTCCACATGTCTTGTGTTACGAGAGCATCATGACCTGGGTGCCACCACCATGGGGAGGCACATGGGTGCTTCTGGGGCCCAGGCTCCCCCTCTTCTACCAGCCCTGTGGGCTGTTCACTGAGCAACGGTCCCCCCAAGAGGCGAGGGCCAGGGTCCCCTCCAGGGCCAGATTGCTTAATTTAAATCCATCTGTGGCTGTGATGTGAGGAGCGGGGCAGAAAATACAGTCAGAGTGCAGGCAGGTGAGGATGGCTGCCTGATCTCAAGAAAGACGTGAAAAGACTGGGTGCAGTTTCCAAAGAGCCGCTGCGACGAGGCCAGCTGCAGGGGGTTCCGGTTCCTGCTTCTGTTGGGGAGTCCAAGACCCAGTGCCTGAGATCTGAGATGTTAGACCCAGGCAGGGGGCTTGGGATGGCAAGGCTGGCATCACTCTGAGCCCGACACCTGCCCATCACACCCACGGGCAGGTGGGGACACGGCTTGCCGCCTGGCCCAGCGAGTACCCCGGGGCACCGGCCCAGGCTCACCTCCCAGTGGGACTCCCAGGCGCTATCTTTAGGCCATGAGCCACCCTGAGCTATTTGCAGGTCCTGGAATGCGGCTGGGGTCATCAGAACAGACACTTGAGCAAAATGTTTTTATATATTAATACATTGCCTGCATTGAACTGCATTCCCTAGCATCACACAATGTTAGCACTAAAAGGTTATCTGAAAGATCACTCACCTCCTTTAGTAGATGAGGAAACTACTGTCCAAGACGGTGAAAGTCTTTCTCAAGATCATAAATCCAGGACAGGGTGACTGGATGGTTCATGATTTACAAGGAACAGTGGTCCCAATGTCAGCAGGTAAAACGAAAGTCTGGGGCCTCCCTGGTGGCTCAGAAGGTAAAGAATCTGCCTACAATGCATGAGACCTGGGTCTCGTCCCTGGGTCAGGAAGATCCCCTGGAGAAGGGAATGGCTACCCACTCTAGTATTCATGCCTGGAGAAGTCTACGGACAGAGGAGCCTCGCCGGCTACAGTCCATAGGGTCGCACAGAGTCAGACAAAACTGAGCAACTTAACACTTTCAGGACAAAAGTTAACGCTGGACAAGGCTCTAAATCACTCCTAACATGTAATATAGACACACAGCATCCCCACGCGAGTCCAGCAGAACATTTTCATCTAATACGGAAATGCTGCTTTTTCTTCCATTGAATCCCAGATAAAGCCGTTGGCTTGTTTTTAAGGGGCTAAGTTGCACAGGGGAATGGGGAGACAGAATAAGAAATACCTTTGACTGAAGGGACTTACACACACACCCCCCTGGGTTGTGGGGAGTAGCACTGTTACGATCTTTGGATGTAAAAAGTGCTTTGGATAGCCCACCTTTCCTTTATACTTCTACTTGTCTCCTAGTTGCATGCTTTTTTTAAAGATTTTTTTAAATGTGGGCCATTTTAAAAAAATACTGAATTTTTATAATACTGCTTCTGTTTTATGTTTTGGTTTTTTGGCTGTGAGGCAGGTGGGAGCTTAGCTCCCTGACCAGGGATTGAACCTGCCCTCTCTGTGGTGGAAGACAAAGTTGTAACCACTGGACCACTGGGGAGGTCTGTGATTTCCGCTTTAATGTATTAATATCACATACAAGTTGCACAGTCCTTGTTGGGCTTGATGACTTCTCTTATTGTCCCTGCTGTAGTTGATACTGCTGATCATGTTATCAGTAAGTCTTCACCTTAACCAAAAGCAGCCACAGCAAAACCAGGATCAACAGAAACGCCACACCCTAGGCTGTATGTCTCGGGACTGTGCAAGAGTAATGACAAAGAAAGAACTACTCATCAGACCTAAATTTGGATAGTCATTTACACTTAACTGTATTCTGAGAGTATTGTATTTGTTCCAAGGTAGCTCAAAAACCTTTAAAATTGCCCTTGAGGAAGTGGGAAAAACAATCTCATTGTAACAAGAATATACACAGGGACTTCTCGGGTGGTCAATGGATGAGTCCGCCGGCCAATGCAGGGGACACAGTTCGAGCTATTGAGGGAGCGTGCCACAACTACTGAGCCGGAGCTCTAGGGCCCACGAGCTGCAGCTGCTGAGCCTGCCCTGGAGCCTGTGCAGCACGAGAGGAGCCGTCGCAATGAGAAACCCTCACCCTGCAATGAAGCGTAGCCGCTGCTCACTGCAGCTAGAGCAAGCCCGCACACAGCAGCAGAAACCCAGCCCTACCACAAATAAGTAACATTTTAGAATTTATATTAAAATAAGAATATATATACAGACGTGAAACAGGGAGATAGGGGATCTGGAAACCTGTGATGGTGCTCGCCTCTGGTAGCTGAAAATACAGAAACTATCTGCAAGAATAAGAGCAAGAAAAGTCAGCACAGAGAACCCTTTAAATTCAGTCATGCTTTCCTTTCCAAAACGGATTAGACTCAACTCGTAGCAGTTGAGCTTCTTAAGTAACGTGGCCTCGAGAAAGCCCTTTCACCTCCTTCTGTGGATCTATCTGTTACCTCCTATAGACGCTAAGCCATGTTAATACATCTCTTTATTTCATCAGAGACGACAGCAAGTTAGGTGTCCACCCTAGCACCTAAAACTCTGGACTAAAGAGTCCTAAGTAAAAATAGTCATTTAAAAAAAAAAAAAAAAGTTTCATGTAAAGTTACCCAGGGACCCTAATGCAGATGTAGTATTTGAATTCTTTAGACACAAATGCAGCAAAATGTGTCAGTAACTAAGTTGCATCCTTTGTAATTCTTTGAATTTTTTTGTTTTTATATTTCAAAACAAAGTCCTTTGTTTAGCTTGTGAGCATAGTAATTAGATAATGTTTCAGATATCATTTTTGGAGCACAGGACTAAAAAACAACTAACTATTAGACAGCAGCCCACCAGGCTCCCCCGTCCCTGGGATTCTCTAGGCAAGAACACTGGAGTGGGTTGCCATTTCCTTCTCCAATGCATGAAAGTGAAAAGTGAAAGTGAAGTCACTCAGTCATGTCCGACTCTTAGCGACCCAGTGGACTGCAGCCCACCAGGCTCCTCTGTCCATGGGATTTTCCAGGCAAGGGTACTGGAGTGGGGTGCCATTGCCTTCTCCGACTATAATAAGGGACTTATATGAGGGTAATGTTTTCTTAATACATGGCTTCCCAGGTGGCTCAGTGGTACAGAATCCACCTGTCAATGCAGGAGACACAAGATCCGGGGTTCCATCCCTGGGTTGAGACAATCTTCTGGAGGAGGAAATGGCAACCTGCTCCAGTATTCTTGCCTGAGAAATTTCATGGACAGAGGAGCCTGGTGGGCTACAATCCACGGGGTCACAAAGAGTCGGAGGCAACTGAGTGCACACGCATGAATTGTATTTCTGAACTTGAGTAGGGATACTGTGAACTGTTTGGTCATATGTTAAATAAAATATTTTGTGTTTTTAAAAAGATTCCTGATATTACTCGATTCTTTCTCATGAGCCCTAAATATAATTCTGACTTTATTTCTCAAAACGATCTTCATCGTCTTTTAGTGGAAAATGTCACTTCATCAATCCGTTAGCAATTAAACTCCTGCTTTGGCTTGATTTTATTTTTTAAAGAGGATCTATGGAGACAGAGGCGGCCATGAGATGTCGCCACAGCCCGGAACCCCCAGAAGCTGAAAGAGGCAGGAAGGATCCTCCCTGGGAGTCCCCTGGAGGTAACTGAGCCCTGTGATACCTTGATTTCTGCCTTCCAGCCTCCAGAACCGTGAGAGCACACAAGGCTGTTGTGTTTTCTAAGCCCCACAGTTTGTGTCCCTTTGTTGTGGCAGCCACAGGAAGTTGGGACAGCATTCTCAGTCCTGATACCGACAGAAAGGCTTTGGACAAGGTCGTCCACCTTCCCACCAATTCACTAAAGCGACCTGGAGAAGGACAGGCTGCCTCACTGCAGCCAGTGGAGCGAGGACCAGGTCCAGTGGTCAGCCCACAGCCTGCCCAACCAACTAGTGCTGGTGTGGTGGGGGCTCCACCAGCTCCCTGCCACCTGCACTGACCACCAAACATCTGGGCAGGGCCAGACCCAGTGGCCTCGTGAATATGAGTCTTTATTAAACAGGAGGAGGAAGACCCCCTCACCTGAAAATTCTGGGGTTCTTTTCTGTTGCCGTTTACGCCTCCTCCCCCAGCTCTGCCCCATCCTTACCGAAAGCAAAGCAAGGTCACTGCAGAAAAGTCAGAAAAGCCAAGTAAGGCTTGGGATCCCATACCTGCTCCCAATACAGATGCAGGTCCCTACGTTGGGGGTCACACCTGGGCACCCGCTGGCCACCCTGTGGTTAGTGACCGTATGTCCTTAATAGTCCCTCCAACAGGAGCCTCTAGATGGTTTCCAACTTTCGCCCCATGAAATTTGCTCAAAGTTAGAACCTGTTTCAGGAGCAGGCTCATTCAAAGACAGGAATGTTTCGGAAGAAAGGGACAAAAACGACCCCTCAACTGAAGAGAGCGCCCAGAAACACACTCTGAAGCCCGGGCCTGTGGCATGTGGGCTTCCACCGAACTGTCATCTCATCTCACTAAAGCGCTTTTTAAGTTTTCCAGGAACTGCGTTGTGGGGAGGCCGGGGTCGGTACCCCAACCCCAGCGGCCCAGCCCTTCCTCTGGTCGGGGAGGTCAGCCAGGCCAGAACCAGTCTGAGACACTGGGCGCGGGCCTGTGCGCTGCCCTGGGAGAGCCCGTGAGTGTGCGGGGTAGGGTAGGGAAGGAAGAGGGGACCCACGAGCCAAGCCCTGCAGGCAGGACGAGCCTGGGGACCTGAGGGGGTAGACCTGGGCCAGGGGATCGCGGAGGTCGGCGGGGTCAGCGCGCGTTCCTGGGAGTGGAGCTCAATCCGAGGTACCAGGGGGCGCGGGAGGAATCCGAGACATTGCCCAGGCCCCCGGGGGGCCGGGGAGGGGAGAGGGGTGCGCCCGAATCGGGGGTAGGGGGCTGCACAGGCCAGGGGTTGGGCGATTGGGGTGGGGAATGGACTGTGCAGGCAGGGGTGGGTGGGTGAGGGGGCGAAAGGGGTGGCGCCCGGGTTGCTTAGAGGGGTGCGCGGCAGCAAGCTTCCTCCACGTGGGCCCCGCGCGCCCCCGCCCCTTAAAGAGGCGGAAGGAGCGCGCCCGCGCGCCCTGGTGACGCCACACGCCCTTATTTGCATGAGCGCGCGGGTCTCGGCGACGCGTCCCCAGGACTGCCTCCGATTGGCTGTCGCCGGCGGCGCCGAAGCGTAGCGGACTCGCGCCGCACTGGTCCAATAGCAGCCCATTTTGCTCGAGGAGGGCGGTGACAGCGGACTCGGCCAATGGGTGGCGGCGTTGTTGGCGGCCACGGCGGCGCAGTCCCGGAGCGAGCGAAGCCCAGACGGCTGCCGCTACTGCCGCAGGAGGCGCGAGGTGCGGCGGCGAGGGCTCGGCCGGGTAACGCTTTTGTTGGGGCCGGCGGGGCCGGGGCCGGGCTGGCGGGGGCCGCGCAGGAGGCCATCTCGGGGAGCCGCGGTGCCAGGGGCGGGGCCGGACCCGGAGTGGGGAGCGGGCGGGCGGGAGCGGAGCCCGCGGGGAGGCGGGCAGGGCCCGGCGGGCGGCCGGGAGGCGGCGGCAGGTGTCCGCGCGGCCCGAGGGTCAGGAGCGCTTTGTTCCCGCGCGGCCCCCGCCAGCCCGCCCGCCGGCCCTGCGATGTCCCGGGGGAGGTTGAGGCCACGGGCCGGGCCGCGAGCGCCCGGGGGAGCGCGGAGCCTCCCGGGGCCTTTGTTTTCGGCCCCGGAGCCCTTCCCCGGGGCGGAGTGACCGCGATTCGCGGCCGCCGGGGGCTTCGGGCCCGGGTTTGCTGGCGCGGCGGCGCTTTTAGCGGTCCTGGCCGTCGTCGGGGCCGGGCGGCCGCGTCATTCTGCAGGCGGGGAAGCGCTGCCGGAGACGGTGACGGCAGTCACAGCGGTGTGCCTGTTGGTACCTGACTGCCTACCCGCGTTCCCCTCCCTCCCCAGTCCTCTGTTTCCCGAATGCTTTCTGTGCGTCCCAGCAGAGGGCCGCCCGGTCGCGATCAGACTTCCTTCCCATCGTCCGCAGTGACTCCGGGTCTGGGTTCAGCATGAAGCCTTTTGGGCCCCGAGGAAGGCGGGGGTCGGGTTCCTGGCCAGGCGTGCCCATACCCTCCCTTGTCTGCGGGCCTGTGGTTCATATGCCCCCCCCCCCCCCCCCACCTTAACCCGTCCTGGTGGTTCAGTGGTGAAGAACCCATCTGTCCGTGCGGCAGGCCCCGATTCGATCCCTGGTGCGGAAGATCCCCTGGGGAAGGAAACGGAAACCTCCCTCCAATATTCTCATCTGGGAAATCCCACGGTCAGGGAGGCCTGGTGGGCCCCAGTCCACGGGACCGCAAAGAGTCGGGCATGACCGAGCCACTGAACAACAGCAACGCTGTGAAGTATAAGAATAGGCACCCGAAAGTTCTCAGAATGAGTCGTTGAACTAAGTTGTCTTCTTTAAAATTACTGTCTTTTTTTTTTTTTTTAAGTAACTGTTCCTCTTAAGTGATTAATAGTTGTCCTACACACCAGGACCTCTGATAGTCTCTTGGCTTGCGTTGACTCATTTCAGAAGTCTAATGACTTTTGAGATAAGACTGTTGTTTTCCCCTGTAACCACTCAGGAAGCTTGAGGCCCTGAGAGGGTTAAGTAAAGTGGTGTTTGCAGGGTGACAGAACTTGGGTTAAAATGCAAGCAGTTTTGTTTTTAAATTTTTTAAATTTATTTAGGCCTAGGGGGTCTCCATTGCTGCAGGAGGGCTTTCTCTAGTGTTTTGGGGGAGGGTGCTCTCCAGTGGTGTGCGGGCTCCTCACTGCAGTGGCTTCTTTTGCTGTGGAGTTGGGGCTTTTGGGCACAGGGCTTGGGTAGTTGCGCTTCCCAGGCTCTAGAGCACAGGGTCAGTAGTTGTGGCGCACGGGCTCAGTCGCTTCACGATGTGTGGGATCTTCCCAGACCAGGGGTTGAACCCGTGTCTCCTGCATTGGCAGGTGAGTTCTTGACTAGTGAGCCACCTGGGAACTTGGCCTAACTTTACAGCTTCTCTGTAGAGAGGATGAAAAGTTTTAATAAGCTGTTTTTATTATTGCAGTGAGCCTTAACTGCGGAGAAGGCAATGGCAACCCACTCCAGTACTCTTGCCTGGAAAATCCCATGGACGGGGGAGCCTGGTGGGCTGCTGTCTATGGGGTCGCACAGAGTTGGACGTGACTAAAGTGACTTAGCAGCAGCAGAGCCTAACTGAAGTCTAGGTTTTGAGGATTTAAGCTGGTTGATTATTTCCAGCTCCAGATTCTGTGATTCCACAGAATGCTAAGTGCTCTCCATAGTAGAATCTGGAAATGATTACAGACAGCGATTAATGATAGCTAGTGGGATTAATAATATGCTAACATAAAAAAGACTTTGCAAGAAAGAAAGATGGTGTTACGAGTAGGAATACATTTAAAAGATTGAGTGCTAAAGTGGAGGAGGGTGGCTTAAACATTAGCGTTATCTATTAGTGGTTAACTTGTTAAGATAGAGTTGACAGGAGAAGGAAATTGTAGAAAATGAATTTTCTCAATTTATTAGCTGCTTTTTTTTAAACTTGTTTTGTGATAGGGAAATTTTTTTCTTTCATCTTTCGAAGGTAAAGTATCCTATTTGTTCTGAGATTTGGGGATTGATTGAAGACTTGGTCAACAAAAATACCATTGGAAGACTTAATTTCCTATAGAATGAAGTGACAAAGGGAGATCGTTTTATAGATAAAATAAATTGTGACTATTTTAAGTTTATTTAGGAAAGCTTTCACTGGAACTTTGAGGTCTCTTCTCATGGAAAGATGAGAGTAATTATTCTCAAAATAGTTATTTATAATTATATAAAATAATTTGAACACTATAGTGCTGTCTTAAACACCAGTTACTACTTTGTAGTCTTTTTTTTGACCCATGTTACTAATTCAGAATGTCCACTGTTATTTGTGCCTCTGTATTTCAAATTAACATCTAAATACTTTTGTGACTTTTGCATTATTTTTGAAAATACTGTATAGAATGGTGATTGGAGACATTAAATTCTTCCCAATAGTTGATTCTTATCACTTTTGGTTTGATAGCTTTAGTAAACCAAATTCTGGAAAGGATACTTAGGTTTTAGGATTGTTGCCCTCTAAAAGTATACAGATACTGTACTGTGAATTGACCATTAAGATTATCAGACCTTTCTGTGATATTTTCTGTGGAGAGAGTTTAATCTGAGACCATGATTTTGTAGCAGTTGAGGGCTTAGAGTTGGTATGTGTTCGTCAGTGCGTTACAGCCTGTGAATTCTTGCTTGAATCTTTAGTTAAACTATTTCCATTAACCTGTCAGGATTTTTACCAGCTTCTTAATATTGAAAGCATTATTAATTCCGTGTCTGCAACTTGTGGCCAACTAGGGTTAAAATTGAAATCCTTCCCCTTTTTTTTTTTGAGCAAGTAGATAGTCTTCTAGCATCAGGAGGTGTGACCTCAAATGTAAATCCATACATGGACTGATAGAGTTCAAAATTACTTACATTCAGTTACTTTTCTTCCTTTTTGTTCATTGTCCACAGTTTTAAAATGGTTTAAGATTGTTTTGATTGTGTTGTACTTTTTGAAAGTTTTGCCAGAGAACCAAGGGTGGTTTTCTGTTTTTTTTTTACATGGGTAGTGTCTGTGACCAGTGGGTGGTTTAAATTCCCAAAGCCCTAAAGGGCCATCAGCTGTATGAAACAGGGAAAACTGGTGCTCTAAGTGATGGCATGTTTGAATAATAAGGCGGTGTTGAGGAGCTTGTAGGGAGATTGGTCTGGGACTGCTGTTTGGGGAGTGCTTACTTTTTTGTTTTTTTAAAGGAAGAGGTGTTTAGGCGGACAGTATTAGGTGGGTGCAAAAGTGATTACGGTTTAATATTAGGTTGGTGCGAAAGTAATTATGCTTTTCATTGTTAACTTTGCCATCTGACACTGGTATACGTTCTAAGCTAAATGTGGTAATGTTATACATCATTTTAATGTGCATTTCTTGCTTTATGTTTTTTGCTAATGACTTATTACTTGTGGTTTATTTTATATTTAGACTATAGAAATACTAGATAAAAAGCAAATTTGAGAGTTTTTTTTTAATTTGACTTCAAATGGGCTGTAAAGCAGCAGAGACAACTTGCAGCATCAACAACGCATCAGCAACTAGGAGGTGCTCCCGAGCACAGTGCTTTGCTGGCTCAAGAAGTTGTGCAAAGGACACCGGAGCCTCGAGGACGAGGAGCGTGGTGGCCGGCCATTGCAAGTTGACGACTAGAGTTGAGAGCATCATTGAAGCTATTCCTCTTGCAACTACACGGGAAGTCGCTGAAGAACCCAGCGTCGAGCATACTGTAGTCATTCGGCATTTGCAGCAAACTGGGAAGGTGAAAGAGCTCGTTAAGTGGGTGCCTCATGAGCTGATTGCAAATCAGAAGAATTGCAATTTTGGTGTGTTGTCTTAGAATGTAACAGCAACAAACATTTCTTGATCAGATGAAAAGTGGATTTTATACAACTACTGGCGATGACCAGCTCAGTTGGTGAACCGAGAGGAAGCTCCAAAGCACTTCCCAAAGCCAAACTTGTACCAAAAAAAGGTCATGGTCCCTGGTAGTCTGCTAATCCACTACAGCTTTCTGAATCCCGACGAAACCATTACATCTGAGAAGTACGCTCAGCAGATTGATGAGATGCACCAAAAACGGCAGTGCCTACAGGCGGCGTTGGTCAGGAGGAGGAGCCCAGTTCTTTTCCGCGACAGCTTCTGACTTCACGTTGATACAGCCAACACGTCAGAAGTTGAGTGACCTGGGCTATGAAGTTTTGCCTCATCTGCCATATTCACCTGATCCCTCGCCGACTGACTACCACTTCTTCAAACATCTGGACAACTTTTTGCAGGGAAGGTGCTTCCACAACCAGCATTAGGCAGAACATGCTTTCCAAGTGTTGATTAGATCCTGAACACAGATTTTTTTACTCTGGAGAAATAAACCAACTTATTTCTCGTTGGCAAAAATGAGTTGGTTGTAATGGTTCCTGTTTTGATTAATAAAGATGTGTTTGAGCTTAATTATAATGATTTAAAATTTAGGATCCAAGACATCAAGTGCTTTTGTATCAACCTAATAAAAGGCTGGTATTACTTAGACCGCTCTACCACTGGGGTGACTTCAGAAGTAGAAGGTAGCTGGTGCAGGGTTACTGCAGGAATCGCTCTCCTCCAGCATTGCTCAGTCTGCACACTGCCTCCTGGCTCAGTGAGCATGGCTTCCTAAACTGCACTTATGAGGTTTTCTTCTTGAGCGCTGCTGTTACTAACGGGCAGCGAAGAGTTTTGTGTTGGACTGTTCGTGGGATTTTCAAGAGGTAGTTTATGATGCTGTGTATTTGTTTTTGTTTGACAGCTTTTGGTTTTCTTCCGTGTCCTCTTCAGAGAAAGCAGGGCTGCTTTACATTGTTTGCCATTGAATTTTAAATTTCATGAGTATTTAGTAATCAGAGAGGCGGTGTATTTCTGTAGGGACAAAACTACAAAAGATCACTTCATGAACTCTACCTTTTGATCTTGGCAATTCACTGTGTAGCCTTAATTTTCCTCCTAAAAATATACTTTGTCAGCTGTTACGAAAGGTGCTTCCATTCTGGATCTGTGGGACTTTTTTTTTTTAAATGAACAGTGCAGAATCTGCCTGCGATGCACGGGACCAGGGTTTGATCCCTGGATTGGGAAGTTCCTCTGGAGAAGGGAATGGCAGTCCACTCCAGTATTCTTGCCTGGAGAGTTCCATGGGCAGAGAAGTCTGGTGGGCTACAGTCCGTAGGGTCACAAAGAGTCAGACACGACTGGGCGACTAAGAGAGAGACACACACACACACACACTGTGCATTTTATTCTTATCCCCAAAAGCCTGTTCGAAAACAAGCTAAAATGATTTCTGTGTAATAGTTGTGTGGAGTGGTAGAAAGAGCAAGTGTACAATTTAAATATGTGCACAGGTTTTAAGAATGAAGTTGGGATGTCCTAATTTAAAACATTAGTACTTGTTTATCCAGCTTCCCAGGTGGCTCAGTGGTAAAGAATCTGCCTGCCAGTGCAAGAGATGCGGGTTTGATCCGTGGGTCAGGAAGATGCCCTGGAGAAGGAAATGGCAACACAACCCACTCCAGTACTTTGGAAATCTCATGGACAGAGGAGCCTGGCAGCCACAGTCCATGGCGTCGCGGGAGAGTTGGAGCCCGACTTAGACAGCAAACAGCAACGACAGCAAGCACTGCTCCCCAGTTACCGTGAAGTAGCTTTCCCTGATTTTCATCTGTCTGTTCGTCCGTGAATGCCATCTCTGCTAGGTAGTTCTAGGGTTCTGGATCCTGGGGTGTTTTATTGCACTGAATAAAACAGATGAAAGACCTTGCCCTCACCTGTTTCCACAGTGGGAGACAGTTACGTTAGATAGGGATCGGTGCGTTTGAAAACAGGAGTAGAAAGAAGGAATAGGGACTTGGGTGTTTGCAGTTTGAAATAAAGGAGACAGTGTTACTGACAAGGTGACAAGACCTTGGATTAAGAAGAGTTTGAAATGTTTGGCTCATTCAGTCATATACAAAGAATTGCAGAGAAGAGAGTGTGGAGGAGGAAATTGGAGCTATAGCAATGAAGAACCACTGTGCCTCCAGTAAAAATAGGCTGTTTTGGTTAAGGAAAGGAAACTTTTTTACTTTCTTTGTGAAAACTGAGGGCTTGGTCTGGAGCAAGCTTCTGAAGAGACAGTCTGCCCTTGTCTCGTGGACAGAGGTAACTTCCTGTGTGTCTTGAGAACCTGCCTAGGAGAGGCTTCGAGTGTGCAGGGTCCCTGCTGTTGTGCTGTACACAGGCAGCTCGTGGCGGACCGTCCCTCAGCAGCGGGGAGTGCTTGAGTGCAGTGGGTTGCCTGGTCCTTGCCTTCTGCCTAGTCCTGTGCTGGACCCAGGGATGGCTGCGTTGAGCAGGTAGATAAACCTTGGCCTTCGTGGAACGTGGTCTTCAGTGGGAAGGCAGACATGGGTCATCTGTCAGCCGCCGAGTCGTGTCCGGCTCTTTGCAACCCCATAGACTGCAGCTCCCCAGGCCCCCTGTCCTTCACTGTCTCCAGGAGCTTGCTCAAGTTCATGTTCTTTGAGTCGGCGATGCCGTCCAGCCGTCTCATCCTCTGTCATCCTCTCCTGCCCTCAGTCTTTCCCAGCATCAGGGTCTTCTCCGGTGAGTTCGCTCTTTGCATCAGGTGACCAGAGTACTGGGGCTTCAGCTACATTGAATCATTTATCCATTCTTTTTCTAAAAAGCATGCGAGTAAAAAGCTTCAGACATTTACAGAAGTTGTGGTTCCCGCATACACCACTGACACTTGGTGACAGAAATTAGACAGAAATTAACTACCTGCCACTTGTAGTTCATCTGTAAACATGTAATACATATGGTTTTTTAAATAATTTTTTGATCATGACAAAAGAAAAAGTGCATGTAAGATAGTCGTTACACATGTTTGAAATCAGCTTGAACATAATTTTAAGACTACTTATATGAGTGTAGGACATGGACAGTTTTTTTTTTAACTGCTAAGAGATTACAAGTATACTGAAGAGTATGTTGATTTACAAAGACGTCTTCTGTTGTTCCAGCTATTTACATTAGTGATCTGATTGTTTGCTCTAGATGTGTTTTCACTTACTGGCTGGCACGGTGAATCCAACAGTTAACTCCCTGAACTAAGGCGTGCAGTGACAGAGACTCTCCTGGTCCGGCTCTGTACAGGGGCCAGGGTTTGTGGGTGGAGGCGTTGGGATGTCCTGGGGGTAGCGTCCTGATTCCTTCTTGAAACAGAGTGGCTTCTCTGCCCTGGGCCAGAACGTGGCCTGGTAACCCTGGAGGGCTGATGGGGCTCCACCTCAGGTGGGTAGAGTGGGGTCAGCAGCCCTCAGGCTTTTATGTGAACCAAGTGTTTGTGCTGTGGGGTTCATTTGACGGCCACCCTAGTTTAATAAGAATTGTGGACTCTGGTGAAATTCTGAAGTCTTACAGAAATACATTGATTACATTTAAGTTCATTTTAATCGTTCAGTTATGGGAAGATACTGAGGACCTTTGAGTTAAGATAGGTAATACATGTATAAACAGGTTTGGTTATGTGAGGGCCGACCACATTCCCCAGTTCACACTTTGTCCCTTGAGAGTGGCCCAGTTTGAAATTACGGAATTACTCTCTAACTATGGGCTAAATGTTGTCAGTTAAAAATTAAGAATTTAAAGTTACATTGGATAATTTACAACCAAAATATTTTCCCCTATGAAAAGTTTGGGGTAAAAAAATAATTTTAATCCATAAATAGAATTGTGAGGTGTCTTATATAAATAGCAAAACATTCATTTGTGTAATCATGGAAATTTGCATGCCAATCCAGATTTAGAGTTAGAGGCTCAGGGTTTTTGTTTGACCCTGGAAGGGAAACTGAACTGCTATGTTCTTTTGAAATTTTAGAATATTCTATTGCCTGGTATTCCTTTCATATTTCAACTTAGTTGCCTTTTAAAAGTAAGAGATCTTTTTGATGAGGTTTGGAGCTGTGTTTTCATAAAATTAATATTAAACTCAGTATGCTAACATTTGAAACGAATGGATGGTTATATTTCTTAAACCTGCAAATTTGGTAATTCCTTATAACTTTGTATTTTAAGAAAGTTTTGTTAAAATAGTGGTGATGAAGGTTGACTAACTGAACTCCCGCTTGTTTGTAACATGTCACCACACTAGGTGATTGTTTCTTAGATGAGGGTAGTCATCTTTACAGTAACCTGGTTTGTATGTTTTATGGCAAGCGATAAGTAGGATCTAACAGCGTATTGTAACAGCAGAGGGAGGCCCGGAGTAGACCATGTACTGGGCCCTTCTGGGTTTCATTCCATCTTCAAGGCCGCCTCTCAGGTGGGCCCTGGTTATGGATGTTGGAACCGAGGTTACACAGCAGGAAATGATAGGAATGGTTTTCAAACCCAGATCAAAACCAGATTGCTTTGTGTGTGCTCTGTGTTCAGTGTGGAGTTCTGGGTTTGTGTTGTTTTGACCTCGCAGTATTTTCCATTTTTTTAAACTCATTATCTTGTTTGTTGTTCTTTCCTTGATTCGGTGCCTTCTGGGGGCATGGGGAATGTTCTGTTGTGTTTAATTCTAACTGCTGGGTCGTCGCGTCACCCAGAATAGGGTCTCTGTATCAGTGTGGGGTCGCGTTGGAGTGGTGGCGTCCTGGGGCGAGCCGAGCATCTTTGGCCTCTGTCGTCAGGAGGGCGTTTGTCCATGACCAGATGTTTATCGTCAGCTGCTGTCTCAGTCCTTGAGACTACGGTGTGGCCGGCGGGGCGGGGGCGTGGCCGGCGGGGCGGGGGCGTGTTTCACACTCCGTCTGCGGAGGGAGGTGTCTTGGGTGCTGCTGCACCGCTGGCCCCGACCCTGACTGAGCGGTGCGTTGTCACCTGTTCCAACAGTAGCAGCCGCCATGTTGAATTGAGCATTGGGAGTGGCAGCAGGAAGTGAAGTCTGAGGTGGGGGTGGTTGGGAAAGGTCACCAGGGTCTGAATTTGAAATCTGCAAGGATTTTCATCTAAAATGGAATCAAAGGATACGAATGGGAAACTCATGCCTGCGCCCTCAGGAATATGAAAGTTAAAGACTGTGAGACTGATTTCCCGAAATTGCCCGATTCACAGAAGATCGAGCCTTGTGCTCTGACCAGTCGGCATCTGCCAGCACTCTCTGTCCATCTTCAAGTCAGTGAACTTCAAGTCAGTGAACTCCTCACTGGATTTTCCTCTTTTGCACCCTGTGCCCACAGAAGCAGCCTGCCCTCAGCCTTCAGACTTGATGTCGCTCACTTCTGCTTGCATGTTCCACATGCAGTTCCTCGGCTCTCCCAAATAAACTGGATTTCTGGTAACTTGAGCTGGCCTCAGTTTGCCTCATTTCTGGTAGGTTGTCATTACATGGTGTGAGAAGTGGGCTCCAGAGGAGACACCCGCCAAGGAGCGACCCCTTCCAGTGAGCAGGGGACCCCAGCGAGCCCTTGGTGCCCTTCCTCCCGCAGGCCTCCGTGACTTCGTCTGGGAAGTCTCCTCTCGGATCCCAAGCCCCTCCTTTTGGATGAGCTCTCTGACTGTATTTGGGGTCTTGGTAGGGACAGGTTGTCTGGTGAGGGCTGTTTCATTCTGAAGTCAAAAGCAGGATCCCGGTCATCTGAAGGTTCTAAAAGTGGCCCCTTCAGGAACTCTGATGTGTTTAAGGGTCTTTCCACTTACAAATGTGCAGATTTTTAACTAAATGGATCAGTCTTACTAAGGATAACTGAATTCCAAGGAACCTTTGATCTCCCCAAACTTATTTTTCTCCAAACCAAGTTAGAAAACCGCAGCTACCAGATGAGGCCATCCACACAGAGTAGTTACGGTAATTGTTCTCTGGAGCCTTCTAAATGTGTTCGGGATCATAAAATTGCCTCCTTACCAAATACTGTTTCCAAATGGAACCTAGTAAACAACAAGAGGTGGGGCTGTAAAGCGTTGGAGGCCTCTTCTTCAGCGTGAGCTGAGGCCCCTCCTACCCTGCTGCTCCATCTCCTCTGTATCTCTCTGCTCAGTCGTGTCCGACTCTGTGACCCCATGGACTGTAGCCCACCAGGCTCCTCTGTTTGTGGGATTTTCCAGGCAAGAAGACTGGAGTGGGTTGCCATTTCCTTCTCCAGTATCTCTCTTTGCTGCTGCCTCTTTATCCTCCCGCCCCCTCTTACCCGAACTTCCTTTCTTTCCTGTCACTGAAACCTCACCAGCCAAGCCCATTAAGACTTTCCCTTTCAGAATTAGACCTGAGGATCCTACTAAATCATAGCAAGTTTCCTACACCCCATGGGCACAGGTCAAGCTTAAGGCTGCATGGACTTTCCCAAGGTAACAGCATCCTCGTAGACCCGGGGGAGGAGTTCAGTACTGGGTCCCTGATTTGCCAGCTTGGCCCTCCGGCCTCTGTCAGTCAGGCCATGTGCTTGTCTCGGATAAGTCAGGCCTAATGCTAGACTAAGGCAACCAGCTGAGAAAACCCTGAACGATCCCTGAAGCTTAAATGAAACCAACTGCCAGCCCTTTGATGTGACCAAGCTGCGGTACAGCCGAAAACGTGCACAGAGCCTGGAGCCGGCCCCCAGTTCCTGGGCTGGAGTGCAAGGCAGTTGTGCACCCAGAGGCCTGCCGTGTCCATCCGTGGCTATTATAGCAGGCTCCAAATTGTTCTCGGAGGCAAGTCAGGCTTCTCTGTGCCAATGCTGAGTCCACAGAGGTGGCTTCTAATTCCATGTTTGTAAGTGACCTAACCAGAGACTTACCCTGTTGGAACAACCTGTATAGAATTGGAGACAGTGTCTACCTTGGTCTTGTCAATCTGGCCAGTCAGTTGGCCTGGATCCCTGAAGATGACACCAGAAGAAAGATAGCTCCAGCAGATGGAGACTCAGGGCGGGTCTGGCCTCCAAGAATCCACAGCCAAACCCACCCGTGCAACGCCTCCAAGGACGCCCAGGCTGCCGTGTCCCGCCGGTGAGGAGGCGGGGAGACAGGGCCTTCCCGGGCTGGTGGGCCAGGGAGGCTCTGTCCATGCCCAGCAGCTCCCCCTCGCAGAGGTGCAAGCGTTCCAGCAGGACCCGGTTCTCTCCCAGACTGGGCCACACACTCGTCCTTGCCATGCCCATTGACCTACCAGAAAGCCGACGGCCCAGGCAGGGGTGTGTCCAGGGCCTTGGGCAGCAAGCAGCGTTGTGACTCCCTGCTGCCCCGCGTCCCTAACCCCCACGTGCTATTGGTGTTCATCTCTACTGGAAGCAACTTTTTCACTGTGGGCGACTTGTGGTTTTTTGTTGTTTTTTTTTTTTTTTGTATTCCTGTTGATAAATGTAACTTCGTGCCTTTACTTGGGAAGGACAATATACCTGGACAGTCACGCATTGGAGGCTTTACTGAGGTTCCCTTTTTCACAGATTTTTTTTTTAAGGTGTTTTTAAAACATTGTGTTTTGGCGGTACTGGGTCTTCATTGCCACTCACAGGCTTTCTCTGGTGCCAGTGCCTGGGGGCTCACCTCTCGTGGTGGTACCTGGGCCTCTCGTTACAGTGGCATCTCTTGTGGAGCTCGAGCTCTAGGCTCAGGGACTCTAGGGGCGCAGGCTCAGTGGTTACAGCTAGAGGGCACCGGAGCATGGGCTCAGTAGCCGTGGTGCACAGGCTTAGTTGCCCTGTGGCCTGTGGAATCTTCCCAGTCCAAGGATGGAACTCATGTCTCCTGCGTTGGCAGGCAGATTCTTAACCTCTGGACCACCAGGGAAGCCTTTCTCACAAGTTTTAAAGGCTTGCTTAAATGCCATAGAGTTCTCTGGAGGGCCCACCTTGCTGTTAATATATAGATGGTTTGCTTCTTTGCTCGCCCTTCCAAAATTTCCACAAAGACATTGTTCACCTGTTAAGAATCTTAGCCATTAAGGGGTATAAGGTCTCAGCGGAAACACTGCAGTTTGTCCAAACACACGTTTGATATCCAGGACATGTAATCTCAGAGCACAGAATACACCTAGATCCTGATAGACCTCCAGGCATTTTAAAACTCTCCAGACTCTTCAAGTGTCAGTTACAGGGTTTCCTTTGGCTAGTGGGTTATTGTTGCAGTTGGATTCCAAACTTCTCTTTAATGACTGTGCCCCTATATGCCTTTTTGGGCAAGGGGCAGGAAGGGGGCTTCGCCATGCAATTTGCAAGATCTTAGTCCTCTGACCAGGGATCAGATCCACACCCCCTTGCAGTGGAAGTGTGGAGTCTTAACCACTGGACTGCCAAGGAAGTCCTGTATGCCTTTCTAAAGAGCAGCAAATCCGGCCTTGTTCGGGGTGACCAGGGTAGTTCTGTTGTTGTTCAGTTGCTCATGTCTGACTCTCTGCGACCCTGTGGACTGCAGCACGCCACACTTCCCTGTCCTTCACCATCTCCCAGAGCTTGCTCAAACTCATGTCCATTGAGTTGGTGATGCCATCCACCCATCTCATCCTCTGTTGTCCCCTTCTCCTCCTGCCTTCAATCTTTCCCAGCATCAGGGTCTTTTCTAATGAGTTGGCTCTTCGCATCAGGTGGCCAAAGTATTGGAGCTTCAGCATCAGGCCTTCCAACAAATATTCAGGGTTGATTTCCTTTAGGATTAGCTGGTTGGATCTCCTTGCAGTCCAAGGGACTCTCAAGAGTCTTCTCCGACACCACAGTTAGCCTTTGAAAGAAAGTTTAATAAATTCCACTGAACCTTGCATACCCAGATTATCAGCTACCCCTTTTCCTTATTGTGAGTGAGAAGGAAGGGAATGCCCTCGGGATTTTATCCAAAACTGACCCCTGGGTTACCGCCGCCCACAGTTAGATCCCTGGCTTGAGGATGTGGCACGTCTTAGAGCGGTGCCTTTTGCTGCCCTCTTGGTGAAGGCTGCCGTCTTTGCATCTGGCACTGCTCGGCTGTGTGGAGTCCCCTCCATGCCGCACCTTCCGGCAGGCCGTGTCACCCTCTGGAGTCTTCCCAGTCTCTGCGTGCATCACTCACTCACTGTGACAGTCTCAGCCTGACCCGCATCTCCCCGCCCCCTCTGGTGAAGTTCCTGTGACTTGACTTGGGTGGCGTCATAGGGACACCTCATAACTACTTACAAGAATCTCCTAACTGAGTCTTGATCTTGCGTAGTTTGCTAACTAACTAATGGTTCTTAACTGAAGCATGGAGGGGGTAAATCCCGTGCTGGGTGTGAGGTTGTTGAGACTGCATCCTCCCCTTTGGCTGCTTCCGCTCAGCCAGCTGAGCCGCACCGCTGTGCCTCGTCCTGCGGTGCTTCACAGACAGTGCTCATAAGCTGAAGGTCTGTGGCAGCCCTGTGTCCGCAGGACAACGGATGCCATTTTCCTAGCAGCATCTGCTCCCTTCATGGGTCTGTGACATTCTGTAATTCTCGCAGTATTATTTTCTTTGTTATGGTGATCTGTGATCAGAGATCTTTGATGTTACAACTTGCTGAAGACTCAAGTGATGGTTACCATATTTTTAGCAATTAAATATTTTTAAATTAAGGTATGTGTTATGCCAAAGAATGTTCAAAATTGGCAAAAACCAGTGCAATATTGTAAAGTAATTAGCCTCCAATTTAAATAAATTAAAAAAAAAAAGAATGTTCAAATTACTGTTTACTTGCACTCATTTCACATGCCAGCAAGATTATGCTCAAAATCCTTCTAGCTAGGCTTCAGCAGTACATAACAGAACTTCCAGGTGTACAAGCTGGAAAGGCAGAGGAACCAGAGATCAAGTTGCCACCATACGCTGGATCATAGAAAAAGAAAGGGAATTCCAAAAAAAAATCTACCTCTGCTTCGTTGACTATCCTAAAGCCTTTGTGTGGATCACAACAAACTGTGAAATATTCTTAATGAGATGGGAATACCAGACCTCCTTGCCTGCCTCCTGAGAAATCTGTATGCAGGTCAAGAAGCAGTGGTTAGAACCAGACACGGAACCACAGACTGGGAAGGACTGTGTCAAAGCTGTATATTGTCACACTGCTTGTTTAACTTATATGAAGAGTACATCATGCAAAATGCCGGGCTGGATGAAGCACAAGCTGGAGTCAGGATTGCCAGGAGAAATATCAATAACCTCAGATATGCAGATGACACCGCCCTTATTGCAGAAATCGGAGAGGAACTAAAGAGCCTCTTGATGAAGGTGAGAGAGGAGAGTGAAAAGGCTGGCTTAAAACTCAACATTCAAAAAATTAAGACCATGGCATCCAGTCCCATCACTTCATGGCAAATAGATGTGTCAGATTTCATTTTCTTGGGCTCCAAAATGAATGCGGACAGTGACTGCAGCCACAAAATTAAAAGACGCTTGCGCCTTAGAAGAAGAACTAAGACAAACCTAGACGGTGTGTTGAAAAGCAGAGACATCACTTCCTGACAAAGGTCTGTATTCATGTATGTCCACAGTCATGCATGGATGTGAGAGTCGGACCATAAAGGAGGCTGAGTGCCAAAGAATTGATGCTTTTGAACTGTGGTGTTGGAGAAGACTTGAGAGTCCCTTGGACAGCAAGGAGATCCAACCAGCTAATCCTAAAGGAAATCAACCCTGAATATTCATTGGAAGGCCTGATACTGAAGCTGAAGCTCCGATCCTTTGGTCACCTGATGCAAGGAGCTGACTCGTGGGAAAAGACCCTGATGCTGGGAAAGATTGAAGGCAGGAGGAGAAGGGGGCGACAGAGGATGAGATGGGACGACAGAGAGGATGGGATCTACCGAGGGCTTGTTCCTGTGGGGTGGAGTAGCTGAACTTAGAAAGGTAATTAGGGGTCTTCTGATTCACAGCTTTAACTTTTAATGCTTGTGTCAGGGTGTTCCAGTATCAACAGACCCATGTAGACAGCGTAGCAGAATTGTCTTTCAAAACTACCGAGCCCCAAACCTCCACACTGTATAGTATGGGGCATTTTTATTTTAGAAGTTTCTTCACTTGAGGTAATTTCCTTATTAGTAAACTTGTAACAGATATGATAATATTTAACTTATATTAAACCTAGGTACAATGAAAATATTTTACTTAATGTTAATTACTCTAAGACATGTTTATATTAGGTCAACAAACAAACATTAATATCAGGTATCTAATACTGAATATTTCCCAGTTCACATGAACCTGGAATTTATTGTTTAATTTAGAATTATTTGATTTGTAAGCTCTTTTCTTTAAGCCAATTAAATAGAGCTCATTTACAAATTAATCTCAAAAATATTATCCAGAGACAAAGACATACCAAGACATATTTAGACAGACACAACACAAGATCTAGCTTCATTTTCTAAGTTTAGTCATGAATCAGGTATTACAATATAAAATTTACTAGTTTATAAAAAAACAGTTGAAATAAAATTTTTAAAGGCTTTTCCCCATTTTCCCTCAGTCTCAGGGGTTAGAGATGGTCTGGATAAGTGTTCCTGAGAGCCCCGGTCTCAAGGCACGGGGAAAGAAAGTCAAGTTCTAACAAAATGGCGGCCAGACAAATCAAAATGGCCATCAAAAATCACAACACAGAATACAGTTAAAACACACATATATAAACCTGGCAGTCCTCATCAGACACTCCCTTAAATACAAGAATACAGTCGCTCAGAAAACCTCCTATAGAGACACAGAACTTCAGATCCAAGTACTAACAAAGGAAAATATCTCAGGTCTTCAAAGATTTCAAAGGGAGGAAAGGAAGCCAGGTTGAAAGAAGAGGGAGGAGGTGGGAGAGCGGGGCAAAAGGGGTGGCCTTACAGACGTCTCCTGCCACCTACAGACACCCAGGCGTTACGGGACTTTACCCTGGGCCTCTGGAGAAGGGAGGGCTGGAACTCGGCCCTACCAGAAATCAGACCAGACCAGAACCAGAATTCAAGTTTTTTGCCAAGAGGAGGTGATCAGTCTCCAATGGTCATCTCGGACTGAGGCCCTTCGACCAGATTCCTGCGTCCAGGACCGGGGGACTAGAAAAACGGGGAAGGATAGGAAGGGTTAAGGAGAGAAAAGAGGGAAGCGGAGAGAGGTCAATAAAGTCTCTTATTCCTTACCCGGTCGGGGCACTCTGGCCAGTTGTATGCGTCAGGAGGAGACCGGGGACAAAAGGGTCCCAGTTGCGGCCGCTCGGTCTGGTCCATTGGCAGGCAAGCTGGCCCCTGAGTACCCCGAGTGGTCAGGATGTCAGTCTCAGCGAAGAAGAGTCCAGATTAGTTTCCGGGCTGTCCTTAGCCATCATTCTGACTCGGAGTCCTTCCTGGTGGTGCACGCCTTGTTCAGCCAAGATGGATGTCAGAGAGAAGGATTCTGGGAGGTGGTCGGACATGTGTCTCCTTTTGATCTTTCCCGAATTCTTTCGGTTGGTGGTGGCTTAATTAGTTCCGTGTTCCTTAGCAGGTCCTCTTGTAAAACAACTCATGCAGATGGTTATTATGGTGCCTGGCCAGGGTGGGCAGTTTCGATTAGTATGCTTCCCCTAACACTTCTAGATTGACAGAAACACACCGTGCTAGCCATGTGACCTCGGGTCAGGCACCTCAGCTTTCCCTTCCTCAGCGTCGTCCTCTGTGCCCTGGGGTGCGCCTCCTTGCTAGAGTCCGTGTGGGGAGGCGCCTTACGCACGTCCCTCGCCAGCACAGAAGGGGTTGGCATCAGGTGTGGCCTGACTGGGTGGTGAAAGTGGGCCGTGGCTGTGAAGCGGGCAGCGAGGCTGCTGCAGCAGGGGGCAGGTGCTGCGTGCGGTCTGCACAGGAGGGGTTGGTGCACGTGTGTGTTAGGCAGGGCAGGGCTTACTTACGTAGCCCAGTGGTCGTTGGTCTCCGTGATTAACCAACTGGGCAGTAGGTGTCAGAATCCTTTCCTAGTCTTTGGCCCAGGAGTCCTGCAGTCACAATCTCCTGTTGCTGTGAAGAGTGACCTGGGATGGGGGAGGCCCTGTAAAATGAGATGTCTTCATGTAGACACTACCAGAGGTACATCCTGGGGGAAAAGGCTTTGGTATTTAACAACTGGTAAAAGCTAAGTGTGTTAGCTTTTAACATGTCATCAGATGTCATTTTGAAGGCCTGCCTGTCTCGTGTTTTGCGTTTATAGTATGTGAAACGGCAGAATATAAGCCTGGGAATAGCCCAGGTGCAGCTGTATGCATGCAGCCGACTGCAGGGGAGCTGAGCTGGGAAGCACAGGGATTCGAGTTTCTGTGTGGGGTGACTGTGGACTCAGTAGGAGGTGATGGGGACCCTTGGAGAGTGTTTTTCCACTGCTGGTTTTCATTTGCTTAAATCATTTAGCTTTTTGAAAAAGATAATGTAACATTTATGTACTATTTTCAGTTCTTAAAATAGTTGATAGTAGTTTAGTTGCTCAGTCGTGTCCGACTCTTGCGACCACATGGACCTGCCAGGCTCATCTGTCCCTAGGAGTTTCCAGGCAAGAATACTGGAGTGGGTTGCCATTTCTTTTTCCAGGTGATATTCCCGACCCAGGGATCGAACCCAGGTCTCCTGCATTGCAGGCAGATTCTTTACCGACTGAGCCATCAATAGTTAGCATGTTTTATTTTGAAACAAGATGCAGTTAAAATAGTTGTAGCTCATAAATTCCAATTGGAGCTATTTTTCCTAACTAGGAAGGGTTGTTATTCTCTTTGACCCCAGGGCACTGATTAAGGGGTTTCTGCTTTGTTCAGATGCCCAGAAAGGAGACATCCACCAGCTATCAGCCTGAAAATGCTCCTCGGAGCCCCGGGGTGGGTGGGGGGGTTGCTAAACGTAGGACTAAGAAGGTTGATCACCAAGCCCAACTCCTTTTACCTGTGCATTTGGATAGGGTTACTATCAAGATCTCTAAGGAGGAAATGTCTTAGAACCCGCCTTTTATGGGTAGACAGTCCCCTGATGTGGAGCTGGTCTTTTCTTTACGTCTCTTGTGAGAGTGGGATCATCCTGAGTGTGTTACGTGGTGTTTTCACACAAGCACTGCATCTTCAGTGTACAAGTCGTAGATTCAGTCCCAGATGGTTTCAGTTTTGTGATGGAGGAAGTTCCTCAGCCTTTTTATGCCCATAGCGGTAGTATCTATTTTACAGAGTGGTTCTGAGTATTAAAAGACCATCCAAAATAGATGTGCCTTGCCAGGAAAAAAAAAAAGACCATACGTAATAAACAAAATTTTAAACTCATCATGTGAGTTACAGTTTAAAAACAATATGAACACCAGTAAATGCTTTGAATTACTCTGAAATAATTGGCCTACCATAAATAAGTGTTCCTGTTTCTAAAACTTGTTATAAACACAAGTTAAAATTGATTAATTGTCATTATTCCAAAATCTGGTCATTTTAGTGCGAACAAGAGAAATGTTTTATGAGTGAAATGTGCTTGCACTGAAATGCATATAGTTTGTATAATTTGATGAGTTTTGACAAGTGTATGTATCCAGGTAACAAGTACCCCATTCAAGGTCTGGCACATGCCCAGCGCCCCAGAGCGTTCCCTCCTTGGGAGGTCCTCATGCTCATCTCAGAAAGTCACTGTTAGAAGAACCATCTGAAATGCTTGTGTTTGTGAATGTTTAGTAATGTTCATTCTTTTTTCATTTGTAGGAGATAGAGACATCCAGATGGCAGATAACAGGTAAGGCAGAGCGGGCTCCACGTGCGGCAGTGCACGCTTGAGGTGGCGAGCCGGGGACAAGTGTCGCCAGGTGCTCCAGCTGACGGGTCTTGTTAGATAAGAAAGATGGCCTGTGTCGTCTGTCTTGAAATTTTGTGGAGACTAATACCTTTAAATATATGATCTTAGTTTTTCAGATGGGGTTCCTTCAGATTCCTTGGAAGCTGCTAAAAATGCAAGTAATACAGGTTAGTGCTGCGTGTGGGAGGGTGAGCCTCTGGGGAACTTGCATGCAGAGCGGGGGCTCCTACTCTTGAACCTTTTAGTAAAATAGAACAAGGAATTCAAGTTCTGGGTTACTGTACTTCAGAGGCTTTAGCGGAGTTAGAATGATTAAAATGAAGGCCAGCGCTTCATTCAGACCCGGCAAAAGTCAGGTGACCAGCAGGCGCCTCAGGCTGACGGGGGAGGCCTGCGTCCGCCAGTCTCTCCACTGACAGGGACCTTGTAGTCAGCAACTGTCAGACACCGCGTTCTGTGGGCCTCTTGTCTTCCCTGAGACGCTCGCACGGGGATTCGGGCAGCACTGATGCTCCTAGCTGGATCGGGGATGACCTTGGGCAGCAGAGGGTGTTTTCCTGCTTCTGTCAGTCTAACTGACAAATAACATCCGTTAAAGAAGCACTTCCCGTTGTCCCTTTCTAACATTATGTAGACTCACGGGTTTGCTTTTTGTTCGGTGTTTTATTATTTGCCATCGTTATTCTTTTTGGGCTGCAGGTTGTCCCGTGTGGCCTGTGGAGGCCCCTTAGAGCTCGCCTCCGTGCCCCTTTGCTTCGTCTCCATCCGTTTTGGGTCCTCTCTGCCTTTGTGGCACAGAGGATGTTCCATTGTCTCTTGAGCTTTCCTTGCCCCAGACCTGAAGTCCACATTTATGCCAGGAGCCCTGTGTCTTTTACTGGGGACAGAGATTTAGAAACCAGAACATACGTGCTGTTGGTTTATAGGCCTTTCGGCGGCTGGAGCCCAGCTGCGCATCTGTGTGTTCAGTATTTACGTGCTGTGCGTGTGTACGGTTCTACAGACACACAGTCACATCCACGTTATATGCATGCACAGTGCTTCACGTTACCACTGTCCTTGTAGTTAAATGTTAAAAGAGAGTGCCTGCTGTTGTATTCAGCTTGCTCTCGTCACCATCTTACAGAAGGGTGGGCAGTGCTCTGGGTCTGTGCTTCCTCTCGAGTCAGGTGAGGACGTGGACTCTGGGTTTCTGTAATGTCGCTGAGGGCTGGTCAGTTCAGGGCAGAGCGTGTGTTGTGAGCCAGGGCTGTGCCGGTTTCCGGGACGGCTGATGGCCCTCAGGGTCCTCTGTTCACTGGGGGTCAGCACAGCGTGTGTGTGACTGGTGACCGTGTCCTCGCTGGGAGGTGGGGGCTTCTACCGCTCAGGTGAGGGGCAGGACCCTCGGGCGCCCTGTGTACATTCATAACCGTCCGCTTGAGTGACTGACGTAGATTATGCCTTTAAAAATAAGTGTTGTTGACACTTTTCACTTTGTCACAGTTCTGTGTACTGTAGTATTTTGTTGTTTAGTTGCTCAGTTGTGACCCCATGGACTGTAACCTGCCAGGCTCTTCTGTCCATGGGATTTCCCAGGCAGGAATACTGGAGTGGGTAGCCATTTCCTTCTCCAAAAAAATAAGTATTTTTGAAAAAAATGTTTTTTACTGTTGACTGTTGTGTGGTGGGTGTATGTTATGTTTTTTTGGCTTTGTCTTTTTTTTTTAACTCTTAACAGAAAAGCTCACAGATCAGGTAATGCAGAATCCTCAAGTTTTGGCAGCTTTGCAGGAACGACTTGACAATGTCTCCCACACTCCTTCAAGCTACATCGAGACGTAAGTATGCCCTGAACGAGACTTGATGCAAGTTTAAGAAACAAAGAAAGAAAACTCTGGGTTCTTAAGATTAACAATAAGTATGCTTTCGTTCAGTAGACCTTGCCTGCTGCGAGAGCAGGCCCTGGGGCTCCAGAGATGAGCGCGGGTTAAAGCCTGGCAGAGGACGCGGGCCTGTGCTGAGGGCGGTGTGGCGGGTCGGGCTCCCTGGGCCGTCCTGGGGCCTCAAGAGGACTTCACCTGTGCAGGAAGGGCCGGAGGGGGGCCCAGGGAGCCCGTGCTGCCTGCGCGGCCCCGCCAGCCTGTGGCGCCAGGCTTGCTCACTTGGGCAAGCCCTGTCTCGGGCGTGTGAGGACGCCCGCACTTGGGCCTTTGGATGGCCTTCGCAGGGCAGGGCTGGGCCTCAGTGTGTCCACCGTCTCCACAGGCGCCCCCGCACAGAACGGGGTGATGTCACAGGCAGGGCGCGCTGGAGGTCTGCTCTGCCCAGAGAGAGGGTGTTCCGGGAGATGAGCTCGAGGGAGGGGCTCTGTGAGGGCCTGCAGACTGGATCGGAGTGTGTGTGATGGTAGGCGGTGACCTGGGGGTGAGCCGGGGAAACAAGCGAGAATGTTGGTTTCTCCTTTCCCGCTGCAGACCCTGGGCTCGTGGGGGGCGCTGGCTGAGAGGAGATGGGAGCGGCAGGAGGCCCGTGGGGTGGAGCTAGTCCCGCGTGGCATGCCGTGTGTGACGTGCCTTCGTGGGGACAAGGCTGCGCAGTTGCTGCCACTGTGTGGAGGCCAGCTGGGAACGGTGTCGAGTCCAGTTGGCTTGAGCCCCCTGTTGTTCTTACTCCATTAAGTAGATTTGAAAAGTACGAAGTTAACTTCTAAGTTGCATAATTAGTGTAGAAGAGAAGCGCAGGTGTTGATGTGTTCCGTGCCATAAATCCCTGCCCTGCCTTCTCCGGGCGTCTTGCTCGGTTTCTGTGGTTGGGAGCCTGGGGTGCAGCACCGCTGTCCACGCTGCACTTGCCTGGTTGTCCCAGGACGGGGCCTCTGTGACCGAGGCAGTCCCAGGACGCTAGGCCGTCCGCATCTGCAGAGTCAGCCAATGGAGGATCAAACATTGGGGGACAGAATTTTTCCAGAAAGTTGCAGAAAGGAGAACTATTTACACAGCATTCACGTTGTATTTACAGTTTATGGAAGGACGTGCTGAGGTTATATGTGTGCACACGCTGCCCTTTTATACATAAGGGACTTGAGTGGATTTTGACGGCCACGGTCCCGGCCCCCTGGACGGCCGCACCTTCTGAGCAGTGCCGTGTTGAGAGCTGTGGGCGCTGTGTCCTCTTAGACTGATGCCTGCCCTGCCTCTGGAGGAGGACTCTGGGCGGGACCCAGGTCCTCAGCAGGGGGCTGTGTGCATCTTTGAAGGGCCCAGGAGGAGTCTGCTGTTTTTTTCCAGGTTGTGACTAAGGGCTTTGGGTTAAATACATAATTTTGATGGATTTAACATTTTTTTTCCTCCTCTTATGATTTATAAAAGAAAGGCACCCAAATGAAACTACTCTTTAGAAGGTAAAGAGTGCCGAAGGGCTGAGGAGCCCGTCGCGCTCTGGCTCTGGGGCGGCACGCCTGTTGTCTCTGGTTTCTCCTTTGCTGTGCTGGTAGGAGCACTGATTCTTTGGGAACACGTTGTACACCGGCCCTGTTTTAATCCTGTTCATCTTGTCCCTGTTCCCAGTCTTTAACTTTTACATCAGCAGTCATCCAGTCCATAAATATTTGGTTGTTTTCGTAGACTAAATTCTGAGAAGTTGAGACAAAGGATATTTTCAAGGTTCTCATTTGCCCTTAAGAAAGATGGGTCAGTAAGAGGGCCTCTGCCCTCAGCTTCATCAAACCTGGGAATTTTTTTTTAATTGCCAATTCGATAAAAGATAGCAGTTTTGTTTTGTTTTACTTTCCATTTTGTTGTTAGTCTATCTTCAGCCGTGTGCAGGCTTCCTCGAGTTGTGGGCAGCGGGGCTTGTCTTGCTCAGGAGCACGGGTTCAGTAGCTGCGGGCACATGGACTAGGGCCAGCGGCATGTGGGACCTTCCCAGACCAGGGACCGAACCTGTGTCCCCAGTATCGGAAGGTAGGGTCCTAACCACTGAACCATCAGGGAAGTCCAAGACAGCAATTCTTTTAAATTTAAATTCTTTTGGATATTTTGTGAGATTGGGCCTTTCTGCCGTGTTTGATTATTTGTGTTAGGTTGGCAAAAGAAAGTTCGACTTCTTCCTGTAAGATGGTTCTGGAAGTGATGGTTGTTGTCCAGTTGCTCAGCTGTGTCTGACTCTTTTCAGCCCCCGGACTGCAGCACTCCAGGTTTCTATGACCTTCACCATCTCCCGGAGCTTGCTCAAACTCACGTCCGTCAAGTCGGTGATGCCATCCAGCCGTCTCATCCTCTGTCGCCCTCTTCTCTTCCTGCCTTCAGTCTTTTCCAGCATCAAAGTCTTTTCTAGTGAGTTGGTTCTTACATCAGCTCGCCTAAGCATTGGAGCTTCAACTTCAGCATCAGTCCTTTCAATGAATATTCAGGGTTGATTTCCTTTAGGATTGACTAGTTTGATCTCCTTGCAGTCCAAGGGACTCTCAAGAGTCTTCTCCAACACCACAGTTCAAAAGCATCAATTCTTTGGTGCTCAGCCTTCTTTATGGTCCAGCTCTCACATGCGTACATGACTGCTGGAAAAACCATAGCTTTGACTAGGTGGACCTTTGTGAGCAAAGTAATGTCTCCACTTTTTAATACTTGTCATAGGTTTCCTTCCAAAGAGCAAGCGTCTTTTAATTTCATGGCTACATCACCGTCCACAATGATTTTGGAGCCCAAGAAAAAAAAGTCTGTGACTGTTTCCGTTGTTTCCCCATCTGTTTGCTATGAAGTGATGGGACCAGTTGCCATGATCTTAGTTTTTGAATATTGAGTTTTAAGGCAGCTTTTTCACTCTTCTCTTTCACCTTCATCAAGAGGCTCTTTAGTTCCTCTTCGATTTCTGCCACAAGGGTGGTGTCATCTGCATATCTGAGGTTATTGATATTTCTCCCGGCAATCTTGATTCCAGCTTGAGATTCATCCAGGCCGGAATTTCACATGATGTACTCGGCATATAAGTTAAATAAGCAGGGTGACAATATATGGCCTTGACATACTCCTTTCCCAGTTTGGAACCAATCCGTTGTTCTTTGTCTGGTTCTAACTGTTGCTTTTTGACCTGCATACAGATTTCTCAGGAGGCAGGTCAAGTGGACTGGTATTACCATCTCTTCAACAATTTTCCAGTTTGTTGTGATCCACACAGTCAAAGGCTTGGGCGTAGTCAATTAAGCAGAAGTAGATGTTTTTCTGGAACTCTCTTGGTTTTTCACGGATCTAGCAGATGTTGGTAGTTTGATCTCTGGTTCTTCTGCCTTTTCTAAATCCAGCTTGAACATCTGGAAGTTCTTGGTTCATGTACTGTTGAAGCCTGACTTGGAGAATTTTGAGCATTACTTTGCTAGCATTTGAGATGAGTGCATTTGTGTGGTAGTTTGAACGTTGTTTGTCAGAGACAAAAAAAGATTTGTGCAGTATATGGAGAGGGTGCTGTGACTGATCAAAGTATCAAAAGCGGTTTCATGCTGAGGTTTCTTGCTGGGTGACGCTCCGAGGTCGGGTAGACCAGTTGAAATTGATGGTGATCAAATTGAGACATTAACTGATGGCAGGCAGCGTTACCGTCCGTGGGAGGCAGCCTGTGTCCGAGTGCCCACATCAAGCACTGACAGTCATTGGCACAAGTTGGTTACGTTAATCACTTTGATATTTAGGCTCCACCTAAGTTAAGTGAAAAAAACCTCGACCGTGTTTTTACATGTGATTCTCTACTTAAACTAAATGGGCTTCCCTTGTAGCTCAGTCAGTAAAGAATCTGCCTGCAGTACAGGAGACCTGGGTTTGATCCCTAGATTGGGAAGATCCCCTGGAGAAGAAAATGGCAACCCACTTCAGTATCCTTGCCTGGAAAATCTCATGGACAGAGGAGCCTGGTGGGCTGCAATCCATGGGGTTGCAAAGAGTTGGGCACGACTGAGCGACTAACACTTTTGCCTTACTCTACTTAAATGTGATGAGAACGTTTTGTTTTTAAAATAAATTGTGACGGGCGATGAAAAGTGGATACTGTACAAGAATGTGGAATGGAAGAGATCATAGGGCAAGTGAAATGAACCCTCACCAGCCACACCACAGACCAGTCTTCACCCAGAGAAGGTGATATAGTGTATATGGAGGATTGGAAAGGAGTCCTGTGTTACGAGCTCCTTCTGGAAAACCAAGCAATTAATTCCAACAAGTACTGCTCCCAGTTGCTGCTGCTGCTAAGTCGCTTCAGTCGTGTCCAACCCCATAGACGGCAGCCCACCAGGCTCCCCCACCCCTGGAATTCTCCAGGCAGGAACACTGGAGTGGGTTGCCATTGCCTTCTCCCGGTTAGACCAGCTGAAAGCAGCACTCGACCGACAGTGTCCAGGATTAGTCAACAGCGAGCACGTGCTCCTTCGTCAGGATAATGTAAGACCATGTGTTTCTTTGATGACCAGGCAAAGGCTCAGCTTGGAAGTTCTGGTTCATCCGCTGTGTTCACCAGACCTTGCACCTTCCAATTTCCACTTATTTTGGTCTTTACAAAATTCTTTTAATGGAAAAAAATTTCACTTCCCTGGAATACTGTAAAAGGCACTTGTAACAGTTCTTTTGGCTCAAAAAGATAAAAAGCAGCTTCCCTGGTGGCACAGTCATAAAGAATCCGCCTGCCAAAGCAGGAGATATGGGTTTGATCCCTGATCCGGGAAGATCCCACACGCCGCGGAGCAGCTAAGCCCACATGACCCAGCTCTCAAGCCTGTGCTCCAGAGCCCAGGAGCCTCGACTCCTGAGTCCTGACGCTGCAACTGCTGAAGCCTGCACTCAGCAATAGGAGCCCCTGACCTGAGGGGCCAACTAGAGAGCAGCACCTGCTCGCCAGCCAGAGAAGATTCAGTGCAGCAACAGAGGGGCAGCAGAGCCAGTGAATAAATAAATGGAGTTAGGAGGTTGCCTAAAAAATGGCAGAAGGTAGCAGAACAAAACACTGAATATGTTGTTCAATGAAATTTTTGATGAAAATGAAAAATGGCTTTTATATATACTTAAAAAGCAACAGTTAGAACTGGACATGGAATAACAGACTGGTTCCAAATAGGAAAAGGAGTACGTCAAGGCTGTATGTTGTCACCCTGCTTATTTACCTTATATGCAGAGTACATCATGAGAAACGCTGGGCTGGAAGAAACACAAGCTGGAATCAAGATTGCCGGGAGAAATATCAATCACCTCAGATATGCAGATGACACCACCCTTAGGGCAAAAAGCGAAGAGGAACTAAGAAGCCTCTTGATGAAAGTGCAAGAGGAGAGTGAAGAAGTTGGCTTAAAACTCAACATTCAGAAAACGAAGATCATGGCATCTGGTCCCATCACTTCATGGGAAATACATGGGGAAACAGTGGAAACAGTGTCAGACTTTATTTTTCTAGGCTCCAGAATCACTGCAGATGGTGATTGCAGCCATGAAATTAAAAGACGCTTACTCCTTGGAAGGAAAGTTATGACCAGCCTAGATAGCATATTCAAAAGCAGAGACATTACTTTGCCAACAAAGGTTCGTCTAGTCAAGGCTATGGTTTTTCCTGTGGTCATGTATGGATGTGAGAGTTGGACTGTGAAGAAAGCTGAGTGCCGAAGAATAGATGCTTTTGAACTGTGGTGTTGGAGAAGACTCTTGAGAGTCCCTTGGACTGCAAGGAGATCCAACCAGTCCATTCTGAAGGAGATCAATCCTGGGTATTCTTTGGAAGGACTGATGCTGAAGCTGAAACTCCAGTACTTTGGCCACCTCATGCGAAGAGTTGACTCATTGGAAAAGACTCTGATGCTGGGAGGGATTGGGGGCAGGAGGAGAAGGGGACGACAGAGGATGAGATGGCTGGATGGCATCACTGACTCGATGGATGTGAGTCTGAGTGAATTTCAGGAGTTGGTGATGGACAGGGAGGCCTGGCGTGCTGCGATTCATGGGGTCCCAAAGAGTTGGACATGACTGAGCGACTGAACTGAACTGAAAAAACAATGGAACTTTTTGGTCAGTCCAGTATTTTTTGTGAATTATCTTTTCAGCTTCCTCTTCTCCCACCACCCTGCTCTTGGTGGGGGTGGGTGTTTGTTCTTAATGATTTTTAGAAGCTGTGTTTCATGGTGGGGATGTTAATTCTATGTTAATATTGTTGTAGTAAAAAAAAAAAAAAATAAGTACTTCGCATTCATCTGGATTTCTTTTCCCCTCTCTAGTTTACCTAAAGCAGTAAAAAGAAGAATCAACGCATTGAAGCAGCTCCAGGTGAAATGTGCGCATATAGAAGCCAAGTTCTATGAAGAAGTTCATGACCTGGAGAGGAAGTACGCAGCCTTGTACCAGCCTCTCTTCGACAAGGTCAGGTGCTGTTAGTGAGTTTCAGATCTTTCTCCTGGAAAGACATCCAGAAATACCCAGGGATCACTGAATGTCTGACTTTAAGCCTCAAAACTTAGCATCTTAAAACAAGCTATGCTATGCTATGGTATGCTAAGTCACTTCAGTCGTGTCCGACTCTGTGTGAGCCCATAGACGGCAGCCCATCAGGCGCCCCCGTCCCTGGGATTCTCCAGGCAAGAACACTGGAGTGGGGTGCCATCGCCCTCTCCAAAACAAGCTATAAAGGCATCTAGTTTTCAGTCTTTTCATTCACATTATTTACAGGTTCATTGTCTTGACTCTCGAGTTTCTGAATAACTGTAAGATCTTGTTTTTTACTCTTAGAGAAGGGAATTCATCACTGGTGACGTGGAGCCCACAGACGCAGAGTCGGAGTGGCACAGTGAGACCGAGGAGGAGGACAAGCTGGCTGTAAGTGTCTTCCTGGCGGCGCCGCTGGCGTTCTGTGTCAGCGCTGCTGCACACCGCACGCCCTGGGCGGCGGTCTGGGCTTAGGGCCTGCTGCTCGCTCCGCCACGGCCCGGCTCCAGTCCTGGTCTGGGGAACTGAGATCCCAAGCTGTCAGTGCGGTGGGGGATGGGTAAAAAAAAAGATGGTTTTCCTCTACGCAGAGGAGCGCTCCTAACAGTAGGCGTGGCTTCACCCTTAGGTTGAGTGTTTAGGTGTCTTCAGGACGGTGAAACAGGGTGGCTTGCAAGTCTGGCGTCTGACTGGCTCTGGCAGTTACCAGACACGGTCCCCCTTCTTGGCCGTCGGGCACCTGTGTGTAGTGCAGACCGTTGGGGAGGTGAAGGAGGCAGAGACCCACGAGGGCAGAGCACAGCGCGCCCGGGAGGGCAGGTCCTGGAGGCAGGGCTGCGGAGGGCAGAGCTCACAGGAACTCAGTGCTGGCGAAGCGGCCCTGGTGCCTCTCACCGCTGGACGCTGGAAGATGCTGCTCAGGCCACGTGCTCTGACCCCCCTGCTGGCAGCCTTCTCCTGGGGCTGGTGACGGGCGCCAGTCCAGTGCTGTGGGAGCCCCAGCACGACCCGGTGAGCTCTGTCGCCCGATAGCACATTTGGAAGTCGTCTTTCTATCCCACAGTGTAAACGTTGAGAGAGGTTTTTTATGTTATTTTCGGTCGCCGTGTGTCTTTTTGATCATTTACAAACATGTCAAGTCTGGTGTAGCTGAAGCTGTGCTGTGGATAGCTGTGCATCAGGTCTTCACTCTGGGAGGAGAATCCGCCTCTGCTAGCTTGAAGACCCCCGTCGTCCCTGCCCCTGAGAAGCACGCATCAGGGCTGTGACACAGAAAGACGCCCTTCCCCCCGGGCACAGCACCGTCCTCTCACCACCCTGCTGTTCGCACGCTGCCTCTGTCCCTACACCCCTGCAGCTTGGGTGAGCAGCGTGCTGGGCATTTCTGTTGTGGAGGTCCTGGAGTGTCCTCTGCTGGTGATTGTCCCGGGTGGATGGCGAGCCAGCGCTAGGCGGCCTCTCCCCGCTGGGGGCCTGCGCCAGTCCCCAGCTCTGCTCCCCGTGGTTTAGAATTACACGGAGGAATTACATCCAGATATGGATGCCTGAAAGGCTTTGTTTCTCGGAGACATTTGAGTGTGTGATGGCACAGTGGTCCTGGAGATGCAGATTCAAAGACAAGGAGTTTGATAGAGGTTTTAATGGGATTCTGAAACTATATTCTGTATTAAATAAGCCACTGCAAAATCTGTAAACTTGTTGCTTCATAATAAGTATTCTATTTTGCATCTTTCTTTTGTAGGGAGATATGAAAAATAAAGCAGTCATAGCAGAAAAAGAAGCAGCAGCAGCAGCAGAAGAGCCTGCCCCCAGAGGCATTCCGGAGTTCTGGTTCACCATTTTCAGAAACGTGGACATGCTGAGCGAGCTGGTGCAGGTGGGCTCATGGCACCTCCCCCTTGGGCAGGCGAGCTGGCTGTGAGCTCGCGGCAGGTGCGCAGCGGTGGAAAGGCCTCTCGTGTGGCCGTTGCTTGGCGGAGGAGTCAGCGGGGCCCCCGACGCCCTCGTGCCCTGGTCCCCTGGGAAGGCCCACCTCTCGGAGCCTCTGCCGAGCCCGAGGCAGCGGTGCTGCTGGTTGCAGCCTCGCCCCAGGAAGAGAGTAAGCAGATTCCCAAGCCTTCCCCGCTCACTCACAAGATGTGGACACGAGAGAGGTGTGGGGGCGCGGGCGTGGGCCCGGGTGGAAGCGCTGGTGCTGAGGGGCCCAGTGTGTGCACACACACGTCTGTGCACGGTGACACGCAGGCACACGCTGACTGAGTTGTGGCTTTTGATCGATTTCTGAAATCTGAAATGGCCTGTCGTGCAGTTTTGCTAATTGTACAATATTTAACAAGTTGCTGTTGTTCTTCTAATAATTTTCCTTGAAAAAGGCTTTTTTTCTTTTTTTTTTTTTCAATGGCAATGGCCAAGCTCTCTTTGTCTTGCTTTATGGACCTTTCTATAGTGAAATGGTGAACCACTTAAAAGGTAACAAACGTGACATTCCCTGAGATGAGTTTCCAGAATTCAGAAATTAGTACTGCTCAGAAGTCCACAGAGAGGGTGGGCTCTGCATTTGGTCGGGTGGGTCGGCACAGTGCTTTCACATCGGAGAGCGTGGCCGTGGCGGGCGTGCAGACGGCCCTCGCTGCTGCAGCTCCTGCGCGATTCCAGGGCGGCGGTTGTTGCGGTTCCGAAACGCGCTGTGTCGCCGCCTCCGCCTGCCTCGTCGGACGCGTGTCTGGGCGCCGGAGCCTGAGAAGGCGTGGCAGGAGTCTGCTCCTGCGCTCCATCCGGGCTGGGGATGTTTCAGCGTATTAGAGTAGCCTGTGTTCGTTCTCTCTTAATATATACGTTTTGTAGAAGTACAGCTGCCTTACGGTGTTTCATGTACATAGCCTGGTGACTCAGTGACGCATATACAGACTTTCCCTTACAGGTATTATAAGGTGATGGCTGTAGCCCCTGTGGCGTACAGTAAACCTTTGTTGCTTGTTGCATATCTGTTTTTTTTTTTAAATTAGAACGCAATGGCACCCCACTCCAGTACTCTTGCCTGGAAAATCCCATGGATGGAGGAGCCTGGTGGGCTGCAGTCCATGGGGTCGCTGAGTCGGACACGACTGAGCGACTTCACTTTGACTTTTCACTTTCATGCATGGAGAAGGGAATGGCAACCCACTCCAGTGTTCTTGCCTGGAGAATCCCAGGGACGGGGGAGCCTGGTGGGCTGCCATCTATGGGGTCGCACAGAGTCGGACACGACTGAAGTGACTTAGCAGCAGCAGCAGCATTCTACTCAGACTAACTCAAACAAGTGGAAGCAAAATGTCATAAATTTTTCTAGCAGGCAAGAATTTGTAAGTTTTCTAAAATATGTATTATCCATGTTATTATATATATGTATACAAAAGCTTTTCTCCTATACTTGATAAAGACTTGAGAAAGAATATCAAAAAAAAAAAAGAGATGGAGAAATGGGAAAACAAATGAAATGGGAGCACTGAGCGTGAAGCAGACGTGATAAAGGGTCAGACAGTCCAGTTGTCTCTGAGCATGGCTGCTCAGCAGAAGCGCAGCTGTGGCTTTGGAGAATAAAAGCAATACCTGGGCATTTGTATTTTTCAAAAATTCCAAGATTATTCTGATATACATCTTGTTTACAGGTTTTTACAGGTGATTGCAGGCTTTTCTCGGAGAAGGCAATGGCACCCCACTCTAGTACTCTTGCCTGGAAAATCCCATGGATGGAGGAGCCTGGTGGGCTGCAGTCCATGGGGTCGCTAAGAGTCGGACACAACTGAGCGACTTCACTTTGACTTTTCACTTTCATGCATTGGAGAAGGAAATGGCAACCCACTCCAGTGTTCTTGCCTGGAGAATCCCAGGGGCAGGAGAGCCTGGTGGATTGACGTCTACGGGGTCACACAGAGTCGGACACGACTGAAGTGACTTAGCAGCAGCAGCAGCAGGCTTTTCTATTAAATGGTAGTCTTGGTGATACAGGATTCTGTTGTTTTTCTGTTGACCAGTCATGATACAATGATATTAAATGAGTAATAGTTACAAAATCACAAAAGCGAAAGATGCTTATCAGTTTTCACAATCAATAGCCAGACAAAAAATTAAAACTAATTACAATTGCCTGCCATAATGGGAGCATGATTAACCTAACAATAAAAAATAATCATTCATAATTTGGGGGGTCAAGCAGAGTGATACGGTCAGTGGAGGTGCATACACGAAAGGCTGTGCAGACAAGCGAAAGTTAAGAAGAGTCAGCCGCACCAAACCAGCTTTAGAACAAACACTGAAAGAACTTCTCCAGGCAGGAGCACAAGCCTATGTGTTCTTATCCGAGCTTCGCTTCCATAGGGAAAGCTGTGCTTCAAGAACAGCAGACCGTTAGGGGTTCCTAGCGGCCCAGTGGTTAGGGCCTTGTGCTTTCACTGCCGGGCCCAGGTTTGACTCCTGGTTGGTAACTGAGATCCTATAATCCGAGTAGTGTGGTCCAAAAAGAGAAAAGGGAGAAAGAATACTGGATCGTGCTTTTGAAAGAGTGCCGTGAGCCAGAGATTTATTGAGAAACTTGAGCAGTACATGCTAGAACCAGATTCTCACTGACTGTTAGAGTCTCCTGGGCAAGTTTTAAAGCGAAGTCGCGGCATCAGTGCTTCCCACCCCCAGTCAGTGAGGGTGTGAGGTGCTTGTAGAGGCTCGGGAGATTCTGATGTGTCTTTATGACTGAAGCTTGTGGGGAGCAGCTTTAAATCGGCCCTCGAGTAGCTTCTACTGCTGGCCCTTAGTTTTGGACCACCATTTAGGCCATGGAACGTCCTCGCGCTCCGGTGCTGATCCATGGCTGGTTGCGGAAGTGGAGGCCATCCTGGTTGTTTCTCCATGTGGCACAGTCCCGTGGGCGCTGCTGGTCTGACTGAGCCCCAGGGGGGATGCCGGGGGAGCCCCAGGCATCACTGTGGAGCCTTGCTTTCTGCTTCTGGAATTTGGAGTTGATGTCTCATATGGATGTGGCCTTTAAGAACTGTTCTGAGCTTACCTTTTGTCCAGAGACTTGCAAGGTGCCTTTGATATTGCTGGTTTTATACAGGCTGGCCTCAGAGACATTGTGCATTTGGTTCCAGCACCCTGCAGTAACGTGAACGTAACATTAACGTGAGTCATGTGAATTTTTTGGTTTCCCAGTGAATAATAAACATTAGGTTTCCACTATATTATAATCTGCTAAGTGTACAATAGCGTTATGTCTAAAAAATGTACATTTTTGTTGTTGTTCAGTCACTGAGTTGTGTCTGACTCTTTGTGACCCCGTGAACTGCAGCTCACCAGGCTTCCCTGTCCATCACCATGTCCCGGAACTTGCTCAAAATCATGTCCATTGACAAAAATGTACATATCTTAATTTAAAAATACTTTATTGCTAAAAAATGCAAACCGTTGTCTGACAACCTAGGGTTAACAGAAGCCTTCAATTTGCAAAACAAAACCCAAAATATCTGTGAAGTGTGTTAAACGAGGTCTGCCTATGATGTAGAAAGAACTTAAAATAGGGAAACTGGAGTTTTCAGGCTTAATGAGCCTCAGGATATCCTTTAGACTTCTGGGGTGAAGAAGTGACTGTTTTACAAATAAAGCACCTTTCCTTAGTATGTGGTCTCTGGGTTTCAGGTCTTGTGATTTTTTTTCCCTGAGTTCTTCTCAAATAGCAGGCATGGTGGACTTGTGCGTTTGCATAATGATGACTTGTGGAGCCTAGAGCCGCAGTCAGACGTGCGTCTGTAGTGCCCATCGTTCAGGTCTTGGGTGCGCTTTGTGAGTGGTCTTGACTGTGAGTGACTGGATCCTGACTGCCTGGGGCACTGAGGGGATGGCTGCCCAGGTCAGTAGCTTGTCCGGGCGTTTCTTCTGATCCTGCCTCTCTGGGGATGTGAGGACCATCAGTCTGCACGGATGGCGTTTCTGATTCCGTCTGCACTGACAGCTGTGGGTGGTGTGAGAGCCGGCAGGGCTCCTGCCCCACGGCCCCTCCCTGCGGCCACCCCGGGGCTGCTGGTGAGTGAACGTTTGGGTGGCTTCCTGGGAGTGACAAGGACAGAATTTCTGCAGGGCTAATGATCCAGAGTCTAGGGGGAGATGAAGCAGTGACTCAGTGGGAACAGGTATGTTGTCTTCTGCCGCTCACCAGGACCTTCTTTTTTTCTCTTTGTGATTAGGAGTATGATGAGCCAATCTTGAAACACCTGCAGGATATAAAAGTGAAATTTTCAGACCCTGGACAGCCTATGGTGAGTACTGCCTGGTGTCAGAGGGTCAGGGTCCCGAGGGTGATGAGCTGGGAGCCAGCGAGAAACGCGCCCGCCTGCTGGGTGCCTTGAGTGATGCGCCCACTCTCAGTCTCCCGCCTCGCTCAGCAGCGTGCGGGCCAGCTGGTGACTCGGTGGCAGGCGCAGCGGTCGGCGGGGGTGCGCTGTGCCGTGCTCTGCTTCCTGAGCCGGTTTGTTTCCTCCGTCCTGTGGGCTGGTGTCAGCCTTCTCTCAGGTGTCCCCCAGGGTTTTGAGGATAGGATGTATATAGAGCCGGTTACAGAGGGCGGCGGATGCGTCCTCAAGTACATGCAGTACTTTAACAGAGATCCTCGAGGCTGGGGGAGGCCGGCGCCCTCGGTTTTGAGACTGACTCTGGTGGGTACGACGGAGAGGCGTTCCTCTGCTCCTTGAGCTGTGCTTCCCAGAATTCTTGCTTCTGTGGGCTGCGCGCCAGTGAGTGAGCCTGCCAGCCCCGCTCTCTGCAGCAGTCTCAGCTCGAGGCTGCCTGCGCTGGGTCCTCTGAGAGTGCCCGGCGGGGCCCGTTCCAGCCCCGCTCTGCAGCGGTCTCAGCTCGAGGCTGCCTGCGCTGGGTCCTCTGAGAGTGCCCGGCGGGGCCCGTGCCAGCCGCGCTCTCTGCAGTGGTCTCAGCTCGAGGCTGCCTGCGCTGGGTCCTCTGAGAGTGCCCGGCGGGGCCCGTGCCAGCCGCGCTCTCTGCAGCGGTCTCAGCTCGAGGCTGCCTGCGCTGGGTCCTCTGAGAGTGCCCGGCGGGGCCCGTGCCAGCCCCGCTCTCTGCAGCGGTCTCAGCTCGAGGCTGCCTGCGCTGGGTCCTCTGAGAGTGCCTGGTGGGGCCCGTGCCAGCCGCGCTCTCTGCAGCGGTCTCAGCTCGAGGCTGCCTGCGCTGGGTCCTCTGAGAGTGCCCGGCGGGGCCATGCCAGCCCCGCTCTCTGCAGCGGTCTCAGCTCGAGGCTGCCTGCACTGGGTCCTCTGAGAGTGCCCGGCGGGCCCGTGCCAGCCCCGCTCTCTGCAGCGGTCTCAGCTCGAGGCTGCCTGCGCTGGGTCCTCTGAGAGTGCCCGGCGGGGCCCGTGCCAGCGCCGCAGCAGCTGCAGCGCCACCTGCTGCCCGTCTGCCAGCGGCTCTGCGTTTCAGCTCTTGGAGACACGGCGCCTGCGGACCGCAGGGCTTGTCCCCTTTCCTGTCCAGTATGTGGCCTGTGGGGCCGCACACCTGTGTCTGTCCCTTCCCTGCCGGCTCCACCCTGGAAAGATGTTCTGACACCCCTCTGCAGCTGGGGTGGGGGCGCCAGCTGGAGTGATGCCTGTGCACGGCTTGGGGGCCTTCTGGTAGCGAGGGAGCCCCCGCTTTCCCGCCACGCCCCACTCACCGCAGGGCCTTCCCCTGTGGCTCTCATCCCCCGGGTGAGGCTCGGCCCCACACCCCAGAGGCGTCCTGTGGCAGTGTGCTGAGTGCGCTGCGACGACTGAACCCTTGTCCCCGGGGTGGTGGGGGTGTGCGTGCGTGCGTACATGTGTGATTTGATGATTCCTGCCTTCCTCAGCTTCCCAGTGGATGCTGGAGTGCCTTCCTGACTGCAGGGACCGATCTCGGGTTTCTGGCGCTCCCACTCCTGCAGGCAAACTCTTTACCACTGTGCCACCTGGGAGGCTCAGAATTACACACGCGCCCCTTCCTCTTGAGTCTCCCTCCCACCCCCACCCCCACCTTGTTCTCAACTAGACAGAGGCCTAGGAAAGAAGGAAAAGGAGGAAAATGTGAAGAAAGGAAGTAACACCCTTGGTTTGGAGAGATAACAGGGGAAAGAGAGAAGTGAGTAATTCTGTCCATTCAGCAGTAGGGGGTGATGAAGGACAGTGGAACAGAGCTGTTGGTTACTCCAGCCCAGTCCCCAGGGTGGCCCGTCCACGCCTGTGGTCACGACCCTCAGCAGTTCTGACGGAAGAGCGTATGCTGCTGGAGCCCAGCGTGGAGATGGGTTTCCGGGGGACAGGTCAGGAGAGGCCTGGGGAGGGTCCCACTGACGCTCTCACTGCCTGTAGCTGCCTTCCTGTCTTGTACCAAAAGTTTGACTTCAGTTTTAGAGTCAAAGGATTCAACAACAAAACAAACCTCTTGTTACACACAATTTCAATTTTTTGTAGAAGGTTATTTGACTTAATTTAATAAATGGTCATTAAAAGAAAAGAATAGAAACGACAGAGAGAAGTGACCGTGCGTGTCTCACCAGGTTGGGCCCACAGCCCACACCCAGACTCCAGCAGGCTGGGGTCCTGACTGGGAAGGGGTCCTGGGCGGTGCGTCTGCCCCGTGGGAGATCTTCAGATTGGAGTTTGGGGGTTTCCTGTTTACAGTCTCAGGCCACGAACGGATACGGTGATCAGTTTGTGCACAGAAACGTAGCTCTGGTTTCACTTTAGCTTTCGAAATGCTGTTTGTTTCAGCTCTAAGATCTATTAGACGTGAGGGGCTGGCCAGGCCTCCCGGGCCTAAGATTCCGGGAACCATCCCTTCCTTATCTCAGGCGCCACCTGACTTGCTTGTGCTTGCAGAAGATGCGGGTTTGATCCCTGGGTCAGGAAGATCCCCTGGAGGAGGGCATTGCAACCCACTCTGGTATTCTTGCCTGGAGAATCTCATGGACAAGAGGAGCCTGGCGGGCTCCAGTCCCGGGTCACAGAGCTGGGCATGACCGCGGTGCGCGCTTCAAGGCTGTTTGTTTCACCTCGTGCGTCATAAGACTTCTTAGACCCCGAGGGGCTGGCCAGGCCTCTGGGCGCTTAAGAGATTCCAGGACCCGCTCCTTTTCTTATCTAGAGTGCCACCTGACTCACTGAGCTCGCGGGCAGGCCTGGAATCCGGGCAGGTCAAGAGCAGGTCAGAGCCCTGCTCCCCGCTTCTGAAGCCTGAACAGGACGGTTGTCTGTTTGTTTCCTTGATACTGTCCTGACTGCGGTGTGGTCTCCCAGAGCCACGGCGTGTGCTTGTCGGCCTCCCTTCCCTGCTGCCTGGTCTCTGGCCGCCTGTGTCTGCCTCCCAGGCCTTTGTGGCCCTTCTCTTCCTCCTCCCCTTGCTGCTGCTAAGTCACTTCACTCGTGTCCGACTCTGTGCAACCCCATAGACAGCAGGGATTCTCCAGGCAAGAACACTGGAGTGGGTTGCCATTTCCTTCTCCAATGCATGAAAGCGAAAAGTCAAAGTGAAGTCGCTCAGTCGTGTCCGACCCTCAGCGACCCCATGGACTGCAGCCTCCCAGGCTCCTCCATCCATGGGATTTTCCAGGCAAGAGTACTGGAGTGGGGTGCCATTGCCTTCTCCGCCTCCTCCCCTTAGTTTTCCTAAATTACTTTCCCAGCTGATTGTTGTACCCTTGGAATAAACATGGGAAGAGCTAACATTTCACTGGCAGTGACTTCCCGGAAGCTGACAGCACCGATGGACAGAGGCCATCCAGGCCCAGAGTGGGTCCTTTGGGCTGTCTGGTTCGCTGAGCTCTGGGGAAGCAGGGCTGAGGGGAAGGCCTGCACACGCTGCTGCTCCTGGCCAGGTGTCCTTCTCAAATAGAACACGTTCCTCAAAACCGGATTATGGAGTCCCAGAGCATTTCATTTTGTTAACGTTTGGTATCGCCAAATTGCCCTTTGCAGCACACGAGTGCCCTTGTTTCCCAAAATGCAGGCCAGTGCTTTGTTCCTGGGACTTCTTACCCAGAGAGGGGGTATTTCATTTTCTGTCTGTTTTGTCCTGTGGGCACGCATGTCTTCTTTGTTGCCATTTGATTTGTTCCCACTGCTTTGTACCCCCTCTTGTCTGTTGAGCGCCTTGTGAGTGAAGGGTGAGCGCGTCCGTGGTGGGTCCCAGAAGGCTTCTCTGCCCACGTGGAGTCTTGCGCTTTCACTGTGGGGCTGGGAGGAACTGCTCTGCCCGAGAGGAACGGAGTGGGGGCTGGGCTGCAGCTGGCCTCCCCCTCCAGACCCCCGCCTGCTGTGACCATGGGGCTGGGGTCCCGGGCAGCAGGCCCACGTGCCCATGTGTGCACTCAGGCTGGCGGGGGTTTCCCTGGCCTGGCCTGGGCTCTACCTTTGGGCTGGTGGTTTTGCAGTAAAGACATGCTCGTTATGTGGGCACGCCTCCTGAGCTCTTCGGTATTCTGCCTTAGGGAGCTGGGTTCCAGCAGGCACTGCGTGGTTCATAAAATCTGTCCCCAGTTACCTGTAGATTTTAAATGGTGTTGACCCTGAGTTTTTTTTTCCCAGTCTTTTGTATTAGAGTTCCACTTTGAACCCAACGACTACTTTACCAATTCAGTCCTGACAAAAACATACAAGATGAAGTCAGAGCCAGACAAGGCCGATCCATTTTCTTTTGAAGGCCCTGAAATTGTTGACTGTGATGGGTAAGAAAATGCCATTAAGCTTCTTTTTCTGAAACACAGGAGATGGTTTTAAAACGTCACACGTAAGGTGGAAGTTAAGAATTAAGCAAGAAGCCTTTATCTGTTTTAAAGCCCAGCAGACAGAGATGGAAGTCAATGAAAGAGTCTCTCCATTTGGGGATATGACGGCTAGCACTGGGAAATGTGTCCTGTGGTTCCCTGGGCCAGCCTGTAGGGTGGTGGCCCAGTTTCCCCAATTTAACGCAGGCCTTGGGATCCTCAGTCTCCCAGAGGGACGCAGAGACCATGAAACTAGTCAGCTTCTCTTGGCAGGGCCCTGGTGAGTGAGTGGCTGGGCAATGCAGGGACGCGTGATCTCGGGACCCAGCGCCTCGGTGCTGTGGTCTTTGGACCACCAAGGAGAGCAGCTTAGAACGTGTCCTCTTGGTTGGTTTGAGACAGTTTGGGAAATCATTTTATTCCTGATTGAAGCAGTTACTTACTGAACCAAGGACTTACCCTGATGAATTTCTCTGTGTGAGTGAGTATACAGAGCTTGATTAAAATTCTGCTGGACTCAGATGGCTAGAATGCTTTAGAAAGATTGTTGCCCAAGCCCAGGCCACCGAGTGAGGAGCCTTCCTCTCCGCACTCTCTCTGTTGGCCAGGGTGACTCAGGTCAGCCCCACCGAGGCCCGCTCAGCGCCCCGGAAGCCAGATGTCCTTCACCAGCCAGTGGCCGCTGTGCTTTCCCATCTAGTCCCGCTCACTTAGTTGCTGAGACCTTGTGCCTGAGTGGTGGCTTCCTGTGCACTGTGGGGTCTGTAAAGGGGCAGCAGTGACAAGCTGCTGCCCAGGCGTGGTCATGGGAAGGACCTGGCGGGACCCTGCAGAGTGTCTGCGGGGCCGCTGCGTGGCCTCCTGCGCCTGCGGCCTCTGCCTCCTCTAGGCGTGCCCAGTGCCCACTGGCAGGTGCTGGCGTCCGGTTCCCGGTGAAGCGCCGGGCTGGGGCCTGCTTGCCGGGCACACGGTGGTGACGGTCTTACCCCTGTAGGTGCACCATTGACTGGAAGAAAGGAAAGAACGTGACTGTCAAAACCATCAAGAAGAAGCAGAAACATAAGGGCCGAGGCACCGTCAGAACAATCACCAAGCAAGTCCCCAACGACTCCTTTTTCAACTTCTTCAGCCCGCTGAGAGGTGAGCAGGCTGGGTTGTGGCTCCAGTACAGATGCGATGGGATTGCTAGTGACCGTCAGGGTGTCCCCCGGTCCTCTGGCGAGGACGGTGCTGTGAGTTGCCCTGCAGCTGCGGCTGTCCTGGTGGGTCCATGGGTACCCGTCCTGCCAGGCAGCCCCCAGGCAGTCCTCAGCCCCGGGGCGGGGCCCACGGGTGCTCTCACACGTGCACAGCTTGTAGACCGTCCACCCACCCCTCTCTCAGACTGGGGTGTGGAGCGCGAGGCAGTTGGGCCTTAGGTGTTGTGACAAATGTGGACTTAGGGCAGAGTCGGGGCTGGGCAGCGGCCCCTGTCCTCCCCCCCAACTCTGAACCCGAGGTGGGACTCGGAGGGCCGAGAGCACGGCTGCATGGCCGTCTTCATGTGACTTACTACTCCCGAGAATTCGACAGCCAAGCCTGCTGGCCGTGCTGGAATACGGATATGAGGGGAGAACACTATTTTCCGTGAACAGGAGCCAGTGAGGAACAGCAGCCCCGCTCCAGGTGATGGTAGCCCTTCGGGCTGTTTGTAGAGGCCATCCGGTGGCGTCACTGGGCTCTGACCCCAAGCCGAGGGGCAGGCTGCCCGTCCCCACCCAGTGCCTTGTTTTTCACTGTTGTGGCTGTTGTCTGGGTTTGTTCTTGAGCCTGAAAGGTCCCAGGGTGTGTCAGTTTAGGGGATAAGATCAGCTGTAAACATGAGTCTCAAATTTCCTTATTGGGAAAGATCCCTTTCAGAGCCTCGCTTGGGAATGCTGGAGGTTTCCTGTGTGAACTCACCGTGAAGAAGAGGGGCTTTGAATCCTAAATTCACTGAGCTTGTTGGACTTCCAGATAATTAATAGCAATTAAGATGGCATTAAGTGGACTTGAGGATTTGGGGGGAGTTTAGTGGGGTTCAGAAACTATGATGTGGTGGTTGTTCCATTGCTCATTCGTGTCCAGCTCTTTTCAACCCCGTGGACCGCAGCACGCCAGGCTTCCGTGTCCTTCCCCATCTCCCCACGTTCGCTCAGACTCAGGCCCATCGAGTCGGCAACGCCTCCGACCGTCCCACCCCTGTCGCCCCTTCCCTCCTGCCTCGTGTTGTGGTTGCACAAGTCTGAAGGTGTCAGAGGTCACTAAGTCGTGTATTTGAAGTGGCTGAGTTTTAGGGTGTGTCGCTGTTGTGAAACAATATTAAGTGATCCGCTGTATGAAAATGAGTAGAGGGTGACGGTGGGGGAAGGATGGTGGTGTGGTCGAGGGAAAAATTAAGATCAGTAAAAGGCCTTTTCAGATGTAGGAAACCACCTCTGCTGGTCCAGCGCCTCTGTGGTATTAGTGCAAAACGGGCCCAGCAGTCGGGGAGCAAGCCCTTGTGATTGCTGCCCCAAGGCCCGAGTCCCAGAACCTGCATCTTGCTTGCATGTGAGGCTGGGGGCCACCCTGGGGGTGGGGCTCACACCCCACCGGGACAGACCTCACAGCAGTGGGGCTCCGGGGAGGTGGGGGACAGCGCGTGCCCAGCAGAGGAGACTCACGCACCGCGTGCACATCATCGGGCCCTGCTGAGCACTGGTTCAGGCCCGCTCCTCTGCCGCGCTCGGCTCTGTGCTGGGCTGTCCTGGCGTTGGGCGCTGGAGGCTCCGTGGCTCAGCTTCAGTGCGGGTGCGGGGCGCTGCCAAGGGCAGCGTCAGTGCTGGCACCCCGCCCGCCGGGAGCCGTCCTGGGAGGGGCGGTCAGCACTGTCCCCTCCCTTCTCCTTTGCAAGCACACAGAAGTAGAGCCCCAGCCTAGCTGAGGTGCAGCGCCTCAGTGCCGCGAGGATTTCCAGGGACTCAGAGTTTCCTGTTTTCTGTTGACTCATCACACGGAGTTACACGAGGTGAAGCGCCACCCAAAGCACAGATGCACTGAGACCTGCAGTCTGGCCCCCAGTGCACCATTCCACCCGCGAGTGGCCTTCTCCAGCTGGGCCTGGGGGCTGGGAGACCCTGGGCAGCTTCAGTCTGCGGTGGGAGGAGAGCAAGTGGGGGCATCCCGCTTTGGCAGTTTCTGGTATACCATGCTGTTTATCTGTCAGCCAAGCGTCCGGGGGGCTTTAATTATCTGTGTAATCAGATGTTTTCTTTTTTCTAGCATCAGGGGATGGAGAATCACTGGTAAGATTTGCATTGTTACTAAGATCTATTCTGCTGTTAAGGCCTATTCCTGACTAGTTCACTGCTTCCTTTTTAACCCGTTCCTGCTCCCCTAAAAACCAGGGGTGAACCTGTATCCGTTGCACCGTGGTGTGGGACAGGGGCGTGCTCTGTGGGTGGGCTTCAGGGGCAGCTATGTCCTTCAGCCTGCACCCAGCACTTACCTGCCTCTCCTGCAGTATGCAGCGCCAGCGCCCGCACCTCTAAACCAGGTCCCAGGCAGTGGGGTGGGGTCTGGTGAGAGAAGGTGACATTTACCCTGTGGAAACAGGTAAGCACTGAGCTTCCCCTCCCAGGATGAAGACTCCGAGTTCACGTTAGCCTCCGACTTTGAGATCGGACACTTCTTCCGTGAGCGGATCGTGCCGCGCGCCGTGCTCTACTTCACGGGGGAGGCCATCGAGGACGATGACAACGTAGGTGGTCCGGGGGGCGGGTGGCCTGGGGGGCCCTGCATTGGAGCGGTGCTCTCTGGAGCCTGGGGCAGAAGGCATGGCCCAAGTCAGCCTGTGCAGTGACGCCTTTCAGGCTGTCCTCTCCAGACCTACAGTCTCACTGCTGCATTCAAGGTGTGTGGCTGGGGTGACCTCCAGACATGGGGACTGTCACTCAACGCCACGTGGGGACTCTCAGAGCCGAGTCATGCTGGCATGTGGCGTGTTGACTCCAGAGAGAGAACCCCACGCTCCACAGGAAGACGGCCCCTGGGCCAGCCCCTTCCGTTGGGCCTGGAGGAGTTGGCCTCTCGCAGGCAGAGCTTGGGAGCGGGGCCCCTGAGCTCGCCTGGCCAGCTGTTCCTGAGCTGTCACCCGAGACCATTCTCCGTCGTGACCACGGCCCGGGTGCCGCCAGCCTTCTTGCTGTGTGGAGAGGAGGTTTTCGTCCTGTAGTGTTACTGGAAGCGGCTTAGTTGACATTTACTCCCTCATGTTGAGCACTCTGAGGTGTCCTCTCTGGTGAGGTCTATGGGGGCTCCCGGCCGAGCAGCAGAAGCCGGGCGGGCCTGCGCTGCTCAGCACCCTCCTGTGTGCTACAGGCCCTGGGGCGGCGAGCGTGGGCCAGCTTGGGCGTGCGGCTGCATCGCCTGAGACCACTGGGCTTCTTAGGTGCAGTCTGCCCCAGGAGCATGGACACGCCCGGCATGGCGTATCCAGGGGTCATGAAAGCGCCCAGGTCATTGCTCAAGGATCAGCTTAGGAGACACTGGTCGTACAGATTCTGATCCGATGCCGTCCAGTAGCACCTTCTGCAGCGAGGGCACCATCCTGCACTGTGTCCACTGTGGCAGGGCTGGCACTGCATGACACCGGGCGATGTGAGATACGGCCGTTGGCAGCTGAAGAGCCAGAGGATTGGATTTATCTAATCTGGCCAAGAACACTGGAAACCCCTTCCAGACGAGGGTCCATAGGCCTTCTCATGATCATATACCCACCATTGTAAACACCTGATGATGCAGCGTGTATATTTATTTACTCACAGTACACGCCAGGCAGCTACTCCTGGTGACATCTGTGTCTGTTTTCACTACTGATGCCATCGGCCACACCGCAGGTTCACGGTGTGGTCCAGGGGCTCACTCAGCCTACAGGCCTGAAGCCCCAGCTCTGCAGGTGCCCGCGTGTGCGCTGGGGCTGACGTAATCACTCTAGCTACTCTTCAGGCTCCTGATTGAGGAAGCGCAGGGTGTGGGGACAGGCGTGCGAGCCCCCATGTCAGACCTGCTCGGAGCAGCGCAGGGGCTGGGTGTCATATCGGGGTGGCGTGCACGCAGGCGTTCGGGCTTGGGCTTCCACATGCTCGGAGCCTTGGCTCTGCCAGAACTTGAGGTGGCTGCACAGAGCTCTCAGAGGTCGGTCCAGGGTGAGACGGTGCCCGTGGAGCCTCAGGAAACCAGCACGTGAGCCTGTCCAAGGCTGGTTCCCGTGGGACGGGCCGCCCACACTGTCATAGGCTGCTCAGGACATGGGTTAGGAAGGAGCACGCGACGTCCCCATCCTGCTGCTGCTCAGGCCAAGGGGGCGTGCAGACCAGGCCCAAGCTGCGCTCTGCCGAGTGGCTTTGAGCTGTTGCTGAGGACTTTGGGAGGGGGACTCCAGGAAGAAAGACCGTGAGAGAAAGCCTGCTCCATCTGCAGGTGCCTTGTCAATGCAGCCAACGGGAATGAGGTTCTTGTAGTTTTGTTTGCTTCTGGGAGCAGCCTAATATCTGGGACTCGGCCGGGAGCCTGACCAGCAGTGTCCTTGGACACATGAGAGGTTGGATCCAGACGTTCATTCAGCCACAGTGTTGGAGTTTCTCCTGGCATACTTTAAACACCAGGTTTTATTACGTTCCTAGATACAGATGAACGATTTCCCCTTGTCTGAGATGTAGGGTGACACTGAGAGTCCTGTGTGTAATAAACCATGCGGCCGGCTGCCTTAGATGGGCCTGGTTCCCGGTTGAACACGGCGCAGCCCACGCTGACCGGCTCCTGGGCCCCAGCCCCACCCGTAGTCTTTGTTTGGGGCGGTTTTCAGATACCTGTTGTCCCACGAACATGGCACGACATGGCAGGAAGCTGGCTTCTGCTCGGAGGCTGGGCCACTGTGGACACGGGGCAGGCGCTGTGTCTGGGTCAGGCTGCCACTGTGCTTTGTAAAAACCTCTTTCCTTTCCTTGCAGTTTGAAGAAGGTGAGGAAGGAGAAGAGGAGGTAAGAGCTGGCTCACGTGAGACGCCGTTCCCCGAGGTGGTCCTCGGCCCTCTCTCCTGAGTGGACGGGGGCTGTGGGGTCTAACTGGCCACGATACCCTTGTCTTGTGGGGACCTGCCCTGGAGGCCCTCGGCCCTGGCGAGTGCTCGCTACAACGTGCAGATGGGTGGCAGTGTTGAGTTGGACCCTGCAGTTGGCTGACGAAAGTGCATCTTACAAAATAACCATTGATCAGACAAATCCACTTGATCAGCAGTGTGTTTACTTCAGGGTCATCTGTGAGAAAAGTGTCCAAAGGAGGGATTTGGTTGAGTGTGGGTGATAGTGATTGTAGCCAGTCTCCTTGTGAATCAAAGGAGTCCTGTCTGTTCAGCGCGTTGTCCCTCCTTTTGATGCAGGAGCTAGAAGGAGACGAGGAAGCAGAAGACGATGATGATGCCGAGATTAACCCCAAGGTGAGTTGTCGGGAATCCCCGCACCTGTGTCTGCGGTACTGCTGAACTTTTAAAACACATTCCTAGCTTTGAGCCGGGCTGTTATGAACATGTGCCTGTTTTTCTCTAATTAGAAGTTAAAATTGTACCAGAAATATACTCGGATGACGAGCTGTTTAGATACCTGATAAACAATTTGAGTGTTAAATGGCTTTCCAGCTCTTTCTCAGTCTGTGTCTTATTTATGTAAACTTACTCTGGAGAGCAGCTTTATGTTCCTTATCTTTATGGTGTAGTTGGCAGCGTGAATAAACCTTTTTGTTTTGTGTTTGTTTTTGGAAAAAGTACAGAGACAGGGTTTGGTTTGTCTTGATGACTAGAATACGGAACAGCAGGCATAAGTTTACAGTCGTAACTGTGCTGAGACTAGTGAGGAGATACGTCTCAACAGCTTAGATAATTTGAAATAAACCAGGAAGCTTTGCAAAAACCAACAAAGAAGCAACTGATGGGGATGAGTGGCAGTCCAGTAATTTTACATCTAGTTAGGTTTCATCTGTCGTCTGAGATGAGCTTACATCAAGGAGCTTGCCCTTGGCGCGTATTTTACACACAGGGCTGTGTTGCTGCTGCTCTGAAGCTGCGCCGAGAGCCCTCTTGCTCGTGGGAAGCTGCGGCTCTCCTGCCGCTTAGGACTCAGGGCGCCACAGCTGTCAGAGGACGAGCTGTGCTCGGCGCTGTGGGCTCTAAGGAGACGTGGTTGTCTGTCTCCCCAGCTCGGGCCCGAGGCTGGCCATGGGTAACCAGGTCTGAGTGCTCCGTGGCACCAGCCGTGTCTACGAATGCACGCTCACAGTGGTGCTTCCTTCTGGGGAAGGGTGTGAGTGCGTTTACCACCTCAGCGTACCGTGCAGGTACTGCTCTGGGCATGGACTCGGACACGTTCATCTTCTCTAAGCCAGCCTGTCCCTTTCACGGTGGAACCGTGCACACCAGGGCCCCAAGTGCCTCGCCCTTCACCGTCAGGTGAGGAGTCGTGCCCTGCCTGCGCCCAGGTGTATGTGCCTGGCTGCTCTGCAGCCCCCGGGGGCCTGAGGCACACATTCACAGTGGGATTCCAGGCCAGAGGCAGACGGCTCCGGCGGCTGCCTCCGACTCCAGGGCCAGCCTGCCGCCCGTCCCTCGCGGCACTGAGGCTGCTCACTCCTGTCCTGTCGTCTCCCGTCGTCGTCCGCCTCTTCTCTCCATGGCCAGGCCTCCTGTCCTGTCTCATGTCTGGGCCTTCTAGAAGAGCAGCCTCACCTGGTGACCACAGAAGGAGGGGATGGCCAGCACTAACCATGAGGGCTTGGGTGTGTTTCGCTGGTCGGGGGCGGCCGAGAGGGACCGGGGCTCGTGGTGTGCGGGGCCCCTGTCGGGCTCGCCGCAGGGTCCGGTCTGGTCCTCTGGGCCGTGAGGGGACAGCACTGTTCTGCGGTGCTCCTCTTCAGAGGACTCTCAGGCCAGTCTGCCACGAGCAGAGGGCAGTATGGAAGAGGGGCTGTTCGGGCATTAAAGGTGCAGGTCTGCGTGTGAGGTTTCCCGTCTTAGGGTTGATACTGTGCAGCCCTTTGGGACTATGGGAAATTGTGGCTCTTTCCTCCTGTTTAATCTTGTGCATTTCATTTTCTCTCATGCTGATGGTTCCTTTCAATTTTTTTCCCCATTTAGGTGTAATTTTTGTCTGTTAATCATTCATGCGTTTCTAGGTAAGGTGGAATCCCATTCATTCATACCTTCCAAACTTGTGGTCTGTGTTTTGTAACAATGCCACGTTGTGACGGGTAGCGTGTCCAGGGCCGCTCGGTGTGTGCGGGGCTGGACAGGGCTTTCCGAGAGCAGGTGTCTGCCATGTGCACTTTGAAAACCAGCCGACAGAAGCCACGTCGGGCTCCTGCTGGCCGAGCCCAGAGTTTGTTGCCAACCAGGTAGTGGCGATGTCACTGGTGTGACATCTCTGTTGACAGCAGGGCTGCCCCCCTTCCCATCCCTCCCACCCCCGCTCCCCGCCCCGGGTGAGAGGCTGGACCAGGACGCCCAGGCCCCCCAAGCAGGGCCAGCCTGCTGCCCACCGTGACCCCCCCCCCCCAACCTGTGTCTGCTGCCCGTTCATGCTGCTTAAGTTCAGGTGCAGACCGGCAGGGAGTAAAGGGTGGACATTAATGTGCCAGAATGTTCTGTCTTGGGAGCTGCTGGCGCCAGCATCCCGTGGGCGTGGGTGAGTGCTGCGGAGGTTGCCGAGGTGTGTGCGGCTCGACTAAGAACCAGCTCCAGACTGAGGCCGTTCGCCCCGTCCCCTGTGGGGTCCCCTGCTCATGGCTCTGCCCGTGTCACGAGTCCCCCTCACGGACGCCACTGTTGGCTTCTGTGGGAAAGGGAGGGAGGTGCGAACAGGAGACCCGTGTGAAGCCGGGGTGGCAGTGTTGGCATCCAGGCGGGAGCAGGGCTCCCCAGCCTGCGCTGGTGTGGGGGCTCCCGGAAGAGCAGGGCTGTGTCTGCACCTCCGAGCTGGAGAGGGCGTCTGTGTGCACCCCGTCCCTTCGCTCCGGCGGGCTGGCTTTCTCAGGAAACCGAGGCAGGCAGGCGGATGGGGCTATAGAAGCCTTTGGTGGGCAGCGTGCACGCCCACCCTGGGCTGTCTGTGAGGGGTTAGAGCGGTCGTGTCGGGTCGTGTCTCCTTGCTCTTGGCCCCCACTGCCCATGTTGTCCAAGGGATGGCACCGGGCCTCTTGGGCCCAAAGCCCCTCTGCTCCCCGACCCTAGCCGGTGGAGCGCGCCGTCTGTGAGCAGCCCAGCGTGTCCTCTGGCAGAACCAGTCACGCTGTTGAGCGTCTGTCTCTCCAGGTCCGGAGCCCCTGTGGAGGAGGCCGCCCCCAGGACTGGGCCACCAGCGCTGAGGCTAGGGCGGGTTGGTGGGGGCCTACCCTCTTGGGGAGTTGCTATCTGTGAAGGGCTTTCTCCTAAATGCCCCCAGCTGGTAGGGTGTTGGCCCTTTCATCCCTTGATGACCAGGCTTCTGACAGCTCGTGATGTGAGGGCAGGAGTTCCTGCAGGTTGTTTTGGGCTCACAGGCCAGAGCCTGGTGTCCTGTTGACAGAGTTCACTCGCGGGACTGCAGGGCTCTGTGTCAGTGCTCCAGCCTGGAAGTTGGGTCTGTGTGGACGCTGGCCCGGGGTGGGGCTGTGCTTGGGGGAGGCAGCGTGCCACAGGTGGCCCCGCTCCCCCGCCTGGTGAGCTCCCCTCCGCCTCCCCCACCGCCACCCCCACCCCCACCCCCACCGCCAGTCCTGGCCTTGGGACAACCAGTTCCCTCCAGTGTCTGCAGCCCCCGAGGTGAACAGTTGGTGATGCACGCTCGTGGCAGAGGAGGTGTGGCCCCGGAGACGGTGCGATGAGTTGCATGCTGCTCCGTGTGACACGGCATCCTGTCTGTCCTCTGCGTCCATTTCCCTGGAGGGAGGTGGTGCCACGTCCTGGTTCTGAGTCTCCTGCCCGGGCCCACCTCCTTGGCCTCAGCTCTCCAGCCTGGAGATACACGCCTCCCTTTGTCCCCAGACGGCTGCACGCCGCTGCCCCAGCCGGAGCACCTCTGCACACCCAGTGAGTCTGGAACCAGCCTCTGAGCCCTGTGGCCACGTGTCCAGGCTGCCTCCAGGCCCCCTTTGAGATGACAGTTTGAGTTAGGTCTCTTCCAGGTAGAGCTCCTCGTCGGGGAGCTCGCTCCGGGCCCAGGCTCCGGGCGGTGTTCCCGGGGAGTGTGTGAGGCGGTGCCGTTAGCCCAGCGCTGGGCGGGCCCGAGGCCAGGCCCGGAGCGAGCGTCCCGCTTGGCCCTGTGCTCACGCACTCGTGCGTGAGGGGCTCAGCCTGGGGCCTGCGCTCCCTGTTTTGTCTCTGTGCATCCTTTACACGTGGGCTCTTCGTCCTGCACGTGTGGGTTCCCACAGGATGGTGCCCGGCTTGTTAATCCTCAGCTTTGGTTGTGTTATCCCAGATGTTTCTTTTAAACTGTGTGATGCTACTTTTTCTTAGACTCTTAGACATGCCAGGTTATATTCAGAGTAATTTGTCATCTTCCCAGCCAGAAATCATGGGTTCCTGTTGAGTAAATCATTGGCTCAGAAGTATTAGTAAAATCGTTGTCTGTGTCTGAGGCTCTGGTGGTCTCCACACAAAATTCATGGGGTTGCTAAACAGGTTGAGACGCTGTGAGCTGTTCTCCGTTAGACTGTAGTCAAGTGAGTCTGCTCTGGGGAGTGGTCTCCCCTCCTCCTCTTCTGGAAGGCTAGCGTGCCCTCTGCGGGGCTCCTGGGAGGGTTGGGCTTGGTCTGTGGCGCTCTCAGTGGCCCCTCATCCACTGTCATGGCCTTGTCCCCGTCAGTAAGCGGAGCTCTGAGGCCTGGGCCTGGGGGCAGGTGTGTCCCAGGCAGGGCCCTGAAGCCTGGCCCATCAGTGCTGTCCCAGAGCCGGGGCCTTCCAGCTGGGGACGGGGCGCTGCTCTGTTTAATTACTCTGTGCCCCTGAAGGACCTCCCCTCACCCTGAGATCCTCCTGCTGACAGCTAGGATGTCTTTAAACAAGAAAAGGCAGCCCCACTGTGCCCTTGTTTATGGGAAGTTAGCTTATTTTTTTGTTACTATTTTCAAAGTGTATGTTAGCAACCAGTTTTTTAGTAAGAGCAAGTGACGTATTGAGTCTGTGTTGTCGTTGTTGGATGGAGACACCTGCTGACGGGTGGCCCGGTTCTCTACAGTCTCGGTTTCTCTCGTTGACAGAAGGAGCCCAGCCAGCCCTCGGAGTGCAAGCAGCAGTGAGGCGGCCGCGTGGACAGCGTTGCGCCTGACTCGTTTTCAAGTGCATGGTTTTCACTTAACTTCTCCTTTTACTTTATTATTTTGCTTAACCTGTACAGTGGCAGCTCAGACGCATTTCAGAGATAGGAGGTTTAATTCCAGCACCCTCTACGGCCTCGGGCACAACTCAGTGGACTCCCCCAGCCCGGCCTTGGGGAGGGCCCTGCAGATCGCATTGGGGATCCCTGGACGCCAGGGGCACGTGTCCAGGGGTGTGGTTCCAGGGCATCTAGGACTCGTTCACCCTTCCGCCATCGGACAGGATGCGTTTTGTTTGAAGACGCCCACGCGCTGTCGCCAGTCCCTGCAGCGCCAGCGGGGGTAGGCGCCCTTCTCACACTGCTCCTTCTTTAGTTTTATTTTCCTCGGGACTGACCCTGAGGCTCCCGCTTTTGTGGTTCATCTCGTATTTATTTATCTTTCACGCTGGTGACGGCTTGGGGGCGTGCACTCTCGCTTGTCGTCCAAGTTTCTGAGACCCTGTGGGGACCAGACACCCGGTGCCCTGAGCCGGAGGTGCTGGTCAGGCTGCAGACCCCGCGGAAGAAGCTGCCCCCTCAGGACTCGCGGACGGTGCTTGGCCTTGGGGACGGGGGTGGGGCTGGGGGCAGAACCGGGGTTTGCCAGGCTTCGCGGGGAGGGGCTCCGGCCGGCAAACACGGCTTTCCTCCGTAGTGCCACACGTCTTGCTTTCTCGTAGCTCCCATTTCTTGGCCCCACACTCATTTTGTCTTAAAAGCCTTGGGTTCCGAGCGACCTGTCCTTGGTGGCGTGTGGGTTTTGAGTGTGTGACCTCTGGCCCGGGGAGTTCAGGCTGTGGCCAGGCTGTAGAGTGCTCAGCCTTACTTAACATTTGTAACTGAATACAGTGTTTTCAATTTGTACAGAATAGTTAGAATATTCTATTAAAGTTGTGAACCATGGACCCAGCGCGTGTGTGTCTTCCTTGGGGGGCTGCGGCGGGCGGGGGCCCGGGGCGGGCGGGGCTGCAGGACGCCGCAGTCTGGGGCGCTGGGTGTGGGCAGGTCCAGGGCTTCTGGACTCCTGGGGTGTGTGTTCCTGAGGCGCGCTTCCCTGTCGATGGGTTGGGGTCCCCGGCTCCGAACCCAGCAAAGAGTCGTTTCTGAGCATTTGCAGGTTTGCACCCTCTAGGTTGGAAGGTTCCAGAAGGGACGCTTCCTGAGAGAGGGCCGTGTGCCGTCGGTCTTCTCGCGCTGCTTTCCCGGGGTTTCCTCCCGCCCCCGTCTCAGGAGCAGGAGCTCTTCCCGGAAAAGACGCTTCCGGCGTGAGGGCCGCGTCTCGTCACGCGTTTCTGGTTTCCGGTGTTTGCTCCGCCCCCTTCCCAGAAGCACCTGCTCCCCAGGTCTCGTGCTCCAGCGCCGCAGCTGGGACTCTGCCGGTGCGAGGTCGCGGCGCCCAGAGAGGGAGGAGGCGCCAGGGCAGGCAGGCGGGTGGCTGGCCGCCTCCCGTCCACACAGGCGTCCAGCTCACCCCATGCCCGCCTGCCTCCGGGGCTGGCGTCTCACGAGAGCGGCCAGAAAGGGGAGGGCACTGGTGGCCATGAGGGAGGGTGGGAGGCGCAGAGCATGGCTGAGGGGTGAGCCTGCGTCCCGGGACCACTGTAGGGCTGGAAGGTCTTGACTGAAGTGGCGGCGGCCGAGCCTCAGACCCCCCCAGCGGTGGGGGGGGGACCCTTGCCCGTGCCCGCCCCAGAGGCCATCAAGGAGAGGCTGCCTTGTTCCCACCCACACGTAGCCAGTACCCCATCCTTGGGGAGTGCGTGAGGCCCCCACACCCCCGCCCTGTCCCCTCAGGAGCCCCCACTCTAGGGTGGTGGTGCAGGGCACCGCCCGGGGGGGCTGCAGGAGGCGAGCAAACGGCATGGCACTGTGGGCACCTTATCTCGCTGCCCCTGGTCCCTCTCCCACTGTCCTCACCAGTGGGACATGGACCTGAGTTCACATCCGAAGCAGCGGCTCCACCCTGAGCGTGGAAGGATGCTGGGCGAGTTAGGCGAGCAGCTACTCTTCGGTACGTTGGTGGGCACTGGTGAGCGTTTGGCAGGTTGGTGTGATGAGAGCCAGAGGAGACGGTTAGGTTCTCTGCCCAGCACCTTGTAGGCTTCAGGAGAGGAGGTGTGTGTCACCTGGGTGCGAGTCTGTGGACATGGTTCGCTGTTTGAGATGGCCATAGGGTGGGGCGGCCCCTCACTCACCCCCAGGAGACAGGAGGGGTCGAGTCCCCTCCCTTGGCGAACTCCTGGCCACGATGGACCAAGGCACCTTCTTGCCCGTGAGGAACATCTGGCGTGTGTTGGGAGGAACAGAACCTATGTGGTAAACACACTTATGTGTGAGTGCACACCAGTGCCTGGGAACACCTGTGTGTGAGTGCACACCAGTGCATGGGAACACCTGTGTGTGAGTGCACACCAGTGCTTGGGAACACCTGTGTGTGAGTACACACCAGTGCATGGGAACACCTGTGTGTGAGTGCACACCGGTGCATGGGAACACCTGTGTGTGGGAGCACACCGGTGCATGGGAACACCTGTGTGTGGGAGCACACCTGTGCATGGGAACACTGTGTGAGTGAACACCTGTGCATGGGAACACCTGTGTGTGGGAGCACACCAGTGGGAACACCTGTGTGTGAGTGAACACCTGTGCATGGGAACATAGCTGTGTGTGGAAACACACCAGTGCATGGGAACACAGCTGTGTGTGAGTGCACACTGGTGCATGGGAACACCTGTGTGTGAGTGCACACCGATGTACAGGAGCAGCTGTGTGTGAGTGCCGAGTCATCCCATGAGGCTCCCAGCTCAACAGGAGGCTGGACAGAGGCACTGCAGACGGGGAGAGACACTGGGATGGCCCCTTTCTGTGTCCGCTCTGGGGAACCGTGTGAGGGCCTGGGCAGACGACGTGGGTTTACCTCAGGACAGTCAGGGTAGAGGGCAGAATGTTGAGGTTACTCAGAATGCGGCACCGGGTTTTGTCTCCCCTGTGGGGTAGGAAGGGTGGGCGAGGGTGCCCGGCGCTGGGGCTGCAGGCTGCCGCTTGGCTGTTCCAGGTACACTTGGCAAGACGGCCGTGCGGAGCCCTGCAGCTGTGCCCTCCCCACCGAGCACTGGGGCTCTGACCCCACGGCCACGCCCTCACGGGCCCCCGCGTTCAGTCAGGCCTTGCCATTGCAGCTGGAAGGTCACAGCATCCAGGAGGATTGCCCAGAGCCGTCAGCCTGGAGGCAGTGGGGCGGTGGCTCTTGCGGTGGCCTGGCCAGCATGCCCGCCCGGCTCTGCCTGGAGCTGCGGCTGCCTGGGCCCAGCGCTGCCAGTGCGGACAGGCCTCCGCCTCTGCCCCCTGACTGCCGCGGGCCATGTAGAGCTTTGATGGCCAGGGCGCCCCGCCCGGCCTTCACAATGCTCCTCAGGGGTCCCCTCCCTCCCGTGGTCTCTGCCATGAGGCTCCCCAGGCCCCGCTTGCTCTGTCGCAGGCCTCAGGGTCTGGTTCCCTGCCTCCCTCAGGGCCTGCGCCTCGTCTGTCACTGTGTTCTCAAAACTGAGGGGTGGACTCCGGGTCCAGTGGCCACTCTGACCCCCTCCTCCGGCAGCCTCAGCACCCCAGCTTCTGGGAGACATGCGGCCCAGCGCCCAGGCCTCGGGGGACAGGAGCCCAAGGTGCTGAAGGTGGCAGCAGTGGCCGTGCACCTGGCGTGGGGCGACCCTTGGCAGCAGGAGCCCAGCGACACGGGGCTCTCAGAAGTGTCACCTGAGTGGCTGGGGCCTGTGCACACTTGTCAGGGCGCACACTTGTCGCGTGGGGAGGTGTGGTTGTACACTTCACCGCAGCTATGTTTTCACAAGCCCCACAGATGGGGGTGCTTCCGCTTAAAACTCGGGTTTTCTTTTACGGGTTAGGGGTTTTGGCCCCAGAGCCTGGCGTGGGCACCAGGCCTCCCGGCCCCTGCCTCACCCTGGTGGCCGGCCTGCCATGTCGGTTCACGGCCTCCACTCTGGGGCAGGGGCCGCACAGAGACTTGACTCACTTCTTCCAGGGCCTAGCCGTCCCCCCAGGCCCATGGATTCCCCCTTCAGTCCAGGCCGTGACAGGGCCAAGCTGGCTCAACCCAGTGGTTCCTTCTCCCTGAACTCTTCCCAGCCAGGGGGGCGGGGGTGGGTGGGCTCGCCCCGGAGGTGGGCGACTAGGCTGGACAGAGCGGGAGGGTGGAGCCCAGGGTAGGATCTCTGGCCTACCGTCCACTCAGTCTCTCCTCCCTACTTCCCCTTACTGCCTCCAAGCGCCCAGTGGGCCAGGCAACGCTGGCTGGGCTGCAGAGGCCTGGGGGGACAGGGACCACCTCCAGCTGTGCCGCCAGCCAGGCCCCTGGTGGAAGCAGGCGCTGTGCTGGGGGCTGGGCCCCACAGGAGGGCACCGTCCTGAGCACGGGTGGCCCTTGGCTAATGGCTGCCGCACCGGACTCGGGCCCCTGCCTCCAAGCCCTCGTGAGCAGCTTCCTTCCTGTGGGGGCAGATGTTCCCCCCGGCCCCAGGCTCAGAGGGCAGGGCCACGTGGGCAGCAGGAGCCCATGACCCCAGACCCAGCCGTCCCCCCACTCCCCCCAGAGTCACTGGCAGGCAGTCCCCGACAGCAAGAGCTCTGGGACCCTCCTGGCCTGGGCAGGCCTCTGAACTCGCCCTGATGCTCTGGACACCTCAGCCTCCTCCAACCCTTCTCACAGCCCTGGAGCCTGTCTGTGGATTCCCACCAGGCACTGGCGCTGGAGACCCCTGTGAGCCCCGCCTCCTCGGGCCACCGGGAAGGTGCAGCCTGGCTACATTCCGAGGCCAAGGCACCATGGTGCGCCTGGGTGCGGCCCCCGCCCACCCCGAGGTGTCTGCTGGCCCAGTCACCGGCCCGTCTGGCCACGTCGACAGCTCGGGGAGGCAGCCGGACGTGGCTTCCCACGACAAGCCGACAACCCCGGCCCAGCGGGGATCCACGCTTGTGGGGCCTGTGGACCTCGCACAGGCCACAAACAGCCTCTGTGGTCTCCTTCCCTGGGGGCTCCCCAGGGCCCTACTCGGCTGCGGCCTGCCCAGGTCTTGGTTCTGCATCTGGGGCCTGAGGGGACCCATCATTTCCTGCCCTGGGGATTCAGGGAGGGGAAGCCGGGTGCGAGGCCAGAACCGCCTCCTTCCCAGACTCTGAGTACAGGGCTGGCTGCCCACACCGCCTCCCCAGAGCCTGCGGGCTCAGAGCCCTGGGCCTCCGTGGGGCTCAGGCATCCTCCTGGGGACAGAGGCTCCTGGGGCCGGCGCTGGGCCTCCGCGAGGCTGGGGCATCCTCCTGGGGACAGAGGCTCCTGGGGGTGGTGTTGGGCCCCCGTGAGACAGGCGTCCTCCTGCCTCGGGAAGTTCCAGGGTCGGGGCAAGGCAGATGGCTGCAGAAAAGGGTAGGGTGGGCAGGAGGCAGGGGAGTGGGTGCCAGGACCCTGGTCCTCAAAGTGGGAGGCACAAGGGGACATGTGAGAGCATGAGGTGCCTGGGCTGGTCTGAGGGGCCCGGGGACCCAGGGCCAGGGTGCCCGGCCCCTTAGCAGCTCATGGGTGGGCGCCGAGATGGGGCTGGCGGATGGCAGGGGCCTTGTGCAGAGACCTACCTGAGACTGCAGTGTCCAGCGAGAGGCCGATGGGCCAAAGAAAGCAGAGCCTCCACCCAGAGGAGGGGCTGAGGAGACCCCCTGGCCAGGTCCCTCCCCACTGCTGGTCCCCTGTCAGCCATCTCCTGGGGCAGCCCAGGCCCCTTAGAAGGTCCCAAGCCTGCTCTCCTCGCCTCTGGCTCCCCTCCTGGCCAGGAAGTATTTACTTCCAGACCACGAGGAGCTCTGTCTCCTTGTCCACGCCTGGGGAGAGTCAGGTGATGTGGAGAACCCCAGCTCACCTTGAGAACCCAGCTCAGAGTCACCGGTGGTCTCAGCACCCGTGGTCAGCTGATGACCCCATCACGCTGTCTCACACGGGCTCTCATCTGCCAGCCACCTGGCTGCAGGCCCAGGGGAGGGTGAGAGTGGGTGGGCGGGGTTGGAGGCAGGCTCACCATCAGGCTCCCTGGGGGATGTGTCAGTGTCCTGGGGCGGCCGTCACAAACGGCCGCAAAGTGAGTGTTGTCCTCGCGCAGCTCTGGAGGCCAGAAGTCCCGGATCAAGGTGTTGGTGGAACCACATCCCCTGCCAAGGCGCTACGGGAGGGTCGTCCCGCCTCCTCAGTACTTGAACTGAGAACTTCCAGATGTACGAGCTGGGTTTCAGAGAGGCAGAGGAACCAGACGTCAAATTGCCAACACCCATTGGATCATCAAAAAAACAAGAGAGTTCCAGGAAAACATCTACTTCTGTTTTATTGACTACACCAAAGCCTTTGTGTGGATCAAAACAAGCTGGAAAATTCTTAACAAGATGGGAATACAGACCACCGTATCTGTCTCAGAAACCTGTGTGTGGGTCAAGAAGCAACACTTAGAACTGGACATGGTACAACAGACTGGTTCAAAATTGGGAAAGGCGTATGACAAGGCTGTATGTTGTCACCCTGCTTATTTAACTTATATGCAGAGTGAAGTGTTAGTTGCTTACTCATGTCCAACTCTTTGCAACCCCATGGACTGTAGCCCGTCTGGCTCCTCTGTCGGTGGAATTCTCCAGGCAAGAATACCTGAGTAGGTAGCCGTTCCCTTCTCCAGGGGATATTCCCAACCCAGGGATTGAACCCATGTCTCCTGCATTGTAGGCAGATTCCTTACCATCTGAGCCACCAGGGACTCCCTTATATGCATGGCATATCAAGCAAAATGCCAGACTGGATGAATCACAAGCTGGAATCGAGATTGTCTGGGGAAATATCAAAAACCTCAGATATGCAGGTGATACCCCTCTAATGGCAGAACATGAGGAGGAACTAAAAATCCCATGATGAAGGCGAAAAGCTTTTTTCCATAAAGCTGGCTTGAAACTCAACCTTCAAAAAACTAAGATCATGGCATCTGGTTCTATCAGCTCCCTTCAGTCGCTCAGTTGTGTGCAACCGTTTGCAACCCCATGGACGCCAGGTTTCCCTGTCCATCGCCAACTCCCGGAGTTCACTCAAACTCATGTCCTTCGAGTCAGTGATGCCATCCAACCATCTCATCCTCTGATGTCCCCTTCTCCTCCTGCCCTCAGTCTCTTTCAGCATCAGGGTCTTTTGTAATGAGTCAGTTCTTCACAGCTGGTGGTCAAAGGATTGGAGCTTCAGCTTCACCATCAGTCCTTCCAATGAATATTTAGGACTGATCGCCTTTAAGAGTGACTGGTTTGATCTCCTTGCAGTCCAAGGAACTCTTAAGAGTTTTCTCCAACACCACAGTTCAAGAGCATCAATTCTTTAACGCTCAGCTTTTCTTTTATGGTCCAACTCTCATATCCATACATGACTATTGGAAAAACCATAGGTGTGACTAGCTGGATCTTTGTCAGCAAAGTAATGTCTCTGCTTTTTAATATGCTGTCTGGGTTGGTCATAGGTTTTCTTCTAAGGAGCAAGCATATTTTAATTTCACAGCTGCAGTCACCATCTGCAGTGATTTTGGAGCCCAAGAAAATAAAATCTCTCACTGTTTCCACTGTTTCTCCATCTATTTACCATGAAGTGATGGGACCAGATGTCATGATCTTCATTTTTTGAATGTTGAGTTTTCAGCCAGCTATTTCACTCTCCTCTTTCACCTTCATCAAGAGCTCTTTAGTTTCTCTTCACTTTCTGCCACAAGGGTGGTGTCATCTGCATATCTGAGATTATTGATATTTCTTCCAGCAGTCTTGATTCCAGCTACAGAGTACATCATGTTAAATGCCGGGCTGGATGAAGCACAGGCTGGAATCTGGTCCCATCACTTCATGGCAAATAGAAGAGGAAAAAGTGGAAGCAGTGACAGATTTTATTTTCTTGGGTTCCAAAATCAGTGATAGTTGAACCATAAAGAAGGCTGAGCACCAAAGAATTGATGTTTTCGAATTGTGGTGTTGGAGAAGACTCTTAAGAGTCCCTTGGACTGCAAGGAGATCCAACCAGTCCATCCTAAAGGAAATCAACCCTGAATATTCATTGGAAGGACTGATAGGAAGCTGAAGCTCCAATACTTTGGCCACCTGATACAAAGAGCCTACCCATTGGTAAAGACCCTGATGCTGGGAAAGACTGAAGGCAGGAGGAGAAGTGGGCAACAGAGGACGAGATGGTTGGATGGCATCATCAAGTCAATGGACATGAAGTTGAGCAAACTCCAGCAGATGGTGAAGGACAGGGAGGCCTGGGGTGCTTCAGTCCATGGGGTCGCAAAGAGTCAGACACGACTGAGCAACTGAACAACAGCATCCATGGATGGGCACTTGCTTCCACTGTTGGCTGCTGGGATACTGCTGTGAACACGGGTGTGTGACCATGTATTCAATTCTCTGCATTCACTTCTTCTGGGAAGAGACCCAGAAGGGGGACTGTTGGATGACATGATAATGCTATTCTTAATTTTTTGATGAAACACCAATACATTTTTTAAAAAGAATCAAAGGTCAGTTGCCACATCGAGAGTGGGTCTGAGGTGGAGTCGTGAGAGAGCAGTGCTCAAAACTTCGAAATCATTTCATCAGTTTCTTAACTTTTTATATGAACAATTGGTCATTTATTTTGGTAATTTTTTTAAGTAGTAAAGAATTTTATTAACATATACATGATGGGGCTTTTTCCCTGGATGGCTCAGTGATACAGAATCCTGCTGCCAATGCAGGAGACAAGGGATTGATCCTGGGAAGATCCCACATGCCGCGGAGCAGCTAAGCCGGGGCACCACAGCTACCGAGCCTGTGCCCTGGAGCCCGGGAGCCACAGCTACTGAGCCCACACGCCCTGGAGCCCGGTCACAACAAGAGAAGCCCCCACAGTGAGAAGCCTGCGCCCCGCAACTGGAGAGTAGCTCCCATTCTCCGCAATGAGAGAAAAGCCTGTACTGCAATGTAGACCCAGCACAGCCACTAAAATTTATATATATATATACACACACACACACACACACACATAGACACATTTACAAAAATCAAAGCCCAGATGACACAGCCCCACCCCAGACTTGCTGCCTGAGACTCCGAGGCCCTGTGGCTGGGAGCAGGATGCCCCGCCTGTCCTGGGATGGCACTGCCCAGGCGACTGAGCACCATCCAGGAGGTGGTGGCCGTGCCTGTCCACTCGCCCTCTCTCCTTTCCTCTATTATGCTCATGTGTTCGTCTGAGCGTCCAGAAAGGTCCCTTGTCTCCCAGCTGGCTCCCCTCTCCTCTCCCCACGCTATGATGACAGGAGAGGACCCTCTTCTCAGCTCCCACAGGCCTGGACCTGCCTGGCCCTGTCCCCACCACGGGATGTCCTAGCTGTCCAGTCAAGGAAACAGTCTCCACCAGCATCAGTTACTCTGACTCCAGAGAGCTGGGTCTCTTGGGCAGTAAGGTGGTCCACTCACATCCAGAAACATTTCCTAAGCACCTGGGCTGGACCCCAAGGGTCCCGGAGCCTAAGACCTTTGTCTCTGCCTTTCCAGGACTGGCAGTGACTTCTGAGCGGGGTACTGACGGATGAACAGGAGTTCGCCAGGGCCCGAGGAGGGGAACAGTGCTCTGGGCAGCGTCACTGTTTCTCACGCGATCCCCAGTGCCTTGTGAGGTGGGCCCGTTGGACTCCAGCTGAGGGGCTCAGGGACACAGCCCTGAGGGACCAAGGCCGGGCTGACAGTGAGAGCCTGGAACCAGGTGGGGATAGGCCTCCTGCCTCCTGCCCTTGGAGCTCTCGCCTTTCCCAGGCCACAGCTTTGAGGAGAAGGATTAAGGACAGGCCTGAGTCACAGGCCATGGCCAATGGGCTGTGTCAGGCTCAGGTCACGTGGTGTCAGGCCATCTCTCAGATGCTGCAACTCCAGGCAGCTTGGACCTCCCCAGGCCCGCACTGGAGTGACACCCCAAGTGGTGTGCTTGGTGAGGGCCAGCTTGAGGTCATGCCTGGCAATCCCAGAGGGCTTCCTGGAGGAGGGGGACTTCCAGGCACGGGAGCAGGGCCGGCCTCAGCACTGTCACCCGCAGGAAGGACATGGCAGGCAGCCCCAGGCTCGGGGCTGCCATGACGCACGCTTCCTCACAGGCTGCCTTTTGCCAGGCTGGTTGTGCTGGAGCCTGGAGGCCTGGCCTCATCACCGCAGGGAAATGACCTCATGGGGAGTTTTGAAGAGGCGCCCTCGCTCCACTCCGGCCTGCCTGACACCCTCACCAGCTGGGAAGGAAGGCAGGAGTCCCCAGCCGGATGTTTGGGGACCAGTCTCTGTCTGCTTGCTGGAAGGGGGTCCCCTCGGCTCCCTGAGAATCCCGGAAGCAGCCCTTGGATAAATATTAGTAAACTTGGCTCAGACCAGTGCTGCCTGACTCCGGTGTCCCGAGGCAGGGCCCCACGAACACCGCCCAGCCAGCACCCGCTCAGCCCCTGGGCAGAGCCAGTTCCTGCCCCCAGGCTCGGGGCGTGGTCGGATGCGTTTGAGGCCCGCTGGCCGGCTGTGTGACCTCCGCTGAGTCACTCAACTTCTCTGAGACCCCTTCTCCGTTCCTTGCAGAACCAAGAAAGCCTCCCCAGCGGCCCCCAGCTAACGGGGTGACCCGGAGGGAGAAAGCAGGGCCCACACTGGCCTCCCCAAGGTGCCAGGCCCCGTCTCTCAGGCCAGGGTCCCCCCTCCCTGCCCCCAGCACCAACTCAGCCCAGAACCCGCTGGGGCCGGAGCTCCCTGTGGGTGCAGCCCGAGTCCACACTGCACGCCTCCGTCTTGGGCAGGAAGCCAGCCTGGCGGGTCCTCCCTGCTATCAAACGGCTCGGGAGGTGTCCCCCTAGAAGACCCTCACGGGGGTTGCAAGGTGAGCCCTTCGCTTCGTCCTCACGTTCTGAGGACCCTCCAACAGGCCTGCATGGGAGGCGGGAGCAGGGTCCCCTCCTTGCTCCAGGCCCACACTGGCCTGGCTGAGCCAGGCAGGGAGATCTCTGGCTGGTGGGGGTCCCAGGCCCCCCACCTCTGGCTGGTGGGGGTGCAGCTGCCTGGTGGGGGGTGGGGAGGGCAGCGGTGGTCTCCCACCCGATGACCTGCCCTCCCAGCTCCCATGGACCCACCTTCAGGACACCACCCCCAGGCCGCTGGTCACTGGCTGGCCCTGGGGGTACCTGGCCAGTGGGGATGGAGAAGAGTGCCGGGTGGGCCTGCTGATCACCACCCGCCTGGCCTCACCTGGACTGCAAGTCCTCCACACCCTTCCTGCCTCTCTCAGCTCGTCCTCCCCAGGGCTTCCGCTCCACGTCTGAGAAAAGGGGCACGAAGAATGTCCCCCGGGACCTGGCTCAGCTGGCTCCTCAGGAAGCCCTCTCTGGCACCCTGTCCCCGCCAGGGAGACTGCCAAGCCGTCCTCTCGGTCCCACGGGCAGCGCCCTCCCCACGCCGAGTGCTCCCCAGGCAGGCGGGGTTCCTTCCTTCTCCTCCAGGCCCCAGCACCAGCCAGGCCTGCAGGTACCCAGTAGATGCTCAAGCAATGCTGAGCGTCTGTGGTGTGCCTCACCCTGACTGAGCTGCCACTGCCTAGCACCTGGGTCAGGGTAACGGCCAGAGGGCCTCAGAGGGGTCCAGGCAGGGTGCCAGGCACCCAGCCAGCTCACAGTGGCTCCCTAGAGGCAGTGGTGGAGAGCTCGGCCCTGGTCTGCCTCCCTGCATCCCCCAAAAGCCCAGGACACACAACCTGGGGAAGGAGGGTCAGCAGTCTCACCATTACCAGCTCTGCTGGGATGCTCTCAGCAATAGGGAACTCACCCCTTACATCTCTGCCCTGTGCTGCCTTGAGGGGAGCTGTGTCTCCCCACCTCCCACCCACCCTGTGCTTGCTTCATCCTCGGCCTGCTCCCCTGCTCCGCGAGCCTGCCGATTCCTGCTCCCCCGTGCTGCCCGCAGCCTGACCAGCCGGCCCTGTGCTTGCTCTCCCTTCCACAAGCCAGAGTCCTGGGCCCAACTCCACCTCTCAGCTGCCCCCCTTCCACACCCCTGTCCATCCACTCAGGCCTGGCCCGAGCCGCCCATCTGAACCAGCCAGTGGCGCCCCTTATTCCTCACGGTGACCCTGCAGGGCCCGGGCTGGGACCAGGAGGCAAGGCCAGGGCAGGTGGCAGAGGGCCGGCTGGCTCAGGGCGGGCCTGCACCCAGGAGGTCCCACCTGTGGCTTCATGCTCCGCCTTCGCTGCCTTGGTTATTAATCCTTTTTGAACCAGAGTACCTGCGTTTCCACTTTGCACCAGGAGGTGGGGTGACTGTCACACCCAGCAGGACTCAGCTCACCTTGCTCCCTTCGCTTTGCAGTACCTGCCCAGGTCATAGCCAGGTAAGCTGTTTTGAAAGTGGGGGCCCTGGAGCAGGTGGGGCCCCCACAGATCAGATCCCCTCTGTCGGCTGGACCCCCACCCCTGGGAACCCGGCAGGATCTAGCAATCACTTCCTGCTCCTGTTAAACCCTTTAAAGGACGATGGTGAATAAGGAGACTAGTCCGGCTGGCAGGCCATGACTCCACGGCCCCCACCCCAGCCCAGGCTGACCCCCTCCCCGGGCAGGCACCAACCCCTTTCCCACTCCCTAGGCTCCCAGGCCCCCTGGAAGGTCCCTATGTGTCCCCCCTCCCCCCACAGTGGAGAGGCCTGGAGGGCCCGGGAGGAGGGCTGACCCAGGAAGGGAGCTGGAGCAGCCTCACCTGCCCTCATGCTTACTGGACACTACGGGGAGCTGTTCTAGCACTTTCCGTGGGTTGCCAAATCTAACAAGTGGCTGTTGTCTCTTAACCGGAGTGAAAACTGAAGCTCTCGACACCTGCTCTCCTGCCGGGCCGAACCAAGGAGGAGAGGGCTGGCGGGCGGCAAGGTGGGAGATCAGGCCGGCTGGGGCAGAGCCCCTAAAGGGTTTCCCCAGGAGGGACCCCCGGACGTAGGAGGAACGGGGCGACCGCTGCCTCTGCCCCACAAGCCCTGCGCTGGGTGTCAGGGCACCTGGAAGGTGGGGGTCTGGGTCCCGCCATCACCCCTCTCCGGGCCGGCCTGGGCCGAGGGCGCTTGCCCGGGTCTCCCGAGCAGTGAGTCATAGCCGGCAGGGCCGGCGTCCGGGGCGGGGTGAGGACCGTGAGTCGCCCCACCGGGCTGGGGGTGGGGGTTGGAGCGCCGGGAAATCAAGGGGGGGGGGGCGCGCAGGCTGCAGACACGTGGACTGGGTGGCCCGGGGCGAGGATGCTGTGTGCAGCCCCCGGGCGACCGCGGCGGGCAGGGAGGGGGAGGACGACGGGGGGCGGGGCCGGGGGCGTGCCCGGGGCGGGGGGGGGGGGGCGGAGCGCGCCCCGCGCGGCCACTATAAAGGCGGCTCCCACGCCGCCAGAGCGCATCACTCGCACTGCCATCCGTCGCTCGAACGTCGTCTGCCTCCAACTGTCATGCTGGCGAACATGAGGAGCCCGGGAGAGGTGCTGAGAGAGGGCGAGCTGGAGAAGCGAAGTGACAGCCTGCTCCAGGTGTGGAAGAAGAAGCGCGGGGTGCTCACCACCGACCGCCTGCGGCTGTTCCCCACCGGCCCCGGCGCGCGCCCCAAGGAGCTGCGTTTCCACTCCATCCTCAAGGTGGACTGCGTGGAGCGCACCGGCAAGTACGTCTACTTCACCATCGTCACCACCGACCGCAAGGAGATCGACTTCCGCTGCGCGGGCGAGAGCTACTGGAACGCGTCCATCACGCTGGCGCTCATCGACTTTCAGAACCGCCGCGCCCTGCAGGACTTCCGCAGCCGCCGCGAGCGCGCCGCGGCCGCAGCAGCCGCCGCGGCCGCCGCGGCCGCCGCGGAGCAGGAGCCCGAGGCCGGGCCGGGCGGCCAGCCCTAAGTCCCACCACGGTGAGTGCCAGCAGCCCGCTCGCCCGCGGCACGCGGTGGTGGGGGAGGACGATTTCGATCTCTGACGTCGGGTGGAGGTCCTGCCCCGTCTAGGTGTAGAGAGGGGACTGGGTGCCGCGCCATCGCGGCGCGCCTCGGGCGCGCGGCAGATGTCGCTTTCACCTTCGGTGTAGGGGCCTCGGGAGACCAACAGGCTGGACCCTGGCTGGCTCAGCCCCCGGGCTCGGGCACAGCTCCCTGAATCCTTCTCTCTCCACAGAATCATGCCAACCGCACCATCGGGAGCCCAGAAGTTGTCCGGGGAGACAGGAGCCCCGACAGCACCCAATTGCTGACCAGGGCAAGGATATAGCCCGGTGCTACTCTACTTCACACACAATGACCTTTCCGTGCTGATTCACTGAGCCTCACAGAGCCCGCTGTGCGGGCAAGCTAAATTATTAGCTATCTATGTATTTATTTCGATGGTGCCTGTATCCAAACCATCTGTCTTAACGTTTGTACTCCACCACCATTCCAATAAAGCACTCAGTTCATTCTCTTTTCTATCAGCCAGTGTGTGATGCCCTGAGCTTTCTGTGGGAGGGGAGTCGGTGGTCCCATCACTGGGTGGTGTTGGGGGGAGCGGCCACCCCAGGTGTCGGAAGGGCAAGGAAACGCACTTTGAGTGCTCACCGTCATCTCCCAGGCCCTGGTCACCCTCTCCCAAGGTGGAGGAGTGCTCCCCGGGGCCCCTGGCTCACTCCGGGTGTGAATGGGGAGGCTGGGACCCTGCTTGCTGACCAACTGGCCCTGTGTGGCCCGCGTGCCTCCCCATCCGAGCGGCTCTTGTGTGCCTGACCTCAGCTGCCCCCTCCAGCCCCGTCTTGCTCACCTGCCCATCCCTGAAAGGAAGCCCTCAGGCCTCTTGACTGCCCACCTGCTGCTCTCCTCTTAACCCCACCCTGGGCTGGACCAGCTGTCAGGCCCTGCTGGCCCGTACCTGACGCGTTGGGCCAGCGAGGCGGCCAGTGCTTCTGGGAAAACGGGAGAGTGGTCTGCGCCCCGGGTAGGAGGCTGAGGCCTCCAAGGGGCCCGGGATGTGTCATCAGGAGGGAGGTCTGAGATCTCTGACCAGTGGGTAGCTTCCACCCTTCCAACTCTGGAAATGGGGTGTCCAGGGTTGCCCCCCAAGCCTTGGGATGGGGAGGGGACATGTGTCCCTCCACGTAGAAGTTCTGTTGGTGATGAAGAAGCCAAGGATGGAAGAACGAGATGGGACTCCGATCCTGGCCTGGCTAGGGCACCTTCACGTCGCCTTTGGGGCTGGAGGGAGCCAAGTGTGAGGCTGGGAGATGCTGAGGTGGGGGCAGTGAAGGGCCCCAGTTGGGCCTTAATGTCGGTCTTACCCTGGACTGGGGTGGGGGCCACCATCACAGGCCTCCTGACTCCCTGGGTTGCTGGGGTCAGGCTTGGGAGGGGTGTAGTCCTGCTGGGAGGCTGGGTGCTGGGTCCAGAGAAGAAACCATTCCTGCGATGAATGTTTTCCTCCACAACAACACTGTGAGGCCCCAGGGCAAATGGGAGGGGGCTCCTCCGGAGAGGAGAGGCCAGCTCCAGGGCCCCCACTGACCTGGGGCCACCTCCATCCTGCGCCACCCTGGAGCTCTCTCCCGCCAGAGCCTCTGGTGGATGACGGAAGTCAGGGAGTGAGGCCCGGGTGCCTCGCCAGTTCCTGGTGGGGCTCACGGGGGGCGGGGTCTGACCTGAGCTCTGGGGCTGGGAGCATGTATGTGTGCTTGTATGTGTGTGTGTGTGTGTGTGTGTGTGTGCGTGCGTGTGTATGTGTGTGTGTGTGTGTGTGTGAGTGACAGCGTGCACACATGTGGATCTCGGCTCTCGGAGGCTCCTCCAGGAGGGGCTGTGGAATATTCCAAGTTTAATAGCTTTTGTTAAAAGTAGCCTGTGGGGGAAGGGTGGCCTTCCTGGTCTCAAGGGCGTCTGCAGACACCCGACAAGGTTGTCCTCTCCACGCTGGTTCTTGGCGCGGCAGGCCTCCGTGCCTGCTGCCCCTTTGCCATGGGACTTGGGCTGGAGGTTGGGGGCGGCAGAGGAACAGCTCCCCGGTTCTTAAGCCTGGAGGCCTGGCTCTCTACCTGTTGGGCTCCCCAACATGAAATGAGGGTTCTCTTCTTCGAACTCTCCCCAAGTCTCAAATGCCTGACCTTTTAAAACGACCCTGTCCTCTTTCTGTTCACCAGTGGAAGCAATTTCAAGGGCTATGGAGGGTGTGCAGGCAGAGTGTGCTTGGCGAGGGGTCTGCACTGGGGCTGCGGGTGAGCAGAGAGCTCCATCTCTAGGGACGCGGGCAGAGTCGTTTGGACGGCAGCAGGAAGGACTCCTTGCTGGCCTGGGTGGTGGACTCCAGGGCCAGGACCCACCTCACACTGGGATGCTCTTGGGTGATTCTTCTCTCCCTGGACCCCTGGGGCCCAGCTGCAGGCCCTCTCCTCCAGGAAGCCCTCCAGCCTCCAAAGCGGCACCCCACCCCCTCCCTAGACCCCCTGTCCAGCAGGCAGGAGCCTGCAGAAACCAGGCTGCGAGAGGTCCCGAGGGAGTTTATTGCCAGTCTGCCTGGGGCCAAGGTCACTGGGCTCTGCCCATCTTCCGGGGCACAGGCTGCCTCCAGAGGACCAGGAGGACGATGAAGTTGACGGCGAACTGCACGTGGCCGAAGATGGGGACGCCGAAGCCGCGGTACAGGAGGCCGCCCAGGGTGGGCCCCAGGGTCCGCGTCAGCGGCTGCACAGAGGCGCAGAGGCCCAGCATGGTTCCTGCGGCGGGGGAGGGCGGGTCAAGTCCGGCCTGGCCAGTCCCTGAGCATCACTGCCCCAGCGGCCCGAGTCCTGGACACGGCCCAGGCCTCCCTGTCCCCCCATCCCCAGCTCCGCACCCCAGCTCGCTCCACCTGGCCTGCCTGCCGGTCTGCTCCCTGCAGGCCACGCGTGGGGAGCACTGCGGCCTCCGGATGTGGTGCCTCTGCCCTGCTCCAGAAAGCGCCCAAGCACAGGAGGAGCCTGGGAGCAGGGCCCCAGGTCGTGAGCCAGGCGCCACCCCTCCCAGTCTGCCAGGGACACAGCACCCCAGCCCAGCCCAGCCCAGCCCAGATAGGGGAGGCCCCCATGTGGGGGCTGGGCTGGGGTGTAATGTGGGCCACGATACACTCCAGGTCACCCCCATGACCTTTACTGCCCTCGAGTGGACTGGAGGGAACACCCCCACAGGGCCGGGGGGAGGTTCAGGTGCTCAAAGGGCGCCCCCTTCTTTGCAGTTGCTCCCCAGGCTCACCTAGCTGCCTGCACCCCTTCTACCTGACCCTCCTATCTCTACCCTCCCCTTGTAAGCTGTGCCCTATGCGGGCCACCAAGCAACGTGTGCCCACAGGTCCAGGCTGCCGGGTCCTCAGAGGCTCCTTTCCGGCGCTGGAACGCCCCGCCCGCCCGTGGACCAGGTGGGCGTGGCCTGGCGAGGCCCCGCCCAGGCTCAGGGCCCGCGTAGGGGGAATTTCAGAGCAGCCCCTCCCACAGCCCACAGGCCCCGCAAACACCAGGGAGCAATTACCGCCCCCTCTGCCGTCTCCAGTTCCCAGGCTGGCGCTGGGAACCAGCTCTGGCTCCTTCCGAGCTGACAGGTGGTGCCCCTGGCACCTGGGCCCGCTGCTCTTGCTTCTTTGCAGGCCCTGCCCTCATCTCTCCAGGTCTTCCCCTCCTTCCTCCTCCTGGCCTCTGGGCAGAGCCGGCTCACTGCCTCCAGGAAGCCCTCCAGGACCAGTCTAGCCCCCCAAGACCACAAAGTCACAGATCTGGGGGGCCCTGGGGGTTTCCAAGGCAGCCCTGAGCAGACGCCTTGTCCGGCAGCCTCCTCACTGTCAGCGGGGACTCTGAATCTGTCTGCCTCTCCTGGACACGCAGGTGGATGGACAGAGGGTCAGCTGGGGCCCTGAGCTCTCTGGCCCTGCTGCTGCGGAGGCCTTTGACTGCAGCCAGCCCACAGGAGCCCCTGGCCTTGACCAGCCCTATGCACAGGGCAGTGTGGGGCGAGAGCCTGGGGAGCATCAGGTCCAGGGACCACACCCCAAGTCCGGACTGGAAATTCCCCGGCCTCCAGAAGGAAGGCGGGCTGCAGAGTGGGATGCGGGGGTGTGTCTGGGGGTGTCTGAGCCCCACTGGGAGGCCCAGGGGCTTCTTAGACTGAGACTGCGGTGAGCCTGCGGTCACTGGTCCCTCGGGAGGCACCTGAGCTTCTGCCGGCAGGGACCGGGAGGCGTCCCCGCGCTGGCCACACCCTTTCTGGCCTCCTGCCATTCTCTGTGCCTGGCCCTCTTCCTAACCAGCCTCCGCAGCAGCCTTTCTGAGCCTTACCCCACACCCTGGCTCAGCTGGGACCGGCCTGGGATGCCATCTTTCCTCCCCTTCCTAGTGAAACCCTGTGCATACTTCAACCAAACCAGATGCCACCTCCAGAAAGCCCTCCTCCCTTCCCCCAGGCTGGCCTGGGGCTGATCAGCAGGGCCTGGTGCAGGGTTGGCTGGGCTGGGTGGCAGGCAGGATTCTCACCTGAACCCTCTTGCAGGCCACCACCCCGACCCTGCCCACTCAGACCCCTGGGCACCCATCCTACCCAGTGCCCACTGGGTCCCCACCCAGGGCAGCTGCTTGGCCCCAAACTGCTCATCAAGCTCCCTAGAGAGCAGCGCCGGGGAGCCCCCCAGGGCCTGCGCTTCACGCGGCCCGGGGACCTCACTCACCTGTGTCTGAGGTCGAGACGGCCTTGGTCAGCATGCTGTCGGTGACCACGTTGAGGGCACACATGCTGAAGACCAGGCCGGGCATCAGGAGGCAGAAGTGGAAGACGTTGGCCATCAGTGCCTGGCAGGAGGCAGGTGGAGGCTGTGTGACTGCAGGGGTCGCCCACCCCTGAGGTCCCTCTGAGGTGGTCCTGGGTGGGAGTTGGGGGCAAGAGAGCCTCGGGGCTCAAGTGCAGACTGGGCACCTGAGGAGGGTCAGTGGAGAGGGCCTGGGACCCTGCTTTTTTATGGAGAGGGGTCTCTCACCATAGCCAGTCCCACCACGCTGAAGACCAGCACGCTGGCCTGGAGCAGGGCTCCCTCGGAGAAGTGGCTGCTCAGCCGCCCAATGACCAGGCCCTGGATGAGCTGGGTGAGGGCGAGAGAGCGGAGGTGGGCACAGCTGGGCCTGGGAGGGCGTCTGGGCTGTGGCTGACTTGGGGGCCTCCCCTGCTGCCCATTACCCCTGGGCCCCTGACACCAGCCCCAGCAGCGACAAGGCACAGGGCAGAGGGGCGAGCCTGCAACTCCCATGATGGCCCCAAGGTTCTGGGGAGACGAGGCCTGCAGCCTGGGGGTCTCACACACATGCACACACATGCATGCACACACATGCACCCACCCACGCACATACATGTTCCACATCCAGAAATAATTGCATGTCTGCTGTTTCAGGTGTGATGAAAGTCAAAGTGTTAGTCGCTCAGTCGTGTCCGACTCTGCAACCCCATGGGCTGTAGCCTGCCCCAGGCTCCTCTGTCCATGGGATTTTCCAGGCAAGAATACTGGAGTGGGTTGCCATTTCCTTCTCTAGGGGATCTTCCGGATCCAGGAATTGAACCTGGGCCTCCTGCGTCGCAGGCAGATTCTTTCCCATCTGAACCACCAGGGAAACCCTGAAAGGGCCGGTTAACTTCTGACAGGGATGGGGGAGGCCGTGACTACGGGGCGAAAAGCTCACAGAGTGGCCCAGAGTCCAGCCCTGGGGCCCTGGGGAGCCCCCTCCCATGTGCCCTGGCCCACCACCACACTCCTCTGTTCCCTCTCGGCTATCTGGTCTGGGAGCTGGAAGCTGCCACAAATGGGGAGGCTAGGGCACGCAGGGGCTGGGGGTGGAAGGGGCTGGACTGGGACGTGAGCCCAGGGCCCTGGTGGCCGTGTGGGGTCCTCCAGCAGCTGGCCCTTCCGAGGCCTGGCCCTGGCAGGCAGGAGCCTCGGCCACCACCTACTGGGGCCAGGGTCCAGGCCAGCGGGCCGATACTCCCATGGTGACCAGATAAACTGAGGCCCGGGGTCCCAGAGTGGGGTGGGGTGGAGCCCAGGCTGGTGGGCTTGTCCTGAGCCTGGGCAGGAGAGGAAAGGGCCACAGGCTCCCCGAGAGACCCCCTAATGTTGCTCAGCCCTCCACCTCCAGCTTTGTCCTCCTTGTCCTGCCCCCCACTGCCCCCCACCAGCTCAGCCCCAGGGTCAGCCAGCCAGGGGCTGGGTTCAGCTCCCCTTCCTGCCCTCGGCTCCTCCTCATGGGGGTGGGAGGAAAAGCCCAGAGCGGGGACACCCTTGACACCTGGGATGTGACTCAGAGGACAAGCCCAGCCCACAGGCCGTTCCCAGGCCGGGGTGGGGCTCCCTAGCTGGTCCCTGCCTCTTCCACCAGGCAGGCAGGAAGTGCCCAGGGGAACCGTGAGGCTGGAGCAGCGCCCACTGGAGCTGGGGGTCAGTGTCCCGGGCTGGGCTGTGTGACCCAGGGTGGGGGCGGGTCCAGCCCCATGGACCAGGAGGGAGCCCTCTCCTTGCTGCCTGCCTGGCATCATGAAACCGTCTCAAATCACAACCAAGGGTGTCCTTAAAAAAAAAAAAATCCCACTTTCACGCTTGCTTATCTTCATTTTGTTTGTTTAAAGGGAAGATCTACTTGACAAGTTTCTTTTAGTACTTGACACCCCAGAGGAAACCAACAAACCAGGAGAGATTGAAATCTGTCTCCACTTTTCATACAGACCCCGAGACCAGGACCCTGATGTGCTGGGAGTCAGCTCTCCCTTTTCCCATTAACTTAAAAAAAAGCCTAAGCTTTCATGCCTTCCAGGTTATTACATGAAACCAGAGTTAGTAAACTAGTAACTAGAGTTAGTCAGAAATTTCACTTTCTCCCAATCCTCCCACGTGGAGACCCTGTCTGCTCACCCAGCCCACTCCCTGCCGCCCTGGCCTGCGTGGCCACCGCCTCCCCCAAGGTCACACGGGCACAGGCACCCAGTTGCCCCTGCCCACCCCTGCTCTAACACAGCCTAGGGGCGGGGGCGGCCAGCTGGTAAGACCACACCCGGCCTCCACAAGGCCCCAACCACAGCGAGTACATCAGTAAATCCAGGTCCTTCTTGGCTTTGCAGCCCACCCTCCATGCAGGCCTTCAGAGCACAGTCCTCTCTCCTCCAGCTGTCCCAGCCGCCCCAGGGCCTTTGCACCTGCAGCCCCTCCCTGTGTGAGGCTGTCTCCCTCCGGGCCTCTCCCTGGGCCGGGGGAGAGCCCCCAGCTGGCTGGCTGCCCCACCGAAGCAGCAATCTCTGCCTTGACAAGGGCCCTGATTCTCCTGGGTTTTGTCTCCCCTGACCCACCAGACGCCTAGGTGGTGGGGGCTTGTCTCTGTTCCCCCCGCAGGACACAAGCTCCATCCCTGCAGTGGCCTAAGGGCTCAGTGGGGGAGGCCCTCCCAGGAGGGACAGAGGGCTGCAAGCGCCCCCCAGGGGAGGAGAGTGAGTGCCGTCCCTTCCAGATTAGGACCACATGGGCTGTCCTCATTGAGATCCCAACCCCAAGGATCCCCACACACAGGGAGCTGGGGGACGCGGTGAGCCCCTTGGGTGGGGCAGGAAGAGCTTTGCCAGGGCAGCTTCAGCAGTGGCGGGTTCCCCTCCCCGGACCCCCGGTGACCAGCCCTACCCTGCATGGGATGGAGGTGACAGAGGCCCTCTCTACAGACACAGCTCAGGGACTCAGCTGCCCCTACCTTCGCCTGCGGGACTGAAGGCCTGAGGCCCGGCACCCAGCCGCTCTGCAGGCTCCCCCTCCCCAGCCCCCTCTTCCTGGTGGGCCTGGGGGAGGGTCCCCAGGCCGCACCCAGGCTCCCCCACGCCCACCTGTCCACTCCATCATTACAGGCACCGGAGCCCTAGGCCCATCTCGGCAGGCCCACCCTCACCCTGCACCAGGCCTGAGGCTATCAAGGTCCGTCCCTGGGGGTCTCAAGTGGTCTTCCGACTTCAGCCAGGGCCTGGCCTTGGTCTCCTGGCCTCGGGGATCCCAGGACGAGCTCAGGCCCCTGGCAGGCTGGGAGCAGCTCTTTATTTTACTTGTATAAGTTTTTAATTTAAAAAACTGTTATTCATTTATTTTTGGCTGCAACACACACATGCGGGATCTCAGCTCCCGCACCCAAGGATCCAACCTGCGCCCCCTAGAGTGCAAGCCTGGGGTCCTAACCACTGGACCGTCAGGGACGTCCCGGGAGGGGCCATTTAGAACAAGGCTCCGCGGCCCCCAGTTCAGAGCATCTGTGTTATTGTTGTTTTATGTTTATCTATTTTCCCCCACCAGCCTGGCACTTCCCAGTCCACGCAGCTAGGCCCACGGCGGGTGGGGGCCAGCCCCTCCCCGGAACGGCTATTTCAGTCCGGGGTCCAGCCCAGCCCCGGGCCCAGAGGCTCGGGTGGCAGATGGCCTGGAGGTGCTGGGACCACCACCCGCTTCCGGAGAGGTTCAGCGCTCCCTCCGCTGCCCGCCAGATCCCAGAATAGCCCCTCCCGCGCGCCGGCTGTCAGGCAGACGTCCCGGGGGGCGGCAGGCACATCGCCACCTGTCCCCGCCACGGTCACACCGCCGGTGGGCAGGCGCGGGGCACACAGAGCCCGGCGTTCTGCTGGTCACGCGCCCCCCACGGGGGTCCACTCCCCACCCCCGGCTGGCCTGGCACCACCGGTACCCAGGTGGACGCGGGGAGGGCCGTGGGCCTCTGACGTGTTTCCTGACGGGAGGTTGAGGGCTCGCCAGGCCCCAGTGTGGATGAAGCTCCCCCCTCCCCTCTCAGATGGGACCCCCCCGGGCAGATGGACGGGCAGAGAGTGCGCGTGTGTGCGTGCTAAATCGCTTCAGTCGTGCCCGACTCTGTGCAACCCTATGGACCATAGCCGGCCAGGCTCCTCTGTCCGTGACATTTCCCAGGCAAGGATGCTGGAGTGGGTTGCCATGCCCTCCTCCAGGGGATCTGCCCGACCTAGAGATCAAACCTGCGTCTCCTACGCCTCCCGCGTTGGCAGGCGGGTTCTCTACTGCTAGCGCCATCTGCAAGGCTCGGGCAGACAGGGCACGCAGGTGCAGACGAAGCTGTGGGAACCGTGAGCGGGGAGAGGGGACAAGCCAGAAGCAAAGGTGGATGGGGCACCCGAAAGGTGGGCATGCAGGATGGCTCCCGCGCTGCTCAGAAACCGAGGGGCTGGTCTGTGAGGCCCTGGGACCCTGGCAGTGCCAGGAGTCCACCCACCCGGCGTGCCCGGCACCCACTCACCATCTGGAGGACCCCGAAGAAGGACATGAGGTAGCCGGCCTGGGCGGCCTCCAGCTGGAAGAAGTCCATGGAGATGATGGAGAACATGACCATGAAGAGCCCTGGGCGGGTGGGGGTCAGGGGTCAGAGGTCAGGGCTGTGCAGCCGTGCCTGTCTACCCCCCTGACAGTTGATTCGCCGGGGCACCAGGGGCCTGCCCACGGTGACCAGCTCAGGAAGGACCAACGCGAGCCTTCCCCGAGGTCCTCCCTGGCGGGTTTGCCCCACGGGGCCACCATGGGCTGTGAGCAAGAAGGTGCCCGGAGTTGCCCTTGCCCGAGGTGGGCAGACCCCAAGGCTGTCTGGAGGGGTGAGGGGATGGGAGACCGGGGGGCCCGGGCATGCACGGTGGGAGGGTTTGGCTCCAGAACTGAGGTCGATGACCTGGGTTCCCATCACCGTGCCCCCCTGAGCGTCCTGGGGGCAGGTGAGCTGGGAGGGGCTCCCCGGATGGCAAGGGCAGAGCATTTCTGCAGAGGAGGGGTTAACCCTTTAGCGCCCACGTGGGAACGCCTGAGCACCTGTGAGCGAGGCCTCACAGTTGTTCTCTGCAAGGCTCCCTGGGTGGAGGACCCCCGACACAGGCTCGGAGGGGTTGCTCCTGGGCCTGATTGCTCGGGGGTGTCCCCAGGCCCCCGAGAAGGGATGCAGGGGTAGGCAGAATGCGTGTGTCCCCCTGCAGACCCACTGTCTTCTCTTGGACTGTCCCGAGAGGCCTCGGAAGCCACTGGGCAGGGCAGCGAGAGCTTTCGTGAAGCAGGGGTGACTGGGGCCTGAGGCAAGGGGGAGACCCTTGGTCTGTCCTCCTCCTGGCCCAGGCACCCAGGCCTGCACCAACCGGTGGGCCGTGCCCTCCCTGAGACAGATGTGGGCCTGGGGCCCGGGGTGGCTTGGAGCACGAGAGGCCGGGCAGAGGAAGGGCGGTGCTCCAGCTGCGGACCCCAGAACTCCCGGCCGCAGACCCCAGAACTCCTGGCCGCGGACCCCGGAACTCCCGGCCACCCCGGCCCCAGACTCACCTATGGGGAGGCCGCAGATGACCTTGACCAGAAACACCGGCAGGACGCCCGGCTGCAGCAGCAGGCGGGTGATGGCCTTCAGATCAAACACGCTGGCCTTGGGTTTCCCTGGGGCAGGCGGAGGGGCCGTCAGCCCACTGGCAGCGGCTGAATGTCCCTGGCCCTGCGGGCCCATTGCCTGGGGCACAGCCCCTGCTGCCACGGCTGCTCTGGCTTGCCGTGGTCTTGGCAAAGTGTCCCTGAAGGGAGGGCTGGGCTGGGGGAGCGCGGACCCCAGGTCCAGGGTGCTGGCTGCTGGGGGCGGAGGGCTCACGCCTCACACTGGCTGCATCCCGAAGGGGCATACCTGGGGGCTGTAACTGGCCAGGCGCGTCTGGTAGGGACGCCCCGCTGGGACACGCCTTGTGTGCACCTGGACCAGTGTACCTCCTGGGGCTCACCTGGCAGGGCTCACCTGGCAGTGTGGTCTGGGCGTGGGCGCTGGCCCCCTTGGTGCTGGCTGGGATGCAGGTGACGCTGAGGAGGGCTCCCAGGAGGGTGACCACAAGGGCCACAATGACCGGACACTGAATCCTGGGGGCGGTACTAGTGGTCACAGGGGGCTCAGGCCCCCGGCCACGCGGGCCCCCTGCCCCATCAGCCGCACTGGGGCTTGGACAGCTTGTTCTCAGCTCTCGCCCCACCCCTCGCACCTCCCCAGGCTTCGGTCTGGAGGGCGGGACACGGGACCCTCAGGGCGCATTCATTAGGGGATGGGTGAAGGAACAGACCCTCCCGTCCCTGGGGGTCTCTGAGGGTGGGCGGCCGTGGGGGTGGGATGCTGAGCCCCAGAGGGGCGGGGGCAGGGGCCTGGAGTGGGCAGCCACAGTCCTGGGGACGCACAGCTCCCAGCCTGTTGAAGGGTGAGAAGGCTCCCGAAGGACAGGGTTGCTGTGAGCCCTGGGGGCCGTGTCTGGGGAACGGGACCCAGCAAGGGGGATGCCCCCCAGACTCCCCCGGACACCCCTGGCAGCACCAAGAGTCCCGCCCACCCTGGGGAGCAGGACACCGAGGCTCCTGGGGGAAAGACCCGGTCCCCAGAGCCCTCCGGCCTCCGCCTCGGCGGGAATGGAGGGGCTGCCCAGCATGGAGGCTGAGAAGGCGACCGGTGGTTGCCCTGGGTGACTCAGGAGAGGCGCGACACAGGCTCACAGTGAGCGGGGTGCCAGGTGGCACTGGGGCCAGGGCACCAGGAGTGGCTGGACATACTAGCCCCGACGTGCCCAGTGGGCCAGGACCTGGCTTTGAGTCTCAGCCCCATGCGCCCACGTGGAAGGCCGTGGGACCCCCGTGGGCCCATTTGTGTCTCGGGGGCCGTCAGCCCTCCCTGCCCTCCTGGGGCAGACAGGCCGGCATTTAGTGGGTCTCAGGAGGCCCCACTTCCAGGAGGGCGTTGGGCAGGCTGGGCCCGCAGGGTGGGGGGCCTTTGGCCCCTAAAGACCCAGGGCGCCTTAGGGCGCCTGCCCACCTTCCTGTGCTCCCACCAAGGCCGTGACTCAGACTCTCCCCTCGGCTTTCACTTCTGAGGGTGTGCTTCCCCTCCGTGGGTCAGCTCAGGGACACTCCGCCTGTGACCCCCCGGGGCCACACAGGCAGGCCTCTGCCTCCAGCACCAGGCAGGCTGTGCGTGTCAGCCGGGAGCAAGGGCGCTGGGGCCTGGCCCTTCTGACTGTCCCCGTTTCCTCCTGAAGGCTAGAGGAGAGAAACAGGAGCTTCTTACTGAGCCAGGCTGCGTGGACCTCCAGGCCTGGGCATGGCAGAACACCCTGCCCCTCCACAGCAGAGAAAACTCCTACACATCCTGCAAGGGCCCTCTCTGTGAGGCCCTGCCCGCCTCTACAGCGGGTACCCCATCCTCTGAGAAGGGCTTGCTCTACTCCAGGGCCACTATCCACCCCCCAGGGTGGGGGGGCCTGGGTGGGACCCTCCTCTGAGACCCCCGTGGGCCAGACTGGACCAAACGGACGACAGCTGTCCTGGCCCAGACCCCATCAGTGTCCTGGGAGAGGCTCCCTGTGCCCTCAGACAGGGCAGCCACGAGCTGCCCCTGACTCTCCTCAGACTTCAGGGAGAGGACTCTCCCGCCCTAACTTCAGCACAGGTGCCCACACGTGCACACATGTACACATGCACAGCAGCCCGGGGAGCCCCAGGGAGGACAGGGATCTCCTCCATGTGGGATCAGGGAAGCCCGTGGGGACTCCATACCAGAGAGGCTGGGCCCCGGCCACCCTCATTCCTGGGCTGGGACCTGCCGGGGCTTATACCGCTGGTCAGGGCTGCAGCGGGCCCTGAACCCCACCCCTCCCCACAGGCCCGTCTCTGGTCCCCCGGCCGACGCCCACCACCCGGGATGTGGAGCATTTGGGCTTTCTGGCTGCTCAGGCTCCGGACAAATGGGCATGTCCATCAGCTGCCAGGTGGGAAGGGTCAGAGGACCCTGGATGCCCCTGGGAGAGATGTGGGTGGGTTTGGACCCCACAGCCCCCTCCCCGAGATGGCAGGGACACCCCAGCCCTGGTAGCCAGAGAGAAGGGCCTTTTCTTCAGGACTGTGGCCTCCGAGGCCCACACGTCACTGCTCTAGGCCTGCCCGGGCAAGGACAAAACCAGCTTTCTTTGCCAGAGGCCCCGGAAATGCATGAGAGCAGAGGCGGCCACTTAGATGGTTATTTGGGGAGGCTAGTGACAAGCGAGGGGTGGGCAGTTGGGCGCCAGGCCCCTTCTCTGGGGGGTTCTCTCCTGTCCCGTGTGGGGTGGCCAGTGAACTGAAGGGGCATGGGGCCGCTGGCAGGCCCCGGGAGGGGGTGGGGGCCCCCACTGCCTGGGGAGCCTGGGGTGTCCTGCACGCGCGGTGCTCTCTGACTCCCCCGGGCAAGATGGCAGAAAGGCGAGTGGAGGACAGGGGGAACTGCCCATGGTGGGGGCTTCTCAGTGGGGACCCCCTCCTGCCTCCTGCCCCCATTCGCCACTGCTCTGTCGTCAGCACACCCCCCGAGTCTGCCTCCAGCCCGGGCACCTCTGGGGTGCAGCTCAGGCAGGTGGGGCTCTGGGCCGTCTGTCCCCTGGCTCACTGGACCGTTTTTATTTAATACAAACTGGGTGTGGGCCATGAGGCAGGCAGGTTCGTGTCTTTGTCCACTCACTCCCTCTTGCTTTCGGTCGGATGGGTTGACGGGAGACCGAACAGACAGACCCTAGAGACCCTCGAAGGCCCTGGGTTGGACTCAGGGCACTGAGTGCTCTGTCCCTTCTCGGTGGCTAGCTTGCTGGGTGACCACCTTTCCTCAGATGCCAGCGAGGGCTGGGCTCCCAGGGGCTACCCTCCCAGGGCGCCTGCTTCCCGCCGGGGGATGCCTCTGGAACCGGCCACGGCTGGTCGCGGCTGCCATGGGCGCTGGTCAAATGTCAGCAGCCACAAAAACACTGCCTTTCATCCTTATCTCAGGGCCTGGAATCTGCCGATCTGACCTTATCGGGCGGCGGGAGGCCTGTCCACCTGCCCACCTCGTGTGGGCTCTGCACACTCATCCTCTCTGCCCGACACTGTCCGACTCCCGCCCTGATCTGAGGTGACCACTCCTCGTGAGCTGGAGCTGCCCTCCCCATCAGCTCCAGGGCTCCCAGCAGGGGACCGCTCCCACCAAGGCCCCCCTCAGGGCCTCCTGACCTGCGCACCCCAGTCCTGTCCCTCCTGGAGGGGCCTGGGGTTAGCTGGGCCCAGCTTCAGGTGGAGCCTGGCTATGAGGGGCCTCCTGGAGTCACCAGCCACCCGGTCTGAGCTTGGGGGGAGAAGCCCCCTGGCCTAGCTGAGCCCTGGCCCACCACACTGTGGGTGGAACCGTGTCTGACAATGGATGCCTTAAGGGCCACCCCTGACTCAGCCCCCCTCTGGCTTCAAGTGCCAGAAAACGGCCCTAAAGCCGTGTCCGGCCTAACCCTTCGTGGTCCAGCCTCTGTGCCTGCCAAGCCTCTGCCCACGCAGGTCCCCAGACAAGCCCCCAGCTCCTTCTGCCTTTGCGCAGGTTTTCCCAGAGCCCTGTCTGGCCGACAGGTCTAACCTGAGGTCCAGCCGCACTAATCTCAGCCATTAGCGCCCCGCCTGAGGACCCCCGAGGGCCTGACGCACCAGGGTCCATCTGCAGGGCCTGCACGACCCCCGGGTGGGGAGGCGACACGGCCTCAGTGAGTCGGGGAAAGAGGCAGTGGAGCACGCAGCCTGGCTGCCCTGAGTCGCCTCAGAGCTGCTCGGGGCAGCCCCGGTGTCTGCTCATTAACCCCAGGTTTTAACTGGGCTGGGAGCCTTCCATCAGCAGGGTGAGGGCTTCCCGTCCCCTCATCCAGGGGCTGAGGTATGGTCCTGGGAGAGACCAGCCTTCCCAGGCCTCCAGATAAGGAGGGGGTCACACTGACCGAGTCACAGTGCCCTTTGGGCATGGCGTGGGACTGGGATCACTTAGCGCCCAGGAAGGCTAGCCAGGGACACTGAACCCAGCTTGGCCTGACCTCTAAGGTCTGTGGCTGGAGGCGCTCCCAGCCCCAGCTTGGATAAGTAGCATGCCCGGGTGGGTCCCCTCTAGGGCGCAGAGCCCTTGGGTGCTGGCCTGCAGGCGCAGCGATATCTGTGACTGTGGGGCAGTCCCTAGTGCCCAGAGGAGCAGGGGGTCCTGCAGAGACCCCCACGCTAAGTCTAGCTCGGGCCTGGGGTTGCACTCTCAGCAGCGCCTGACAGGTGGCCCCTGTTTCTCAAACGCCTGAGCTGATCCCCTGGACTCCCCCCTAACTTCACCAGGACCCAGATGCGGTGGGCTAGGCAGGCTGGTGCTGCCCACCCTGGGGGCACGAGGCCCCCCTGGGGGAGCGGGTTGTGGAGGCCTCCCCAGGCTGCGAGGTGCCAGGCTGGGGGCTCTGAGTCACGGAGCTGCCCCTCACCTGCTGAGTGACTCAGGGCGCAGGTCTGGGTGCTCTGCGGTAGCCAGGCCTCCCAGCCCTGAGCTGCAGGCTGGGCCTAAACCAGTTATACCAGTACCTAGCCCAGGGCAGCGGCTGCCAAGGCCACTTCCTCCCTCCACTTGCTCCCTGGTGGTGGTGGGGGCTGGGGCATGGTTGGGGCCTTTAGGGGCCTTTAGGGTAGGGGAGGCTGGGATGGGCAGGCAGAAACAGCCAGGGAGACCTCACCCCCCGCTGCAGTTTCCCTCTGCATCCTGCCTGCCCTTGCCGTGGGCTGTGCCGGGAGGTAGAGCAGGTTGAGGCTAGCAGAGAGGCTGGACAAGGAGACAGGGGGCCAGCCCCTGCCGTGGGGCGTCGGGGTCCCAGAGGACCCTCACTTCCCGGGGCCTTGAGGGGGTACTGGGAGCTCCACTGAGGGGGGCCTTACCTTCTGTGGGGCTCCAGTTTCCCCACCCATCAAAGAAAGTGCCTTAGACCTTGGGATGGAATTGGGAAGCTAGTGGAATGCCCTGGAAGGTGAGGGAAGGGATGGGGTGAATTTGGGGGCTTCTAGGAGGAGGAGATCAGTCCTGGGTGTTCATTGGAAGGACTGATGCTGAAGCTGTAACTCCAATACTTTGACCACCTCATGTGAAGAGTTGACTCATTGGAAAAGACCCTAATGCTGGGAGGGATTGGGGGTAGGAGGAGAAGGGGTCGACAGAGGATGAGATGGCTGGATGGCATCACCGACTCCATGGACATGAGTTTGAGTGAACTCCGGGAGTTGGTGATGGACAGGGAGGCCTGGCGTGCTGCGATTCATGAGGTTGCAAAGAGTTGGACACGATTGAGCGACTGAACTGACTGACTGAGGAGGGGGAGGGGAGTGAGTGGTCTTTCCTGGGTCAGCAGCTACGCTGGGGACAAGGGCAGGTAAAGACAGGAGGGATGAGGGGGCTGGCCCGAGGAGGCCTCTGGGTGTGTGTACTCCGCAAGGTGAGCAAACCTGCCCAGGGCCCAGGGAGGCAGGTGGCCGGGCTGGCCAGTGAAGCTCCAGTCCTGGTTCTGATCCTGACCCGCAGGGTCTGCACGTGTGGCTGCCCCTGCTCCACCTGTTCTCACTCCCCGGGTGCTCCTTCTCACTCACAGCCCCTGACCCTTTCTCGTCTCTCCCTGGGCACACAGAGGCCCTCTCTCTCATCCCGGGGCCCATCTACCAAACCAGGATCCCGCCCGCGCTGAGCGGGGAGGGAGGCGGTCCCGGTCCAGGGGGAGTCCGCAGTCGCGGGCAGTGGGTCCCGTCCTTGACCCTCAGGCCTGGATATCCACCTGAATCCCATCTCTTCGGGTCCTCCAGGTGGCTTTTCTTAATTCCTGGCTTCTAAAATGAAGTGCTGGGCCCCAGCCCTCCTCTGGAGCAGTTCCCAGGGCTTAGAAACCCCCCACTTGAGAGCACAGCCCCATTCTCCTCCAGCTCAGACCCCCCCATCAGTCCACTCAGGAACTCCTTCATGCATCTACCAGGCACCAGACTTACCCTGGTGGGGACCCAACTCCCATGGGTAGCCAGGGTAGCAGGGACCTCAGCGAGGCCCACGGCTCCCCCAGGCCCAGCCCAAGCCCAGGCACGGCCTTCCATTCACACTTACACCCCAGCCATCAGCAAAACCAATCCAGATCCCGCCGCTGCCCTCTGCGCACCACGGCCGCCCCTGGTCCAGCCGCCGTGCTCTCCCACATGGACCAGTTCAGTCCCCACCTCTGGTTTCCCTGCTGTGGCCCCAGCCCCCACAGTCTCAACACAGCAGCCAGGTCACCCCAGGCCCCTGCTTCAGGGCTCCACGGCCCGACGCGCTGCCCACCCCTCCTCAGTCCACTCCAGCCTCACAGGCCTTCTCGCGTCCACATGTGAGGGCCTTTGCCTCCCTGGAGGTCCTCCCGCCTGACGTTTGAGGAATCCACGTGGTGTATGGCACTCGCTTGTCTAAGCCTTCAGACCCCGCCTACCGCATAGGCCACGCCCCTGGATGCCCACGCCCACCCGGAGGTTCCAGCCGGTTCCCGTGGACCCACCAGGTCAGGGTGCCCATGGGGAAACCAAGGCCCGGAGAGGCGGCGGTGCCGGGCTGAGGGCCTGGGTGGTACAGAGCCGTCTCGTCCTTGCTCGTCTGGCCCGGTACCCACACCCCGCCTGGCTGGCCAGCCCCAACCCCGGCCGGGCCCGCGCCCCGGACACTCACCCGCACGAGCTGCTCAGGGTTCCACCGAGCAGGGAGCCGAAGATGAGTCCGACACCAAAGCACAGGCCCAGCCGGCCCAGGGCCGCGGGCCGCTCCTCAGGTGTGGACAGGTCCGCGATGACCATCTGGGCAGCTGGCGGGTGGGACGCAGGCTGAGCTGCGCGGACCCCTCACGGAGCCCAGGCCACGCCTCCCCACTGCACCTGCTCCCCACAGGCCACGCCCCTCCACTCCTCCGACCTGCCCCCTCCCTGTCACCCCCCGCGTCACACGCTGCACCCCAACTTGTCCCTAGGCCGCATGCTCCCCACCCCCTCTACTCAGCCCCGGGGAAGCACAGCCCACCCCGTACATCACCCCTCCATCAGCGTCCAGGGCCCCTGAGGGTGGTGTCTGCCCCTCCCCTGGCTCAGGCCACGCCCACACCAAGCCCCCGCCCCGCCCCCCGCCCCCTCCAGTCCAGTCCTGGGCCCCGGCAACTGGGACATGTTGCCGAGGGCGCCCTACCTGGCAGCGTGTGCATGAGTGCCCCCGGCAGGCGCGAGGCGAAGAGCAAGGCCACGCCGGGCAGGGCGGGGATGCAGGCAGCAGCTAGGAGCAGGTAGAGGGTGGACGAGGCCAGGAAGGACAGCGTGAAGGCTGCCCGCGCCCCGTGCTGGTCTGCGAACCTGGGGGGCCCACACCCATGACCCTCACCGGCAGGAGGCAGGGGTGCCCCTCTTCTGCCCCACACCTGCCCCTTGGGAAGCCCGGGGAGCTGGGCCGCAGAAAGGTCCGGGTGCTGTGAGGGTGCGGGAGGGCCCGGCTCCCCGCCTCCCTCCTCGCAGGGCCTGTTTCTCCACCCTTCCAATGTGGCAGTCTTAGTGACCTTGGGGAGTCTGACCCACTCGGTCACTCCCCCTCCTAGTGAATAACTTGTGGGATGCATGCTTTACAGAAAGCTCTTCCCGGGTGCAAGTGGGGAATGCCCCCCCACCCCCAAGACCCCTGCTCTGTCCTGCGTTACCGGGTCTGGAGCCCCTTCTCTCCCATGGAGTGACTCTGAGATCTGACTCCTGCCACACTGATCTGTCCACGCCAGGGTTTGCAGGAGGGTGAGCCCAGCACCCCCAGAGCACTAAGCCTAGTGGGAGTCCCAGTCCCCAGGATTCTCTTTTCCAGAAAAGTTGCTGGTGGAACCCCCCAGCTCAGTAGGGCAGGGCATTTATAGCCACAAGAGCCTCACCAGTTACATCTTCTCTCCAGCCACAAACCAGAGTTAGTGGCGGTTCTGTGTCGGGACACCCTGGGAACAGCGGCTTAACCCAGCACTTAAGGGGCCAAGTCTGAGCAAGCTCCAGGAGATGGTGAAGGTCACAGAGTCAGACACGGCTGAGCCACGGAACAACGAAGGGTCAAAGTTCATCTGTGCCTCAGGGGCTGCCATCCCTCTAGTGGGGCCCAGTGTGAGGTCCGGGAACCTGGAGTCACCCAGGCCATGACCTCCCAAGGGCAGGTGTGGGTCATCACGGGACGAGGGCCCCCAAACTTCCCCACCCCGCCGTACCTGCCGAACACAGGCCCGCCCAGCAGCTGCAGCACGCCAAACACGGTCTGCTGGTAGCCAAAGGCGACGGAGTCCAGGCCCAGCCTCCGAGAGAGGTACTGAAACATAGGAGGGGTCGGTGGGAGGCACCTGGAAGGCCCCCAGCACCTGCGATCCGGGGTCCTTGGTGGGAAAGGGGAAGAAGGGTAGCTCTGAGCAGCGTGTGAGGTGATTGAGGATCTGGCTCTGACCGCCCCATGAGGCATCTGGGGTGACCTGTGACCCTGGACTCAGCTGCTTATAGCGTAGCGGGGAGCCTGACAGGGCCTCTGGGTCCAGGCTCCAGGGACTCAGAACTCGGTGAAGGCAGCTGCTGGCCCCCCTTCCCTTCTTCGGGATACAGCTCGAGGGTGTGAGGCAGACCCCATCTTGCCCTGGCTCAGCACTCAGTGTCTAAAAGCCCTTGGACCTCAGCACGTCCAGAACTGACTCCTGGTTTTCCTCTAAGACCAGCTCCTGCTGATGCTTCCACCCTTGGGGTCCCCGCAGCCCGTCCTGGCTTCAGCGCCTTCTCCCCTCCAGCACTGATCCCACGGCTGCCCCGGGGCCTTTGTACTGGCCAGCCCACTCCCATGTCTCCTTTAAGGCTTTGTACAGGGTCGCCTTCTTAGGGCAGCCCCGCTGAGCCCAAACCCGCCACACCCTCAGCAGCCCCAGGCCCTCCTGCAGCACAGTCTAGTCACAGGTCTCACCTACGCTCAGGGCCACCAGTGCTGGGCTGCCTGTGGTCCAGTCCGCACTGTGCTCTGCGGTATTCTGAGCTCTGAGGACAGGCACCTGGGGTCCCTGCGAGCATTTGTGGAGCAGACACATGCCCCCCGCCCTCGGGAGAGCCGGTGGGAGGGCAGGTGGCACTGGGAGCCCCGAGTTCTCAGGATTTCATGTTCGCTCATCACTCCATCACCGGCTCTCTGAAGGGTAGCGGGGCACCTTCTCAGGCCCCTTGGCTGCCAAGGAGGGGATACAGGGCTTGGACCAGCCCGGTGGAGGTGAGCCAGGCTTGGGAGGCGGGGGAGCTGGGCTTGCTGTTTGGCCAGGGCTCCGCCATGGCTGGACTTGTGGCAAAGGCCATACCCGCTCTCACCCAGATCCGCAGGCCCAGGCTGCTTATAAGAATCTCTTGGGGAACTTTTAAAAGCGATCAGTGGCTAGGGCCACAGTCCCACCCAGACCGGGCAGACAAGGACCTCTGGAGCTCCAGTCTTCCAAAGTCCACTGGGAGCTGCTGCTCCAGGAGGGCAAGTCCCAGCAGGCCAGCTGCACGTGGGGGTGTGGAATGAACAGACAGGAGTGCACGGGGGAGGATGATGAGTGGGTGGGCACCAGCGAGCCATGGGGGCCACAGAAACCCAGGGGCTGCCGGGGGCCAGGCAGAGTCCAGACCAGGGCAGGCAGCAGACAACCAGCCGGATTGGTCCCGCCCTCACATCCTGGCTGGGGAGACGGAAGCGATCCAAGACCATGACATACAGTGTGGGGTGTGGGCAAGCCTCAGGAGGCTGGACCAACCAGGACCGGAGGGGAAGTGACTCCGGGTACCTGGCGGGTGCTAGGGGGAGGGCCCCGCTGCGGGGGAGATCTGCGGAAGAGGGCTGAGCGGGACTAGGAAGTGAGACTAGGAAGTGAGACTAGGAAGTGAGCTGCGCGGGTGTCAGGCTGGTGGGTGAAGAGGGCCATGGCCTCGAGCTGGGGCGGGAGCAACAGAGCCCAGGACTTGCTGATGGGGGGCCCGGAGGCACAGTCCCCGTGTGCCTCAACTGGCTCAGCTCCAGTACAGCAAGGGGTCCCAGAGAGAGGAGCCTGGCCGCATCAGGCTGGACCGTGGGCCCCGCCGGAGCCGGAAGGAAGGCAAGGGGGATGGGGCAGGCGGCCTGGGGAAGGGTACTCACGGGCATGATGGAGAACTGCATGAAGAGGCAGGTGAGCTCCAGGGCCGCCAGCACGTACGTGAGCAGCATGACCCCCGAGCGGCCCAGGGCGCCCATTCCGCTGGGGGCCTGGCCCTGGCCCCCGGGGGCCCCGACTTTCTGCATGCTGGGCAGGTGTTGCTGGAAGACCCTGCTGGGATAAGAACGGGAGGCTGCAGGAGCAGGCAGGGAGCAAAAGTCCTTCTGAGCTGGGCGAGGGTGCTGAGTCATGGGGCGGGAGGCGGGCGGCACGCAGAGGGCCCAGGGGAGAGGTCGGGGTGCTGGACTCTCAGCGGGGCTCTCCAGCCTCTCGTTGCCGAGTGACCTTGGGCCGGTCTTGCTCTCGGAGATCAAGTGTCCCTCCCCTCCTCGACGGACGACTCGGGATCTGGGCATACGGCCACCATGGAGCCAGAGATGGGAGCCTCCTGTCCAGCATGGGCTGGGCTTAGGGCCTGACTCTGAGATGGAAACTGAGGCCAGAGTGGTCACTGACCACAGCTGAGGTAGGTGACTCATGTGTGTGTAAGTGTGTATGTGTGTGTGTGTCGGGCGGTTCCACCACCCCTGTGAAGCTCTTCTCAGGCGACAGCCTACTTCGCCCAGCTCCTCCAGCAGGCCAGAGGGCCTTCTGGAGCATCTGGGGGTGGGCTGGAGGGGCAGCTCAGCCTTCCAGGCCCCCCAGGTAGGGTAGCCAGGCCCTGTCTGCTCCCCACACCCCCCACCAGCTGTAGCCAGAGTCTGTGGTTCCATGGAGGCCTCCATCAAGTTTTGCCAAATGAACACCCAGCTGTACAGTTGGGCCCAAGGGTCGCCTTCAGAACCCAGACCCAGGGGTGGGGAGGAGGGTGACATCAAAGAAAGACCTGGGGCTGTGCCCAGACTTCCCATCCTGGGGTGCGGGGAACTTGCAGGGAGCAGGGGCAGAGGATAAGAGCCGCCAGTCAGGGGCACCTGGCTGGCAGGGGTGCTGAATGGAGCTTGGTACCTGCCTTCCCAGGGATCGGCTTGGGCACCGTCCTGGCGAGGTGAGCCCTCGTGGGGTGAGCTCCGGCCTTCCTGCTCTTCCGGGGCTGGGCTCAGGCCCCGGCCCACTCAGGGTGCCCTGGGACACCTACCCTCCCGGGGTAGTTCCCCGCCCCCGAGGCCAACCCGGACACCCCGCCCCCGCCCGCGCCCTCCGAGCTCTCATTGGCCGAGCCTGACACGCCCCCCGGCGGGCACCGCTCCGCCCCGTGGCCCCGGACCTGCCCTCTTCTGCCTTTTTTCCCCCCCGGACTGCGGGGCAAGGCCGGAGCTCAGACCGCTGGAGCAGCTCTGGGTGTCCAGTCTGGGTTTTGGGTGGGCAAGATGGGGCGGAGGGAGGCAGGACGGGCTGGGAAGGAGAGAGGTGCAAGGAGAGGAAGGGGGAGGGCAATGCCTGGCTCGCCCCCTGGGTGGGGTCTGCAGAGAGCCAGAGGCGGTCAGGGAGACAGATACCTCCTGGGAACCGCTCTTGGCCCCACGTCACCCCGCAGTTACTGAGATGCTGGTTCTCTCCCCTTTCACACTGCGGCGCGCCCACCAGCTTGGTCAGGGCCATCAGAGCCCCAAGGTATGCAGGTCCACCTGGCTTCAAGCTGTCCTTCGGGGGGACTAGCTCATGCCCCCTTGCAGTCACCCAGAGCCCCTGCCGGAGCCCTGGGAAACACAGACTCCCTCTCGGGTCACAGTTTCCCAGATAAATGAGCAGAGGTCCACACAGGACTCTGCCGCCCACGAACTGCCTGCAGCTCAGAGCCAGGCCAACGTCAAAATCGATGTCCCCTCCGCCATGCGTTACCCTCAGCTCACGCAGCTCTCTAACTGCAGGGACCAGGAGCCTGAGACAGGTGGGGCAGGCAGCCCAGGAGCCCGCTGTGCCTGTGTGTGTGTGTGTTGAGGGGGCTCTCAGTTCTGTTCTTGTGACCCCATAGACAGTAGCCTGCCAGGCTCCTCTGTCCATGGGATTCTCCAGGCATGAATACTGGAGCAGGTTGCCAGGCCCTCCTCCAGGGGATCTTTCTGACCCAGGGATGGAACCCACATCACCTGTGTCTCCTGCACTGCAGGAGGGTTTTTTACCGCTGTACCACCTGGGAAGCCACGGTGCCCAAGGAGACAGGCCAAAGTCCAGCAGTTACGCGTGGAGCTGGGGGAGACCCAGGGCTGCTGCGATGCCTTTCTGGGAGGGCAAGAGGGCCCTCAGGCCTCAGGGCCAGTGGCTCATGCCCCTTCTCCCAGAGTGGGCCTGTGATGGCGGCAGACTTGAGTCCAAAGGCAAGGGGTATGCAGGAAGGGGCTGCTCACTCACCTCTCCCTCCCTCCTGTGGCACACAGGACCCGCGGGTGGCACGGGGCTGGCTGGAGCAGCAGCAATCAGATCCAGCCCGAGTATTCATCACAACAGGCTCTGTGGGCAGGGCGCTTCCTGGTCTGGAGGGAGCTGGGAAATCCATTCACTTCACCGGGCAACTGCACTTCCCTTGGACCTGCTTCCCCCACACACAGCAGTCACGGCCTCCGGCTGGATCTGAGCGGCTGGGGAGGAGGGCTTCTCGGAGGAGGCGACACCTCTGCAGGGTCCTAAATGGTGGTGAGGCGGGCGTGTGCAGGCAGGTGTGTGTGCACATGTGTCTGCGTGTGTGGGAGAGGGCAGAGCACACCCAGTACGCAGGACGCACAGGGAGGTGGTGTGCCGCGGAGCCTGGGCTCCACGCCCGCCGCTTCTAGAAGGACCTCGAGCTGATGTGCTGATCATGACTGAAGGGGGTGGGCTGGTCAGAGGTGTGTCTGCAGTCCCGAGGAGGGGCACGCAGACTCAGATAGGAGGTGGTGACCGAGGATGAGAGTAGGCAAATCCAGGGAAGGAGGAGCTTCCGGGGGGTGTGTGGGTGGTGGCCGTCAGCTGAGACGGAGCCAGGGTGTGTGCGGGGGGCGGGGTCTGGAGGGGAGAACCTTCTGGGGCTCAGTGCTCGAGGGGGTGGACTCGTGCCTCACACACAGGTGCAGGAGGTGCGGTCTGAACTGGAGGGGCAATAGCATGTCTCCTGGATCAAGACGGTCTTTAGGGCCCTGATACTGGAAGAGTGAAAAAGCCGGCTTAAAACCCAACATTAAAAAAACAAGAACGAAGATCATGGCATCTGTCCCATCACTATATGGCAAACAGAAGGGGGAAAGTGGAAGCAGTGATAGATTTTATTTTCTCAGGCTCTCAAATCATTGCACACAGTGACTGAAGCCATGAGATTAAAAGATGCTTAGAAGGAAAGCTATGACAAATCTAGACAGTGTATTAAAAAGCAGAGACATCACTTTGCCAGCAAACGTCCCTATAGTCAGAGCTGTGGTTTTCCCAATAGTCATGCATGGATGTGAGAACTGTACCATAAAGAAGGCTGAGCACTGAAGTATTGATGCTTTCGAACTGTGGTGCTGGAGAAGACTCTTGAGAGTCCCTTGGACAGACAGCATGGAGATCAAACCAGTCAATCCTGAAGGTGACCAACCTTGAATATTCACTGGAAGGACTGAGGCTGAAGGTGAAGCCCCAATAGTTTGGCCACCTGATGCAAAGATCTGACTCATTTGAAGAGACCCTGATTTTGGGAAAGATTGAAGGCAGGAGGAGAACCAGACAACAGAGGACGAGATGGTCGGATGGCATCACTGACTCAATGGACATGAGTTTGAGCAAAGTCTGGGAGATGGTGATGGACAGGGAAGCCTGGCGTGCTGCGGTCCATGGAGTTGCAAAGAGTCGGACATGACTGAGCGACTGAACAACAGCTCTGGGAGAGAGGCCCAAGAGGGGACTGACGGGGGTGTCGTGGAACTGTGCCCGTTACTCCTATCCTCCCCCAAGGGCTCACTGCGACGGCACCTCTTCAGGGAAGCCAAGGAGGTTTGGGCTGGAGCAGGACCGGGGCTGGGGCAGGTCTCCAGGAGAGCTGGTCTTCCCGGCCCAGGTGCCGAGGAGCCTACCAGAACTGGGGTCTGTGACGTAGACCTCAGGGACTGCAGTCTGGGCAGGAACTTCCTGGAGGAGGGGGCAGGGGCTGGGCCTTGTGTGGGTTCCGACTCCCCTGTGGGTGGGGTCCTGGGGCTGAGCCTTCAGGACTGGACCTGACCACGTCCCCGGAGGAGGCTCTGCCAGCCGCCGGGGGCTTCTCCGCTGGCCTCTCCACGTGCTCCGGCAGAGGCAAGGCTGCAGAGGCCTGGGGTCCCAGCTCCCACCCACTGGCTCTGCCCCACTCCCGGCCCAGTGCTAGGGTGCAGGGGCCACATGGTGCAGTGGGGGGGGTCACTCACTCTAGGGGCTCTTGCTGGCCGACGGCCACAGCCGAGAGAGGAAGGCAGCTTTCACGGGAAGCACGGTGCGTAGGCTGCTGGAGGTGGCTTCCAGGCCAGAGGCCTGCAGACTGGAGGCCCTGGGGCCCTCAGATGACCGCTGGGGTACACTGTGTGATGGCCACGCACTCCTGTGACCAGAGGAGAGGAGGACCAGGGGACCCTGCTCTTGAGACCCTTAAGGAGGTGCTGACGGCCCCAGCTTGCCTGGGACCTGGGGCTTGCCATGTGCAAACAGGAACCATTCCAGACAAGCGGGGCCACCCAATTATCCTGCCTCTCAGGTCCCTGGAAGCCAGACAGACTCACCGTGGGCTTTGACTACAGGAAGGACGGGGTGACGCTGGGGTGGGGGGCAGCCTGGGCGGCAGAGTGGGGGTGGCATGGTAAGGTCTCAGGCCCCATCTCCAGGGCCCTGGGGTTCTGTAGGAACTGCAGCCTCAAGGGAGGGGTGTCCATCCAGGAGAGCCAGGGGCGAGTGGCTGGTCACCAATGGTCAGGCATGGGGCAATGGTGGGAAGGCCAAAGGGCAGTGTGGAAGCAAAAGACGAGCATTCCAACTTCACAAGAAAGCAGGGCTCGGGGAAGAGTCACACACACCTGTGCACCAGGCTGGGAGCAGAGAGGGCCCGAGGCAGGACACGTGGTCTGGACGCGTTCCTCTCCACATGCTCTGGGTGTCGCGGTCCCTGAGACAGGCACAGGCCTGAGGGACTTGGAGGGAGCTTGCTCTCTCTCCCCAAGGACCACCTCCTCCCGTCCTGGGCCCTCATCTCCTGCCAGAAGGGACCGCCGTGTTCTGACTATCCATCCCAAGTCCACGTCTCCCGGAACCTCCGCCCATCAGGAACTCAGCAGAGAATCCAGGGAGAAGCAGGGAGACTCCTAGGACCCAGAAGAGAAGTCACAAACCCACGCAGCCCTTCTTACCCTAGAGCCCCGCCCTGGCCAGCACCGGTCCCCTCCCTCCGCCAGGATGGCAGTTTCAGGGAGCCTGGCTGTTTGGGTTCCGCTGGGGGCAGCCACGCTGACGGCTCCAGGAGTGACAAGCAGCAGCTGCCCATCTCTGCTCTGGGCACCCAGGGACCTGGTGGATAGGTTTGTAGGGCCTCTGCTGCCTTCTGCTCCTGGGCCTCTGGTTGATGCCCAGCTCGGGGGTGGTCAGGTCTCGCACGCATTTTGCGAATGGGAATGCTAGCTACGAGGGATGACCTGAGCCTCTCTCTCTGCCCCTGCCACCCTGGGACTCAGCCCTGCCGGATGAACCGGTGAACACAGCCAGGGCACAAGTGGGACACCCCTGGTCCAGGCCTTGATCTGACAGTCAAGGAAGAGGGGCTCTGCAAGGTCATGGAGCCAACAGTGGCCAAGCAGGGGCCAGACCTGCTTAGCCAGCCTCGGCGAGCATCTCGTCCTCTCAAGCCTCAGCTTCCCCGTCTGTGAAATGGTGTGTGTGCTCAGTCGCTCAGTCATGTCCAGTTCTTTGCGAGCCCATAGACTATAGCCTGCCCGGCTCCTCTGTCTATGGAATTTTTCAGGCAAGCATATTGGAGTGGGTTGCCATTTCCTCCTACAGGGGGTCTTCCTGATCCAGGGATCAAACCTGAGTCTCCTGTGTCTCCTTCATTGCAGGCAGATTTTTTTTTTTAATTATATTTCTTTACTTTTAATTGATTGATGATTGCTTTATAATATTGGTTTAATTTCTGTCATTTGTCAACATGAATTAGCCATAGGTGTACATATGTCAGGCCTTCCCGGTGGCTCAGTGGTGAAGAATCTTGTCTGTAGTGCAGAAGTCGCTGGAGATGCAGGTTCAATCCCTGTTGGGAAGATCCCCTGGAGGAGGGCATGGCAACCTGCTCCAGTATTCTTGTCTGGAGAATCCCATGGACAGAGGAGCCTGGTGGGCTACAGTCCACAGGGTCGCAAAGAGTCAGACATGACGGAAGCGACTTAGCAGGCATGCACGTGCATATGTCCCCTCCCTCTTGAAACTCTCTCCCACCTCCCACCCTTTCCCAGCCCTCTAGGTTGTTACAGAGCCCTGGTTTGAGTTCCCTGAGTCGTACAGCAAATTCCCACTGGCTGTCTATTTACATGTGTTAGTGTATATGCTTCCCTGCTGCACTTTCCGTTCATCTCACCCTCTCTCTCCCCACTGTGTCCATGAGTCTGCTGTCTCTGTCTGTGTCTCCATCGCTGCCCTGACTGCAGCACTATCTTTCTAGGTTCCACATATATGAGTTAATATACGATATTCGTTTTTCTCTTTCTGACTTACTTCGCTCTGTATAATGGGCTCTAGGTTCATCCACCTCATTAGAACTGACCCAGATGCGTTCCTTTTTATGGCTGAGTAGTAGTCCATCGTATGCACGAATCGCAGCCTCTTTATCCATTCATCCGTCAGTGGACACCTAGGTTGCTTCCGCGTCCCCGCTATTGAATAGCGCTGCCGTGAACACTGAGGGACGTGTGTATTTTTCAGTTTTGGTTTCCTCAGGGTATATGCCTAGAAGTGGGATTGCTGGGCCCTATGGTGACTTTATTCCTGGTTTTTAAAGGAACCTCCATACCATCTTCCACAGTGGCTGTATCAATTTGCATTCCCACCAGCAGGGCAAGAGTGCTCCCTTTTCTCCACGCTCCCTCCAGCACTTGCTGCTCGTGGATTTTTTGATGATGGCCATGCTGACCAGTGTGAGGTGACATCTCATTATAGTTTTGATGTGCATTTCTCTAATAATGAGCGATGTTGAGAATCTTTTCATGTGCTTAGTAGCCGTTTATATATTTTCTTTGAAGAAATGTCTGCTTAGGTCTTTTGCCCACTTTTTGATGGGGTTGTTTGTTTTTCTGCTATTGGGTTGTATGAGCTGCTTGCATATTTTGGAAATTAATCATTTGTCAGTTGTTTTGTTTGCTATTATTTTCTCCCATTCTGAGGGTTGTCTTTTCACCTTGTTTATACTTTCCTTTGCTGTGCAAAGCTTTAAGTTTACTTAGGTCTCATTTGTTTATTTTTCCTCTTATTTCCATTATCCTAGGAGGTGGGTCATAGAGGATCTTCTATGATTTCTGTCATATAGTCCTCTGCCTGTGTTTTCTTCTAAGAGTTTATAGTTTCTGGTCTTATATTTTGGGGCTTCCTTGGTGGCTCAGTGGTAAAGAATCCGCTTGCAGTGCAGGAGCCAAGGGAGAAGTGGGTTTGATTCCTGGGCTGGGAAGATCCCCTGGAGGAAGGCATGGCAACCCACTCCGGTATTCTTGCCTGGAGAATCCCATGGACAGAGGAGCCTGGTGGGCTACAGTCCATGGGGTCACAAAGAGTCAGACACAGCATGCGTGGTCTTACATTTAGGTCTTTAATCCATTTGAAGTTTATCTTTGTGTATGGTGTTAGGAAGTGTTCTAATTTCATTCTTTTACATGTAGCTGTCCAGTTCTCCCGGCACCACTTATTGAAGAGACTGCTGCTGCTGCTGCTAAGTAGCCTCAGTCATGTCCAACTCTGTGTGATCCCATAGACGGCAGCCCAGCAGGCTCCACCATCCCTGGGATTCTCCAGGGAAGAACACTGGAGTGGGTTGCCATTTCCTTCTCCAATGTATGAAAGTGAAAAGTGAAAGCAAAGTTGCTCAGTCGTGTCTGACTCCTAGTGACCCCATGGACTGCAGCCCACCAGGCTCCTCTGTCCACGGGATTTTCCAGGCAAGAGTACTGGAGCGGGGTGCCATGCCTTCTCTGATTGAAGAGACTACCTTTTCCCAATTGCATATTTTTGCCTCCTTTGTCAAAGATAAGGTGCCCATAGGTGTGTGGGTTTATCTCTGAGCTTTCTCTCTTGTTGCATTGGTTTGGTCTTCTGTTTCCATGCCAGTACCATACTGTCTTGATGACTGTGGCTTTGTAGTATAGCCTCTACCTTTGTAGTATATACCTGAAATCAGGTAAGTTGATTTCTCCAGCTCCATTCTTCTTCCTCTCAAGACTGCTTTGGCTATTTGAGGTCTTTTGTGTTCCCATACGAATTGTGAAATTTTTTGTTTAGTTCTGTGAAAAAATGCCATTGGTAATTTGATATGCGGGCGGCATCTTTACTGCTGGGCCAAAGGGGACGGCGCTAATTCCTCCCTCTTAAGATACATATGCGGGTTTAATGGAGCGATTTGCACGCAAGTTGCATGGCTGGGGGTGGCTGCCTGGCACAGAGCGGGTGTGGTGCCAGCAGCAGCTGGGTCCCAGCCAGGGCCACTGGTGAGCGTCGGGCATGTGTGCAGTGGTTTGGACGGCCTGAGCGTTAGCTGGAGGCCCACCAGGCACGGCGATCTGCATCCATAGTCACCCCTGGGTGGGGCGGGGTCCCAGCTGCTTGTTACTTAAAGACCGCTTCATCCCGTCTGACGGTTTATTGGGGAACCGCACATGACTGGGAGACGCAGATGCTTTTGTTGGGGTCTGAGTCACACTGCCAGCCCGCGTCCCTGGGCTCGGAGCGCACGTCCAGGTTTTATTACAAAGGCAGCCAGTGGGGTCCTCAGGGCTCAGCTGTGCCTTGCCCTTCCACTAGGTCTGGAGGGAGAGACCCACAGGGAGGATGCTGGCCCTTCTCAAGCAGGGGCCGCTGGGCCAGGCATGCAGACACGGCCTCTGAGCCTCTTCAGGAACCACACAGATGAGAAAGTGAGGTGCAGAGCGGCCACCCGTTCTTCCTTGGCCCCAGGAGGGGGCAGTCACTCTGCCCAGCTTCGGAGCCCACAGATTTCCCCCGCCCCGTTCTTCCTGTTGTGTGAAGCCTACCAGCAGGGAGTAAAGTGGCAGAGGTGGAAAAGCCAGATGCCACCAGCAGGAATCCGGGCTCCCCAGCACCCTGGGGGCAGCTGTGGCTGGTGGCCAGACCCCCTGACCCCCAGCAAGGGCCTGCTGCCTTTCACCTGCCACCTGCGCTCCAAAGTCACGAGGCATCGTCCTCCTGAGTCCCCCCCTCCTTCTGCCTGCCGCTGCCCCAGGCTCCTGGAGCCCTCAGACCTGCTGGGGCCCCCAACCCCCCGGCCTGGGGCCCGTCATTACCCGCTTGACTGCCTTTCTCACCTCGTTCCCAGGCGCTGGCACCTGCCTCCACCACTCAAACCACAGGAGCCTGGACCCCCAGCTAGAAAGCTCCGGTGCTCCCTGTGCCTTCAGGATGAAACCAGTCCTGAGCCAGACGGAGCCCCGGGCCCTGCGAGCCAGCCCTCTCCAGCCCCCACCCGGCCCAGGCCCGTCTCCCTCTGTGGGGCACCAGCCGTGATGGGCTGGGAATGCCCGGCCCCTTCCCTGCCTTGGGGCCCCCTCCCTTCCTAAGCACCTCCTCCTCGTCCCAGACCTGGACTGGCCCCTGCTGGGGGCTCCTTCTGGAGCCTGTCTCCCCCTCATGGCACGACCCCTGCCCCCAGGAGCTGTGGAGGATCAGGGCTTGTGCCTGGTTGTCGGTGGCTTGGAGGTGGATTGCAGGCCTTCCCTGGTGGCTCGCAGGGTTCCCTCGGGGTGTAGGCTTATTTTCGGGTGTGGACAGCTGATGGAGAATGCGGGGAACGCACGTCCTCTCAAGCTTGCGTCTTATCTGCTGCTCCCCAGTCAGATGCTCCCGCCTAAGGGGCCCGCATGTGCCCACATGGCTCCAGGCCCTGGCTCCGAGCCCAGAAACCAGAGTTACGATTACTGATTTGGTTGTTGATGTTATTAGGTGGATCAGAGTTCAGTTCGCAGACCGGGGGTCAAACCCAGGCACATGCCAGTGAAAGCGCCCAGTTCAAACCACTGGACCACCAGGGAGCTCCCCAGCTGCTCTTCAGGAGGACGGGCCACGTGCAGCGGCTGCCCAGGCCCTGCAGCGGGCAGCCACGGGCAGGCCTTAGAGGGGGGCTCAGACCAGCGACCCCAGTGGAGGGGGCGAAGGCAGGGGCACTGGGGTGAGGCCTGGCCCCTGGCGGGCCCTGAGGAGAAGAAGAGAAGGAGGGTGGGGGCGTGACGGGGGCAGCGGGGAAGGAGGGAAGGAGTGGGGGGAAGGGAAGGGCGGGGGTCGGGCCTGGGGAAGCGGGGAGGGGAGGGGAGGGCGGCAGGGCCTCACCTGGGGTCTGTGGCTTCTTTGCCTCCCCCCTCCCTGCCCCTGCTCCCTGCTCCGTGGCTCCCTGGCTCCCACACAGCCCTGGAGACAGGAGGGGCCCAGCACTACTTCTCACTAAGGTGCGAGTGACACCTAGGGGTGCCAGGACGGTTTTGAAATTGAGGCTTCCCCGCTCCACAGACTTGACCCGCCACACTGGGCAGACCCCCACCCCAACCTTAGATTTGAGACTCGGGGGTCACAGGGGATGAGGCCCTTGTCCGAACCACCCACAGGGTGAGGAAGGGGCAAGGTGCGCAGGCGAGGGCGGGGGGCCGGGCTGGGGCGCGGCTCGGGGTCCCTGTGCGCGCTGGGCGGGCTGCAGCGGACGGCGGCGCCGCCAGTGAGCACCAGGGGGCAGCAGGCCTCCAGTCTCGGGCTTCGGGGCCGCGGAGGCCGGGTGGGGAGGGGGCCGGGGCCCGGAGTGGCCGCTCACGTGCAGGACGGCCCCCGTCGCCTCAGCCCCTCTGCGGGGGGCGGGGGGCGGGACAGACACCCCTGGCGCCGAGCGCCCACTTTGCCCAGCCCTGGTCTCAGGGGAGGGCCGGCTTTCACCTCCTGACCCCTGTCCTGATCAGCTGCTGCGCTCACCTTGGAAACTCGCCCGGGGGGGGGGGGGGAACGTGAAGAAAGAGTGGACAAGGGGGAGGGGACGGGTGGCTAGGGCGGCAGCGGCTCCTGCATCCTGCCCTGACGGGGACGCCCCGGGGCTGGCCGCCCAGTACCGGCTCAGCACTAGTGCTCAGCGGGGTCTCAAACGAGGCCTCTCTGAGGGCCGGACCCCCTCTCTTGTTGGGTGACTGCAGACCAGGTCCCGCCGGGGGGCGGGGCGGGGGGACGCGCCCACACCTCCTCCCTGGCATTTCAGCTGCTCCTAAACCAGGTTGGGTAGGGGAAGCAGGGTGGGAGGTGGGTCCCCGGTGTACCCGGGTGGACAGAAGATGCTCACGGGGGACCCCACTAATTCAAGAAGACGATACAGGAAGTGGGGGGCATCGTGGGCATGAGGTCTGGGGATGGGGGCAGTTTATTCCCGAGGTAGGACCGCCCAGTCTGTCTCCTGCGGGCGAGGAGGAGGGGAGCCTGGTGCGTCTCAGAGCTGACCACAGAGAGGGTCTGAGGTGGGCCCTGGGACCCTCCTCAGGACCCCCTCCTCAGCCCTGGGAGGCTCTGTCTGGAGCCTTGGGTGACCAGGGTCTCGGGGGCCTTTCAGGACTAAAGCCAGAAAAGTCCTCGGCAAGGTGGGATGAGGGATCCCCCTGCTTGAGACCCCGGGGAGAGCGCGGAGAGCCGCCCCGGGCTATTTTGGAGTTGGGGCCGGGGCGCTCTGGGGCCCAGGGCTGCTCCTGTTCCCCCTACTCCCCCCACCCAGGGCTGCCCAGTCCCTCCCGCCGATTCAGGGGAGGGGGGCGTGAGGACCCCGGCCCGGACCCCCGAGCACAAGGCCGTCCCTGTAATCGGAGCTTCGGATTCGCATCGTGCAGCTTGTGGACGAGTCAGCGGAGGGAGGCCGGCACCTGCGGAGGACGTGCCTGGCAGCGGCCCGAGAACAGCCCGTCCTGGGGGGGCCGGGGGCGGGGCGAGCCAAGCGCGGGAACTCGGTGCGGGAGGGACAGCCCGGCCGCGCGGGCGCTGGGCGCCAGCCAAGTGCGCTGGGAACCCTCCTGAGCAGGCGCGGGGGCTCAGAGCCGGTCGGGCCGCCCACCGCTGGGGGCTGTCGGTTAATCTGTAACTCTCCATACCCCTTGGAGGCCCCATCTTACAGACGAGGGAAGGTGAGGCTTAGAGTGGCCTGTGGGGCCGGCCCGGAGCCTTGGTGCGGTTCCACCCTGCGGATGCGCCTTGACGCCCGGGGCACGCTGCATGGGCTGGTGGAGGGCCTTGCCCTGGTGGGCGCCAGGTGGACAAGCTAAGACCTATATGGGGGAAGGAAGACTTGACCCAACAGGAGCATGGTCACCTCCCTGGTGGGATGAACCCTAGGGGTCAGCCATCCCTGCAGGGCTTGGGAGCAATGTCAGGGGAGGTTGACCTGTGGGCTCTTGACTTCTTTCCTCTCCTGCTTTCCTGCCTACCAGACCCTCAGAGGAGTCCAGGGGCCTGGGCCAGGGGCACGAACCAGCTGCCCTTGAGCGCTGGGTGACCACAGGCAGTGTGCTTAACCTGTCTGAGCCCTGGGCTCCTCTCTTGGAAAATGGGCATCAAAACATCTCCCTCTGCAGGTTCTGGAAAGGTTTATGAGGCAAGGTGCCCAGCTGGGGTGCAGGGCAGGCTGGAGGTCGCTGACAGTGTGGTGGGGGAGCTGCACAGGGCAGAAGCAGTCATCGATCTCACAGAGGTTCTAAACTAAAAAAGTCAATTCCAACGCGAGGTCAGCGTTCACCGTGTCCTTCCAGACTTCTCAGATGGGGCGCCACTCTGGATAGCAGTCGGGGAGCTGCTGGGAGGGGCACAGACACATAGAGGCCCAGGAGAACTGCGGGGGATGAGCCCCCCAGCACACACTGGGAAAGCGGGGTTTGGGGCAGCTAGAGGCGGCTGGTGGGGGACTCGGCCAGCAGGGGGCAGCATGCGGCTGAGGATGGCGCTTTCCAGGCACCAGGGACCAGGCTCCCGCTTAAGTCCAGAACAGCTCCCTCTCCCAGCCTCAGCCTCCACAGCTGTAAACAGAGCCCACAATAGCCATGACTGCCTGCGGGGCTTTGGGAGGACTAAACCCCACCGGGGCCTTGACCACTTTAAGCTGGAGCAGGCCCTTGGATCTTCCCCAACCTTCGCTCCTCACTTAGAAAGTGCCCGCCTGGGTATCCCCGGGCCATCTATGGGAGTCGGGGGAACGAGTGTCTGTCACAGACACCCCTCATTTTTACAGTGGCTGAAGATGCTCTAAAAGTTCATTTCGCACTCCCAAGATGGTCACGTGGGTGTGCAGAGGGCGCCGCTGGGGCTGGGGGAGTCCCACGCTGCGGGGGGGGGGGGGTCCCACTCTGGATGGGCTTTCGGGGCTCCTGCCCCCTGCAGTGGGGAGGCGGAGGATTGCCCTGTGGGCCTGGTGGGGAAGCGGCCCCTACCCACGTTCTGTAGCCTCCCCCTCAACTCCCGGCCGCTAAGGGCTTGGGGAGAACCATGTGGTTCAGTGTGCTTAGAGGAGAAGGCAGAAGTTTGGTGAGCTCGCAGCTTTTCCTGTGCCCTCCTCGGTTGGCCCAGGGTGATGCAGGATGCCAGCAGGGGGCCCGGTGCTTAGGCCTGCCACCCCGCCCCCCTCATCCCCGCTGCAAATAGGCTCTGCTCCCCTCCCCTCTTGCAGGATTTGGGGGCAAGAGTAGCCACACCCCTCCCGGTTCTGATGCCTATACAAACCTTTTTCCTTTTTGCTTGCTTTTTTCCTTAGGCTACATTTTTAATTACAAAAGTAGAGCCTGGCTGTTGTGCCTAGATAGATGCTCACTCTCAGAGGCTGTGAGCCTCTTCTCAGGGCAGAACTCAGCACGCCCCCCACCCCCCATCCCAGGTTCAGGGAGGGACCTAGCCCACTCCTGGGACCAGCAGGTTCAGTAGGCCAGTGGGTACCACCCTGGATCAAATTCTAGATCCCAGACTCAGAAAGTCACCTCCCTTCACTAAGAAGGTGGCCCAGAGAGGAGGTGTCCCCACGGCCCCTGGAGAAGTGTTAAGTAGGAAGTCAGAAGCCTGGTGGTGGGGCGGGTCTAAACCCTGCCTTGCGGCCCTGGCGGCTCACCCAGGCTCTCTGCTCCCTCCCCCGTAGGACAGGTGGGCTCAGCGAGGGCCCCCCCTCCCCAACCATCCTGCCCAGGGCTCAGCTGCCCGAGGGCTCCACGGCTGCGGCACTGAGTGACCTGGTGAGATGGCACATCCACCCCTGATCGTGGAGATCAGGCTCTGGGTCACAGGCTGCTGGACTTGTCACTGTGGAGGCTTGTCACTGGGGCCCACCTGCCTGGACTCAGCTGGCACCCATGGAGGTGTCCCGTGTGCCCCGAGGTGGGTGGGGCGGCCCTCCCCAGCCGCTCCACAGACGGTGCTTGTGGAAGGCGGGTCACGTGGAGGACTGGTTTAGGGCCGGATCCCGGTTATGTACGAGGAGCGTTCTAGGTCTCCAGCACTGTGGGGCCCTGGGCGGACAGGTGCTCACACCACGCAGTCCCCGGGGTCCAGAGCGGGACTGGGAGGGTGGCGGCTTTTCTCTTGTGGAAAGAAGACAGTCTGGAGACAAAGCCTGGGTTGGGAGTTGGCCCTTCCCTGGCCTGCCTTCCTGGATGGCTGGAGCTGGGGCATCCTGACCCGGTGGGAAATCCTCGGGGCGTGGTTCCATGTTACGTGTTCACTGCCCACTGTGACCTGTGCACACGGCCTCTGGGGAGGCTGGCGCGGCCGTGGCACTCAGGTGGGGCGAGGCCCAGGCTGGGAGACACGAGCCCCACCCAAGGGATCCACAAGGCCAGGGCAGCCTTTGTCATCTTGTTTTTATTTTCCCGAAGGTAAAAACGTGTAGCATCTGTACTTGCTGTGGGAAATTTGGACTAGAGTGTACAAAAAAGAATAAAGAAATTGACACAAAGCATCACCTTTGGTCCTGCTCTCCAGAGCCAAGAGTGGTAACCTGCCCTGTCCCCTCCCTTCAAACCTTGCCTCCCCTGAGCCACCTCCAGGATGTCTGCGGTGTCATCCCGGAGCCCCATTCTCTGAGTGTCCCGGAACCCATGGGACCCTGCGGGGGAGGCAGACAGGTGGGTTTGGACCAGCCTCCTCTCACCTCCTTCACTGGGCCCGGGGGAACCCTGCCTGGGCTGCTGGAGGCACTTCCTGGGCTCTCAGCCCCAAGACGGGCTGGGCCAAGGGGAAGCAGATGAGTGTGATGGTCTCCTGTGACCCGGCCCAGAAAGCACCAAGGAGCGGGAGGCGGGCGGTCATGACCCTGCCTGGCAGAGCCTGCCCTTTCTGGGCTGGCCTCTCTGCCTGCCACTGTGGGTGGGCACACTAGCATTCTTAGGGGTGTACTTTTCAACTAACAGTGTTTATGGGCACAAATGAAGGAGTGCCAGCCTTCCAGGATGGAGGAAGAGAGGTGCAGCTCTAGAGCAGAGCTGACTGCCCCGCCTTGGTGACAGAGATAGGGTTGGCCCAGAGGGTCAGCATTCAGCATAGGCAGTCAGGGGCCCAGGCTGGGCAGGGCCAGGCCACCCCAGTGGAGAAGCCTCCAATGCCCTGTCCAGTATGGAGCACTACAGCCTCTAGCCAGCCAGCCCGGGCAGTCCAGACCCCCCGCCCCTGGCCAACCCCTATGCAGCTAAGTACCCAGTTAGTGACGTGATAGGCACAGCTCAGGATAGGCACAGCCAGTTTCCCATCCACGGAGCACGGTGGGCGGCCTCAAGAACTAGGGTCTTCAGACCCTGGCCCCACACGATTACAGCTGGCCCTCAAGGTGTCTGCCACTTTGCCCTCGGAGAAAACAGTGGAGCAGAGCTTTCCTCCGCCTGGTCCCCCAATGCCCTCTTTCTGTTAGCGCCGAAGGCCTTCGGTCTAGCAGGTGTTAGGGCTCCAGGTGCGCGGAACCCCGGCGGGGACACAAGCCTTGGGCGTGGCTGGCCGCGCGGGGGCAGCCGAAGACCCCCTCTAGCTCCAGTCAGGGACGAGCTGTCCGCGGCGGCTTAAAGGCCCGTCAACTGGCACCGGAGGCCCAAGGCCGAGCGCAGGCGGCCGGGCTGGACGACCCCCGGGGGGCCAGTTGGGCCAGGCTGAACGCCGGTCCTGCCAGGGGGTCGTCGCCCGCCAAGCCCGAGAGGGCGCGCGGGCTGGGGTGGGGTGGGGGGGCCCGCGCCACCATCGCCTAGCAGCCCCCGCCTTGCAGACAAAGGAGCCGGCGGGGGGCGGGAGCCGGGGGTGGGGGGGAGAAATGGGGCGAGGGGGCGGGGCGCCGCGGTGTCACGTTACCGCCCGCAGCGCCCTTTAACTTCGGCCCCGCCCCGCGCCCCGCCCCCGCCCCCGCCGCCGCGCGCGCCCCGCGCCCTGCCAATCGGCCCTCGCGCCCCGCCCCGCCCTCGGGTGGGTGTGTGCGCAGGGCCAATGGGCGGCGGGCGGGGGCCGGGCCGCCGGAGGGGCGGGGGTAGCGCGGCGCCGGCCAATCGCCGCGGTGTTGTTGAAACTGAAAATACTACATTATGCTAATAGCAGCAGGGCCCGCGCGCGAGGGAGGGGGGCGGGGGGGGGTGGGACCCTCGCGTATAAAGGGGCGCGCGAGGACTGGGCGTTCCACAGGCCAAGTGCTCTGCGCTCGGTGGGTGCCAACCAGGCCAGAGCCAGCCGAGCAAGCGAGGACAGGCACAGAGGGGGCGCGGCCGCCGGTCGGACGACACCGCGAGCGAGCCTCAGGAGCAGTCAGCGGCCCGACAGCCAGGTAGCCGCCGCGGCGCGCTCCCGCCGCGTTCCTGTGCAAATGCAGACTCCGGCTGCGCGGGGTCTCACTTGCACGCGGCCCCCGCCCTCCTTCCCTCTTCTCCTCCTCCCTCCTCCTTTTCCTCTCCTCTCCTGCCGCCCGTCCCGCGCAGCCCCCGGACACGTCCGACGTGTGTCTCCGCAGCACATTGGCAATGGAGCGCCTGGTCGCCCGCCGCACCTTTCCCATGATCGCGCGCACCAGCGCCTGCCGCAGCCTCTTCGGGCCCGTGGACCACGAGGAGCTGGGCCGCGAGCTGCAGATGCGCCTGGCTGAGCTGAGCGCCGAGGACCAGCGTCGCTGGGACTACAACTTCCAGCTGGACATGCCACTGCGAGGCCCCGGGCGCCTGCAGTGGACCGAGGTGGACAGCGACTCCGTGCCCGCCTTCTACCGCGAGACGGTGCAGGTGGGGCGCTGTCGCCTGCTTCTGGCGCCTCGTCCCCGCCCGGACGGCGCGGTCAATAACCCGCCTCCCGGGCCGCCGGCCGATGAGTCCGTCGACGGCCTCGGGGAGGCGCCGGCGTCGCCGTCCAGCGGCCCGGCCGTAGCGCCTGCCCAGGCCGCGGCCCCGGCGCCTCAGGAGAGCGAAGAGCAGGAGGCGGTCCCGCCGCCGCGCAGCCAGGAGCCCCAGGCCGAGCCGCCGCACTCAGGGATTTCGGGGCGCCCCGCGCCGGGCACTGCCGCCGCTGCCACCAGCGCCGCCGCTGCTGCCACCACTGCCGCCGCCGGAGGCGCCGCGATCAAGAAGCTGTCCGGGCCTCTCATCTCCGGTGAGTCCCGCGCGGCCCCGCCCCGGCCCGGCTCGGCCCTGCTTTGTCCGGCCGGCCGGGTTCCCCAGCCCTCGGGGGCCTCGCTTGGTCCCCGCCTCCTCCGTGGCGTTAAAGGGCCCGCACCGCGCGGGGCGAGGCTGCACCCGCACCCCGTCCCCACCCCGTGGTCGTGCTCTCGAGAGGTTCGCACGGGAGGGTTGGGAGGGCGCGCCCTGGTCCCCTCCGAGCACGGTCCTCGCCGGGGCCACCGAAGCCCCTCCTCGGGCGCGGCCCGGAGCCGCGATTGCGGCGCGGAGGGGGTTAAGCGCGGCGGTAGCCCCGGGGGGCTTGGCCGCGGGACAAGGGGAAATGCTTACACAGCACATTGCGCGGCGACGTAAACAAAGCTGACCCGCCGCGGACCTCGGCGCGGGCGGGGACGGCGCCCCCACCCCGGCCCGGCAGCCGCCCGCGCGCCCCCCACCCCGCCCCGGCCCCTCTCAGGCTCCCCGGCCCGCCCCGCCCTGACCGGCGACGCGCGCTGTCGCCCGTAGACTTCTTCGCCAAGCGCAAGAGACCCGCGCCCGAAGCCAAGGCGTCGAACGAGGTTCCCGCGGGATGCGCCGCGCCTGGCGCCGCTCCAGCCGTCGGCTCGGCTGAGCAAACCCCGCGCAAGCGGCTGCGATGAGAGGTGAGGGCGGCAGCCGCGGCGGGGGTGGGGGGGTGGGGCGGGGCGCCCCGCGCGGTCCTTGCGGCCCCTCTGTCGCCCCTCGTTCACCGCGCCTCTCTCCCGTAGCCTCGTGCTCAAAGAGCCCTGACGGAGCCCGTTGGGCAGTGGACAGGAGAGGAGCGCTGGGCCTCGGCTGGGACCGTCCATGTAGCAGCAACCGGCGGCAGCTGCCGCGAGCAGCGTTCGGTTTCGTGTTTAAAGTTTGACAACTGTGCAATGTATTAATAACGTCTTTTATATCTAAATGTATTCTGCCCAAGGAGTACACTGGTCCCAAGGTGTAAAGCTTTAAGAGTCATTTATATAAAATGTTTAATCTCTGCTGAAACTCAGTGCAAAAAAAATGAAAAAAGACAAAAAAAAAGGAAAAAAGAAAAAAAACCTGTATATTTGTACAAAAAGTTTTTAAAGTTATACTAACTTATATTTTCTATTTATGTCGAGGCGTGGGCCGCTCTGCCACGCCGCAGCTCGGTTATTGGTTATGCCAAAGGCACCTCACTCGCATCTGGTTATCAACAAATGTAAATTTATTTTTTATAGCATATTCTAGGGGGAGTGGGTCACTCACAAGCTGTAGCTGCCGTACAAGCCCATCTAGCTTGCAGTCTCTTCGCGCTTTCGCTGTCTCTTTTTACTATATGATTATTTTAAACTTGAAGACAAATCTGTTTTTTTTTTAAATGGTTCCTGAGCCGTCTGCACCACTGCCCCGGCTCCTCGTCCGCCGGGTTCTAAATAAAGAGGCCGAAAAATGCTGCAACTCAGCTCCTGTGTGCTTGTACTGCCTCCAGCTTTCACCCCTGGCACCCCCCAATAGTTAGGGAGTTAGAGCTCAGGGGGGCAGCCTAAGAGGGCGGGGGGACGACGGGGACTTTCTCTTGGCAGCGCTGGCGCGCGCCCACATGCACCAGAGCACTAATTTAGGGATGAGCGGCCCCGCCCTCACTCTCCGTTTATCACACACACGAACACACACACACACCCCGTGCAGGGCTCGGAGTGGAGACCAAGACTCAGTTTCCCTGGCTCCGGGGAAACCACCCACACCCCGGCTGCCCAGTGGGACTCAGGTGGCCGCAGGCCCAATGAGTGGGACCTGAACTTTTAAAGTTCTCGAGACCCCGCACAAGGTGGAGCCTCGAGCCTCTCTGAAGCCCCCAGCTTCGTGGGCCCCGGTGTCCCCCAGGGTGGGGCCGCAGGACCCAGATGTGTTCCTGGCCCGTTGAGCCCACAGTGGGGGAGGGGCGGGCTGCGGGGGAAGAAGGGGGAGGGGGAGACATGGGGAGGCGCCCAGCGGCAGCCAGGGGTGGGGAGGGATGCCATGAGCCTCCGGCTTCGGTGGAAGAATTCAAGGCTCGGTCCACGCGCGCACCCATCAGCCTTCTCATCTCCAACTGCTCCCTTTTAGTCAAAAGGAGAAGTTTATTATATATATTTTTTAGTAGCTGACCTATAAACCCCTGAAAATTATGGCTTACAATGGAAAGGGTGACGGAAAAGAGCAAAATCCGACGGCTAGCGGTATTTTTGCTGGTGCCTCAGACCAGGGGAAAAGGAGAATCAGTGGTGTATTTTTCTGAGTTAACTGGTTTTGGACTGTTTGCGACACTGATGTCCCCCACGGGTCAGGGTCAAAGGCTTGGCTGAAGCCTCAATCCTGGAGGTTCACTTACCCTCCCCTAGCTGCCTGAAAGGGTGGGGAGGAGGGAGATGGAGACGGGTCCCCAGGCCCAGCTGGGGCTGAGAAAAGCCCCCCACCGCCACCCAGGGACATGAGAGTGGGCCCCTGCTGCCTTCAGCACAACCTGAATACAAGGGGCCTGCCATGACTTCAGACTCCACGCCTCTCCTCCAACATGGGGGTCTGTGCTACACCTGCCCTCCTCCTACACACCGTGTGACCAGAAGCCAGCGAAGCCCCGCTGAGCGGGGGAGGGTGCTGGGAGCCATCGAGGGCAGCGACACCCTGCCTGAAGGAGACTCGTGACTGAGGACAGAGTCTAGCCAGGGCGGACACCTCCCCACTCCCAAACTCAGTGCTACCCAGGCATCCTAGCCCCTGTCTGCCTCTCACAGCTCTAGCCCCTGCCTGGGACCTGCAGATGCAGCCCCCTGCCACCTGGATTCCCGGTGTCACCGAGGGTGGCTTTCTCAAAAGCAGCGCCAGGGCTGTGTAGGGATGGGGGCTAGTCCCCTCCCCTAGGGGAAGGGGCTTGCAGCAGAGACCCAGAGGTTGCCCCCCATAGGGAAAAAGCCCTGCATTTTGACACATATGTGTGACCAGGCAGCTTATTTTGGACCAGGCTGGGAAGACAGAATGTAGGGCCTTTAACCATAAACCAAGGAAGGGAGGATAAAGGGCAGAATCTGAGGAGGAACTGCCCTGGGCAGCAGTGGGCAAGGCACTTTAGCTGGGTGTTCGGGCATGGGCTGGCACCCATGTGCTGGGCGGGACGGGGCCTGTGCGTGGACAGAGGACCAAGGCTGAGAGGGAGATAAGGTGAGCGCATTGGAGCCAGAGGGTCCTGGTGAAGCAGGAGAGTGGGGCCAAGGGGGCCCCGAGGGGAGGTCTTCCCCGGAGCTGACCTGGCCTGCTTGGTGCATGTCATCTGGGCACACAGTTTAAGGATTATTCAATGTAATTGTTCCTTTTAGGGTATGCCTCCCGGGCCTCCTCACTCCCTGGTGTCCCCCTGGTCTCCTGGACCTTCCTGGGTCTGATAAGGTGGAATAACTGCTGGATTTTGACTCTTGTCAGTAGGAAGCCCTTGGTGGGGGGTGGGTTGATTCATGGGGGACAGAAGCTGAGGCCATTTCAGAAAGCATCTTGAGGCTGCTGGGACGGGAGCGAAGTAGTGGCCACTTAGGGGCTCCTCTGGCGACCCAGGGAGCGGTACCAGGTCGGCAAATAATTCCAGTGCCTCTGACATGCCAGGCCCTGCTCGGAACCCCAGAGACACAGCAGTGCAGGAAAGGAACATGGTTCTCTGCTCGCTGGAGCTGCCTCCGTGGTGGGAGATGACCCCCTAAAACCTCATGAGTGAGCTCCGGGGTGGTGTGAGCAGTGCGCAGAGCTGAGCCTGGGGCCTGGAGGCTACTGTCTAAGGGAGGCCACATGGGGAAGCCCCCTCCCCACCCCGCAGCAAGTGCCACCTGAGCTCAGTGGACGTGAGGGGTGCTGGTCCTGAGGACTAACTGGAAGAAGACAGCCTCAGGAGGGGGAGCACTGGTGCAGAGGCCCTGAGGTCTGGAGAGTGGACTAGAGGGGCCGGAGTGGGGCTGCAGAGGGTGAGCTGTGGGATATAGTGGGAGGGAGAGTGGCTGGGGTTTGCTGGTGGCCTGGGCTGGGACTGGGAGTGCAGGGCCGGAAGGCAGGCAGGGGTAGGCCTGTGGGGGCCCTGGTCCCAGACACAGGTGAACGTGGGCCATTCTCAGAGCTCAGGAACCCTTTCCAGAGGAAGGGAGAGTCCCCCCGTTTTTGGACACAAGTTGTTGTCCAGGCTGCCCTGATTTCCACTCTCAGCTGCGCCCTGTGGTCACCATGACACATTTTGTTCTCTCAAAAGTCCTGTCAATGAGGCCTTAGCTTTCCACATTACAGGCGAGAATGGCAAAGCCCAAGGTCACTGGCCCAAGGTCACTTACTGGTAAAGTGCCAGTCAGGATACAGCCCACGCTGCTGGCCCCACGGGACTAGCTGCCTTCCCTGATGCTGTCTCAAGAGCATTTTTTTTTTCAAGTTATACATTATTCAATGGTCTTCTCTGGTGGCTCAGTTGGTAAACAGTCTGCCTGCAATGCGGGAGACCCGGGTTCAATCCCTGGGTGGGGAAGATCCCTGGAGAAGAAAATGGCAACCCACTCCAGTATTCTTGCCTGGAGAATTCCATGGACAGAGGAGCCTGATGGGCTACAGTCCATAGGGTCACAAAGAGTCACACGACTCTTTATTCAAATATTTAATGTTATTCAAATATTAATTAGAGTCTATATTTTATATGAGTTCACTCAATGTTGGATACTCTGTGGGTTTGGACAGATGTACCAGTCAACCTAAAGGAAACCAACCGTGAATGTTCACTGGAAGGACTGATGCTGAAGCTGAAGCTCCAATACTTCAGCCACTTGATGTGAAGAGCCAACTCTTCACATTGGAAAAGACCCTGATGCTGGGAAAGATTGAAGGTGGGAGGAGAAGGGGGCGACGGAGGATGAGATGGTTGGATGGCATCGCTGACTCAACGGACATGTGTTGGAGCAAGATCTGGGAGATGGTGAAGGACAGGGAGGCCTGGCACGCTGCAGTCCATGGGGTCACAGAGAGTCGGACATGATTTAGTGACTAAAAAAAAAAAGCACCCTGATGATGACTGTGGCTCTCTGTCAGTACCTCTCAGGTTTGACATGGCTGGGACAGAAAGCCCAAGACATTGGTCAGCTGCTCTGCATGGTGGTGGATTACATCATCGTCCAAGTATTTGCTGCCCGCCCCCCAAGTCGTGGGAAGCTCCTATATCTCCTGCATGTTGATATCAGACTTGGCCACGTGACCTGCTCTGGCCAGTGAAATGTGATTGGTGTGACGTATGCTGCGGCTGAGCAGAAGTCCTTACTCCCCTGGGTGGGGGGCCACCTTTTCATCTCTCTGCTATGAGACCAGCAGGGTCCTAACGGGCTGCCCCTTCTGCTGACTTGCAGTAGAACCCAGCCCCAGCCCACTCCCACCAGGATGGGACTGTCAAAGAGTGAAAACCTCTGTAGTGGTGTGAGCCACCAACTGAGATTTTTGTTACGCAGCATAAAGTAAATTAAGCTGACACAGACAGCTTCTTCGAAGATCCCAATGCACTGTTTTAGGTTTCCAGGAATGATAGCAAGGCCCCTGGGTGGTGTTGTCAGATTGTCCTGGGTGCTTGGACACATGTCTGGAAATTTTGGAGCCTCCTCTCTGGGCACTGCCTTCACTGCCCCATGGGTGCCAACTCCAGTCTGTCGTGTTGAAGGTGGGAGGCTGGGTCTTTCAGCATGGCAGGGTCCATGTCCTCGCTGGGTGCTTTCTGTTCTGTGGTAGAGTTTGTATGTGCTATAAAAAGGGTCCAGTAGGTACACCAGACTTTATTTTCTTGGTCTGCAAAATCATTGCAGACAGTGTTTGCAGCCATGAAATTAAAAGACGCTTGCTCCTTGGAAGAAAAGCAATGACTAACCTAGACAGTTTATTAAAAAGCAGAGACATTACTTTGCTGACAAAGGTCCATATAGTCAAAGCTATGGTGTTTCCAGTAGGCATGTATGGATGTGAGAGTTGGACCATAAAGAAGGCTGAGCGCCAAAGAATTGATACCTTTGGACTGTGGTACTGAAGAAGACTCTTGTGAGTCCCCTGGACAGCGAGGAGATCAAACCAGTTAATCCTAAAGGAAATCAACCCTGACTATTCACTGAAAGGACTGCTGCTGAAGCTGAAGCTCCAATATTTTGGCCACCTGATACAAAGAGCTGCTTCACTGGAATCCCCTGATGCTCAGAATGATTGAAGGCAGGAGGAGAAGGGGACGACAGAGGATGAGATGGTTGGATGGTATCACTGATTCAATGGACATGAGTTTGAGCAAACTCTGGGAGATGGTGAAGGACAGGGAGGCCTGGCGTGCTGCAGTCCACGGGGTCACAGAGAGTCGGACACGACTGAGCGGCTGAGCAACAAGGCACATCAGGTAGCATCGGGGCAGAGTAGCTGCAGGTGGGATGGAAGAATCTGAGGGCAGGACGGTGGTCCTTCTGCAGGGCTAATGGCACAGTGACCCAGCTTCTGACTCATCCCTAGATGTACACGCTGGCCACGTGTTCAGCCCCACCATGGGGACCCACCATCCTGAGCTTTCCTGAGGCGATAGGACTGATCACAAGATATCACCCGAATGAGACCCCACATGGTACTTCCACCTTTCCCCCTGGGCCCCGAACTGAGCCCGCTGGGTGGTCAGGGGACTTGGGGCCCTGGAAGCAAGGCTCACATTCCCGCATCTCAGTGTGCGGGCCACGAAGGCATCACCCCCGCTGCAGGGAGGTTGGCAGCTGGAGCTCAGGCAAGTGTTTCTGCAGGTCTTATTCTGGGTCGAAGAGACCCGTCTCATCCCTGTGCGTAGAGGCCCCACCTCCAAAGGCTGGGAGTTCCGAAGGGAAAGCCCTGGCTCCTTGCCTTAAACAGACAACTCTGAGGGACTGTCCCAGCTCTGGGGCTCGCAGGGGATTGGCGGAGACCTTTGTCACATCTGCGTTCAGAGCTCAGCTTATCCCCTTCCCAAGCCTGCTCCTTCACTCCCCTGTATGGGTGAGTCTGAGACTGGTCCCAAGTGAAACCTCCTGCACACGCGCGCGCACACACACACACACACACACGTCCAGTAACTCATCTAACTTTTTTATTTGTTGAAGGTGGAAAATTATCAAAATTTGGGAATGAGTCCCAGTCTCAGATTGAGGGCAAAAGAAGGGGGCAGCAGAGGATGAGATGGTTAAGCATCACTGACTCAGTGGACATGAATTTGAGCAAACTCTGAGAGATAGTGGAGAACAGAGGAGACTACACTCTGTGGGGTCACAGAGTTGGACACGACTTAGCCACTGAACAGCAACAACACAGCCTCAGAGATTAAACTGTGTGCCCACAGGTGCGCGTGATTCTTTTTTAATCTTTATTTATTTATCTGGCTGTGCCAGGTCTTGTGGGATCTTTAGATGAGGTATGTGAACTCCTAGTTGAAGCATGTGGGATCTAGTTTCTCGACCAGGGGTTGAACCTGGTCCCCTGCATTGGGAGCATGGAGTCTTCGCCCCTGGGCCACCAGGGAAGTCTCAACCATACTTAAGTAACCCCAGTCACTTATTCTGAAATTTAACATTGGTGTTTTTTCAGCCTGGAAGTGAGTTTTTCAGGGGTGGTGAAGATACAGAGTGTACCACTGGCCTGTGTCCCTTAGACTAAGACAGGGAAATGGCCTTTGGCGGCCTGAGTGGCTTTAAGAAGAAATGCTGTGAACTTAGGCATTGCCTGAGCCCTGGGGTTAGGGAGCCCTGGCTCCCCCAGGAGCCAGCCCACTTCCCCGTCAGCCCTGGAACCCAGCCGGGGTCATGCCCCTCGACGCCGGGGCACCGAGTTGGAAGAGTGCTGGCACCTGGCCCTTTTCTCCCACTGGCGTGAGAACACCTGCTCCAATGATCTCTTGCCAAGTAAAAACCATCCCAGTGCTTTGTGGTTTGAAACAACGGTTTTGTTGATACCTAGGCTGTGATGAGTCAGGAGCTCGGGAAGCGCTGGCAGGTAGCTTGGCTCTGGTGTAAGGGGTATCAGCTAGGGTGGTTTGATGGTGTTGGGGGTTGGCTCCCAGGCTGGCTGGCTCACTCCCACGCCCGGCAAGGCAGAGCCACCCCCAGCTGGGGCCTCCACTCCTTCCCGTGGGGTGTCTCCTCAGGCCTGCTTGGGCTTCCTCGCAGCGTGGCTGCTGGGTTCTGAGCACTCGTGATCCAGGTCCTGGCAGGAGCAGCAGGGTCTGTAAGAGCCGGGCCTGGGGTGTTGAGTCCAGATACCTCTGCCCCGTCTGACCAAACAGATACGTTGCCCAAGAGTTTGCGACCACCTGGCCACAGTGCCCTTCCCGACAGTGCTCAGCCCCAGGGCTCGGTGAGTACCCAGCGTGCCCTGCGGTTCTGCCTCAAGACTCGAAGGACAATGGCTGCTGCTGTTCGGTTGACAAGTCGTGTCCGACTCTTTGTGATCCCATGCACTGCGGCACACCAGGCCCCCCTGCTTCTTACTGTCTCCCCGAGTTTTCCCAAGTTTGACAGTTGTTACCCAGATGAAAAACAAAATTGGTTTCCTTCAGCAGGGAATTTTAGTAATAAGCAGGAGAAAAACAATGAGTACTTCTTGTGTTTGAACAGACCAAGTGCCGGGGGTGGCTGGATCCAGACGAGAGTCAGAGTTGGGGGCACATGCCCCCGCCAGTAGGGACCCCTCCCCACCAAGACCACGGAAACTTTGGCAGCATGACAATACCTGATAAGGGCATTTTGCGGCAGCCCTTTCCTTCTTCTTTTATTGTACATGTGTATACTTTATACAGATACGCAACACATGACGGGTATTATATATATGTGTATCATGTAGAGAGCACACACACATGTATCATTTCTCCTTTTCTTTGTTAACTTTGTAGCTAGCGCTCAAGTTTCTCAGCAATAGTATCACTTGTAACTCCTTTAAAAAAATGCTTAGGGAACTTGGAACCTGCAAACACACACCAAGTTCACACAAGTGTACCATGAGCTCCACGTGCTCACCAGCCAGAGTCAACAATTGTTAACATTTTCCTAAACTTGTCAATTTGTTTCCCTCCCCCAACTTTTAACTTTTTTTTTTTATGCTGTTTGTTTTAAAGCAGATTCCAGACCCCGAATCCTCTCACGGGGTAAGTCTGTCTCTACCACGTGGTGGGCATCGGTCAGCGAGTGCCCTGACCTGCAGGGCCGAGGCGGCTGTGGTCCAGCCCCGCCTTCAGGGCAGTTTGTCCAGAATGCACTCCTTCCCCGCATTCTAGAAGATCACTGCTGGCTTCCAGGGACAGCTCTGGGCTTCATTTGAAAGCAGCACAGAAACCTTGCCGACATCACGCCAGTGCTGAAGCAGAGGCCTGGCACAGGGGACCGACGTCACGCCGGTGCCGAAGCAGAGGCCTGGCACAGGGGACCGACGTCACGCCGGTGCCGAAGCGGAGGCCTGGCACAGGGGACCGACGTCACGCCGGTGCCGAAGCGGAGGCCTGGCACAGGGGACCGACGTCATGCCAGTGCTGAAGCAGAGGCCTGGCGCAGGGGACCAGTGCACGATGTCCTGTTTGCAGACGGTCTTCGCCGCCCAGAGGGCCTCCTCTGCAGCCTCCCACTGGGGGAACAGTCCCTGCCTGGAGAGGACATCCAGAGCCCTGGCTGCTCTTCCGAGCCTTGGTTGAGTCCCTTTTTCGTGACTGAAATAGAAATTCTAATAAAAGCGGAGCTGCCGCACATGCAGACCTCCCTGGGGAGGAGTCTGGCTGGGGTTTGAGACAAAGGCAAGTGTCTGTCTCCTCCGCTTTCCTGTGCAAACCTCCTCCCCTAACTGTCCTCCTGCCCCAGGGGGATCCCAGTGTGGCCTGTTAGACCCCAGGGGGCAGGCACTGGGTGTCAGGACCCTGGACCCAGCTCCCAGCCTGTGATGGAGAGACCTCCACGGGTTGTGACGGTGCTTTAAGCTCAGAGTCAGGAGCCTGATCAGGAAAGAGAGGGCGAGGGACCAGGTCTTGGGGGGCATGAGAGAAAGGAAAGAAAGAAGGAAAGAAAGAAGAGGGAGGAGGGAAGGAGGGAAGAAAGAAGAGGAGGGAAGGAAGGGAGAAGGAAGGGGTGGGCGAAGGACATGCTGTGAGGGTCCTTCCAACAGATCCCCGCCCGGTTAATTCTTGTTCTGTTTTCCTTCTTGGGTAGCTCATCTCAGGGACGTGTGTTCTCCTTGTGCTGCTTTGGGGGCTTAAGGAGAGATCAGCCCTACGGGCTGCCACGGTGTCCCTCGGGTTCCAACACAGACTCCTGCCACCTGCCTGGGGAGCTGAAGGCCCCCCACCCCTCCCACCCAGCTCACCGCCAAGGGAAGAAGAATGAGCAGAACCAGCCCACCCAAAGAATCGAGAAAATAAAGAGCATGGGTCCCTGGGAAGCAGATCACCCGGGTTCTATGGGGAGATGGGCCTCACATTGAGGAGCCTTCCAGGGAGGCTGGCCGGGGCTGCCCCCCGGGAGGCAGGGAAGGTGGCGGGAGGAAATTGCACTGGCTGGGCCACTGCACAGGCAGGAACCAAAAGTGGCATCTGGGCGGGGAGTTCAGGGGGAGACACAGCCACACAGCCCCGCTGGTGGGGGTCATGCCAGGTCAGAAATGCCCAAGCAGGAAATGAGATGCAACTTGTAAGGGACATCAAAGGAAATGGAAAAACATTCTTCTAATATGTCAGGGAGAAAAGAGGGAGTGGGGGAAATGCTCGCCCTTGATGAGGGGAGGGGAGGGGGGAGATGGAGGCACAGGATAATTAAAATCAAGATCATGGAGATCAACAGAACTGGAGAACTGGGATTGGGGTGAGCACCTTCCTGCCGCCAGGGGACCCAAGGAGTAGGCTCGGGGGCCTCCTGGGGAGCCCCTCTGCTGGGATCCCAGATCCACGTTGAGAGGCCTGGCCATCCCCGCCGGCTCCTGCAGGCAGAGGGATGGGGCGTCCCTCAGGGTGCACGCAGCAGGCCACCAGCACAGGGCTGGCAATGCCAAAGACCTGGTTGCTGAATGCACTCCTTTTCCTGGAAGAAAACTCTTAGCAGAACTGGGTGCCAACACGTGAAGATGCCTAGACCGTTGTGGTGGTCAAGTCTAGCCCCCTCCATGGACAGACAGGGTGCTCCACAGCAGGGAGAGCTGGACTCACAGTCTGTCCGCAGCCTGGAGCCATACCCACCCTCCATTCAGGCCGAGGCCCAGCTTCAGTGTCAGCGAGAAGCTGGCTGTTGGGGCAGGCCCTGTTCCCTGACTCTGCGGACGCCCACAAGGTGAGCCTGCCTGCTGCATTGGGGGCACCCGGGGCACCATGATAGCCTCCATAGCAGCACCACCTCCCAGTGGTCAAGAGGGCCCAGGCTGGCTGTCTCTTCCGCCCTCCAGGGAGGGAGATTGGAGGCCACCAAAAATATTGAAGATCTGGGGAGGCCCACAGCTGCATGAGAGACAGGGAGGAATGCGTGGTCTACCCCCACTGCGACCCCGTGGGCTCTGCACTTGCTGCACCTCCCCCGCCCTCTCTGCCCGGGGTCACCACGGAGATGACCATGGCTACAGGCTGGTTTTCTTGATCACAAGTTGTAGGGACATTGGTGCTGGTGCACAGGTGAGTGTCCACAAACTGAAGGCTGTTCACTCAGGTACCTGAGGGCATGGCCCTTCCAGCTGCAGGCCTCAGTCCAGCCTCTGAAAGGGGCAGGCTGATAGGAAGTGTGGGGACCCTGGCCTGGCAGGGACCAGGAGGGCCGGGTGTGACTGGGACGCACAGGGTGCCCGCCCCTCTTTTACAAGCTTGCTGTTCTTGTTCAGCCCCTCAGTCGTGTCCGACTCTGAGGCCCCATGGACTGAAGCATGCCAGGCTTCCTTGTCCTTCACCATCTCCCAGAGCTTGCTCAGACTCATGTGCTCTGAGTCGGTGATGCCATCCAACCATCTCATCCTCTGTCGTCCCCTTCTCCTCTCGCCTTCAATCTTTCCCAGCATCAGGGTCTTTTCCAATGAGTAGGCTCTTCGCATCAGGTGGCCAAAGTATTGGAGCTTCATCTTCAGCATCAGTCCTTCCAGTGACTATTCAGGACTGATTTCCTTTCAGATGGACTGGTTGGATCTCCTTGCAGTCCAAGGGACTCTAAGGCATCTTCTCCAATACCACGGTTCAAAAGCATCAATTCTTCACACCCAGGCTTCTTTATGGTCCAGCTCTCACATCCCTCTGTGACTCCTGGAAAAACCATAGGTTTGACTAGACGGGCCTTTTTACAGGCTGGCAGGTCCTTAAATGGGCTGGACCTAGTTTAGAGAGCTAGGCCAGAGCAAGGCTGGCTGGGGGCGCAGAGGAAGCATTGTTTATCCCACACTCGGTCGGCGGGGAGCCTGGTCCTCGGGGTCAGGGTGCTTTCCTAGGCCCTCAACCCTGTAAACCGCAGCTCAACAGTAACAACTGGGCTTCCAAAGCTCAAGAATTTGGTTCGGAGGCAGCCCGAGCGAGCACCTGAGCCCGGGTGCGTGTGTGGGTGCCTGGGCGCCTGGCAGGAGGGCCAGCACTGGCCACCCGAGGGGACAGCGGTCCGGGGCGCAGGCCTCTTCCGAGGGGAGGGCGCTCGGCGGGAGCGGCGGCCGCGGGCGCGGTAGTAGCGGGCGGGAGGCTCCTTCCCGGGGCCGCGGCCGCGCTCGGCTCGCCGGTCCGCGGGGAGGGGCGTGAAGGCAGCTGGACGCGGCGGCGATTTATGGGCCTTTCAGGCGAGCAGGTGCCTCCTCGGGCCGCCCATTGTCTCGCCGGCCTCACAATGGGGCTGCCGCAGCCGCAGGGCCGGCCCCCGCCGCGGCCCGAGGCCTTCCCCGGGCGCGAGGGCCCCGGGGCGGCGCGGGCCACCGCTCCGTCGTGCGCTTGTTGGCGCGTCCGTCCGCGCGCCCAGCGGCGGGGAGCCGGGCCCGCGCGCCCGGGCCTCTGGCCCCGCGCACGACCCGAGAGCTCCGCCCGAGGGCACCCCGCGCCCCGACGTGTGCCCGCGGCCGCGGTGCCCGCTCCTCACGCGCCGTCGGGCACCGGGCTCCGCCCGGCTGGCACAGCCCCGCGCCGCCGCGTCCCGGGCGCACACACAGGGGCCCATTCTTCCCGGCTCCGTGCAACCATATGGCAAATCCGCGTCGACACAGCACCCCCCGCTCATTCAGGCGCAGAATGTCCCGCAACGGGGAACAATCAGAACTCTGTTCGCATCTATTATGGATGCGGACGGGCGAGAAAAAAAATCATTTAACTCCAAGAGATAGCCAGCTAATTACCAACCATATGTGAGCCCGGATTCAAAGTGGTGCAGAGGAGTTCATTCTGAATCGGGGCGACTTTATTAGGTATAGAAGACAGATGTCCGGACAGCACACGCATCACAGAAAATCGTGTCGGGGAGTTCTTGAAATGTCCGGGAGAGCTCTTTAAATATTAAAGACCCAGCCCTGGTGAGGGGCTGGGCCGGGGTCCTCTGGGAGCCCCAGACCGGGGAATAAGACAGCAACAGCAGCAGACGCCGGCCCTGCGGCCCAAGCCCGGGTCCCCGCCTCCTCCCCCTTCCCTAGTGCTCCCACGCCTGGCTCTTAGGTGCTCTAGGTAGCGGGGAGGAGGTGCGCAGGGAACCTCCCAGCAGTGACGGGTCAGGGGTGGCTCTGCTTGGGCACCAAGTACCCTAATCGCCCCCAGGAAAGGAGCCAGAAGGAAGATGGGGTTGGTGGGGGTAGAGAGTCTGGTTCCACTGGGCCAGCCAGAGCTGAGATGGGTTGGGCTGTGCACACAGTAGGTCTTCCAATGGAATTTAGTGAATGAATGAATGAATGAACCAAGGGCAGCCAACCCAACCCCCAAGAGAAAATCCCTTGGGGGTGGGTGGGAGTAGGGGGGGCAATGAGGAAGGAAAACACTTCTGATTTCTTAACCAAGAAAATAGCCTCCGGCCATACGCCCCATTCTTTGAAGAAGGAAAAAGAGAAAGCTCGTTAGAGAGAGAGAGAGAGAGAGGGAGAGAGAGAGAGAGAGAGAAATCTTTCTCTGTTTTCCATGCAATGCAATTACGTTCCAGCTTTTTCTCCTTGTTATTCTTTTAAGCCAAATGTCTGAATAAAAGGATTATTCCCCCGCTCCCCCCCACCCAGGACCATGGGGGCCTCTGCTGGCTAGATTAACTGCCGCCCGTGGCTTCCACATCTTCTATGAAAATAAGTGAGGTCAGCTGCCATTCAATTGTCACAGCATATATATTTGAAAATTTAAATATTTGAATCAAAGGAAAAAGGAGGATTTGCATTTCTGCCCAACACAACGAGCGCGTTCGGTGAACGCTGCACAATGGAGACGTTTCAGTCGGAATGAATTGTCTCCTCGCGGGAGGATTCTGTACAAAGGCACCCAATGCTTTCTCTTTTGTTTCTTCTGCTTTTGTTTTGTGTTGTGGTTTTCTTTCCTGTTACCCGCTCCATCCAGGAGGGTGTTTTCTGAAACTTGGTGATTGACTTTGGTTTCAAGGACATAAAGAAACATGGAAAAACTCCCAAGAAATGCTCACATCAGAGGCCCCTCTGGCACAAAAGCAAAATTTAATTGAACATGCGAGGGTGGAAATATAGATATAGGGGACTCCCAATACCAGCAGAATGGGCTAATCAGCTGACTCCAGCTGGACTGGATGAGGCTGCTAATGAAGGCCCGGCGGGTGGGGCGGAGGCCCAGCAGCTCTGCAGCCCTCAGCCTGGGCTCGGCCCTGCAGACAGGCCCGATTCTCCAGGGGACCCAAGTCTGTCAGCTCCAGATTTGCCCTCTCCCCGGTTAGTGTTAGGGGCACACCGCCATGGGCTTTGCTCCTGGCTTTTTCATCTTGTCCTCGGAAAATGGCATTTTGCGGGACTCCCCACTTCCATGAGGAGTCCCCAGGTGTCGGGGCACTGCTTCTAGCGGAAGCTGGCTGGGAGGCAGCGTCATGCACTGAATCAGAAACGGTCTCAAAGCCTGGCCTGTGTGGGTCTGGAGGCCGGGGCCGTGGCCTCTCTGTCCGGACGGGGGTCTGGACAGGTGTCTCCCCTCAGTCGAGTTGGGTTGCGTGGGTGCTGGGGTATTAGTCTCCCAGGGCTGCTCTGACGACATGCCTTGGACGTTCGCATCTCCAGTCCTGGAGCTGGAATCCCAGACCCAGCTGTGGGCGGGGCTGGTCCTCCTGGGGCCCCCTCCTGGGCGTGCAGACGGCCGTCCCCTCCCCGTGTCCTCACAGGGTCGTCCCTCTGAGTGTGTCTGCGTCCTAACCTCTTCTTATGAGGACAGCAGTCCTGTGGGATTAGGGCCCCATCCTTGTGACCTCATTTGAACTGACTCACCTCTTTAAAGGTCATCTCTCCAGATAAGGTCACACTCTGAGATACTGGGGGTTAGGACTCCAGAAGTTTTCGGGGGACACAACACAGCTCAGCCCATAATCCTGGCCCATAATCCTCATGCCCTGTGACCTGGGATGCCCAGTAGGGAGCTGCTCTGTCCTGCCTCCAGCACCCTGGGTCAGTGTGAGAGCCGGGGCTGGGCGGTGGTACCAGCTCCCAAGGCTGGGGGTGGGGGTGGGCTTGGTGACCGACGCTCATGACTAATGCAGGCTATAGGGCCTCATATTTTTCAGAGAGGCCTTGAGGGGCATCCAGAGACCCCCGTCCTTCCAGGCCCATCTCACCTCCTTTCTGGACTGAATATTCTCCTTGGAGTCCAGAAATGGATGCTTATCTCAAGCCCAGCTCCTTTGGAACTGGGCCCCAGTCCAGGGGGGCAGGGCCACCTCGAGGGCCCCAGGCCCCCTCCTGGGCCTCAGGGCGGCGGCTCTGCCAAGCCCCTTGCCCCACAGAATCAGTGCTTCCTGCTCTGTCCCTCGTGCCTGACTTGGGCTTTTCTTTCCTTTTTTTCCCTCTCTTATCACATTCCTGACTTTTCTTTTCTTTCCCAATGTCTTTCCGCCCCCCCACAATTTCTAAATCCAAATAAAAGCCCAGTAGGGGCCGAAATGTGAGACGGACTCCACACTCTGCAGGATGACCTGGGGCCGGAGCCCGGCACCCCCACAACTCCCCCAGTTGCTGTGTGACCCATACAGGTTTTCCTGACCTCTCTGAGCCTTGGCAGGCCTCTTCCATGTCAAGCAAAATGCTGACCAGGCTCGTGGGCAGAGTGAGAAGGAGCTAATGAAAATGGCTGAAAAAACACTCCAGGCATTTAAAAAATGTCACGTAATTGCAAAATAATAATGATAACAACAATATACTTTGGAATTTTGCTGGAACCTAGAGTGGGCCCAAGTGGAATTTGGCATGGAGGGGGCCTGCCCTGGCCTGTGTCCAAGGGGCCTTCGTTACTGAGGCGACCCCAGGACTCCATTCGAAGGCGGTTCCTCTCGTAAGGTGGTCCTGCCTCGTACCCTTGCTCCCCCACTGGCCCCGGGCCAGCTCCCTGAGCTGCTGCCACAAGGCTCAGGTCACACGGCTGGCAAACCAATGGTGTTTTTTTTTTTTTTTAATTCCCAACATGAAAATAGCCTTCTGTTTCCCTCTGATTGTAGAAGTATTATACACTCATTGTGAAAAAATGCAAAAAATACAGAAATGCATCAAAAAGAAAGTAAAATTCCTCCAGACAGAACCTCCTACCCAAGCATCATCAGAGATGGCAGTTTGGGGCTCTACACAATGTTGGGACCCACGTTTACTTTAAGACTCAAAGTACATATTCTAGTACGTATTTTAAAGCATCAGAGTAAATACATATACACACATAGCTTAATTTCAAAATATTTAACCATGATGAGAGGTTTAAGACCCATAATATGAGTGTGGTAAACGAAATGACAGACGCACCAAACGAAATGACAGACACACCGTTTGGAAGAAAGATTTCAGCCCAAGCGGCAACAGGCGGCTGTAGCAAAATCTGTGTCTTAGTCCCTGTGTTTGTGAAGGGCTGGACCCTCCCCAGTGGACAGGTTGAAGTGTGGTAACACCACCAGGAGGAAAGCAGGCATGCTTGTAGAGACCGCTTGCCCGAAGAGATGCGGTCACTGGACGTGAGGTCGAGGGTGGCCGGCGAGGCTTGGGCAGGGCTGCCATCCCAGGACACCTCGCAGGGTGGAGGAGCGCTCCACCATTCCCATGAATGGTCTCCATTCCCACAAGGCCTCCAGGACCATTCCCATGAAGACGGAAGTCTCTGGTTAATGAAGTGATCACAGGGGTTAGGTTAGACAAACCATGTTTGTCTCAAACGCATGTGCAAATCTTGTTTGAACTGTTTCCTGGAAAGAAATGAAAGGGGAGGCCTGAGGGGGCACCTGTTATTTCCACGTTGATAGGAAATGGTTTCCATCCCGTGACCATGGAAACTTCCATGGTGCATCCAGCTGTGTATTTCCCACAAGCCCTCCTGCCTCCCCGCAGCTCGTCACCGTGTCGGTACAGGTCCTAGCCCGGCAGGTCGGGCGTCAGGGGTCGGTGGAGCTCTCTGGCCCAGGCCTGAGTGTCAGCTGATGCCCCTGTGACGTCCCCCTCTGAGCCCCCTGAGCCACGTTCTGTGCTGGCTGGGTGCTGTGCATGCACAGATGAAGTGGGCCGAGGGCTCCCCTGAGGGCCTGGGTGAGGGAGGCGCTGGGGCCTGTACTGGAAGCCCGGAAGGATCTGGGGGAAGGGGCAGGGGCATGGAGCCAGCAGGGAAGGCACTCTGGGCAGAGGGATCAACGGCCAGGAGCCAGCACTGGGCTGGTGGCAGCTAGACCAGTTCCCTGGTGCCGGCCGAGTTTGGAGCTGACCGATGGATCGCCTGGTATAGTGGTGTGTCCGCCCTTCGCCTGAGGGGACCACAGAAACAGAACAGAAAGTCTGAGGAACACTGGCGCTGTTCAGTTGCTAAGCTGTGTCTGACTCTTTGGGACCCCATGGGCTGTAGCACACCAGGCTCCCCTGTCCTTCACCATCTCCTGAAGTTTTGCTCAAATTCATGTCCATTGAGTCGGTGATGCCATCCAACCATCTCATCCTTTGCCCTCATTCTTCACCTCCTGCGCTCAATCTTTCCCAGCATCAGTGTCTTTTCCGATGAGTCAGTTCTTTGTATCAGGTGGCCAAAGTATTGGAGCTTCAGCTTCAGCATCAGTCCTTCCAGTGAATATTCAGGACTGATTTCCTTTAGGGCTGGCTGGTTGGATCTCCCTGCAGTCCAAGGGACTCTCAAGAGTCTTCTCTAGCACCACAGTTTGAAAGCATCAGTTCTTCGATGTGTGGCCTTCTTTATGGTCCAACTCTCACATCCGTACATGGCTATTGGAAAAACCATAGCTTTGACTGTACAGACCTTTGTTGGCAAAGTGATGTCTCTACTTTTTAATTCACTGTTTAGGTTGGTCATTGCTCTCCTTCCAAGGAGCAAGTGTCTTTTAATTTCATGCTCTGAGGAGCATACGGGTCCCCTGTCTTTCTAACGGGCGCTGTGGCCTGACTTATGTGTCAGGAGTATTTGCTGGCCCAGAAAATGGCCCTCCCCTTGTTTCAGAGCTCTTAGTGGAGCAAGTCCATCACCCAGCAAAGCATAAGGTTTGTAAGTTCATGGTTAAAACACAAGGTCACAAAGGGCCTTCTCGGTGATTGTCATCACCTATGGTTCTCCCAACCCCCCGCCCCGCCATCCCGGGTCTTGCTGCACACCCTGCCCACCCCTGCACCTAGTGCAGTCTCGTCTGAGCCCCATTCTGTGCGGAGGGGAACCCTGCATCTGAGGGTTCATCCTCCCCTCTTGGGGGCAGAGGCCTGAGGGGCAGCTAGGCTCCTGGAGCTGGAGACAGAGCAGACAGAAGGCCCTGCTGACCCCAGAGGCTGTCCCCCCCCACCCCCGCGCCCCACCGCGGCCTGCCCCCTGCGTCCAGTCCTGCCTGGGCATCTGTTTCTGCCTGGAAATCGGGGGAGGGGCGTCTGTCCGTATTCAGGGTTGCTTGAGTCCCAGGAGCAGTCGGTCCAGTTTAAGGAGGTCCCACGCTCTCCAGGACTTACCAGGCCGCCCCAAGTGCTAACCTGGGGCGGGGCCCTGCCGTCGGGGTACGAGGGACCAACCAGAGCAGGGGTTCTGTGGCCGCCCCCCGACTCCCACCCCTAGCCTGGCCGTGCCTTCCCCGCCTGCCGCCCCCACTGCGCCGCGCGCGTCTGTTTGGAGAAGAAAGCGGGCCAATTTGTTTTCATTCAGAATCACTTAAGATCCCATTTTGGAGAAATGAAAGGAGAAAAGCGCGCGTCCCGCGCCCGGCCCGCTGGGTGCCCGCTCGTGCCCGGCGGCGCGCGGGTTGGGGGGCGGCGCCCCTCCCCCTCGCGCCCCCAGGCCTGGCAGGCCCGGGTCCGAGGGCGGCGGCCCGCAGGCCGGGCGGCGGCCACGCAGCCCTCATCTGCATGAAGCGCACACTCGCGGCCCATCTGCAAAGGCGCAATTAAACGCGGGGGGCGGGGGGCGCCCGAAATTAGCATTTCCGCGGCCATCTGGCGCGAGGAGCGGGCGCGGCCGGACAAAGGGCGCCGGGCGAGGGGAGCGGCGAGTGTGCCGCGGCATTGACCTGCAAATGAGGCTTTGTCAGCGCGTTAAAGCTGGCCGGACCCCCGACCCGGCCCCCGCCCCGCCTGCCGGCCCGCGGCCCCAAGCGGCCCAGGCCGGGGCCGGGCACCAGAGGCCTGGCTCTCGCTGGGCCTGTGCCGGAGGTTGGCCTGGGAGTTTGGAGCCCCTCGCAGGGCGGGTCCGTGGCCGCACAGTTCAGCAGAGCCCCTAGGTGGGGGTCCCCAGCTGCCCCAGCACCCATTGCAGCACCCCTGGTTGCCCCGCCTACCTCCGGGGCAGGACTTTCTGGAGAGGGGGGCTGTCCTTCCTAGAGTCCCAGCTGGTGGGTGGAGGGGGCATGGATTGAGGGGGTCGAGATACTAAAACCTGACCAACTGAACATCTGGACAGCCCCTCCCCCCATGGTCTTTAATGCCCTACATCTTCAGGAACGGTGACTGTAAAGTCTTCTGTGGGCCTTAGACGGCAGGGGGACTCTTTGGCACATGGCTTTCCAGCTTGGTGACCCAGGCTCAGTGACTAGCCAGCAGTCACACCTTCCTTGCTCAGGACCAAGTCCTCAGAGAATCTCAACCGTGGGAGAGGGTGGCACTAGAGGAGCCCCATGAGCCCCCTGCGGGTAAACTGGGGCTGCAGGGTGAGCCCAGCATCCTGGAAGCAGGAGGCAGGACCGGGAGCCCTGGAGATAGATTCCCGGGTCACCTGATGCCTGTTTAAGTCCTCAACAGCATCGCTCAGACTCTGGACACCTGCCTGAGGACGGTGCGTGAGGCCGTTTCTGGGCCTTGGTTTCCCCAGGGGGCACAAATGGGCTCCTGCTGATCCTTGTTCAGAGTGACACCCTGTGGGCTGCGGCCGCTGGACCTTGTCACCTTTCAGCCCCAGCTCCCAGCACATCTGAAGGGGCTGTGGCGTGAGGGACCCCTGACCTAGCCCGAGGGTGAGGATGCTTCCTGGAGGAGGGAGGCAGAGGCAGGGCAGGGGGACCATTGTCCATCCCCGGGTCAGCTGGGTGGGGCTGAGGCCTGGGATTCTGTCCCTGGTGTATGAGGGGGCGATGCTGGAGATGCGGGAGGTGCTGGGTTCTAAGGCTGTGAACAGCTAGGCTGAGTCATGATTTGTGTGTGTGTGAGGGGGTCTTCAAATACTTCCCCCTAGCAGGGGTCAGAATTCTAAAATATCCCCCGAAATATATTCCTCAGGGCTCAGGTGAGGTCTTCTTCAGCTGCTCCTTCGGGGGGCTTACTACCAGAAAAAGAAGCTGAAAGTTGAGTAGTCAATAACACTCTAGTGAAAGTTAGTCTGCCAACTAATTTTCCTGAAAATTGGGAATCCAGGGACAAGTGTCTGAGCCCGAGTCTCTTGGGCAGGTGCCCCCAGACAGGGAGGGTGTGGGCGTGCAGAAGCTGAGCCCCCCTCCCTTCCCTCTCCACTCCATCCCCTTCTTCCTACCTGGTCCACATGTGGCCCCCTCTGGCAGGAGTCTTGGTTGTGGGACACCCTGCTGGAAGAGAAATAGCTTCCCTCTGCCTGTCCCCCGCTGCCTCCCTGAGCTCTGGGAGGCTGCATCCCGTGCCCCGATGCAGAGCCCAGGGCTGGGCTAGGCCAACCAGACCATCCGAGGCCGGTGGACTCAGGAGCCCCAGGCCATTCTGGGACTCCCCTGCAGGTGTTAAAGTGGGGAGGGTGGGGACCTTCTGCTTTCAATGCAACCCATGAGTCCACTTGTTTTCTAGGCTGCTCGCATCTGACCCATCTGTGAAATGGGTGCAGTAAGACTCACCTGACACATGTTGGCTCCTGTCGGGGGCTGCCTCCCCTAAGGCTGGCTCTGAGAGTTCCCTGTGCCCACCCAGGCAGCCTGTGGTCTGTGAGGCTCTGCAGGTGGGACAGGGCCTCTGCCCCTTCTCCGCTCCTCCTCACGCCTATCCTGGGCATCCAGGGTGAGGCATGTCCCAGCCCTCCATCCCACCCACAGCTCCTGGACGGGCGGGTGGTCTGGGCAGCCCTGGCACTGGGCGGTCGGTACCCGGGTGCGGGAGGGCCCGGGTGCGGGAGGCGGCCACCAGGTCGGGCCCCGCCGGCTCCGGTGGACGCTGAATGGGCGCTCTGTCCTGCAGCCACGGCTGTCATCTGCCGCAGGGATTCGGTTTCCTGGAAGCTGGTGTGGCTGCAGGTGGATTCCGTGCGGCCCGGTGACCGCGCGGCCCAGAGCCCGGGTGCCTCCGAGCCAGGCGGCGGCCGTGGGGGGTGGGAACACTGAGGCCTTCTCCCGGGGGAGCAGGGCTGAGCCTGCCGGGAAAGCAATCTGCCCGCGCCCTCGGGCCTTGCGGGCTTGCTGGCAGGGAGAGGGGTGGCCAGGGCAGTGGTGCCAGGCCTTGGCAGGGCTCGCAGAAGGCCGGGCCAGCCGGACACCGGGTAACCAAAGCTGCCTGGACACACACGGGGTTTTGTGGAGCATTTTCGGGGCATGGCTCTGCCTTCCTCCCCCTGGGACTGGTGGCAGGATGGAGACAGGCAGGGAAGGAGGAGATGAGTGTGTCTGTGGGTGCCGCGGTGGGGAGGTGCTGGGTCAGACTGCCCACCGCCTCTTGTCTCCATGCAGCTTGGGTTCTGCGGGAGGTGAGGGTGGGGGCTGTCCCGCCCTGCTCCCTTTGGGGGGACAGAGGTGCTCCAGGGCGTAAGGAGGCCTGGAGGTTCCTGCTGGTTGAGGAAGGAGCTTGGGGCCAGGCGTGCCAGCTTGCCGTGTGCCCATCCTCCAAGGGCCTCCCTTGCACAAGGCACGCTTTGGGGAGTGTTTCCTGTTGCTGAATCTTTGGTTCACAGATTCATTCATTCTGCCCACAGCCACCCTCCTGCGGGTGCCCACCTGGCTGCCTGGGGCCAGACCCTGGGTCAAAGGTGGCTGGCCCGGCCTCGAAACCCAAGAGGAGGGGTCCTCTGAGCTGCAGCCTCCTCCGTGCACCTGAAGGGTCTTTCTGGAGCGTCTGGGGTGCTCTGTTCTGTGGGGCAGCGAGGAGCAGAGTCAGGGCCCGGAGAATGGTTTTGGCCCCAGGGGTGTGTGAGTCTTGGTGTCTCCAGTTCAGCCCACAGCGGTCACATCCCGGAAGCAAGTGAGTGTCCACATGTAGGGGGTGCTGAGCGTGGCTGCAGCAGATGGAGGGAGAGGCTGTGCTGAAGCCCCAAGAACCGAGAGGCGCCTCCAGACCCGGGGAGCAGGACCAGCAGCAGAACAGCCTGGACGGTGCTGCTGCCCATGCGCCCGAGGAGCCCGTGCGCCCGAGGACCCTGTGTGCCTGAGAAACCTGTGTGTGAGGGACCCCTGTGTGGTGAGGGGCCCGTGTGCCCATGGAGCCCGTGTGCCCATGGAGCCCGTGGCACTCAAACGCGTGAATTTGCCCCTGACTTGGAGTCAGGCTCCTGCTGAGCTGGAAAGGTGCGCGCTGGCTCCTTCGCCTCCCAGGAGGGACCTGCCCTTTTCCAGTCTATGGATGGGGGGGTGTTTGAAAACACATAATGAGAATGTTTTCAGGTCTGTACCTTAGGAAGAAGTCAAAGGAGGAAGCGTGGGGGACCTCTGGGACAGTGGGCCTGTGGCACTGGAGGAGAGCATTCAGTAGGCGCCTACTGCGTGAGGCTCACTGTGTCGCTCACAGCAAGCCTGATGCGTTGGGGGCCCAGGTGCAGGCCTGTGTTTCGAGGCCCCCCCATCCCCCCTCCCGCCTCAGCTTCCTCCCTGTTGGTGGCGGTTCTCAGCGGCTGTGTCACTGAGGCTTTGGAGGGGCCATCCAGGGGGCTCCCTGGGGTGCTGGGGAGGGAGCCTTCCTTCTGCCGGCCGGCCTTGAATGGGACAGCGCTGGTTCACCCCGGGCCCTGCCCAGGAGGAGACCGGAGGACTTAGGGTCAGAAACAGAGTCGAGAGCAAGGCAGGAGCCCTTCAGGCCTTGCCCCCTGGGCCGGCCAGGCGAGCGGAAGGCCAGCCGATTGTCGGCCGCTGGCCCTTCCCCTGCAAGTCCTTTAGACGAGGCCTTGTGGATGCCAGAAGGGACTTGATTAAGACCCTTGGACATTACCTAGTGACGTCACCCACCATCCTGACAACCCTCTCTTTAGAAGGTGTCTGTCTTGAGGGGTCTCCCACCCTCGCTGGATGGCTCCCAGCACACCAGCAGTCAGGGCCCCTCACCTCCGCCCACGAGTGTGGGGCCTTGACCCGCACGAGCCTCCTCTCCTGAGCCCGGCCAATCCATCTCTGCTCTGTCACTTCCATTGTCCTTGGCAGAGGGGCTGTGGCCCCGCCCCCTGGGTCTCGGGCTGAGGGGGCCGGTGGGGGAGCCGGCTCCCTGTGTGCATGCCCCCAGGCCCCTCTGGCAGGTTCTCTGGCCCCGGTGGGGGGACGCACTGAGGTGGAGCTGAGTCTGCTCCACGGGTGTCCCATGAGTGGCTGAGAAGCTGCTGACTGCAGGTGTCTCGGCCTTGCAGAAGGGGCTGACCGTCCCCGTGGACCCTGGGCCACTGATCCGGGACAGCTGGGTGGGGATGTGGGCCTCGCCCCGTTGGGTGACCTGAGTGGGCCTGTCGAGTGGAAGGTCGGGCAGGGGCCCGCTCAGTGTGGGTTTGGAGAGACGTCTTTGTCAGCAGCGGTTGTGAGTGTGTTGTGTGCTGCAGTTATGTGTAAAGTTGTCTTGCTGGGCTAGAGAGGACAGCTCCCGTGCACACCTCTCCCTGCCCTCAGTGAGCTCCGTCATCAGTGTCCGGGTGTGAGGCTCCTGGGGCTTTCGTCCTGTCTTCTCTTAGGCTTTGCGCCCTGCTGGCAGCTTTGAGAAGGTGGGGCTGCAAAGATGATCTGAAGCTCAGAGAGCTTGGGGGCCCTGCCCAGGACATACAGCTAGCCCGGATCTTGGCACTCAGTGGCTGAGTCAGGATGGGAACATGCTTGCATTGTGTGCGTGTGTGTGTGCGTGTCCGTGTGTAAAAGGAGTAGGCAGTGGGGAGGAATAAAGCTAAGAAGAAACAACCAAAAGGAATTCAATGAGGTTTGGTAGATTGAGTCAGTGGTTAGGCTTGTGACTGAGTCTCTTGAAGACCCAAAGAGAATTTGGAATCTTCCTTCATGGCAGGTGCAGTGGCAGCCTTCTTGGAGCCAGTGGGCATGTCCCGATGGACCCACTGCATCTGGATACGTTGGACAGGCACAGTGATTCCTGGCTCTTTGGCCCAGGTGGGCCAGCAGAGGAGCTCTGTTCATACTGCCTGGGAATTCTCTGTAGTTGTTTATTCCTCCCCACTGCCAACTAGCTGCACTTCTTGGATCCGGCCTCTCTGGCCTCACCATCCAGTCTGAGAAGGCCATCTCTCCCTGCTCTCTGACTTACTGGCTTACCCCCCCAGAATTCTCTGTCACCGGCAGTCTTGTTCTTCTCTGAGGCTTTTTCTGATGCAAATTCACAAAACCAGGAGCTGTGTTGGGCTGGCCCTGCTGTGGGCCTCAGTTTTCCCATTTGCACTGGGGGATGGGGGTGGGGAGGACTCATGTGCCCAGAGGCCTATCTACTCTGGGCACTTCTCTCCCCCTGGCACAATCAGTGTGCCCTCCGAGCACCCCGTCCCCCTGCCCCCGTGTGCTCTGCCCCCACCAGCTCCCGGGGGCCACAGGCTGGGCAGGAAGGCTAGGCTGCTGCCTGACTGATCCGGGCAGCCTGTGCCTCCCGCTTTGATGTTGCTCAGAAAGAGCACAGGCTTCCTTCAGGCTGGAAACCTGTGGAGAGTCTGCGAGCAGTGTGTGGAGGGGGCTGGGTGGGAGAAGGGAGGGGGTTACTGCTTCTTCCCAGTGACACGGTTTCAACTCAGGCTCGACACCCCGCACTGTGAGCCCGGGGTCCACACCCAGAGGCAGGAGGAGTGGGTGTGCCAGGCCCCCAGTGGGCGCCTGTCCTGGGCTGGCTCTGGGCCTGGTCAGTCTGTGGAGTCAGTGCCCAGAGGTGGGGGGGGGCGGGGCAGGTGTGGCTCCGGGTGCCACAGAGGTGGGACGAAGCCCCGGGCCGGGGGCTGAACAGCGAGTGCGGGGACGACAGGGGGTCTGAGCTTTCTCTGACGTCCGCCCTGTCTGCCCAGAGCAGGGCGTTCCCCCTCCCCCACCGTCCATCTCGCTAAGGCGCCTGGGTGCTGGGGGCAGGGGTGGGCTGCAGGGAACCCTAGAGGGACCCACGGAGAGATAAGGGCCTGGGGCTCAGAGTGGACCCCTCCCTGCTGTCACCCAGCTGGCACCTGAGGTCTGGGCAGCGAAGGGCTGGCGTCCTGGCTTCAGAGGCCTTGGGCTGGGGCATAACTGGCAGGGCCCCCCAGCTTCAGAGAAGACCCTTCCTCAGGCCAATGTCCCTGATCAGAGTGAAGAGCCACTGTGCCCCGCTCCAGCCCCCTCATGCCCCAGGCCTGGACTGCTGCAGCTGGAGCAGGTGAAGACACAGCAGCTGGCCGGCAGGGTCAGAGGTTGCCTGCTCCTGGGCCCTGGGGCTGCCGGCCCAGGAGGCCCTCTGCCTGCTCGCTGGGGTTCTGCTGCACGGTGAGGTCGGAAGGGGCCTGGGTGGGGGCGGGCAGCTCCCAGAGGGCCCGGCCTCTGGCCCCCAGCTCTCAGAGGTCAATGGGAGCTGAACTGTTTGTCCAGGCCCGGCTGCTCTGAGCACGCTCCAGGCCTGGCTGCCCAGCTGACCCGTGCCGGGCCTGGTCTCCCCAGCCCCCCAGGCCCCGGGGCCACAGTGATGGGGCCACAGCCCAGAGGGGCGCTGCTGGGGCTAGGAATGGTGAGACAGACCCCCTTTCAGAGCCCCAGTGAGCCCTGGGGTCCGGGGCCCTGAGGGCTGTCCTGGGGATAGGTTTCTGGGGATCTAGGAAGGGCCTCCCATGCTGGGGCCTGGCTTCGTGTTCAGAAGGGGGCGTCTGGCCCCGCAGGTGGCCCAGCGGGGCCCCACGGGGTGAACGGTGGCTCGGGGCCGTGTGCGGGGCCGTCCCGGGAAGCTGGCCCCTGCTTGCCCTTTGCCAGCCCGCCTTACGCCACCCCAGCTGCCCGGCCCCCAGGCAGATTGCACACCTGAGCCTCTCTCGGGGCCTGCTGGCCAGCCCCTCTCCCCGGCTCCCGTCTCACGGCACTGCCTGTGTCCACCAGTCTGTGCCCTGCTCCGTCTGGCGTGTCTCCAGTGCCTGTAGCCTCCTTCCAAACTCAAATTTTTAAAAATGTATTTATTTTTAACTGGGGGACGACTGCTCTACAGCTCTGTGCTGGTCTCTGCCGCGCAGCGACATGAACTGGCCACAGGTATGCATGCGTGCCCTCCCTCCCGCCTCCTCCATCCCACCCCTCCAGGTCGTCCCAGAGCACCGGGCGTGAGACCCTGCGTCACACAGCGATGCCCGTCGCCTGTCTCACACGCGGCAGTGTGCACGTCTCCAGGCTGCTCCGTCCATGTGTCCCGCCCTCACGTCGTCCTCTGGGCCCACGAGTCTGCCCTCTACGTCTGCATCTCCGCTGCTGCCCTGAGAAGGGGTTCACCAGCACCATCTTTCTGGACTCCACGTACACACGTCGATATACGATAGTGGTTTTCCTCCTTCTGGCTTACTTCAGTCTGTATAACAGGCTCTCGGTTCATCCACCTCATTAGAACCGACTCCAATGTGTTCATCTTTACGGCTGAGTAGTATCCCATCGTGTGTATGTACCACAGCTTCTTTGTCCATTCATCTGCTGATGGGCATCCAGGTTGCCTCCCTGTCCTAGCTCTTGTCAGTGGCGATGCAGTGAACGCTGGGGTACATGTGTCTTTTTCAGTTATGGTTTCCTCAGGGTATATGCCCCGTAGTGGGACTGCTGGGTCATACGGTAGTTTTATCCCTAGTCTTTAAGGAATTTCCATACTATTCTCCATAGTGGCTGTATCAATTTACATTCCTGCTGACAATGCAAGAGAGTTCCCTTTCTCCACATGCTGTCCAGCATTTACTGTTTACAGATTTTTTTGGCCTGGTGTGAAGTGCTATGTCTTCATAGGTTTGATTTTCATTTCTCTCATAATGAGCGATGTTGAGCCTCTTTTTGCGTGTCTATCGGCCATCTGGATGTCTTCTTTGGAGAAATGTCTGTTTAGGTCTGCTGCTCACTTTTTGACTGGGCTGTTTGTTTTTCTGGTATTGAGCTGCATGAGCTGCTTGTATATTTTGGAGATTAATCCTTTTTGTTGGTTGTTTCATTTGCTATTATTTTCTCCCATTCTGAGGGTTTCTTTTCACCTTGTTTATAGTTTCCTTTTTGCTGTGCAAAACTTTAAAGTTTAATGAGGTCCCACTTGTTAGTTTTGTTTTTATTTCCATTATTTTAGGAGGTGGGTCATGGAGGATCTTGCTGTGATTTTATGTCAAGGAGTGTACTGCCTGTTTTCCTCTAAGAGCTTTACAGTCTCTGGCCTCACATCTTGAGTTTATTTCTGCTTGCGGTGTGAGGAGGTGTTCTAGTTTCATTCTTTTACATGTAGCTGTCCAGTTTCAAGCTCCACTTTTACCCCTTAATTTAACTGGCACTTCTCGAGTGCCTAATGGGCCAGGCGCACAGGCCCTGTGCCAGGTGCTCCTGGGCTCTGACTCCCCTGGGGGCCTCGAAGTCCCCGCACACAGCCTTTTCCAGGGCAGGCTGGAAGGCACAGCACCCAACCCTGCCCAGTGGGGGGCTGCCTGCAAAAAAACGGTCCTGAGTGGGGAGGGAGCTGTGGCTGCTGGTGGCTCAGGGCTCCGCTAAGGGGCAGGACCCAGCTGTCAGATGGGGGGTCAGCCTGGGTGGAGACCACATGGCTGAGAGGGGAAGGCCTGGGCAGTGGGGGCCAGACCTGCCAAGGCCGCAGGACAGCGGGGTATGGATGGCTTGCCCTGGGTCGGAGGGGGACCTGGCAGGAGAGGCTGGAGGGGTACATGAGCCGGGCACTGGGGCTGTAATGAGGAGGTAGGCCCCAGAAGCAGGCACCTCTGGGACCAGTTGTCTTTAGTAAGCACCTACTGTGTGCATGACCCAGTCCTAGGCCTCACACGTTATTGTCATCAGCCCTTCCCCCACGCCCCTTTGAGAGGCACTCTGTTCCCATTGCCCCGGCTGGGGAGGGGCAAGCGGTCGGGCTGGCCCCCACCCAAGACTGGGAGGGCCTCTGGGGGTGGACGCTGGCCTCAGAGACTGGCCCTCCAGGTGCCACCCCTCCGCCCTGCTCCAGGGGGCACTGGTGGGGGAGGGGCATGGGCAGAGGAAGTGGGCATCCCAGGAAGCGGGCCGGGGCAGCCCCCCGGGCCCCCACACCTCGTCCCTCCAGCAGATGCTCCCAGTGCCCATCGGGCACTGAGGACCCCAACAAGGAAGCCCGACTGGGAGACAAAGGCCGGACGCGGGGGACAAATGGTCACGGACATCGTCAGCAGGAGCGGCCGGGCAGCCAGGCGAGGCCCACAAAGGGGGGGCGGGGCTGGGACGGGGCCTGGGCTGCACATGCCGCCGTTGCCCGGGCGACGGCCCTCTCCGGGAGAGGTCCGCCGGGCCATTGTCCGGGGCACACAGGACGTGTCATCCACCAGATGGCCGTGTGCTGTGTGAGTCAGTTATCGGGGGCCGAGTGAAGGAATGCAGCCACACGGCCGGCTGGGGCGCCATCTGCTCCCTCAGACTGCGGGCACAGGCGGGCACCGAGCGCCGGCCGGCCGGCCCAGCCTCCGCCGCGGCTTTAATTAGCTAATTCCATAATTGGGCTTTATTTCAGGTAAATTGCATTTCACACCCGAGAGGGCTGCAACGGCCCGTCCAGGAGTGAAGCACTTGGGCACTTTGTGTGCAGTCGATAATACGCCAAACAAAGCCGGGCTGGGTGCAGGGGCCGCGCCCGGCCCAGATGGGCGGCCCGAACGAGTGCCCCTCAGGCTGGGGGCCGTGCCCGGCGGCGGGCGGGGCGGGGGCTCCGTGGAGGGCCTGCTCTCCCGCCAGCCGCCTCCTGGGGTTTCCACAAATATTTACTCAACAAGGAAACAACAGCTTTTGCCTTTCCAGTAATTGTTGCTCTTGCCCCTCCCCCCAGGGGCGAGGGGTGGGGAGGCCCCGGCCTTCACGGCCCCTTCTCCCCTCCCCCGTGCCGGCCAGTGCCTGGCGGGCTAGACGGTTCCTCCAGTAGGAGCCAGGGCTGGACTCTGGGGAGCCCCAGGGCTCTGCAAAGTGGGACCGAGATCCCTCCTCTCCCAACGGGCCCCAGCTGCCGTTCGGCGAGGACCAGCAGTTCAGCATTCACCTGGGCACCTGCCTCCAGGGCTGTCGGCCATGAGGGCGGTTGGGGAGGGCTCCAGGCAGGCGCAGGGTGAATGGAGTGGGCCCCGGAGGAGTGAGGGGCCCAGACGTGGGCAGCAGTGGGAGGTGGGCAGACGTCCCGGAATTAGGAATTAGCCTCGAGGCCTGAGAAGTGTGTGTGGGGTACATGCCCTGAAAACAGGGTGCCCAAGCTGCTTGTCGGGGGGCCATGACCCCACCTGATCACCACTTCCCCCTTGAAGCGTCACAAGCCTGGGGAGGGGGATGGGTCTCATGAGGCGCTATCAGGGAAAGCTTCCTGCAGGAGTGGGCTTTGAGCCTGGCTGGAGACCAAGGGAATGGTTTTAACTGATGGAGAGGGGACGGGAGACTCTCCCAGAAAAGGCTCCCGCAGGAGCAAAGCTCAGACGGTGGGCTGGGGTCTGACCTGGGTTGGGGTGGGCAGGAGCAGCCTGGCCTCAAGGTGCTCCTGGGTCCCAGAACCCCCAGGCTAGTGGGTTGGGGCTTCCAGCCCCCTCCTCTCACGGAGGTGGGCGCGGATGGGGTGAGGGGTGCTGGGGTATTGAGGGCTGGGTGACAGCTCTGTGGGGGGACAGGTTGTCCCAAAGATGGGTGCTTGCTCCCCCAGGAGTGGAGGCGAGAACAGGGCAAGTTAAATTTTGTGATTCCACATTTATTAGGAAAAACCTGAATAATTAAGAATCAAAATCACACCGTGAAATTCGTTAAAGCACAGATTCCAAATCACCACAGATTATTCTGATTTTGGTGGGGCGGAGCGCCCGGGAGGACATGTCTTGTTAGAGATGGTGATGCCCGTCTGCTCCCCTGTGGTCGGGGGTGGGGTGACCGTCTGTCCAGCTGCTCAGACCGGGAGGGACCTGGAGGCAGGGCCTGCACGTGGAGGTGGCTTGGGGCCCCTTCTCTTTTCTCCGGAATGGGTAGGAGAAGCTGCCAGTCCAGAGTGGGGGGCCTGAGCACCCCTATTCTTCTGCTGGACAGAGTGAAGAGCTCTGGGCAGTGGTGGGCCTGTCCCTCCCATTGGAAGCTGTGGCCTCAGGAGCCGCTCCCCCAGCTCCTGCCAGGGTCAGCATCTCTGGGGTGTCAGGGAGCCAGGCCCACTCCGGGGTCCTGGGAGGGGCTCTCAGGCCACGATCGGGCCTCGACTGTGGGCTTCCTTTGTTTGGCTGGGCTGGGCCTGCCCTGCCCTGCCTGCCTTCTCTATGAGTCCCCCTGGGTCCTGGATCTGAGACTGGGGGAGGGTCTTCACAGACCCTGTCCAGGCTGTCCCCCGTCTCCCCGCAGGCAGCCCCTGGGGCCAGCACACAGCCCTGCTGCCTCCTGGCCGTACGTGGGACAGACTGCCGGCCTTGTCCTGAGTGTCACACCAGCGATGTGGGCCCCCTGGTCTCAGAGCCGAGAGCTGACCCCCCGACACCCAGCCGAAGTCTAGTACCTGCCGGCTGGGAAGGGGCAGTCTCGGCGAGCCCCCCAGTCCAGGCCAGGGCGCCACGCGACCCACTGGGTGTCAGGGGCCTGGTGGAGCGGGACCGCGCCCTCCGGCCTTCGAGAGGTGGCCGAGGTCCGGTGGAGCCGTGCTGGATGGGGGGCGGGCCTCCCGCGGGCCTCCGCTCTCAGGGGCCCTGTGCCCCCATCACGAGCCCTCGTCGGGCCCCCCGTGGGGCACGGTCAGCTGTTCGTAGGTGGGCAGCGCATTGCTGGGCAGGAAGAGCTCGGGGTTGATGGAGCCTCCGCTTGAGGGCTGGACGGCCTGGGCCCCTGCCGTGCTGGGGGGCCGGCCCCCAGGGGGGCCTCCGTGGTGCAGCGCGAGCAGCTGCTGCAGCATGTCTGTGATGAGCCCCAGCCTCTGGTCCAGCTGAGTTACCTGTGGGGACAGGAGCAGAGGTGAGCCGGGCGGCTGAGCAGCGGCGGGGCGGCCCCGGGTCAGGGCTCCCTGAGGGTGGGGCGGGGGCGGGCCTGTTTGTGGAATACGCACATGCGTGTCTGTGGGCGTCTGTGGCCCCTGTGCGTGTCGGTGTGTGTGCATACACGTGCCTGGAGGAGTCTTGCTCAGCAGCCCTCGCCTGAGACCGGGGGCTGAGTGGCTATCTCTGCCGAAGGGCTCCCGGTCACAGGGCGGGGCTCCTCCTCGACCCACTCCCCTCCACGCCCCCCAACAGGGCTTGTGCCCCAGGCCGTCCCGTCGTCCCAGCCCTGTTCTCGATTCACTAGAGGACTCACTAGTCCCTGGAAAACCCAGACCCTGTCCATGCCAATGCCCAAGGGTCAGCCAGGGCCACATCCCCACCACACTTCTACCAAAGCCTTTCCTGCATTGAACATGGGGTTGCCCAGCCCACGAGGTGGAGTTGCCCATGAAACTGGAGGGGAGCTGGAGGCAGGATGGACCTGGGGCCACAGGTGCTTAGCAGGTGTGGCTGATGGCCAGAGAGGGACGGGGCTGATGTGAGCCCGGTGGGAAGAGGAGGCCAGGGCCCTCCAAGCAGGGGTGGGGGACAGAACATGACCCCAAGTGGGCCAGACTGTGGGGGGAGGCACGGCTGTCCCCGGGGCCTGCAGCACCCTTGGGAGCTGTTCCGCTGTGGTCTCCGTCAGAAAATAATACCCACTCTGGGGACCTGGAACCCTGGGGAGCCTTGGAATGGCAGAGCAGGGAGAGGAGGCAGCCGGATGGTCAGGGATAAGGGCCAGGCCTCAGGAGAACCGAGCTGCCCCGTGGGAGAGCATGTCTGGGGGTGAGAGCCCTATGGCGGCTCGGCCAAGGCTCAGCGCGGGGCCGAGCACAGGCGGGCGGAGCTGGCTGGGGCCGGCCGTCCACCTGGACACACGCGGGATTCGAGATGTAGGCAGTGTGTGCCATCGCGGCCAGACTCCCGGGCACCCATCTGGGCCCACTGCCCTCCATAGTCTCCCCACCACGGGGCCGCACGGAGCTGGGTGCCGGCCAAGCGGGTTGGCCCTGGGAAGACAGTAGGGCGAGGAGGCCGTGGGTCCTGTGTAGCCAGGTCCCAGGGGGCCCAGGTCAGGCTTCCCGGGGCTGGGGGCAGGCCATAGCCTCCCTCCCGTGGGGGACACTGAGTCAGGGGGAGGAGCGGGGCTGGCTGGGCGGGCATGAGAGGATGGGTCTCTCCCGAGGCCCCAGGAGAAGGGTCTTATTTGGGGTCTCTGGTTGGGACCGCTGCAGACCCCACCCCCAGGTTCCTTGTTGGGAAGACCTGTGTGGGGTGGAAGGGTGGTCCATGAGGACTAAAGCAGACACTCCTGGGAGGGGGCCCAAGCTGGGGGTCCAAGCTGGGCTTAGAAGAAGCAAGTGCTCCTGGGAGAGGGGCCGGAGGAGCCTATGGCGGGGACTTGCCCACCATCACCTCCAAACCCTGCCTTTCTCACTGGCCCAAGATTGCTGGGCTCTGCTGCCGGCAGGACTGGACCCCCAGTCCCAAAGCCGCCCTGGGAGATCCGTCGGGGGGACCCTGGGTGCTCGGTAGCCTTGAACGAGCCTTGCACACGGTTGGTCCGGGCAAGATTTCATGTGGCTTCACTGCGGGGCCCCGGCTTGGGTATTGATTGGTTTGGCCTCAATTAAAGCCCCAAATACATGACGGGAGAAAATCTGTGGTTTCATACATTTTCACTTTACGGCGCTTGAACATCAAAAGTGCCCAGAAAGGCAAGTGGGTCTGGAAGCCTCCATGGGGGTGTTCTCGGGAAAAGAGGAAATGGAATGAGGGCTGGGATTCAGGAAGGGGTGGGGTCCTGGGCCTGGCTGGAGAAGGGGCCCATCCCAGGGGCTGCCAGCGTGGGTGAGCTCGCCCTTGAGGTCTCCCGGGGCCCTTCTTGCTGCCCTTGGCCCTCGGGTGCCAAGCCCACCTCGGCCCCTTGGGCTGCTGCTCACGTCAGGGGGGCTTCGAGGGGCTCACTGGCATCTCGGTTCCGCTAGGCAGACTGCTGGGGTGGCGGGAGCTGGGACCTGGGCCAGAATCTCAGAGTCAGCCCACAGCCTGGGCCTCCCTGCTTCTCATACAGGAGAGGAGTGGGTCTGGGGAGGAGCGTGAAGGGTCACAGCTGCTGTGATGGGAGAGACAGTAGGGAAGCGGGGAAGCGGGGACGCTGGCTGACACACCCAGACCCTGCCAGACCCTCCCGGCCATCACCCCATCCCCCTGGTTCTCCAGCCACCCTCTGGGCGCCCCTGCAGGGTCCTCTGGACACAGATCCTCTCCTTCACTCGCCGGGTCCAGCTTCAGGCTGTGGTGACCAGCGGGTGGGCCGGATCCCCCGCCCTGAGCCAGGCCCCCTCCTGGGGCTCCGTGAGTGAGCCCACACCACCCGGGCCTGCCTGCTGCTCGCCGCTGGCCCCCTGAGCCCACCCTGCCCTGCCCTGCCCTGTGCAGTGGCCGATGCCCCGGCCCCACCGTGTGGGGTGAGCCTGGCCAGGCGGGTCCGGGGGCCACGTGAGGTGCCGCCCTAAGCCCTGGCTGAAGGGTCTCCTGCCTGGGCCCCAGTTTCTCAGCTGAGAAGTGGGGAATCCTGCTCCCCCCTGGAGGGTTTTCTTGAGGATGGAGCAGGACAGGCATGTAGGAGCCTGTGCACACAGGTCAGCGAGCAAGCCTCGCTTCTCCAGGCTGAGCGTGTCCCAGGGAGTTGGTTCCTGGTCACCTCCCCGCCCCCTTCCACCCCTGACTCTGAGCAGAGAGCCTGTATCTCACTTCATATTTGATGGCGAGCACTTTCTGAGCAACTTCACTTTCACTTTTCACTTTCATGCATTGGAGAAGGAAATGGCAACCCACTCCAGTGTTCTTGCCTGGAGAATCCCAGGGACTGCGGAGCCTGGTGGGCTGCCGTCTATGGGGTCGCACAGAGTCGGACACGACTGAAGCGACTTAGCAGCAGCAGCAGCTGCGAGCACATTGGAAAAGACCCTGATGCTGGCAAAGATAGAGGGCAGGAGGAGGAGCAGGGGGCAGCAGAGGATGAGATGGTCGGATGGCATCACCGACTCCATGGACAGGAGTGTGAGCAAGCTCCGGGAGATAGCAGAGGACAGGGAAGCCCAGTGGGCTGCAGTCCACGGGGTCCCAAAGCATCGGGCACGACTGAGCGACTGAACGACAACTGTGAGAGCGTCAGCCAGCTGGAGGGAGCGGCCTGAGCCGGACCCCTGCTGCAGAGAAGTCACCGGTCCAGGCGGGTGCCCAGGGCAGGCGCCGCCACCTTCAGCGGGAAGGCAGTGCCCACTGTGGGCACGGGGCGGCGTGCCCCAGGAACCACGGGGACACATCAGTTTGGGGGATCTTGAATCTCGTCACTATTTGCAATTTGATAGTGACTAAAAGGGCAAGGCCAACAAAAGCGCCCTTGTTCCCTGCCTCAACTCACCAAATTAATAACCATAAGACGACTCACGGCCCTCGGAAGAGAAAAAAAGCAATTAGAATAACAGCCAGTTCGAGAGCCCCGGGCGGCTGATGATCAAACCCAAGGCGACGGGCTCCCTGTTTGATGTGGTTATGAATTTGTTTTCAAAAGAAAATCTTGAAAAAGAGTCTTTCAAGGGAAATTTTTGCAGAACCTGCTCGGCCTTGATCCCAGCTCTGGACCCGCCGGCGGTGCCGGCCAAAGATGGGCGGGAGACGGGGCCGTGACTGCCTGCGGCTCACGGGGAGGAGCCCCCGGTCCTGGGGGCAGCTCGGGGGGCCAGGGTCCCTTTGGGGCCATCTGAAGGCGGGGTGGAGCTCCTCTCGGGACAGCCCAGGACCCTCTGCGGGGTCACGGGACACAAGTCCTCTGGGTGTTCCCCTTGTCTGCACCCTCTCCTGGACCGACGGTCACTGAGCCATTCTCAGGGGGCGATGCTCAACTCCAGGCATTGAGCTGGACGCGCCCAGCTGGGCTGCAGAGAGCCGGGGATTCCAGGTAGGTGAGGAGGCGCGGGGGAGCCTGAAGCCTGGTGAGCCCTGCCCAAGCACAGAGATGGGCCTGCGGACACGGCCGTGATGCTCAGGCCCACTCCATCCTCCGGCAGGCCTCCCGCCATGGCTCTAAGCCCCCTCTCCCCGTCCCCTCCACAGACGGCAGGGAGGTTGGGAGCAAAGAGCCAGGGGCAGGGGCACAGAGGGGCTGCCGCCGGCCTCGCTGCCTTCCCCCTTGCGCCCTGGCCGCAGGCCTGCATGGCCCAGCACTGCCCAGCTCACAAGCCGCTGCTCCCAGCTGCCCCTGAGCCCACAGGCAGGTGACCCGGCGGAGGCCCTGAGGCCTTGAACTCCTGGGCATGGTTGAGGGGCCCGGTTGTGCCCATCCAACAGTGGGGCAGATCTGGAGACCCACGGCAGGGGTGCTGAGCCCGCCAAGTGGGGGACTGTCCAGCCAGGAAGGGAGCCCCAGGCTGGCGGGCTCAGAGCAGAAGCCCACCTGCTCTGCGCGGGGCTAGAGTCACACCTCCAGGTCCCCTGGGTGGGCAGCTCCCCCCTGCTGCCCCTCGCACACATACAGTTAGTGAGAAGCCCCCAGCACAGGGCAGGACGCGGGGCAGGACTCGGGGTATGTCGAGTGCCGCTTGGCGGACAAGGGGTCCGCGCTTGCCTCTACTAAAGAGTCTGGCCGCAGCCTCGGACGTCGGGCCCCACTGGACACGGGAAGGATTCAGTCTGAGAGGGTGACCCTGCCCCTCTGGGCCTGGCGGCTGCAGAGTGAGTTTCAGGTGGTGGTCCCAGGCCCACCCCCCACCCCCTGCCTGGGACTCCTGGGTTCTCTGTCCCCATAGAATGCCCTTTCTCCCCCCACCCCGACCCTGGCCCTCATTCTGCAGCCTGGTGAGGGAGGGGAGTAGGTGTCCCTGTGACCTACAACCTTTGTCCCCGTGCCCTTCGGTGCATGCAGGTAACGCTGAGCACCCACGTCAAGGGCAGGGGGTGTCACTGAGAGACAGCAGCAAGGGGAGGGGCACCGGCTGCAGCCCTGGTGTCCTCTGGCCCTTCCCCACTGACCAGGACGGGAGGCCACCCTGCTGTGACCACTGTGGTCTGCTGACCCCTGAGCCTGGGTGCACAGGCTCAGGCCAGGGACATACCCAGGACCCGCACGCGTGGCCCTGCGGGGCCTCAGGCCTGAACACAGACCGTGAAACCACGGCTTCCCTGCCCTTCTGCTGAGGCCCCTCCCTCTCAGCACCCACCCTGTCCCTTCCATTCTCATCTCAGAAAAAGGCTCCCAATCTCAGCACCCACCGCTCCACGGCTCCCAGCCCAGGCCAGAGTGCCGATTTTATACACTAGGACTTTGCAGTAGCCTGCCAGCCGGCCTCCCCCCTGCAATGTGCTTCTACACGGCAGCTCTTCTGAAATACAAACCCACTCACATCACATACCCTCCTGAGCTCCCATCTCTCCCTGGAGAAGCCTGAGTCTCTCGTGTGGCCCCAGACCCGTCTCCCTTTGCTTTCTGGCCTCCAGCCCCCAACCCTTCTTTGGGCTTCCCTAGTGGCTCCTGCAAGGCAGGAGACACTGGAGACATGGGTTTGATCCCTGAGTTGGGAAGATCCCTTGGAGGAGGGCATGGCAACCCACTCCAGTATTCCTGCCTGGAGAATCCCATGGGCAGATGAGCCTGGTGGGCTACAGTCCATGGGGTTGCAAAGAGTCGGACATGACTGAGTGACTTAGCATGCACTCACGCATGCACGCACCCTTCTTCCCTCCTCGCTGACTCCGGGCGACTTTATTGGTCCTTAAACACGGTGGCACGTGCCTGTGCCAGGCCTGGCCTTTTCTCCTGCTGCTCGCCCGCCTGCATCAGCCACCCCCACCCTCAGATCTCACCAGAGGCACTGATCTGAGGCCCTCTCCCTCCTCTGCCATGGCCCTCCCCTTGCCCGTACTTCCTCCAAGGCCCTTGGCATGGGGTTACGTCTGCCCGTCCTTGTCTGCGCCTCCCATTAGAATTAGGCCCCAGGAACCCCGCTCCTCTGTTGGTCTGGTTGGCACACAGGGGCCCCGTTCACACGTGTGGAACAAACACGCCAGAAGTTCCCCGGCCCAGAGCCTGGACCCCAGAGTCCCCAGGAGCCCTCCTACCAAGGAGGAAGGGGGCGGCGGTGCAGGGTACCTGCCTGCCTGGGCCCAGCTGTCCCTGGAGGTCCCTGCCCAGTGGCAGCCAGACCTGGCCCCAGACCACGCACGGGGCCTGTGGGTCCTGCTCCCGGCGCTGGGCCTCCCCAACTCCTTGGGGCTTGGGAACACCCCTCCCCCATGGCAAGAGCACGGGAATAACGCCCATAAATCACCTTTTCGTTAGAGCCCATGGGGCTGGCTGGTCTCACAGAGCTGGGTACGAGTGGAAATAGATCACAGCGCTTCATAACGTCGTGATTTATGGCAAGAGACGGTGTAATTGTGTTTATGACTTTGTCTTAGTGCTTTAGCTCTTGGAGAAAAGTCAGCCGTCGTTCTAGCTGCTGAGGTTTTACTGCCCATCCCCAGGGCGGCCAGCCGAGCTCTTCAGCCGGTGGCACAAGGCACACCCAGGTGGCCCAGGAGACGGCCTCGGAGCCGGGCCCACTGCAGCCGAGCCGGGCCAGGGTGTGTGCCCTGTGGTTCGTGGGAGGCCCCCACATGCATTCTGGGTGTGTGGGCCACATGGCAGTGGGGCAGGGTCCTCAGGAGGGCCTGGGCGGTAGACAGGCTCCTGGGCTCATGTTCTGCCTCTGCCTCTTCAGTGGGATGACCTTGACCTTGCCTCCCCGAACTCAGTTTCCTCATCTGTAAAATGGGCATGTTGGTTGAGTCTCTCTCAGGAGGATGTTGTAAGGATTAAATGAATGAACACAAGAAACCGCTGGAAAGGGGGGTTGGCATCCAGCAAACACGGATTAAGTCTCCTGTTGACCATTATTGTAACTACTGTTAGCAATCTGCATGTGTGCAGCGTGGCCTGAGGGCTGGTCGGCATGTGTGTGCACAGACGCGTGTGCACAGATGTGTGTGCACACAAGTGCTCCAACTTTATAAGGCCAGGGAGACTGAATGTGCAAGAATGCCTAGGCCGTCTTCACACAGTTCCTTTGCACAAGACCACCAGATCATTCCCTGAGCTGCCCAAGGGTGCGTGTGTATCTGTCTGGACCTCGGGCCCCTGGGCCTTGGCACGTGCCACAGAAGTGAGCACGCTGGCACCAGGCAGTGAAGCTGCTGGGAGGGGGCCGCTCAGAGGGCAAGCTGTGCCGCTCAGCACAGGGACTGCCTGGGGGCCAATCGAACTCTCCTAACTGGGAGACAGGCCTCTAGCACCCATGGTCACCAACACACCAGCCCTTCTCCTGTTCCTCAGGGTCTTCTGTTCAGGTGGAGTCCAGGCGGGGGTGAGCCTTGGCCAGAAGATGTGGGCGATGGGGCAGCCATTGTGCCCTGACCCCCGGGACGCGTGCCTTGGTTTGGCCTCACGCATCAGCCAGGGTGGGCGTTTCAGAGGCTGCAGACCGAGGACTGTGTCCCAGCGGGTCCTGCAAACCTCTCACTCTTCTGCCTACACGGCGGCAGGTGGTCTGAGCCATCACCCGAGTCAGTCACCCCTCCTCAGCCGGGTCCTTGGCACAGCATGGCCAACGACCTGGTCACCCCCAGACCCCTCTGGGGGCCTGTGTGTCCCTGGTTGGCCCTTGCAGACCACCCCTTAGGAGGACAGGCTGCTTCCCTCTGAGAGATGGCTGTGATGGGAGCAAGACCCTTCTGCCTGCCTCACAGACACACTCTTGCCTGGGGGCCGCCCCACAGGTGCCTGGGCTCCGCTGGGAATGCCCCAGCAGTGACTCGGTCCAGCTTGACCATTGAGTGGGGTGGGCCTTGGGATCTCTATCATAAGCCACGCCCACCCGCCCCGTGCTCATCCACCAGGACAACCTTGCCTGCCCTCCACACCCAGCCCAAGGACCCCCACCTGCCTGCACCTGTCTACACAGACACCCTCAGCACTGCACCCCAGCTCTGCGTGCTCCCTGAGGCCACTCTGTCTTCACTGGTGAGCAGGTCTCACAGCACCTTGGCCCAGCAGGTCCCAAAAGGAACTCCGACTCGCCCTGGGCCTGCCCGCGTCTCAGAAAGGGGTGCCAACACCACACAGAGAAGCATTGGATCCACCTGGCGCTCACCCATGCCTGACCTGTTCTCTAGGGCACACGCTCTGAATCCAGCCTCCCGGGAAGCCCCTGCCCAGTCCAGTGGCATCCCCGGCCAGCGCTGTTGTGATCACCTCTACGGGACTTGTCCACCTGCCTCCTGTTCACTCCAGGCAGCAGCCAGGCTGAGCTGCCTCCCTTCAAAGGATTGCCAGTGTACCCAGAGTGAAATCCAACCTCCTGCCGAAGCCTCTGAACTCTGCGGCCCCCCATAGCCCTCCCTGAGCACCCCTACTCTGTCTCTCAGATCCTGAGCACAGCCCCCTTGATCATGCCCCAGGATTTTTGCACTTGCCATTCCCTCTGCCTGAAAAACCGTTCTCCACCACAACATACAACCTCAGATCAGGTGTTAGGAGCGGGCTTCCCTTCCATCACTGAAACCTCCTGTGGCAGCTAGGACTTGGACGGTCATGTCCCCAGAGGGTCTCCCAGAACCTGGAACATAGTACGGATTAAGTGTTGTTGTGTTCAGTCGCTAAATTGGGTCCGACTCTTTGCTACCCCACGGGCTGCAACATGCCAGGCTTCCCTGTCCTTCACCGTCCCCCAGAGATTGCTCAGACTCATGTCCATTGAGTCAGTGATGCCATCCAACCATCTCATCCTCTGTCACTCCCGTGTCTTCCCACCTTCAATCTTTCCCAGCATCAGGGTCTTTTCCAATGAGTCAGCTCTTTGCATCAGGTAGCCAAAGAATTGGAGCTTCAGCTTCAGCATCCATCCTTCCAGTGAATATTCAGGGTTGATTTCCTCCAGGATGGACTGGTTGGATATCCTTTCAGTCCAAGGGACTCTCAAGAGTCTTCTCGGGCACCACAGCTCAAAGGCATCGGTTCATGTGGAATAGAGTTGGTGTTTCACAAATATTTGCTGGATGAATAAAGAGCCCTCTGCCGCCTCCCGGGGCCCCAGGACTGGGTTGGGGGCGGTGCAGGTCCCCCAAGCCCACAGCCTGTTCCCTCCCCAGGGTGGCACTGGCCAGGCCTTTCATCGTCATTGACTCGTAAGGGGTCTTCGTATCGTGAGAAGGTTTGTCCTCTGACACGGACATAGTGTTTGTCCCCAGCGCGCTACTGGTCTCGTGAATCGGTTTATGGCAGTTATGATTATTATTTTTGGTCTGGTCATACAGAAGTTTTATTTAGTTCTTCACTTTTTATGTAGTCAGAGTTATTTATCTTTTTCTTTGTGGCTTCTAGATTTTCTGCATGCTTGGAGTAGCCTTCCCCATTCCTACCTTGAAGCAATTTTTTTTTTTCTAGAATTTTTTAGATTTTTACCATTAAATCGTTGAATGGCGTGGGGCTCACGTGAGCTTCGAGACGGGTTTTCAGCAATCAGCCTGTCGATCTTCCCTGAAGCCTACACTTCCCTGAAGGATGGAACATTCTTTTTATAGGTGCTTTGCAGCCTGTAGTGAACTGTCTCGACCATGGCAGCTTGCGGTGCGTTTTGCTAGCGGGTGGCAGAGCCGTCCTTTGTGGGGCTGAGGGCGCTGGTGGCTCTGCCTGGGGGTCCAGCAGTGGTGGTCAGGGGAACGTGGGCCAGCTCACCTGGACAACCTCAGTGACCTCTGCCCTTGGCCCCACAGATCCTGCTCCTCTGTTCAGAACTCTGCGAGACCTGCCTTGGGGTCTGAACAGAGAAGGAAGTCCTGGCCGGGGGTCCAGGCGGTCAGCCCTCCCCGAGGCGGCTCCAGCGTGAGGCCTCCCCTCTGCGCTGCCCCCGCCGCCAGACTGTCTCCTGGATTCTCGCGTGGCTCACGCCCTCACCCCATCCACATTTCTGTTCACGTCTCCCCTCCCCACGAGGCTGCCCTGGGCCCTGAGCTAAATGCAGTGACCTGCCCGCGGGCCTCTGCCCACTTCCTTTCCCTCCAGGACGCTCACTGCATCACTGGTTTCCTTACTCGATGTTCTGTCTCTCCCTGCCCCCTCCCCGCGCCGAGGGCGGGAGCCCCGTGGGGGGCTCTGCGTGTACCATGTTCACCGACCTGCCCCTTCCACACTGCTGGACACTGAGCCACGCCCTCCCTCCCCCCGCAGCTCTGCAGAGCCACGTTTGTGCCCAGAGTCCACAACCACCTCCTGACCGTGCCCCTGAGGCTGCCCTGCGTGGACCCCGGGGAGGAGGTGCCTGCGGCAGCTTGCCGAGTCAGGGGCCCTGGGCCGGGGGCACACGGCTTCCTGGGCTGCACAGAAGCCTCTTTGCTTGCCCCCACCCCACTGCTGGAAGGGGGCCTGGGTCGTGGGGAGCAGGATACACAGAGGCCAGGAAGCTGCTCACCCACGTGGTGGGTGGGCCAGGCAGGGGGCGGCGACTGGCCCTGGACGTGTGTGGCTGGGTCTCCCAGTGGGCTGGCCAGCCCCTAGCTGGGGCCTTAGGGGGGTCCTGCGGGCAGAGGCCAAGCGGGGGCCACCCGCCCTGCCTGCATCGGGCAGCCCCAGGCTGGCTGGCTGAGCCGCCCTGCTCGGGGCCGGGCGAGCGGGAATGTAGGGCAGGCTGGAAAAAGGCGCTGGAAGCCGAGAGGCCGTGTTTGTGTTGGCGGCGGGCAGAGGCCCCACCTGCATTTGATTCTCCCCCGCCTCCCCCTCCGCGCTGCCCCTCTGACGAGCCTCGAAGTCCCGGAAGCCAGGGACGCTGGGCAGAACACTTTGTACCAGGAGCCAGAGCGCGCTCGGCTGGCCAGCCAAACACCAGGCCTGGGCAGGCGGGCGGGCAGGTGGGCAGGGGCCGCCCAGTGGCTCCGTCGTCACAGTTCCATCTGCCCCTGGCTGCCCTCTAGGACCCCTCATCTCGGGCCCCTGGTGCCAGGGCATGGGCAGCTCAGGAGTGCTGGCCCACCAGCCCCCTGGCCGCCCAGCAGCGCCCCTGAGGTCTGCTCGCCCTCTGTGAGCTCCACAGCCAGCAGCCCTCCCTCTGCCCTCACACCCTGTCCGTCCCCTGGTGGGACCCCTGCCAGCCGCCTGACAGCTCTTGGACAAAGACCCAGCCCCATCTTGGCCAGAGGGTCCCCACAGTCTGGGCCTGGAGTCTTAGCCTGGCCACTGCCCCTTCCTGCCCTGCATCGGCTCTGTCAGTTCCCTGGTGTGCGGTACCTACCTCTCTGCCCCAGGGCCTTTGCACTAGCTGGTCCACTTGCTAGAACATTCCACCCCTCTCCTGAGCCAGCAGACCGTCTCATTCCTCAGGCCCCAAGGTGAGGGTCTCCTCCAGAAAAGGCCCCCCGGCTCCATCTGCCTGCCATCACCTACCTGACCGACCCCTCCCAGACACTCTAGTCTGCCTGGGTACTGGTTTCATCCTCTGCTTCCTAAATGTCCACCTCCCTGAAAGCAGGGACACTGCCAGGCTGTCCACCACCCACGATGGGCTGGGGGACTTTGGGCCTCAGTCCCCTCCCTGCAGCTCAGAATGGAGATTGATGCGTCTGTGGTTGGAATTCCTGGGGGGCGGTGGTCTAGCTCCCCTGGACAGCTTCTCAGGCCTGCGGGGCGTCTCAGGGAAGAAAGAGGCCCCGTGTGCCCCCAGGCCCCCAGCACCTCCCAGATGCCTCTGACCGCTTCCCCTGCACCCGCCGCCCAGCGTGGCTTTTCCTCGCCACTCTGCAGCCCCTCACCTGTCCCCGCTCAGTCCTGAACCGTGTCCTTTCTTCGGACACCTGCACAGCTTTCCTCTGTTCCCTGACCGCCCAGGCCCCGGAGCCCCTTCCCCAGGCAGCTGGGGCCTGTTGACCCCTGGCCCGCTGGCCTCCAGCAATACGCTCTGCCCAGTTGGACGTCTTGCAGTTAAATCAGCCCCCTTACAAGAGTTTGCAAGATGTAACTAGCTGGGTTGTACTGTTCAAAACCATAATCCCTTAAAAGTAAAAAACATTGTGACGAAACGTCCCCCTTTGGCCCGCCTGGCCCGTCTGACTGTGGTCCGTCCCTCACCAGGGGATCACCTTAGCGATCTGCTGTTTATCCTTCCGGCCATTTTAAAACAGGAGCACACGCCTGCAACGCAGTATCCGTCCAGGTGGGCTTAGCAGAACAGTAACCTGAGAAGCTGGGCCCTCTGCATGCTCCCTTTCACTAGCACAGGCTGGGGGCTCGCCGTGTGGAAACATGTCCACTGAGCCCGCTCCTTGGGCCGAGGTGCACGGGCCTCTCCACGGGGCTCTGGAAATGCCACCGTGGCTGAGCCCTTGGACGGGGAGGCTGACCGCCCCTGGGAGTGCCAGGCGGGGGGCCCCCTCTCTAGGATCCATCCTGGCGAGGTTGCCCTGCAGGGGCGCTTCCACACGGCTCCCTGACAGGCTGCCCCCAGCCCTGCGCCCCTTCCCCATCCCACTCTGCTCCCCGATCTGGGCGAGAGGAGCCCCTGACCCGGCCCGCCCTCCGAGCGCACCCAGGCACCTCAGCCTTCTCCCCTCTCCCAGGAGGGAGATGTTAAAACAGGGGCTCCCCATGGCCACAGAGTCAAGGCCAGGGTCACTGCAGGGGGCCCAAAACTGTCACGATCTGGCCGGGTTCTCCTCGCTGCCCCAGACCCGTGGGACTCCTGTCCGGGCCCCAAGTTGCCACAGGCTCTTTGCACCTGCTGCCCCTGAGGGAGGTTCTTTCCCAACAACCTTCAAGCTGCCTCTGTCCTCTGAGTACCCTCTCAGGGCTGCCTGCCCACTCTTTCTGAGGGACTCCCCTGCCCTGGCACCCCTGCGACGATGCTCAGCTCCTGGAAGGCAGGGCTTCTGCTGGGGCAGCACTGTCATGGTGGGCCCGGTGCCCAGCGCACCACGGGGCTCAGTAGAGACCCTCAGGACAGTGCATGACCCCCAGCGGAGCCCCCACGGCCCAGATCAGCCACGGGAAGGGCAACCAGCAGAGGGGTGCAGGGCTTGACCGGTGTGCATTCATTCTGGTGTGTGTGAGCACGTGTGTGAGCACGTGTGTGCACATGGGCAGAAGTCCACCTGGACTGTGCTGGGCCCTACACTGGGGAGTGGGGGAGATCTGGGAGCTGGCTCATGGGGTGGGATCCAGGGTGGTGTCCAGGGCTGGGGGGCTGGAAGAGTGGACATACAGGCTGACCACCTCCAGTCCAAGGGGCCGTGCCTGGGTGCCCTCCAGGTGCCAAGGGGTCCAGTCTCCCTGACCTTCCTGCCTTGGTCCAGGCTGAGAAACGGTGGCCCCATGGCTCAGCGGGCCAGGGCCAGGACCCTGGAGGCAGCTGTCAGAGACAGGAGGGCCGCCCCCGGGGCCCACGTCCAGGACAGTCCTGCCCCCCACTTCTGGCTCCCGCTTCTAGGCCCAGACTTCGTGAGACAGCTCCTCTGAGGCTGGACCCGAGCTGGGGGCTGGGTGGGGGGCTTGGGGCCAGGGGTGTGGCCCTGGGGTCTGGAAGAGCCCAGTGGGGAAGGTGAGGGGGGACCAGTGCCTTCCAGGGGAAATGGCCTGTCCAGGGCCAGGCCCTGCCCTTTTCCTGGTTCTGGGGGCCTGGCTGGGGGCTCAGCTGGGCCTCCCCACCTCTTGGGCATGACCACACCCTCCTAAGCCTGTTCTCTCCCCATTCGGGGGGCCCATAGCCTGTGAGCCAGAAGCCCCTGGGCCCCACACTCCCCCACCCAGCACAGGCTCCCTCCCTGCCTCTGCTCGGTCTCCCCTGCTCTTGGTGGAGGCAGCGTGGAGGCAGCCTCTGCAGACGGAAGACAGGCCCCAGGGTCCCGTCCCTTCCTCTCTGCCCCACTCCCTCCTCTGTGCTTTTCCTCATGGCCGTCTGAGTGCCGCCCTTGCCCCAGCCTGCGTTCTGCTCACCTTACCCTGACGAGTCCCTCGCATCACTGGGTCGTGACCCACCCACGTGGACACGTGGCCCCGGGGGCTCTGCGCGGTCACCTGGCTGTGCAGGTGCCCAGTGTGGGGTGGCCTGTGTGGCTGAGGGCCTGCTGCTGCACCAGATCCCCCCACCCTGAGACCCCTGTCCAGGAGGTGGGTGAGGAGGTGGGGAGCAGGCCAGGCCAGGGCCCGGGAGCTCCAGCCCCACCTGAACCCACTGGGCGGGTCCCTCCCTGCTCTGCTCCCAGCCCTCTCCCCGCCCTGCCCTGGCCCCCTGGCCCACCTTCCCTCCTGCCACCCGTGTGCGGTTCAGAGTGGCTCCCCTCCTGCCCGGTCCCCAGCCACGTGCAAACGTGAGACCTGGCCTCCCTGGCCTCTCCCTGTGCCTTTGTTTCTGCCTCTGCAGGGTGAGGACGCAGAGGGATGCAGCCCGAGCAATGGAGGCTCACACCTGCCCCCTGGAAGGGCACTGCCTCTGCCCCGTCCATCTCCAAAGCTCCGGGACCCCCGGCAGGCCCCCCGCGGCTCCCTCCCACCCCAGGAACTAGGCCGGTGAGCCGGCTGCCCTCACTGTCCCCACGTCCGCACGCGAGCGCCCACCTCCATCCAGCTGCCACAGCTTTGGGGTGGCTGGCCCCGGTCCCTAGGTGTGTGGCCCAGTGGCCAGGGCGCTGGAGGGGCCAGGGCGGGCTGACTTTGGGGTGGGTCAGAGGCCGGAGGGCCGCTGAGTGGTGGGGGCTCCCAGGAAGGCCCACAATGCTCGGAAGGTGAGCGGAAGTTCGGGGAGGCCTCCACCCCGGAACGAGGCCCTGGGCTGGCCTTCGGCCCACCTGGCCTGGACTGACCTGAGGCTGATGAGAGATTCAGGCCGTCCTGGGATCCCCACCCACCCTTCCTGCTCTGGGGTAGAGAGGAAGAGCTCCTTGGGACACAGCCTGGGTGGGGGGGACCCATGCTGAGCAGACTGGGCATGGTCGGAGGCCTCTGTGATGACCTGGCTCAGCCCGCGGGTGCCTGTTGGTGCCTGGGTCTGGGGGCCTTGGAGACCATCCTGGGTACCCCTGGGGTCACAGCTCCCGGAGGCCCACCCCGGCAGGAGGCCTGGTCCCCCTGTCAACCTGGGTTAAAAGTGGGCAGGCGGTGCCCACCGTGAACCCGCCCCTCTCCCTGCTGCCCTGACACGCACTGCCTGCCCCAGCCCTCCGACACCCGGGGAGCTCCTGTGTGGGGACCAGCCGGCCCCCGGCCTGTGGACACATCTGTCTGCCTGGTCGCCCGTGCGCCATCTCGTCCCAAACCCAAGGACACACTCAACTTTCTGACCGGCTCCACCTCCTCCCCGTCCTCTCCCCCATTCTGGAGTTTTTGCAGCATCAGCAGAAACCCGCCCAAAGAGAGCTCCCATGAGTCTCCATCTTTCATCCCCAATTCCTGACCCATAGGCAACCCCTCAGCCCTCTCCGCTGTCTCTTGGCTTCACCTCGGTATTTCTGAACCACATGCTTATATGGCTATTTCTTGCTTTTAAAGTTTTTATCTAGTGACCACTTAACCCGGAGAGATGCAGGTTTTTCACAGCTCCTGCCCCCTGCCATTCCCCCATCCTCTCAATACAGTTATACTGCAGTTATAGGCTAAATAAATACTTGCTGCTTGCATTTGACATACACATTATGCAACTTACATCACTATGCAACAGCTATCTTCAGCCAAGTCATGTGGTCTAGGATGATAACCCTTCGTTTTCCCTCGGGTAAAACATTTTCTATGATTTGCTTAGTTTTCAGCGCATCTCTCACTAGTTCATTCCTGACCTCTCTGCCAGAGTTGTAAAGCTCCTACTCATTCTGCTGAGAACAGCAGCAATCTACCAGCCTTACTCTTTTTTCTTCTGGAAGTTTCTTCCTAGGGCCCTAGAAGGATTAGTTACTCTCTAGGCCTGCTGAATGGTTGTAATGCTAGACTTTCCTCCCCCCATCTTGTTGTGAACATCCTTGGCCTCTTTTTTGGAGCGGGCTGTTGGAGTCCCCTGGTTCTTCAATGCTGTGTTTCTCCCATCTTGGCTTTCCCTTCCTTTTGCTGGAGCATGTCCTCGAATAGCTTTCTGAGAAAAGGTATGTGGCAGGCGAAGCTTCTGGCTATGCATGTCTGAAACTTTCGCTTACTCTCAGATCTGTGCATGTGAGCGGGTAGAGAATCCCAGACGGAAAATAAACTCTTTTGGGTGCTTCAGACAGTGAGGTAGACAGAGAGAAGGCCTCTGAATCCTGTTGCGGTGCTGTGCATGCTTCAGCCCAGCGTGCTCCAGCTCAGCTGGGACCCCATGGGTGGTAGATTTGTTGTTGTTCAGTCGCTAAGTTGTGTCCAACTCTTTGCGACCCTATGGACTGCAGCACCCCAGGCCTCCCTGTTCCTCATCATCTCTCAGAGTTTGCCCAAGTTCATGTCCATTGAATTGGTGATGCCATCCAACCATCTCATCCTCTGCCACCCTCTTCTTCTGCCGTCAATCTTTCCTAGCATGGGTGGCAGAATTCTCTCTTGATTAGGCTGCCACCAGTTTCATCATCTAAGCAACAGCTGGGATCAAGCCTCTTGCCCTGACTCTTGTCCATCGTCTCGCTAGCTGCTCTCTCTGCCTCTCCACACCCAACCCTCAAAACTCTGCACTCAGAAACATGTACATCAGAGCATGTCATCTCTGGGCTTAGAGCTGAAAACCCACCTCCAGCTTCTGATTGAGTGAAAAGAAATGCAAACTCCCTGTGCGGGCTGTCAGGCCCCAGTCTGGCCCCTACCAGCACCCCACTGCCACCTCATTCCACTAACCCAAGTCCCGCTTGCCCGGGAGCTGTTGTGTCCCAGTATTCCAGGCTCTCACCCCAGCCCGCCGCAGCACAGTAAAGGTTTGCTGAATGGCTTAGTGAACGGGTGAGTGAGTGAGTCCCTCTCAGCCCGAACCAGAACCGAGGAACTGCCCAGGGCCTCGGGGGTGGGGCTCAGACCCTGGTCATCAGCAGCATCGGTGTCAGGAGGGGGTCAGGCAGCCTTTCCCCTGTTCCTGGGCGTCTGTCCGGCTCACAGCCCACTCTTGCTCGGTTTCTGCTTCCACGCCACCTCCTTGGAGACCCCCCCGCCCAGCTCCTCCACTGCTTACTTACTGCCAATCTGCTCCCCCCCCGCCCCCCACTCCTGTCCTGCTGCCCGGGAACTTGGCGCCCCACCCCTCGGCTTGCTGACTTCTGGTCCACCTCTCCCTGGACTGAGTTTCCTGAGGAAGGGGTCTGCACGGCCTCCCCAGCACGTGGGGCCACTTCTGGCCTCCAGTCAGTGCTTGAGTCACTGAGTCAACAGATCCGGGTGGAGGCTGGGCTGGGGCCCGACACCAGAGATGCTCTGGGAGCCCCACTTCCCGGTTCCCTCTCTGCTCTGCCCCGGGCCCCCCGGAGGAGGAGGCGAGGTGGGCTGGGCAAGCCCCCGCCCCCGCCCCACATGCCCCAGAGCCCCTTCTCCAACAGCTGCAGAGCTGTGGTGGGGGGTAGGGGGGAGACCTGTGGGAGGCGGCAGCAGGCGTGGGGGCAGGGCGCGGAGCCGGGCCTGGCGCGAGCCCTCCACCGCCGCTGTCCTCTGAGTTTCCGTGACTGTCTGTGCGTAACCGCACGGCGGTTTCCATCGGCGCTGCCAAGTGGCGGCTGCCGGGCCTGGCCTGGGTTCTGATCCCCGACAAGCCTGCTCTCTGTCAGGCAGCCCTGGGGAGCTGGGGAGCATGGTCATGGTGGGGGGGGGTTGCAAAGGGTTAAGCTGCCCTCCACCACCCCATCTCATTTCTCAAAGGCCAGGCCCTCTTTCCTTCCAAGTCACAGCTGACATGAAAAACAATAGCACTCCCTCGGAGAGGCTCTGCTGCGGGCTGGACGGCCCCCCGCCCCCCAATAATTACTCAAGACATTGGCATGAGCCAGGCCTGGTTAGGTAACAGGCTGCTTGCTCCGGAGACTTATAACTCACAGGCAGCTACACATGATCTCTGCAGACAACAAAATCGTTTCCAGGATGGTGGGGAGGGCGAGGCCTCAGGGAGAGGGTCTGGGAGGGGGTTGTGCTGGAGGGGCTGGGAGCAGGCCAGGTGGGGGTGGGTGCGAGGGAGGGCCTCCCGGGGGCCCCAGGGGTGCAGCCTGGGGACTGGGGAACCGGAGAAGCGATGGTGGGGAGTAGCGCCCTGCCCTCTCCCTACTCCGACTGCCACCGGTGCCCCCACCCCTGGAGGGTGAGCCTCCCCAGTCCCGTCTGTTCCCGAGCGAGGCATGGAAGACACTCATTCATACTGAAGTGCGAATGACTAACTGCGCTGGGCACACCTCCTCCCCCGCCCCCCGTGGAAGATAACTAATTGTCTGCTCACTGTCCGTGGCCCCATTGAACACGACTCCCTCAAGGGCAGGTCCACATACTTTCCCCCCTCCATGTTCCCGGCGCCTAGTACATAGCAGACATTCAGAAAATATTTGTTGAAGATGACTCCTAACCCAAAGAAGGGAGCATCGCTGGTGTAACTGCGGGCACACGGGGCGGGGCCTCTGGCAGCCGGTGCCAGAGAGATGCTGGCAAGGGGAGGACTCGGACAGCCCTGCTCCCCTCCCCCGCCCGGGCCCCTGAAAGCTCCCGCAGGAAACGCCCATTTCCCTGGAAGGACGCTGAGCCGAGGCGGGTGGAGGACTCCGAGCGTGTGGGCCGCCCCTGTCGGCCTGGGTGTGCTCCCGGCAGGGCGTCGACGCCCAGCCAGCTTGCTGCCCTGCTCCGGCCCTGCCTCAGCCCCGGCTTAGGAAGCGGCGCCCCCCACCCTCTCCGGGTTCCACTTGCTCTGTGACCGTCTCTGGGCACACGGCTGTCCCCTTGCAGGTCTGAGCTCGGCCTCAGGCCCCAGGCTGAGGCCAAGCATGCCAGTCCTCCTGCACCATCCCTGCGCACAGACTGAGGTGTGGATGGCAGAGCCGGCGGGCAGCACTCTGGCCAGGCCCCTCTCTGGGTACAGCCAGCTTCTATCAACCAACACCCAGCCGCCCCTGCCCCGAGCACCCCGCCCCTCCTCCTCCCAGGCCACCAGGGTTTATGGGACACCTACTGTGCTCTGGCACGGGGGCCTGCTGACCCAGGCAGCGGATCCGGATGCCCAATCAGGTCAGCACAGGGCCTGGTGGGCTCAGAGAGGACACAGCGATAGCGTGGACTCAGGCCCAGTGAGGAAATCCATGGCCCTGCGTGGCCGCACCCAGTGGGACGTCCCGGGCTGGCTTCCCATCCTCCCCGCAGTCACCATGCCGCAGCTTCTGGGACGCCCCGGGTTCCTCTGCAGGAACTCTCTTCGGGGTGACCTCACCCTTCAGATGCCACCTCCCGGCAGCCCTTTCAGCCTCGCCAACACCTCCTCGGAGCCTCACACCCCAACTGCAAGCAAGTCCCCCCCCACAGACATCTCAGACACACGTCACCTCCTCCTACGCCGTGTTCCCTGCTAGGAACCACCACTGTGAGGCCAAACCCAAGCTGGGGGGATCTTCTCTGAGGACACCCCACTCCCACCCCCATATCCAACCTGTCCCCGAGCCTGAGGACTTCAGCCTGGCACGACTCCTGCGGCGTCTTTCTTTCTGCAGGTGACTCTCTCCCCCGCCTCTCCCCCAGGGCTCCGGCCCCTCACCACTCTCCCCGTCTCCTCTGGCTGCCCTGGCATCATCCCACGTGTCCTCTTGTGCGAAGTGCTTATTACGAGTGTGCGCGCGTGTGAGAGACTGGCTGGGTGGGTAATGCCGTATAGCTTCAGTTCAGTTCAGTCCAGTCGCTCAGTCGTGTCCGACTCTTTGTGACCCCATGGACTGTGGCACACCAGGCCTCCCTGTCCATCACCAACTCCCAGAGCTTGCTCAAACTCATGTCCATCGAGTCGGTGATGCCATCCAACCATCCAACTGTATAGCTTGTAATGAAAATGAGCCATTCAAGGACTTCCCTTGAAGTGGTGGTCCAGTGGCTCAGACCCTGCGCTCTCTATGCAGGACACCAAGGTTCGATCCCTGGCCAGGGAAGTAGATCCCGTGTGCTTCAACTAAGAGTTCACAAGCTGTGACTGAAGACCCCACGTGCCGCTCCAAAGACCAAAGGCCCTGCATGCCGCCACTAGGAGCTGGAGTGGCCAAGTACATAAATGAATATTAAACAAAGGAAAAGAACTGTTCAGATCTGTTTGCACACCTGTCTCATCCATGGGGCAGCTACTTCTAAGGCTTCCCTTTGGCAATTCCCTTATCAGCCTCGAGGAACACAAACTGTCATTCTCATATTATTTCGTGGACTCTTATTGCCGTATTATTTCTTGATTTGACCACTTCAGACATCTTTTGTATACTTCCTTCTCTGGAGGGTGAGAATTGAGCCTTCTCAATGCACCGGCCATGTGCCCCTCCCTCTCATCTCCCAGGCTTGCTTCACCATTACTGTGGCTCAGTCCCCAAGGCCGCCTGTGCCCAGTGCCCAGCCCCCTTGGGGCCTCAGTGCCACCCCTGTTTCCTAGCATCACCTTCCTTGGGGTGACCATGGGCACTTTCAGAAGCCCTTGGTACCAGGTTTGATTTTGAATCCACCCTGCCTCCCTTGTCTTCCTCTGTCATCATTTGCTCCCACACTTTGCTGGACCACCTTCTCCATAACTTTCTAGGAAAAGGTACAGAAAGTAAACTTATGAACTCCTGTGTGTTTTCAGACGTGCTTTCGTGGACACCTCGCTCTTGACAGATACTTTGGCTGGGTATAGAACTGTACTTTCCTTTGGAAGGCATCTTTGTAAGTCTTCTCTACTGAAAACCAACCTGTTCTGAAGCCCTTGATGGGGCAGGTCCCCTATTACTTCTTTGGGAAGATTCTGGAGGACAGGACACGGTGGCCACCCTTTTAGTCCAGGTTCCCCCTGGGCTCCCCCTTCCTTCGCTGCTTCCTCTCCTCAGCCGTCTCTCACCTCCCTTTCTGGAACACCCAGGCGTTGGATGTTGAATCTCCTTGGACTGAGTCTCCATGCTTCTTGGCTGTTCCTCCTATTTTCCATCTCTCTGTCTTTATTCCACTTTCTGGGAGATTTACTTCAATCTTTTACTGTGTGCTTTTTTTTAAAATTCAGCAGCATACTTTACATTTCCAAGAGCTCTTTCTGGTTCTCTAATTGTTTCTGTTTCACAGCATCCTGTTCTGGCTTAATGATTACATTATCCTCTTGAATTTCAGAGTGACCTTACAGATGCAACATTTTTCATACAGCCCCAATGCCTAATGTCCTCGGGGTGCCCCACTGCGCTCACCCTGAGTGTCCCGTCCTTGGTCTGCTCCTGCCTATCTCTCCACCCTCCCTCACCCCGCCTCTGTGCTCAGCCCTCTACATCCTCACAGATGCACAAGGCAGGCCTGGTCCTCGCTGCCTTGGGGTCTTTGCATGCGTGGCTCCTTGTCTAGAAGGCTGTCTCCATCCCTCTTCTTAGCCGAGCTAATCTCCACTCATGCTTCCTCAGATGACTTCAGTAACTTCCTGGGCAGTATCATAACCCCTGTCCCTTGTCTCTTTAGCTCTGCTTGTAGCACTCAGCATGATCTTTTCTGTTTTCCTGGTTTTACTGAGATATAATTGACATGTTGCAGTTCAGTCACTCAGTCATGTCTGAGTCTTTGCGACCCCATGGACTGCAGCACGCCAGGCTTCCCTGTCCTTCACTATCTCTTGGAGCTTGCTCAGACTCATGTTCACTGAGCTGGTGATGCCATCCATCCATCTCATCCTCTGTCGCCCGCTTCTCCTCTGTGCAGTGTCAGTCCCCGCCCCTGCCCCCTGCAGCATAACCTGCACCAGGGCAGGGTCTGGTCTGTCACCTCCTCTGCTGTATCCCAGGGCTCAGCGCTTGTGTCAGTCACATCACTACCCTGACAAGCCACCACAAACCTAGTGGTACACGCACTTATTCTCTTATGGCTCTGGAGGTCAGGAGCCTTACTGGGTGAAAGCCAAGGTGTCGTGAGGCCTCCGCCCCTGTGGAGGCTCCAGAAGGGAATGTCTCCTGGCCTTTTGCTGCTTCTGGAGGTGCCTGCATCCTTGGCTCGTGGCCCATGCGTCCACTTCCAAAGCAGCGTGTGGCATCTTTTCTCTCTGACCTCTGCTTCTGTTGTCCCGGCCCCTTCTCTGACTCTGACGCTCTGCTCTCCCTCTCATAAGGACCCTTGCCATGGCATTGGGCTCACCTGGATAATCCAGGGTGATTCCCCACCTCAAGAGCCTTCATTTGGCTGCATCTTCAAAGTCCCCTTTGCTGTGTGAGGTCACAGGTTCACATGCATGGGCACCAGGACAGGGGCATCTTCGGGGGCTTTTGTGTGACCTCAGTGTGTTTATATGCTTGCCGAGCAGGGACACTGTTCCAGGGCCGGACGACCGGTCTCCTGTGGGTCGGGGGGGTGGGGGGCGGGGGTGGTGCTTAAAGGGACAGACACCTCAAGGACCAGGTAGGGAAGGGGAAGGTGACCCTGGCAAAGAGATGGAGAACAAGTGGGCGGAGCCTCTGAGCAGCCCAAAGGACTTCGAGGGGACAACACCAGAACCCCTGTCAAAGCTCCAGGAGCTGCCATGAGAAGTCTAGAACCTCAACAAGGGCAGAGGACACTGTGGTGCCTGGGCTGGACGGGCTTTCCCCCAGGCACTCCTCTTTGGCATCCCCTGCCCTCCTCTGTTCTGGCTCAGGCCTGGTGCACGCCCGTCCCACCTGAACCCACCCGGCCAGCCCCCAGGCTCCTGGCTCCCACAGTCAGAGCCACAACTCACATCATACAGCAGCCTAGCCTGAAACCTGGCCATAGCTGCCCCTGGGCTGCTTGAAGACCCAAGGGGCGGGGTCCTCACCCAGCCCCCTTTACTTCACCTGGCCAGGCCCTTGGTCCACTTTCTGTCCTCACGGACCACACTGCTGCCCTGCCCGGGCTGTGCCCTCCGCCCCTGGTACCACACGGCTGGGAGGTGGAGGAGGCCCCGGCTCCAAAGCTCCCCTGACCTGCAGGGCCTCACCCCTGAGACAAGGGTCATCAGATGCTCGCGGGGTCTGACCCCAGCCCCGCGGGGCCAGGAGCCTCAACGCAGGTGAGCTCACAGCCGAGGAGGCAGCCTTGGGGGCTCGGCATAGATGCGTGGTCCTTGGAGAAATACAAAGGGACGTCTGCAGAAGGAATGGGCCTCAGGGCCAAGGCGGGGAGCAGGGCGTGGAAGCTGTGTCAGGGGGTGCAAGAAGAAGCCTCCAGGGACGGGACAATGAACAGGATGGGCCAAGGCGGGGAGCAGGGCGTGGAAGCTGAGTCAGGGGGTGCTCTCATGGCTCGGCGCCATCAGAGAGAAGTGAGGGACGCGGGGAAGGCCAGGGGATCCGGAGCCAGGAGACCTCAGGACTGATGGAGAGGCAAGCTGCAGGGGAGGAAGGGGAGTGGGGTGGGTGGAGGCCACTGCTCATCCCAGGGAAGGAGACGTGTCCGACTTGAAGGGCCCAGAGCGCAGACAGAAAAAAATCAAGCAAGACCGAGAAACAAAGAAATCCACGATGCCGCTGGCAATTATGCATCCTTCTCTCAGAAGCTGACATATCACAGCGGGAAAAGTGAACAAACGAAATAAGGATGAAGAGGAAGTGACCGACTCAGCTAACAGAAGGGCCCTGCTGCCTCCAGGCACGCAGGGAAAGCTCACAAAAATGACCTTGCTGGGCCCTAAAGGAGAGGTCGGTAAGGCTGAAAAAGTCAAAGCTTAACATGAAATTGGAAATTAGTAACCAAAAGAGAGCAACAAAAATGACACATCTGGAAGTTAAAAAACATGTTTCTAAATAATTCTTTGGTTAAAGAGAAATTAAAGTAAAATGGAAGTTAAATTCATTTAGAATAGATTCGCAGTGAATGTATAACATAACAAAACGTGTGGGATGCTGCCAAAAGGATATTCAGAGGAATATTTACAGCAGTTTTTAAAAATCAGGAACTTTGAAAACAAATGGGCTAAGCTTTCAAGTCGAGAGGCTAGAAAGAGAACATCAAAATAAGTACAAGGAAAGAATAAGAAAGGAGGATATTAACAAACAAATTTTTTTTTGTGAAAATAAAACAATAAAATTGATCAATAAAACCAACTACTGGTGTTTTGAAGAGTCACTAGGTAGATAAGGTTTGAGCAAGTAAAGTAACAAAGCATCAGGAATGAGAGCGAGCAGCAACTACCACGGGAGTGAGCTGAGTAATTATGTTATTACGGTTCGTTATCTTACGTCCCTAAAACTACAAACTCAACATGATGAATAATTTTCAAGAAGAAAATTATCCAACGTGTCTTTGTCGTGGTTCAGTCACTAAGTCGTGTCTGACTCTTTGCAACCCCACGGACAGCAGCACGCCAGACTTTCCTGGCCTTCACTGTCTCCTGGAGTTTGCTCAGATTCATGTCCGTTGAGTTGGTGATGCCATCCAACCATCTCACCCTCTATCATCCTCTTCCCCTTTTGCCTCCCACCTTTCCCAGCATCAGGGTCTTTTCCAAAGAGTCAGCTCTTGGCATCAGTTGGCCAAAGTATTGGAGCTTCAACTTCAACATCAGTCTTTCCAGTGAATATTCAGGCTAGACTGGTGTCACTTCCTTGCAGTGCAAGGGACTCTCAAGAGTCTTCTCCAACACCACAATTTGAAAGCATCAGTTCTTTGGTGCTCAGCTTTCTTTATGGTCCAACTCTCACATCCGTACATGACAACTGGAAAAACCATAGCTTTGACTATACGGACCTTTGTTGGGAAAGTGATGCCTTTGCTTAATACGCTGTCTAGGTTTGTCGTAGCTTCCCTTAAGGGATACAGCCTTGTGGTGGTGAAAAGGCTTGTATATCTCAGTGAAGCTATGAGCTGTGCTGTGCAGGGCCATCAAGGATGGACTGGTAGTGGTGGGGAGTTCTGAGAAAACATGGGCCGCTGGAGGAAGAAATGGAAACCACTGCAGCATTCTTGCCACAAGAACCCCATGAACAGTCTAACGAGACTAAGTGGCTTATGAAATAGAAAGTCCTAATACACAGAAACCCATTGGGGAAATTGAAACGACAGTCGCCTCCCCTCCTCAAGGTTCTAAGCCCAGTGTTTTGGTCTGTTTTTACAATGTTTTCAAGAAGCGGATAACATCCATCCCACACAAAGGGTTCCAGTCATAGGCAAAGATGGAACACTGCCCAACTTACAAAATAAAACCAGGCAGCAAAACTGGGTAAGGAAATACAAGAAGTTTCTAGGCCAGAGGTCTTCCCTGGGGCTCTAGTCACTAAGATTCTGTGCTCCCAATGCAGGGGGCTCAGGTTCGATCCCTGGCCAGGGAACTAGATCCCACGTGCCGCAACAAAGATCGAAGGCCCTGAGTGCCGTAGGAAGACCCAGCACAGCCAGATAAGTGAATCAGTATTACAAAAAAGCCTCCAGGTTTCTTCCACCAATGGGAAGTGAGCTTGGAATGGAAGGGTGGGCAGGGACGGATAGGCCAGCGTACAGAGTGTGGGCGGAGGGGCGCAAGGCAGCCAGAGCGCTCAGGCTGATGGGCGCCGGGAGCCCAGCAGCAGGAGGCATGGGGTGCAGGCATCCCCTAGCTGAACCAACGCATGGATGCCGACTGGCATTCACACGAGCCCGTGGGCCTTTCAGGGGACAGAGACCCAGGGTTCAGGCAAGAGAAGGCCGGAGTGCGTCACTGGGAGCCCTGCCCAATGCCTTCGCTACGCACTGCGTCCCGAGCCTGTGCCAGCCCGGCATGACCCGCACTGTGTCCCGGCTGCCCCGAGCACCCCGCCCTCCACAGCAGCAGCCCCATGGGGCCATCTGGCCAGCTCTCAGGAAAGACAGCAGAGTCAGGCTGCAGCCCTGAGGTCAGGCTCTGTGGCCTCTCAGGGAAAGCGTCATTCCTACTGCTGGCTTTGCACCTGCCCTCCGCTCTGCCTGCTCTTTGCAAGGCTGCTTCCGTCTCGTTGCTGGTCTCAGCTCCACACAGACACCCTCCCGGCCCCTTTTAGAGGCCACATCACGGCCCCTGTGTTCTTTCTTTCATGGAACTTCGCACCATAAACTCTTTTTTTTTTTTTTAATTTGTTTGTTTGGTTGCTTGATTACTATCTGTCCTCCCAACAGATGACACCCCTTGGGAACCGGGACCTCTGCCATCAAGCCCACCCCCGACACACACAGTGCACAGTGAGAGCTTGTTGAACGAATGAATGAGCCAGTGAGGGCCGGGCGGGGACACCGCCCGGGAAACTCTCCCTGGGGAGATTCTGGGTGGACTTTTCAAAGGGGTGGGACTGCCCCAGCCCCTTCCAGGCTGTAACGGGGAGCATGTGGAGATGGGAGTCCTGTGGGGCTGGGGCAGGGACTGGCCACTCTGCTGGACACTGGGCCAGCCCTCTCGGGCCACCTGCCTTCCCACGTGGTCTGCCACCCCCCTACCCCCGCATTCTACGGGGCGGGTGGACGAGCGGCCAGGCCAGGCTGTCTCCCCAGCAGTTGTGGGAGCACCTGTTGGGGAGGGTGTCACAGGGGCTCAGGCTGGCAGCTGAGAGTGGGCCCACCCGGGGCCGGGGGAGGGCCCGGGTCATCAGACTGGGGCTGGGGGCTCCGGGCAGCTGGTGCCCGGGACCTGTGGGCCCGACAGGTGGGCCGGGGGGCGCAGCAGCTGGGCTGGCAACAACTGGAGGCAGGGTGGGGGCATCCCGGGGGCAGATCCGGCCCCTGGCCTGTGCGCGCCTGCGTGTGTGTGTGGGGGGTGGGTACAGGGGGTCTGGCATAGGACAGGGGACAATGCGGGCATTTTCTGGGCCCCTCGCCCAGAGCGGCGATGTTCTGTGACAGCCCCCGGCACTTGGCTCCGATGTGCCGCGGGCTTTTCTGCCTGAGAAAGGCCTCTTTTTCCTTTTCTGAGGACTCGGCTGCCCTGGGATGCGCACACTGGGGGGGTGCAGAGCGTGGATGTCGGGAGGACGAGCTTTTCCTGCCGGGGGTGGAGTGGGGGTGGCGGGAGGCTGGGTTCCCACAGCGCGGGACCCGGGGTTGGGGGGGGGAGGTGATTCTGTTTCTTTAGATGGTCCCGTGGCTTCTCTGCCAAGAGAGTGGGTTTAGATGTTAATACATATTCTGCCAGAAGAAAAGAAAAACAGTTTTGTGGACAGTAGTTTGGGAACTGCTGGGTTAAACAAAATTAGGTTCTTTGACTTGGAGGCCTTCTCAGGGCCTTTAAAATGCAAATGGGCACAGTCCTGCACAAAGCCTGGGGAGGGGTGCCGAGCAGGGAGGGAGGGTCTGTGTGAGCTCTCTGAAATGTCTCTGGCTCTGGATCCAGGACCCACGGCTGGACTTCTGAGCAGCACTCTAAGGATTGATTAAGGTCGCCATAAGTCCTACGTTCTGCCTTTGCCCCTGGGGAGAAGGCCGGGCTGTGTCACCTGACCTCCGCCCCCTAGGCTCTGCGGGGCCCTGACCCCTACCCACCCTCCCAGCCCTCCTGGCCATGGACCCCCGGCTGAGTGAGCCCTCTGAAGCCAGGGGGACCTGGAACTGGGAGCCTGTCCTTCCACGGGGCGGGCGGCTGGGGAGTGGGGCGACTAGGCTGGACTCAGGGGCTGAATGGCCTCTGCCGGCCCTGTCTGCTGGGCCGGCTGCCTCATAGGGCGGCTCCACCTGGGGGCTATAGATGTCTGCACCAAGCTGGGGCCGGGGGCTTCAGCACGGCCCTCACCCCGGGACGACAGGGGTTCGAGGGAGTGCTCAGAAACTGGCTGAAGCCTCGGAAAGAGCCGTCGTGGGTTCTGTCCAATGTAGTTAAAAACATCTGACTGCGACCACAAAAATGCTGGCCTCGGGCCTGCAGCGAAAACATTTTCATGTGAAATGCAAGCGCGCTGGTGCGGCGAGGAGGCTGCGCGTTAACCCTTGGAAGGCAGCGCGTGCAGCCCGTGTGGCCTCCAGCCACAGCCTCGGCGACAGCAGGGAACACGGCCCAGGGCACAGCCTGCGGGGGCAGGCCCGGGGCATCAAGGGTGCTGCTGGGCTCCGGCAGGTAGCCTTGGGCCTGGATGTCCTCGGAGGCTGGGGACATCAAGGCATCGGGAGGGGACCTCTGGAGGCCGAGGGGCAGCCTGCTGCAGGGGGCGGGGCTGTGGCTCATAGACACGTGCTCATTCGTTTGGGGGACGCTTAGTGGGCCGTGCTGCGATCAGGGGCTGGCGGCACCTCTGAAGCAGATCCCACTAGTACCCAGCTGGAATCGTGGAGTTACGGAGAGATGTGACGAGCAGAGAAATAAAACTGAGGGGCTACATGGGGAGGCATGTGCCAGGGACCCCACCCGAGTGGGAGGCAGCCCACGTCCCCCACGACAGCAGGGTGGCTACAGGAGCCAGTACAGCGCAAAGCCGGGAGGCCCAGCCCAACACCAGTGCTCGCCCACAGATTCCCCAAAGGACAAGCGTGGCTGAAGCTAAGTGTCATCTCATGCTGAGGGCCTGCCCTCTTTACCGGAGGCTGCAGACGTCTCCCCACATGGCTGGAAGACCAACTCCCCGCTGCCCCGACACCCTTCCCGCACGGCGTCACCAGTACTGAGTGTTACTCTCCTTTTTCATCTGCATAGCCTGCTGTGCACAGCCTTCCTCCCTCCGCCCAAGTCCTAGTCTCCTGACCACTGTTGGTGGTGGGGCTTCATTGCTCGGAGCCGGTGCTCGCGGGGCCCAGGGCTGCTAACTCTTCCACTGCCACATGGATGACGGCCACTTTCCCCAGGACAGGGCCTTCAGCCTGTTCACGGAGGCAGGAATGGGGGGCGTGCCAAGAGTGGACGGGCTGAAGGCCTGCCCCTGCAGTCGCCTTCCTCTTCCCAGGCCCAGGCTGCCAGCTGTCCGCGTTCATCTCAGGCAGGCACACACGGCCCCTCTCCCCGGGCGTGTCCAGCTGGTCTGGCCCCCCACACCCCTCCCCACCCTCCCGCTCCGACAGGTGTGTGGTGACTCAGCGGCGGTTAATCTTTCAGCACGGGCAGCTGTTGGAGATGGCTGAGACCCCTGAGCCCGCCCCAGGCTGAGGGTGGGAATTCAGAGCCAGGAGTTCTGGCAGGAAAGGGGGCAGCTCAGCCCTGTGCCTCTGGGCCTCCTCTTCCCCCAGCCTTGCCTGAGGAAGGGCTCAGCACCTCCCAGCTCCCCCTCTGCTAGCATGGGGACAGGGAGCCCTCCAGGAGGGTCTCCTCCTACCTGCTGGTGCCAGCCTGAGACTGGGGGTGCTGGGGCTGTGACTCTACTTTCAGGGTGTCTGGAGTGCATGTTCTTAGGGTTCTAGCCCCCACTCCCAAGGCTCTGGCTGGGGCCCTGCCTGGGGAACCTGAGCTGGTACCAGGTGTTTGGACCCACAGAGAGCTGGGGGCTCCCAGCCCTGGACCCAGCACCACCCAAGAGACTCGTGTGTCTCTCCAGAAGCCTGAGAGCCCACAGAGCCCCCTCCCTGAGCCCAGGGTGCAGCGAGCCCCTGCCTGGGTGTCCACAAGGCCCATGTGGGTGTGTGTGGGTCTCACCAGCTTCAGGCCAGCCCCAGAAGCATTGGGTCCAGGAAGCAGAGACACAGAGTCCCAAAGGGAAACAGTTGGAGACCTAAGCCTTAGCAGGGTGGCTAAGGCATCTACTCAGCAGCCAGAGGCAGATGAGACACAGGAAGTGCTGCTAGTCTTGAGGGCTCAGGGCCCACATGCTCCTAACTGATGAGTCCTTGCTCGAGGTCCTTTATCTACTCATCCAAGTTTGCTTGTTTCCTGCCCCTTCCATCCATCCATCCATCCAAACAGCCACCCATCCATCTTCCCATTATCCAGCCAGCCAGCCAGCCAGCTATCTATTCCTCTACCCATCCATCCATCCCTCTCCCCATCCATCCATCCATCCATCCATCCATATACCCATCCATCCATCCATCCATCCACCCATCCAACCATCTGCCCATCATCCATCCATCCATCCAGTCATCTATCCTTCCATCCATCCATCTATCCATCTACCCCTCCATCCATTCATCCATCCACCCATCCCTCTCCCCATCCATCCATCTGCCCATCATCCATCCATCCAGTCATCTATCCATCCATCCATCCATCTACCCATCCATCCATTCATCCACCCACCCATCCCTCTACCCATCAGTCCATCTACCCATCCATCCATCCATTCATTCATTCCTCCCTCCCTCCCTTCCTCCATCCATCCCTTCATCACTCCATCCAAACAGTCACTTATCCATCTACCAGTCATCTATCCACCCATCATCCATCCATCCACCCATCCATCTACCCACCCATCCAGCCAGCCAGCCAGGCACCATTCTATTCATCCACCAACCACCATTCAACCTCCTTTCTTTCCGTTCACTCATCCAGTGCACCTAGCTCTCCCTCTCTCCCCCTATCTCCCCAACCACCTATCTATCCATTCACCCTCCACCTACGTACTTTTCTCCCCACTCCCCCTGCCCCCGCTCCCTGCCCCTGTGTGTCTGCCTTTATTCTTTCCACAAGCAGTTAGCAGCTGCCTCCTGTGTATCTTGCAGCAACAGCAACAACAAGAAGATCAAAAGGCATTTATGACGCAGCCACTGGCCTCTGGAGTGACAGCCTGCCACCAGCTAAAAATAGCCCGGGATCAAGATGCCGGCCGCTCTGTGTCCCCTCTCTCATCTCTTGGGTCCCTGCCTCTCTAGACAGGGGACACAATCCATGTGGCTGAAAGGTCCCAGATCAAAGGGGATATGGGGGGCAGACGTGGGGGGTGCTGTCAGGACTGGGTGACCAGTTGCAAGTTTGAGGGATGAGGTGAGTTTGTTTGACTCTGAGGGTTTTGGTGGACGTTGTGGATGGGCGCCGTTGGTGGAGAGAGCAAACACCCAAGGCGGGTGGGTTTGGGGGACGAGGAGGTGGCACCTGGGCACAGCCCCTCTTAGTGTGGGGAGCCCGGGTCCCCCGTGTCGATACACAGGGACACGTGGGTGCGGGCTGTGTGGGGGTCAGGTTCCTGGGACCACAAAGTCTTGAAATGGGCCCAGGGCATTGGCAGGGCCATCAGGGTCCCCATCAAGCTGCAGCATCGAGCAACAGCAACAACAAGGAAATCAGAAGGCGTTTATGACTCTGGGAGCTGAGACGATGCCCTCTGACCCCGCATCTCCCCTTGCTGTGACACGGGACTGAGGCTGGCTCAGCCTGGCCTGTGTTCACGGTTAAGGCATTCAGGCAGCGAGTCCACTGCACAGAGTTTGCTGGCCACTTATTCTGTGCCCGGCTCTGTCCTGGACACAGGGGACAGCATCAGACCAGCCCTGCCCTGCCTTGGTAGAGCTTCCCTTCCCATGGTGGGGGCCACCCAAGTGTCTGGCCACCAAGACACCCAGCCCAGCTTTAAGACCAGGGGGTGATGAGGGACCAGGTTGCTGGGGGCCGAGACCCACAGCAGAGAGGGGAGGCATGCGGGCAGGGAAGTGCACATGCAGGTCATGTCCTGGGGTGGTGGGCAGGCCAGCTCTGGGGCACCCTGCACGTGGGCAAGGGGTATTGAGCAGGGAGTCCTGAGAAGGTGAAGTTGGATGGGAGGTGGGTGTGGGCCATGGGGGCACTCTAGGGATGTTCTCGGGAGAAGGGAGGCTGTGGGGGGTTTGAGTAGGGGTGGGGGGTCTGGTTTCTGTTTGACCCGTCCCTCTGGCCACTGCGTGGAGACAGGAATGTGAGGGGAGAGTGATTGCAGGGCACCCCTTGGGACAGTGTGGGTCCTCTGCTTCGGGAAGGAAGGCTGCACTTGGACATGCTGTCCCGTCTGCTGGAAATGCCCTTCCACCCCGGGCAGAGGCTGCAGAGGACGGCGGCTGGGACTCAGACCCGTCTCTGTGACCTGCGTGCCTGGGCGCCCTGCTCCCTTCTCTCCAGGCCTCAATTCCTTCAGCGGCAAGTGGCCTCAGTTGCACCCACTGCACAGCCTGGCGCTGCTGCTGGCCTCGGAGCCACCTCCTCCAGCAGCCCTCCCTGAGTGCCCACAGGGCACATGCAGTCCCTCAGCTGTGTGGCCAGCTCACCCGCTGGGCAAGGAACTCCGTGCGTGGGGGCACTAGGCTGTGGCCCTTGCTGTGCTGCCAAGCTGAGCTGAAGGCCAGATGCCCGAGGGCAGCTCCCTGTGATGAAGACAGTGGCGAGTCCATCACTGGCCCAGAACACAGCCACCCCCGCCCCAGTGCCCTGTCTGCTGTGGACAGGGACTCAGGACCCCTCTGAGCATGCGTGAGGTCTCAGCTCTGATGGGCAAGACCCCTTGAGTGAGCAGGGCCCGCTCCAGCAGCTAGGGCGTGCTGTGTGGGGTGGTATGGTGCCCAGGCGGCGGGCAGCAAGCAGGGTGTGGTTGGGGGAAGAGCCTCCTCCTTGCCCCAGGTTAGCGGGAGGGAGGGAGAGAAGGAGGGGAGAACAGAGGGAGAGAAATAAGGAGGGAAGGAAAGAGGAGGAGAGAGACAGAGGGAGGGGGAGGGACGGATTCACTTTCATTCAGACCCATGCTGGGCCCTGGCAGCACTTTGTCCAGTCCTCTCTGCTCTAGTCCCAGGAGGCAAGGGGCCAAGGCACAGAGGGATCTGAGACCCTCCAGAGTGAGGCTGCTGGAAGGACTACAGGATGCCCGGCTAAATCTGAACTACACATCAACCATGACTTCTTATGGTATAAGTATGGCACATGAAATGTCTGGGGTATGAAGTGAAGTGAAGTGTTAGTCACTCAGTCTTGTCACACTCTTCGCGACCCCATGGACCGTAGCCCACCAGGCTCCTCTGTCCATGGACTTCTCCAGGCAAGAATATGAGTGGGTAGCCATTCCCTTCTCCAGGGGATCTTCCTGACCCAGGGATCGAACCTGGGTCCCCTGCATTGCAGGCAGACTCTACCACCTGAGCCGCCAAGAAATATTTGGGGTGCATGTTATCCTAAAACATCATACATTTTAGGTGTCCTGCATTTTTATTTGCAAAATCTTGCCAGCTTCCAGAGACCCCACAGCTTGGGAGTCTCAAGTCCTTTCAGACTTGGGAGCCCCCACCTGTCTTTAGGATAGAAGGTCCATTTGCCTGCTTGTGGGAACCCTCCAGCCTTCAGACTTCCTCATCAGGGGCAGCCCTCAGGGTGCCTGCTCTGCAGCTTATGCTGTGGCGGTTGCTGCAGGCGGGGCCAGTTCATTCTCTGTCACTCCCTTCTGCATCCAATCCTGAAAATCATGTGCAAGCCGGATCAGAAAATAGCCCACCTGCAAAGGCCTACAACCCATGCTGGTCAGTGTGAGGCAGGCAGCGGAGTGGGACTCTGGCGACAAGTGTCAGGAAGCACAAGACTGTGAGCTTTGGGGATGTAAGTCTGGGGCTATTGAGACCCACCTGCCACCTGACGGAGAGCAACTGAATCAGAGAAGCAGACTGAAAGTGCCACTAAGGTAGCTTCCTCCTCTGGATCAAGCCAGACCTGAAGTTGCTACTGTGATTTTTTTTTTTTTAATTGAGTTTTTTTTTTTTTTTTTTTAATGAGTAAAGACATTTCCTCCTTTGCTCAGGCAAGTTTGAGGAGAGTTTCTATTCCTTGAAATAGAAAATCAAGTCCAGGGTCAGGTTTTTGGGCTTCTTTGTACATTGGGCAAAGGTGGGGGTACAAGGGCATGGCTGCCTGAGAGGGCTTCCCAAGGAGGGAATGACTTAGAGGGACAGGAGAGGCAGTGCGAGGGTGGGCAGGAGCACGAGGTGGGCACACGTGCTGTTGAGGAAGAGGCCCTGGAGCCGGTTTGCCGGGTAGGAGGCTTGAGTCAGTACTGGGTGCTGAGCAGTGAGGGCTTTGAAGGGCTGTTTGAGCCCCTAGCAGCAGCCCTCAACCCCGACAGCTGTGTGTGCATCTGCTAGGCCCTTCCCATGCTGACCTGTCAGGCAGAGCTTCTGAACCAGCCCATCCCCTTTCTGCAGATAAGGAACAAAGCAGGTCTTAAGATATAACGATGTATCTGGAATTTCCAGAAAGATTCTAGGAGCAGTTATACCCATCAAGGAAGTTCAGGATGCCACGACACATGTTAGAGGACAAGAAAATGCCAGAGGATGCTCAAAAGTGGGTCAGTAAAACAAAATGTCACGGAACTTGGAAGAGGTAAAGTTGAGGACATAAGCCTGTAAATAGAAAAGAGGGAAATGAGAGCCTACAGTTTCTTAAAAAATGTCTTCAATCTGATTAAACAGAATTCTAGAGACATAGTGGAAGCAGTGACAGATTTTATTTTTCTTGGGCTCCTGCGGACAGTGACTGCAGCCATGAAATTAATAGACACTTGCCCTTTGGAAGGAAAGCTATGACAAACCTAGACAGTGTATTCAAAAGCAGAGACACCACTTTGCTGACAAAGGTCCATATAGTCAAAGCTATGGCTTTTCCAGCAGTCATGTAAGGATGTGAGAGTTGGACTGTGAAGAAGGCTGAATGCCAAAGAATTGATGCTTTCAAATTGTGGTTCTGAACAAGACTCTTGAGAGTCCCTTGGATTGCAAGGAGATCAAACTAATTAATCCTAGAGGAAGTCAAACCTGAATATTCATTGGGAGGACTGATTCTGAAGCTGAAGCTCTTTGGCTATCTGGTGTGAAGAGCCAACTCATTGAAAAAGACTTTGATACTGGGAAAGATCGAAGGCAAAAGGAGAAGGGGGTGGTAGAGGATGAGATGTTTAGATAGCATCACTGACTCAATGGACACGAGTTTGAGCAAGCTCTAGGAGATAGTAGAGGAGAGGGAAGCCTGGTGAGTTGCAGTCCTTGGGGTTGCAAACAGGACATGATACAGTAACTGAACAATAAGAGGCACAGAGATAATAGTATGAAGGAAATGATGAGAAATAATAAAGAAAAATTTCTGCAGCTCAAAGACTCCAGTCTCCAAAGGGCCCATCATGTGCCCAGTACCATCAATGGTCAAGATCAACCACAAAGGAAACTTGCCTGGAACTCAGACCCTGAGGCTAGAGTGTAGAGACTGAAAACTTCTAGGAAAAAAAAAAGAAGACCACTTACAAAGGCAAGCATGCACTTCCTAAGAGCAAATTTGAGTGTTTGAACAGCACAGGACAAGGTCTTCAAAATTCTGAAGGTTCAAAATTCTGAAGGAAAATGACTTTCTGAAGGAAAACTGGAAATTCTATACCCAGTTAAACTATCTGCAGGGCATAATGGCTGAATAAAGACGTTTTCACGTGTGTGAGGACTCGGAATGCTTGCCTTCCACACACTTCTTGTCAGGAAGGCCTTGAAGATTTTCCCAAGACACTGAAGAAGTAAACATCAAAGAACTGATGAGATCCAGGGAGCAGTGAATCCAGCCCAGGATAGTCATACAGGTAAGTTCCCGAAGGAAGTTAGGGAGGTGACCTTGGGGGAAAAAAATCCAGGCTGGAGCAGGGGTGGGCGGGGAGCTTCCAGGGGGAATGTGACCAGGACATGGGGTGGGGGGAAGCTGAGAGATGGGGTACCACTTGCAGGAGATATTGAAGGCTGGCAGTACAAGGCAGGAAGGATGGCAGTGGAGCAGGCAAGGACCACAGGACCTTCTTGAATCTGTAACTTAAGAAAGAAATCCAACCAGTCAGGAGATTAATCAAAATCAGAATAAAGAATGGAGGAATGGGCATTGGCTGGAAAGATCAGGGTGAACCCCAGCTCCACCTTAATACAGAAGCAAGATACCCTGGCAGAATGAGTAGCACACAAAGGTTAGATCCCTGCACAGATGTCATGACGAAAACAGGACTCACGTGCTGGGAGGCAGGAAGCGGGGGGGCAGGACCGCGGCCTCGTTCAATGCTGCATGAAGCCGAAAGAGGACCGCAAAGCCCCACAGGGACTCCCAGCTTCCCACACTGTATAATACGCTTTCCTTTGACATGAAAGTGACATCTAGAAATGAACTTCTCCTTTGGTGGAGAGATGTTTATCTAATTCAGTGATTTTTCGATTTCACTTTCTTCCCCTCTTTTATTCGTTGAGAAAAATGAATACATCAAAAGTAGCATTACCACATTACAATAGTTTCTGATAGTGTGTGTGTCTGTCTATTCATCCACCCATCGATCTCCCAACCGCACATCCACCCATCCACCTGTCTATTCATCCACCTGCCCACCTCATCCAGCTACTCATCCATCCATTCATCCATCCGCTTACCCCTTCATGCGCCATCTATCCATTCCTCTGTCCATCCCTCCCTCCATCCATCCATTGTCCATCCATCCATCTCTCCCTCGACCCCCTCCTCACCCCCCAATGACATATCCATCCATCTGTTTATCTCCCCACCCTTTTCCCTACACAACATGCAGAGCAATGTTTGGAAGGCTGCTCCCCTTGTACTAATGATTGGTATTTCTGGAATAACAAGAGATGCCCTTAGGCGGAAGGAGGGAGATCCTGGAGGTCTTGCCTTTTCCAACCTTTCTGTTCTATTCTAATTTTCTAGAAATTCCAACAGAACTAAAATAGCTATCAATCTGTCTGAACACTTCCATTGAAAAAAATTGATGATAGTCATGTATGGAGATACTAGGGTCCTTTTTTGGTTTTCTCCTCTGGACAGCTCAGCCCTGAAGCCTATTAATAGCAACTCTGAGTGCTATTTTCGGATGCCCCTCCCACGGAGGTCTTCCCTGACCACCCTGGCTCCCTTCCGTCACAGTGCCCTGCTCTGTCCCTGCCCAGTAATTATCCAGGTCTGTAATTACGTGGTGTATTTTTGACCGGGGGCAGCTCCGTGATGCCAGGAGAGCCGTCTCATCCTTGCAGTTCCTCCAGCACCGTCCACCATCTGGGACATGGTAGGGCCTGGGGTGGGTGCTGTGGGGGGGTTGCACGGGGTCAGCCTGGATGCCTTCCCTCTGAACTGCACCCACCAGACTCCTGATGCCCTGAGCAGATGGCACTAAATCTTGGTCTGGTGCTTGGCAGCAGGCGGGGAAGACGAACCCACAGCGTTGCCCACAAGAGGGGGCGGGAAGTGAGAGCTTCCACCTCGCCACGTGCCGGGCGCCAGGCCAGGTGCTCAACAGACAAGGCTCCAGGTAACCCTGGCCAAGGTCCCGGAGCTGGCATCCCTGTCTCCTCCTTGAGGATGCCGGATCCGAGGCCCAGAGGGGCCCCGTGGGGTACCTGGGGCTCACAGCAGGGAGGGCCGAGTGTGAAGGCTTCCTCTGCTCTAACCCTGCTCAGCCACTGCTAGGAGAGGTCACAGGGGCTGTGGCGCGGCCTGGAGGGACAGGCGAAGGGAGAAGGTGCTGGTGGCCACTTGGGCCTAGGGCAGAGGTTAGCACAAGGGAGGAGAGATGGAGCAGAGGAGATGAGTGGGCAGTAGCCAGGCAGTCGGGGCTGAGGAATGCCCCTGAGACTGGGGCAGGGGGCCCAGAGCGGGTGACAAGAGGGGGGGCCCAGGCCCAGAGGTGCCACAGCTGCTACCTGCCACTCTCTGGGGGCCCCTGCAGGCACCCGCACATCCCATGGCTGCTGGCCACTCTCTGGGGGCCCCTGCAGGCACCCGCACATCCCATGGCTGCTGGCCACTCTCTGGGGGCCCCTGCAGGCACCCGCACATCCCATGGCTGCTGGCCACTCTCTGGGGGCCCCTGCAGGCACCCGCACATCCCATGGCTGCTGGCCACTCTCTGGGGGCCCCTGCAGGCACCCGCACATCCCATGGCTGCTGGCCACTCTCTGGGGGCCCCTGCAGGCACCCGCACATCCCATGGCTGCTGGCCACTCTCTGGGGACCCCTGCAGGCACCCGCACATCCCATGGCTGCTGGCCACTCTCTGGGGGCCCCTGCAGGCACCCGCACATCCCATGGCTGCTGGCCACTCTCTGGGGGCCCCTGCAGGCACCCGCACATCCCATGGCTGCTGGCCACTCTCTGGGGGCCCCTGCAGGCACCCCGCACATCCCATGGCTGCTGGCCACTCTCTGGGGGCCCCTGCAGGCACCCCGCACATCCCATGGCTGCTGGCCACTCTCTGGGGGCCCCTGCAGGCACCCGCACATCCCATGGCTGCTGGCCACTCTCTGGGGGCCCCTGCAGGCACCCGCACATCCCATGGCTGCTGGCCACTCTCTGGGGGCCCCTGCAGGCACCCGCACATCCCATGGCTGCTGGCCACTCTCTGGGGGCCCCTGCAGGCACCCGCACATCCCATGGCTGCTGGCCACTCTCTGGGGACCCCTGCAGGCACCCCGCACATCCCATGGCTGCTGGCTCTGGGGTTGCCTGGGGTGGGCAGGGGGCCTGTCTCGGGCTCCCCACGGTCTCAGGATGGCTCAGGGGTTGGGCTGGCCTCTTCTCCACAAAGCAGGAGCCCGCTGACCAGGCAGACCAGGCTGCCTTGCCTTCCAGGCTCCAGACTGCAGGGCACCCGTGGGCCCCCCAGGCTTCGGAACTGCAGGGGTGGCACAGACAAGCCTGCCATGCTGGCCTGCCCCACCGCAGGCCGAGCACGCCCCCAGGACTGAGATCGCAGGAGGGAAAGGGGCAGAGGGAGAGGTCTGGAGGACAGTGTGCAGGAAGTGAGGGAGGAGCTCTGGAGGGGAGTGGAAGGGGAGGAGGAGAGGGAGGCAGAAGGGCGGTGGGGGAGGGGCAGGGAGAGGCCCCGCGTCCCCGCGCCCCAGTGCCAGCCCAGCCGCGTCCTGTCCGGAGTGGCCACACTGTGCCCAGCAGGAAGGCCCAAGGCAGCACGGCTGAGGACCAGCCAGGGCCGGCGGGAGCGTTGCGCGTAGAGATTTATTAGTGAAACAAAAGCGTATTTTCTCAGGCAGGACTGTTTGTGCAGTTTGCTCATGGCAGTGCCTTGGCTGGGGGCCCGGAGGCCGCAGCCCCGCTCGCTCGGCCGTCAGCTCGCGGCCCGCGGTCCTTATCTGTTCCACGACATCAAAGCAGGGCTTTTCATAAGCGAATTAAAACAGCACACCCAGGGCCCAGGGACTGGACGGGCAATTAGCTCTGGGTTGTGGGGGTAGAAGCCCCCCCAGCGATCGCGAAGCACTTTGCTAAGGAGTTGCTGCAGCTTGTCAGACCCGATGAAATATTTTGCCCAAAGCTCATTATAATAATGAACCTGCATTTCTTTCCCCAAGAGAATAATTAGCAGACTTCCAAGTGGGTTAAAGCGGCAATTTAAAAACTGCCCCCTAATTGTCCCATTTACTTCATTCAGTGACAGGGAGCCGGCGCCTCTGTGAGAGCCCAGACTCCCCCGCGGTCACGGCCAGGCCGGCCCCAGGCTCGCAGGCCCTGCCGCCCTCCCGGCCGCTGTGGCTGCATCCACTACCCCCTGCCCAGCTCGGGGCGGTCGGCTTGGGAGGGAGGCCTCAGCCCCATTTCTGGGAGGGCGTCAGCCTCCTTGTGGGGAGGGGAGTCCGTCCTCCAGCAGACCCTGGGCCAGATGTCCTGGGGCAGGGCCCCAGTGAGGCCCACGGCGGGGAGTGAAGGACGTGCCAGGGCGTGTGGGAAGGAGGGTGACAGTGGGGGGAGAAGTTAGGGCGGGGTGAGCCCAGGAAGCGCTGGGGGAGTCTGAGGCCCCTACCCTTCCCCCGCTGGGGGCTGAGGCCCCACAAAGCCCCAGGTGGCCCCAGGGCATGCACTGAGCAGACGCCAGCCACTGCTGGGCAGGCAGAGGGGACAGGTCACCGATGCTCGGCCACTCAGCCTAGCTGGGTTGAAGCTGGGGTCCTGGGTTCCCATGGCCCAGCGTGGGGTCACTCATCCTTCGTGGACAAGGTGGCCAGGCTCTGCTCTGCACAGTGACCTGCTGTGGCCACAGTTTGGGAAGGATGGAGATGAGGCCACACGGGGGTGAGGCCACAGGGGTCAGAGCCTCTCTGTGCTAACGTCTACTCGTCCCAGTCACAGAAGCAAAAACCGCTCCTGCCAGAAAATCCTGGTAAAACCTCTTTAAAAACTGCACCTTTATGTCCACCCTCCAGAGCCAACGGCGGGAGTGTTTTGGTGTGTCTTCCGTGAGGGGATATTTTTCGCACGTACACGCCCACCCAGGCTGGGCTCACGCCGTGCCTGGCCCAGCCCCAAGTCCTTGTGTACTCTGGACATTTCCGGGGTCACTGCGAGCTGCCTACTGTCCCTAACGCTCATGGCCAGGAGCAAGCATCCTGCGAACACCCTCTATGCCGTCTGTTTCGGATCTCTCACCACCGTGAGGAGGCTGTGATTAACTTGCTCGTGCAGGACTCTGTGGAGACGCTCATTTGTCCTCCAGGGACGCAGTGCCGGGAGCAGGAGTCCGGGGTCATGGGAGAGGGACGGCCTGCAGCACTTGACGTTCCCCAGAAGGGGAAGGACTGGCCGCCAACAGACCTTCCTCCTCTGCACCCCCAGCGGATGGGCTACGTCCACATCCGTTGCGGCCCACCGTGAGTCTCCCACTTGAGTTCTGAGAGTACGCGCTGTCAGCGGTCCCATGGAGGGCCAGGTAGAAAGGATTTCAGGTTCAGAGCCACGTGGTCTCTCCTAAAACATCTCAACTCAGCCTGTCAGCACGAGAGCAGCCAGAGATAAGGCACATGCCAGTGGGTGTGGCTGTGTCCTAATAAAACTTTATTGACAATAACAGGCTGAGGGCCAGATCACACCTGCAGGCCGCAGTTGACTGGCCCTGCCTTAGAGGACAAAAGAAATGAGGAATCTTTTCAGTCTTTGAGGCCCTTTTGTGAGTGTGTTTCTAGGGGGTTTTTTTGCCTACTCTTGAGTGCTTTTCTCATAGATTTGGAGTCTTTAACACCAAAAATGGGCACTCTTCACCACTGGCTGAGGTCGTCTGCCAGCCTGCAGTCTGGAGGGCCCCGGAGGCTGCAGGCTTTGCTCCCCACTTCCGGCTCTCAGCCCCATCTCGGACCCTGGCTCAGCCTAAACCAAGGAGGCCAGAGGGCGGCTCTGTCTGAAGCCCAAGGACGTCTGGCTGCTCAAACATATCTCCCAGTATTGCTTTTTATAAATGGCAGCCTTATCACTATGCCGTTTTGCTGTCTGCTGACAGGGACACGCTACCTTAGTTTTTCCCTAGACGGCTGGTGGCGTCAGCATCGCATCTGGCTCGTGATGCCGCTGCCTCTCGCCTGTCAGAGCGTCACCCCATGTTCTGCGTAGAGCCGGGGAGCTGAGGCTATTCCTGCTGTTTGGCAGCCACATGACCACAGGCCTCAGTCTCTTTGAACGTAGATGGGCAGAGCCGTGGAGCTGCGCCTGTGGGCTCTGCCGCTCTCCTCCGGCACGGGTGAACCCGGGGGGCCCCCGCCCACAGGGCTGGTCTTCCCCGGCCCAAGGCTGTGACCCATCGAAGGTTGTGGCCTGATCCTCAGCATTGGGCGGAGCCACCCCTTCATCAGTTCTCTCTCCCCAGAAACATCACAGCTATTTTCACCTCTGTGTGAGACCTGGCACCATTTTGTCAAGTTAAAAATACCCGGGATGCTTATGTCGGGGTGGTGATAACCCTACCACCGGCCCTGGGTGAGTGTGCAGCTCAGTGATGCCCAGTCTGTGGGTCAGAGGTGCCCTGTCTGCGGCCGCCTCCACTCGCTTCTCCCCCCGCGCCCGCAGCACTGGGGCACCCGTCCTTTCTGCTCTGGGCATCCATGTCCCGCTAAACAGACGGGCTTGACCACACGGCCTGGGTTTAGACCTCAGCTCCACCGCCCGCACCGCTGCGGGCACTCTGATGGGGCGGGGTGTCAGCCCTCCTGCGAGGTGACGTCTCAGGGGCCCGGGTCACCTGCGCAGCAGGTCGTTCTCCAGCACACGTGACTATGGTCCCGGCCCAGAACAGGAGGCCCTCCCTTCTCTGATACATCTCTGCTGGCTGCGTGGAGAACCGACCCCTGTAAACTCCAAATCGAAGATGCTGAAGCCGCGGGGGTTCTGCTCACAGCCCAGGGCACACTCTTCATCCTCCCCCTTGGCTTTCGTCTCCTCAAGGCCCTGAAGGTGCTAGGGGCTGCCGCCATGCGCGGGCCTGGGGCTCAGCATGAATGGGACCTGCTGGGTGACCCTGCTGGCCCGGCACCCATAGGCTGGGCTGGACGCCACTGGCCTTGGGGCTGTGGGATCAGTGGCTGGAGGCAGTGGACGCATAGGTGCCCTGTGCCCCTGTGCATGGGAATCTGTGGAGCAGCTAGGTGGGCACTAGTGAGGCCAAAGCGGGGGCGAGGAGGGCGGAGAGGAGCCGGGAGCGGAGGGGTGACTGAGACCGAGAGGACAGAAGGCCCAGGAGGCCCCTGGCGAGTCTGGGCAGACAGCAGCCCTGGGCACTCAGGGGGCAGGCTGCGGGTGGGCACTGGCCCCTGAGCTGCAGAGCGGGCACGCCGGGGCAGGCGGGCAGGAGAGGAGCTGGCGGCAGGGCTGCAGAGGCTGCAGGCCCAGGCTTGTGCGCCCCAGGCCGGGCAGGCGCTCCGAATCCCACTCCTGAACCCTGGCACACAGGCCCTCCCCCAACACGCTCCCCGCCAGCCCCTCCTGCACAGGGGCAGGGGTAAGGGGCACACAAGTTCCTGCTCCCGCCCAGAGCCCAGGGCCCCTGCGGCAGTTCCTGGGGACTTGGGGGCATTCCCCGGGGTTTGGGGGACGTGGCAGCCCCATCTGGCTGAAGACAGCCTTTTATACACAGCACAAAGCCTCCGCAGGCGACCCCTTACTCTTGCAGCGGGCTGCCCTCCCCCAGCCCTTCCTGTGGGGCTTCCAGGCCAGGCCCGCACCATTGCTCATCCCTGCCTGGGCTCCGCTGACCCGCGGCCAGGATCGTCCTTCCCCAGCCAAGCCCAGCTCTGTGCAGGCTCGCGCGGCCCCTCGGAGGCCCTGGTGGACCCGTGGACACTGTTTATTCCTCTGTCCTGGACACAGGCTGAGGGCTGGGAGCACGTTCGGACAGCCCCAGAATCCCGTGTGGATGCCTTTGTCCTCATTTGCCCAGCATGGAGACCCGGCTGGGGTCCAGGGCTGCTCACAGCCTCACCGGCTTTGTCCCTTCTCTGTCTTTAGGCTCCCAGGGGCCATGCTGGCAGGCGCCCTGGTGCCCAGCTCGCACTGGGACCCATGCTGTCCCCCTATCTCCTGCTTGGAAGGAGTGGCCAGGGCAGCCCCCGCCTGGGCGGGCCCCCTAAATGCCATGAGGCCATGTGGGGGCCTCAGGGTGGGCTGTGGAGCATTAGAGCCAGGGCGTGGTCCAGCCTGCCTTCAGGCCAGAGCATGAGCAATGTGGACCGTCTGCTGGGAGGGTCCTGCAGCTGGGGGCTGACGGGGGCGCTTGGGGTGGGCAGTGCTCCCCGGCCTGCAGGACAAGGGCATGGAGAGCTGGCAGTGGCTTCACCACTCCCAGCTGGCAGTCCTGAGGAGACGACGCTCCCCTCCCCTGTGAGCCCCTACTTTCCGGACCATGGGGGAGGCATCCGGTGCCCCTCTATCCCCTGGTGAGAGCCACCCTGGGGAAGTCAGTGCCTGGCCACGTGTGCCCTGGCACCTGTCCCCACTTCTCAGGGACCCTGGGGGCGCTGGGCTCACATCGAGAGGCAGGGCGGCTGCCAGAAGCACCATCCCCAAGGCGCAGGCGGTGGGAGAAGCCAGGGTGAGACCCTGAGCCCTGGAAGGGGCCTGCCATGGTGCGGGTGGCATCTGGCCACCTGTGCCTGAGGATGGCGCTGGGAAGATGGGCATGGGCAAGCCTGGGAGGCAGCGCCGGGGCACCAGCCCTGCTGGCCGGGAACAGCAAGAGGGCGAGGGCCGAGTCCACTGTCCTGCTGCCCTCCTCCCCTGCAGACTAGAGAGTCTAGAACATTCCACACTTTCCCCTCCAGGACAGGAGAGTGGTTCACCTGACCTCTTGGGTTGCTGGTCATAGGGCCACCCCAAGCCCCAGCGGAACCCCCTTTTGTAGCCATAGCAAGCATGTCCTCTGGCCAAACGTGTACTGTCTCACTGCAGCCCAACTCCTCCTGAGCTGGGGCTTCTCATCATCCCATCTTATAGATGGGAAAACAGAGGCTTGGAGGGGACGTCTGAGCTACAGTCCATGGGGCCACAGAGAGGCAGACACGACTGAGCAGCTAAACAGCAACAATGAGGCTAAACAAGAACCTAAGCGTGGGGCTCTCATCCCGTGGGACTAGCGTCCTTGGAAGCAGAAGGAGAGGCACTGGAGCGTCCACTCTCTCCTCTGTGTGCAGAGAGGAGGCCAGGAGAGGACGCAGGGAGAGGACCCAGGGAGAGGACAGTCCTCTGCAAGCCAGGCAGTGAGCCCTCTCCAGACCCTGAATCAGGCGGCACCTTGATCTCGGACTCCCAGACCCTGGAACCATGTGAAATCGATGTCTTGTTGAAGCGCCTGTTGGCGGGGTCCTGTTAAATCAGCCTGTGTTAACACTGCGGCCGCCAGCACGACGGGCCCTGCAGAGACAGCTGTGTGGGGGGCTGGACGCGGAGGCCCCTGGGGGCAGATGCCGAGCACGGCCCCCAGCCTCGAGACCTTCTGCCTGAGACTCTGGGTGCAGCCTGTCAAGCGGAGGAGTTCACACCCCAGAGTGCTGGACACGGCCAAGGTCTAACAGTCTCACCCTGGCCTCCTGGCTCCAGCCATGTGGCCCCACTTTGGCCCCTGAAACAGCCCCTTCACCAAGTGCTGTCCCTTCTACCCCTCACCAGCTCCACACCATCCTCACTCCCCATGGCCAGTGCCCAGCCTGGGAGCCTTGCTGATCCCTGCCTTCCCATCCCTTCCAGAACCTTCTCCAGAGTGGGCGACCAGAGTGGGCTCTGCCTCCTGTCCCCCGCACCCCTGTCCCCTGCTGCCGCCTCAGCTGGATTATTCCATCACTTAGAGAATTGTGGTCACCAGTTGCCCCTAGTACCTGCCATGTGCCTGCTTGGGGCTCCCAGTCCTTGAATTTCCCTGCAGACACTCCCTCTCTGGGGTTGAGGAAACTGAGGCACAGAGGGGCTGTGCCACGTGTCCACGTCATCACATGGCTGGATGCTAAGCCCTCGTCCTGCTCCCTCCTGCCCTGCCAGCCTTCTACCACAGGCCAGGGCCCAGTGGGCATTGCCTCTCTGGTTATGGGTCCCAAGGGCCTTGTCTCAACAGTATACCCAGCTCTGGCCACTCTGTACCACTTCCCTGAGCCTAACATAGCATCAGAGGGGCCAAAGCAGACAGAGGCCCCCCTGGCACTGCCCAGGTGCAGGTGGAGAAGGGGCTGGGGGAAGGGGCTACAGGGGGAGGTTGTATGTGTGTGTGTGTGTCAGCGGGAGGCAGGGTGGGACCCTGGAGCTCTGAAGGGCAGGCATGCAAGACTCAGCCTTCCCTGGCCACCCGCCTCCACGCAGCCCCTGGAACCGAGTAGCCTGCTGCCCTCAGTGTGGCCACCTCCCCTGACGAGGGGAACTGACTTCCACCCTGTGCAGCTTGGAATGTTGAGAAATTCTCGCCAAGGCTCCTGGTGTTGACCCGGAAATTTCACTCCCGGAAAACAACACAATACCAGGGGAAAACGTGTAGGAAGAGGTTTGCCGTAACAGGATAGATAATGATGAAAAATTGTAAACAGGTCACACTCAGGGCCCTGAAGACCGGGTGGCCTTGACCGAGAATCTGGGAACCACTTCTCTGGGGGGTGAGGCCCCGCCAGCCTCTGCGAGTTCCTGTCCTGCACGTCCCCTCCCGCCTCGTGCTCCAGGCTCGCTCCTGCCCCAGTGCCCTGCCCTCTGCCTGGAGCCCCCTTCCCTGTCACTGGGGGAGCTGTGCACTCCCCTGCAGCCCCAGGCTGCCCCTCGTCACCCATCCTGGTCCCTGCCCTCTGCCATCGGTCCCCTCGCCTGGAATTCCCTCTGCCCCCTCCCCTCCTCCTCCCTGCCCTGTTCCCTGGCCCCTCTGGCCCCTCCCTCTGCAGCTGGTCTAGTGCTTCCCCAATCAGGCAGACGCACACACAACCACTGAGCCCGCCCCCGGCAGAAGAGGCGAGAGTTCAGGCAACGCGACCAATTTATAAACAATTTTCTCCGCGACGATTAAGTTACATTTCCCCGATAGCTGCTTAATTTTCTTGTCAAAAATACACAGTTTTCACATTTGTCTCTCTGTAAGGGTAATTAATTTCCAGACCATAAGTAAAAACTTAATTTGATACCTGCAAGGATTATAAACTATTTCAAGCTGTTGTTTACATGAAATCAAGAAAGGTTCGTTCTGTTTGCAATTATGTTAATGAGGAAATAGAGGTGTTTTTTTTTTGGAACTCGGCATCATTTTGCCGTCACCAATGAATTAGCCTAAAGGATCTGCTGGTGCTGCTATTTTAAAGGTGACCCTGGCTGGGGAGGGGCCCTGCAGGGCCAACAAACACGCGGGAGGAGGCTGTTATGAGAACGGTTCAGGTGATCTGGGCGGGATGAGTTCTGGGGATGGGCCAGGCCCCAGGTTGTCGGCAATGAGCCGGGACTGCAGGTGGGTAGGACTGTGGAACCTTCTCTAAGATTCCTTCTGACGGCAGGATGGACAACAGAGGCCGATCAGGGCTCAGATGCCCCAGTCCCTGGGCGTTCCTGAGCCCTGGGCTATGCCAGCTCTCCAGGGCATCCCAGGAGGGGACGGCAAGGGCTCAGGGGTGTGAGAAGCTGCCCTGAAAAGGCTGGGGCAGAGGATGCGCGGAGACAGGGCAAGGAGCAGAGAAGGCGAGCAGCCTTCAGGACATACAGGGGGCCGGGCATCAGGTGGCCGCGGGGCAGGACCTTCGGGTCCTGGAGTGAGGGCTGGGGGCGGCCAGGTGGGCCGGAGGAGGCTTTGCCTCCGCGGGCAGCAGACTCAGGGCTGGCCCGGCCGCCAGCGCTCTGGGTGGGCTCTGGGGGCCTGGCTAGCACCTCGCTACAGGCCAGGGGGGGACAGTCCCTGCAGCTGGCTGGGCCTCTGGCGGGCAAGGCCTCCACGCATGGCCCTGACCTGGGAACCCTGCCCCCTGCCCTCCCAGTGGGGGACACTGTGAGAGAGGGTGCATGCACAGCATGACCCGCCATGGTCCGCAGCCTGTTGCTGCCCCTGCCCAGCCGGCTGGCTGGCGAAGGTGGTGGGGGCGGCGGCCAGCAGCTCCCTGGCCCCTTCCTGCACTCGGCCACCCAGGACGTCCCCCCGGAGCTGCGAGGCCATGGCCAGTGTCCTCGAGGGTCCCAGGCGCCGCAGCCAGCCCAGGTGAGGCCGGCACAACGTCCTGTTGTGGCCACGGGGCCGCTCTGCCACCGCACACTGCCCGCTGTCCCCACGGATCCAGTTTCGCCCCACTGGCCGCCAGGGGGTTAGGCCCGGGCCGGGCACTGGCTCCCTGGACACAGAAACCATTTACGGGCGGGATAAAGGCCGCTTGTGTTGGCATCGAGAGGCGTGCACGTCCCTGCCCCACCGCCCCATCCCATCTGTCAGGTGGCAAGGGCCGCGGGGCACAGCAGCAGGCCTGTGTGCGGACAGGCCAGGGAAGAACGGCCCACAGTCTGGGCGTCCTGGGAACCCAAGGCCTTCCCACTGCCCCGGGCTCGGCTAGCCCTTCTCCTGGGGGCCTGGCCTCGAGGCCAGGGGATTCGTGGCCCCTTGGGGTTGGGGAGGTGGGGAGCGGGCACCAAGGCGGCCCATGACCTGGACACTGGCCCCTCAGGGGACGGTTCCTTCTCGAAGGAGAGGGTCTGTGACCCCCAGACATGAGCAAGCCAGATGCCTGCCTGGCGTCTCGGGCCCCAGGCTGGAACGCCTGCAGGCGGAGGCTTGACTTGTCTCTAGAGGTAGGGGTGCCAGGGGGCGAGGTTCCCGGGGGGCGGGAGGCCTGGGGTGGGGGCACCCGTAGAGGAGCAGTGGGCATCTCCCGCTACGTCATGTCAGAGGTCAGGGCAACCCACCGGACAGCTGAGTGGCTCTGCTCATGTCTGGGCCCTGAAGGGATGGACACAGGCGCCCTGGCTTTGGCGTCCCTGCCTCTGCCCGCCGACCCCTGTGCTCCCAGGGCAGGAACCAGCCCAGCCCATCACAGGGGCTGCTCTCAGCGGTGCTGCTGCTCAGTGGCTGCTTTAGTCTCCATGGTGGTCACATCTGGTCCCTCTGTCCAGATCAGAGGGCTCACGTTTGGGGACACTTGTGGTTCTGGAGAAGGTGCAGGTTCTCCAGAGAAGCTGCCTGGAGAAGGTTCAAAAGACACTCTTATGGGCCTCGATAGCACAATTTCCAGATGTGGGCTTCCCTGGTTCCCTGCTGGCTCAGCTGGTAAAGAATCCGCCTGCAATGCAGCAGACCCTGGTTCGATTCCTGGGTTAGGAAGATCCCCTGGAGAAGGTCTGGGCTGCCCGCTCCAGTATTCTTGGGCTTCCCTGCTAGCTCAGATGGTAAAGAATCCGCCTGCAATGCAGGAGACCCTGGTTGGATTCCTGGGTCGGAAAGATCCGCTGGAGAAAGGATAGCTACCCACTCCAGTATTCTGGCCTGGAGAATTCCATGGACTGTATAGTCCATGGGGTCACAAAGAGTCGGACACAACTGGGAGATTTCACTTTACTTCACTTCCCCGGTGGCTCAGACAGTAAAGGCTCTGCCTTCAATGCAGGAGACCTGGGTTTGATCCCTGGATCAGGAGGATCCCCTGGAAAATGGAATGGCAGCCCGCTCCAGTATTCTTGCTGGGATAACCCCATCAACAAAGGAGCCTGGTGGGCTTCAATCCATGGAGTTGCAAAGAGTCGGACATGACTGAGCAAGTGAGTATGCAGTGAAATTTCCATGCTGGTTATCGGATGTGACCTCTTATCACAAGGTGATGTTGTAAAGCCCTAAAACCATGACTGTTGGGTGCACCCAGGTGGGCCACATGTTGGGGGGCTGTGATGCGGGGTCCCCCCAACATCCCCAGACATGCTTTGCCTGGGCTGTGCCAAATTCCCCGTCTCCAGCACTACTCTGAGAGTGGCCAGGTGACACAGGTCCACCCTGGCATCGGCATCTCGGGCCAGGGTCTCACACCACCCCAAGAAGCCCACGCCTGGGGTGGGTGCTAGTGGTCTGCTGGGGTGTCCGCGGGCCCCAGCGGGTGGGGGGTGGGTGGACCCTGCTGGGGAGAGTGCCCCTGTGTGGGGGCAGGCGGGCTGGCCACCTCGCTGCCCACACAGATGGCTCTTTATGTGAGACCTGACCTGTGGCTCCCGGCTGGCGGGGGCAGGGGGTGCTGGGCACGCTGACCAACCTGCTGCCCGGGGTAGGGGTGGGGGCGGGGGTAGCAGCTCCTGCAGGGCAGGAGGGGGCAGGGAGTGGCGTGCCAGCCCCGCAGCTCCAGCTGCAGCCACGGTTGCCCCCCTTCAGTCTGTGCTCCACGTGCCAGGCTAACAGCTAAAAACAACACGGCTGCACGGTGGCCCCAAAGCCCCCTCCCTCCACGCGAAGCCTCAGGTCCTTCCCGGGGCTCTCGGGCCTCAGGTCGGCGCATCCCTTCACCTGTCTGTTCCACCCTCCAGGCTCCTCCCGAACCCGCAGGTGCTCTGCGGCGCTGGTGCTGCTCACACAAGCCGGCGGGTCACCCCACAGGGCGTTTCCACTTGCCGCGCCCTCTGCTTGGGGTCACAGCTCCCCAGATATCCTGGCTCCCAGCTCCCTGCGCCCGGGAAGATCTATTCTGTAGCCCGGCACACCCTCCCATCCTTCCCGAAAGGCCCAGGTCTCTTCTGGATGGAGAGCTTCTCCTGAGACGCAGCGAAGACCTTTCTGAAGACCAGCCTGGGTGCCGGGCATTTTCTGGTGCTGGACCCACGGGCACGGGCCCCACACGTGGCTCGCCTGGTCTGTACACCGCCTCCCACCTCTCCTACACGAGGATCCGGAGGTCAGAGGGGCCCCCCACCCCGCCATAGGAGAAGTTACCCCGGAGAAGCAGGCCTCCTCCGGGAGCCCGCCGTCAACCCGCAGCCTCTTCCAGACTCGGGGAGGGGGTCGCGGCCGCCCTGCTCTGGGCAGCAGGAGCCAGGCTGGAGGAGGGCCCGGGAGAGCGGCATGAATGGACGCCCCGGTGAGGAGTGCGGACCAGGAACGGGGTGGGGAGGGAGCGCTGCCAACCCAAACAGCCCGCGCCTCAGCCCCGTGTTTAATCCACAAAAATTTCCATCTGCCTCTGGAGCGCTCGGAACCCGGGCAACGAGAGGCCGTCCACTCGGCAAAGTAAACACAGCTCCGCACGGCCACTGCCGCGTGTGCCAGCATCCCGGGGAGAAGCCGCCGCGTCAGCCATCTTGTGCCTCCCGACGGCCAGGCTGGAGCAGGGCCTGCGGGCCCGGCGGGAGGAGGCCGTGCGCTCGCTGGTGTGCGCCTGCGGCCGGGGACCTGCTGCCGTCCACCTGCCGCCCGGCCCCAGGCAGGCCGGGGCTGCCCGCGGACCCTGCCGGGCTGCCACCCCGCTCCCAGCCTGGAAGGCTCCCCGACGCCCCTGCCCGGCTCCACAGACCCCGGGTTGGGAGGTGGTCCCCAACCCAACCGCTGGACTCCCAGTCCAGCCCAACTCTGGGCCCACCGTCTGCAGCATCCGCAGGGCCGGGGCCTGGGCCGGCTGCCTCTTTCCCAGCCGGTCGCCTCCCGGAGCGGCGGGGACAGCCCTGCGTCTGGGACGTCTATTTTTGGTGGTGACCAAGCCACTGCTTAATATGCAGGACCGGCCGGGGGCAGGCTGTGCCCTGACCCGCAGGGTGACAAGTTTAAAAAAGGGCCCATTTTGATCAAAAGACATGTTTTCTTCTGAGGTCGGCCTAGGCGGCGGGGCAGGGTTCGCCACAGAGACGAAGCTGGGGGCACCCTCACGGCCCGGCCCCCCGGACGGCCTGCCCAGCCTAAGCCCGGCCCTTGATTAAAGAACCGCGAGCAGGCTGCCGGGCGCTGCCCGCCGGCCCGATACGCAAGGCCCTGCCCGCCTGCTCCCTGCCCCCAGCCTCTCTCAGAAGCCATCCACCCACAGAAGCCGACACAGACTGGAGCTAAAGTTTGAAAAAAAAAAATGTAAATTTCCTTTCTGGCCAATATTGGAGGCCTATAAATAGAGTCATTCAGGAGAGGCCGACTTAGGGGGAGTGGTGATCGTCCCCCGGCTGGGGTGGGAGAGAAACACCCCGGAAAAGGGGGGAAAGTGGTTCCGGGGGGGCTGCCCTGGTTGTGGGGAGCAGGAGGCCGCAGTGCAGGTGGGGACACCGAGGCTTGGGCTCCATGGTCGGGGCGGAGCAGCACGGGGCTCTCTGGCTGGCCCCGACCCCCTCCCTGTCCGCACTCATGCCCACTCTGCAGTCAGACGCCAGGCCCCGAGGCTGGGCTTGCAGCACTTCCCCTGCCCCAGGCTCTCTGCGGTGAGCTTCCTCTCCCCGGGGCGTGGATCAAGCCCCGCATCCTCCCGACAGCGCCTGCCTTAGTCGCACCATCCCCTTTCATCCCCTCCGCTGACCAGTGGGAAGACACACACTTGAAAACTAACTCATGTGACCTCCTGGGTCCAGGACCCGTAAGTCGGGGGCGGCTTGAGCTGTGGCCGCTGGCTGCGAAGTGCACAGGGGAGGCCGGGGCTGTGCCCTCTGTGAAACGGGAGGAGGGTGCCCCTTCAGCCCACACGCGTGTATGCACGGCCTTGTCCTTTCCGTCAGAGGAAGACACGTGAGTGTGAGAACACACAGGCGTGGGAGCCGGGCTTCTCGGCCCTGGACTTGGCTCTGCCCCCTGAGGCAGGACTGCAGAGACGCGTGGGGTCTGGGTCTGGGGAAGAGGGGGTACAAGGGGCCTTGGAAGCCCCTGGCTGGCTCCGCCACAGGCAGCTCTGGGGCAGACCCCAGGCCCTTGGGTGTCGGGTATGGGCGCGGCAGCCACAGGAGACCAGGCCTGGACAGATGGCCCAGTGCCCATGTAGCCTCTCCTTGGGCAGAGTGGGAAACTGAGGCTCACAGAGGCTGGTTAGCAGTGCCCACCCCTGGGGAGGGCGTCCCTGGGATGTCCCGGGTGCGTCTCCACCGGCCTCCTTCAGTCCCAAGCCCCCCAGAGGTGGGGCCTATGACACGTGGGGTGCAGTCTTCCAGATCACCGTTTTGGCTGAACAGCCCCCACGCCAGGCCCCCAGCCTAGAACCTGAGCTGGAACAGACTCCCAAAGCCAGCACTCACATTCCTTCCTGGGAGGCCAGGCCTCCGAGGGGGTGAGGCTGCCATGACGGGGGGATGGGCTCTCGCTGGCCAGGAGGAGCTGGACTGGCGGGGTACAGAGAGGGGGTGAGCCACGAGGGCAGCCCTCCTGCTTCCATGTCAGGAGAGGCTCAGGACCCCAGCAGGGTGGGCACACCGCCCTGAGCATCAGCTCCAGGCCAGTGGAGCGCTCACCTCCCTCCCGTGACCGTGGCCTCTTGGACATGCCCTCCTGGATACTACAGGATCCTAAGGATCTTGTCCTTGATGGGATGGAAGGGCTGGGAGGCCTATAGGTCCCCTGGGACCACCCGACCTATGCCCTCACTCAGGGACAGGGAACCAAGCCTCTGAAATGAAGGGGTGGGATTTTAGCATCTCTTGCAAAAACCGGACTCACGGATGTGATGGGCGGCCGGGTCCTCTGACCTTGGGGGTGGGGTGTGGGGCTCCTGCAGAGGTGGCTCAGCCCCTCCGAGAGGGAGTCCTGCTCCAGCCCTTTTAGTGGGACCTTGGGGACGAGGCTGGAGTGAGGAGGGCTTGGATGGCGGCTCAGGCCCCGCAGCTGACCACACTGCCTGCCCATCGGCCCTGGTTCCTCCCTTTCGTGCTCACGGCAGTGCCAGCCTGGGTGGGGGGTCAGATGGTCAGACCTGAGTCTCCCAGGCCTTTGTCCCGGGGTGCCCCTAACCCTGATGGGGGCTTCACCCACAAAACCAAGTCTAGCGTGTGGGCCCCTAGGGTGCTGGGCTGTGCTAGGGGCACTGCTGGGGGCAGAGGGCAGAGTCCCCGGCCATGCTGCTGTTCCCATCCACGGCGGCTGCTGACCTGGGGCCTTGGGGAGGGCTGTTGAGGGGAGCTGTGTGTGGGCGGGGGCAGGTGGGCAGGCCCGCATCACAGGGTACGTCTGCTGTCTCTGGGGGAACGTGGGTGGAGGAGACGGGCATCCCACCACACAGATGACCCCAGAGGGCCCTGCTGGGACGGCATTCCCCACACTGCTCCGGGTGGGACCACGTGGCTGGTTCTGCCAGTAGGATGGAGCAAAAGTGATGTGTGTGTACGGGTTCTGCACTGGGGCTGGACCTCGGGTCTGGACCCGGTGGACCATGTCCCCAATCTTGGCACAGAGTGGGTCTTTGGGAAGGGAGGCTCAGATCAGTGACCAAGACTTGGGTGCTGAGGGAACCCCGAGTCCTGGGGAGCAGCTGTGGGGGGAGGCTGAGTTTAGGGGCTAGTTTTTCTGGTGGGAGAGCAGCCCTAGCAGACAGAGGACTGAGGCCAGAGCAGGAACCGGGACGGGACACCACGTTTCTACCTGAACGACCTCGAACTCGCACACAGACTGCAAGGGGCACCCTGACCTTGAACAAACGGGGATGGAGCATCTCACAGCTGCACCAGGGCTGTCTGCTGCTGGGACAGCCCCCGCACCCTGGAGCTGGGCTGTGCTCCCTGGCCCTCCAGGGCTGTCCGAGGTGGCGCGGTTTCTGGGAACCTGGCTTCTTGGCGTCTCGGGTTTCTGACTTAGCCTCTTGTCAGCACTGACAGCCATAGGGCCCGGTGGCACCCACAGCTGGAGGAGTCTCCTTACTCAGCTCTTTGCTCACTGCAGCTAAGTGGTTCCTCGTTTCTCTGTCACTCAGAGCATGGCTAGCATCCTGGTACGTAGGCCTCTGACCCTGGAGCTTCCTTTCCTGGGATTCAAGGTACATGTATTTTTAATGTTCACAGATGCTGCTAGATTCCTTTCCAGACGTGTAACCCTGTAGTAATTAGAGTCCCCACCAGCAATGTGTAAGAATGCCTGTTTTCCCACATGCATGCCAGCACCGGGTATTATCATTTTCCTAAACCATGATGTCACTGTGCATTCCCCTGGCCACTGGTGGGGGTGGGCCTCTTCCCACAGATCTTTGGCAAAAGCTGGGCCGTCTGTTGAAAGATGCCCCCCTGAGCCAGGCTCTAGGCAAGGCCTGTGGGGGCCGCCGTGGCCGTGAGAACGCTGGGCTCTGACCTTGGCTCCCTCCAGGAGCACAGCAGCCCCGTCCCGGGGCTGGCAAGTCTCCTCGTGGCTCGAGGGGTACAGGGACTCCCTGGCAGGCCTGCCCACCTCTGCCCAGGAACAGGGATGGCAGCGCTTAGCGTCAAGTGATGCTTTCATTCTAGGTTTATCTTTGAAACCCTAGACAAAACAGGGCTTGTGTGGTTTGACTGAAGAGCCAGCACCTCAGGACCTAGCCATCCACTAAGACGGCTCCTCAGGAAAGAAAAAATACACTAACCTTAAAATAACCAGTTCCCAGAATAGCAGCTAATGACGGCTTCTGAAGGGGGCCCTTTGATCAGGCAAAGCCCACGCCTTTGCCTATTTACGGCCCTGCCACTCAAGAGCAGTTCACCAGCAAAGAGAGGAGTGTTGCAGGAGCAGAGGGATGTTGGGGAGCTGGGCACGGGGTGGGGGAGCCCCTTTGAGATTGCCCAGCCTTCAGAGGCAACTAGCCCCAGCTGGAGATGAGGTGCCCCGTGGAGTCCGAGGCAGCCTGGGAACACAGCCTCCCAAGGTGAACACTGTCCCTACGGCCCCCAGGAGCCAAGGCTGGTGGGAGACAGATGCTGTTATAAGAACCAGAATGCCAGGCGGGTAGTCATCAGGGAAGTGTGGGTCACGGGCTCTGGAGGCTCGAGTCTGAGGACTGGGAGCCCAAGAGGGTGAAGGACGTTCAGAGGGGATGCTGGGCCTGGGGGACGCTCCCCCTCCCTGCCCCCACCACCTGCCCCACATCAGCACCTGCTCACCCACTTGGTGTTCGCCAGCATTTCCCTGGGCCCGGCCCGGTCACACGCTCGGGGGCCACTCCCGCCTCTGCCCGCCAGCACACCACAGTCTGAAGTTATGGTGCCAGAGCCTGCTCACCAGCCAAGCTTGCCTACAGAGCGCTGGGGATGCGGCTGACACCGAGAAACTGGATCTCAAGTTGATTGAATTTTGACGAATTCAGATTTAAATACAGATCCCCAACTCAGTTATTAGAAAACTTTAACAACAGTTGTTTAGGAATGCTAATTTAGGCATGAGAATCTTCCTTGACAACTGTAAATCTCCTGATATCTAAATGCAGACCAAGCAGTTCTTAGGAAAACTCAGCATCCAAATAGAGGCATGTTCTAAGTTTAAAACACACACTGGCTTTTGGAGACAGGATGTCGTCCACCCTAACCATTCTTCTAATATTATATATTGAAATGATAATGTAACACTTTTTTTTAGTTTTTGGTCATGCTGTGCAGCATATGAGATCTTAGTTCCCTGACCCAGGATTAGACCTGCACCCTATGCAGTGGAAGTACAGAGTCTTAATCAGTGACTCCCAGGGAAGTCCCAAAGTGATAATGTTTTAATCTACTGGGTTAAATAAAATATATTGCAATGAATTTAACTTGTTTCTTTTTATTTTTCTGATATGACTGTTAGAGAAAGTTTGAAATTATATCTGTGGTTCCCTTTATATTTCTATTGGGCAACGTTGGTCTGAATTGGGGATCAGCAAACTTTCTTGTAAACTGCCAGATAATAAATATTATAGGCATTAGGGATCATACACAGGCTTTGTCACACATTCTTTAGGTCAGGGGCCAGATCTGGTCCATGGGCCCCAGTTTGCTGCCCCCTGGTCTAGAGGCTCCTATCTCTAGATGCTTGGCCTCTGTGCAAGTTAGTGGGGGAGTCCTTTCTCTCTGAGGGCCAGGGGGCTTGGAGAAGAGCATTCTTCTCAGTCTAGTCCCTAATGACTGCTGGCCCAATACAGAACCACTGGAGCCCCAGAATGAGATCTACTTATCACTAAGACCCCACAGACCAGCATGAACCAGACACATTGCTACTGCCCAACGTCTCCCAATTTCATGGGGAGATGAAGCCTAGGAAGGTCAGGAATCAGTACACAAAGCTGGAGCAGCAGCCATCAGACCCAGGGTGCCCAGAAAAACTCCACCTTCCAAACCCTGACTCCATGCCCTGTGAGTGAACGAGACCTTGTCTACCCACAAGACTCATCAGCCTTGATGAGCTAGTCTGGAGGTAAGAGAGATCAGAGGCTGAATGTGCAGTTAGCGTGGAACCCACAGAGGTAAGAGGTGTCCTGAAGGCATCTGATGAACTGAGTAAACTTGAGCTTTGGTTTTCACAGTCTCACAGGGGATGGATGCTTAGGTATCCAAGCCCAGACCTGCCCCAGGTGGGAAGTGTCATGGCAGAGCCCTACGTAAAGCTGGAACCTTCAAAGTGCTCTGTGTTCAATGTGAAGGTTCAATGGTCAGTAAGAAATAACCCAGTCCCTGAAAAGACTATATAGAAAATTGCTTTGCTGCTTAAAGGAGTGGAACAACATTTGATCTGAGAAGCCATATCCACAGCTGGTGTGCTCAGCTTGCAAGCCCAAATGCATACCACATGAGCGGTCTCAAAAATGTTGAGCCCAGAATTTATAGTTCAGGCTGGTAGTGCTCCCACATGTACAGCAATGGAAGAAATCAACATGGATCCTCCCCAAGGTCAGCTCCACATTAGACCTCAAAAATCCTCAGAGATACATGGTAAGATATATGAACTTATGACTAAAAAAGGAAATTCTCAAAGGGAACAAAACACCATGAATGAGAAAAAAACATAAACTGATAAGGTGACTCACAAAGACTCAGACACCAGAATTAACAGAAACTGAATCTGCCTGCAATGCAGGAGACCTGGGTTTGATCCCTGGGTTGGGGAAATCCCCTGGAAAAGGGAATGGCTTACCCACTCCAGTATTCTTGCCTGGAAAATTCCATGGACAGAGGATCCTGGCAGGCTACGGTCATGGAGTCGCAAAGAGGCAGACATGACTGAGCAACTTACATTTTCACACGTTCAAACATAAAATAGCTGTATTCAATATACATCAAGAAATTTTTTTCAAGTTTGAATGTACAAGTGAAAAGAAAGGTACTATAAAAAGGTCTATCAAGTATGCATAAGAACCAAATAAGATTTCCATAAATAGAAAAACAATCATTGAAATTTAAAATTCTTTGGATAAATTTAACTGTAGATTAGACACAGTTGAAGAAATAATTAGTGAATTGGAAGATGGATCAGAAGACAGTATCCAGAATACAGCACAGAGAACAAAGCGATTTTTTATAAAAGAGAAAGAGAGAAGCAGTAAGAGATACGAGAGAACTGAGATGGTTGACCAAGTGCCTCGTGAAAGTTCCAGAAGAAACAGTGAACTAAAGCAAAATATGAAGAGAGAGTGGCGAGTATAACCCAGACCTGATGCATTTCACCAACCGCAGATTAAGGAAACTCAATTAATTTCAAGCAGAATGAACAAAAGACACTCTCTAATAACACTGCTGCTGCTGCTAAGTTGCTTCAGTCGTGTCCGACTCTGTGCGACCCCACAGACGGCAGCCCACCAGGCTCCACCGTCCCTGGGATTCTCCAGGCAAGAACACTGGAGTGGGTTGCTGTTTCCTTCTCCAGTGCATGAAAGTGAAAAGAGAAAATGAAGTTGTTCGGTCGTGTCCGACCCTCAGTGACCCCATGGACTGCAACCCACCAGGCTCCTCTGTCCATGGGATTCTCCAGGCAAAAGTACTGGAATGGGGTGCCATTGCCTTCTCCCCTCTAATAACACAACACGGTGAAAATGCAGAACACTAGAGTAAAGGAAAGAGCTTAAAACCAGCCAGAAAGAAAAGATGCATTGCCTTCTGAAGAGCAATGACTCATTGCCATCTTTGTTCTCAATGGAAACAATGGAAGTCAAAGAACAGCTTGATGATATTTTCAATGTGTTAAAAGAACATCATTTTGGTAACCTAAGGTCTGGAATTTTGTAGCCAGTGGAAATATTTTTAAGAACAACAGTAAAACTGTCATTTTAAAACAAATAAAATCAGAAGGGTTTTGATTTTCACTGAATAAAATTCTAATGAATACTTCAGTCAAAAAAAGTGACCCCACATATAAGATCTGAGATGAAAAATAAATGATGCGTGACAAAAACTGCAAATAGATGGGTAAATTTAAACACATATTGATTATATAAAACACTACTAATTATGTTTGAACTTACATATACAACAAAGCATATAAGTTAGCTGGAGAGATTGAAACTAAAATGTTTAAGGTACTTATTTTATTTCAGATGTGGGCAAACATAGCAAATGGATGTATTATATAACTTTTATAAAGTCCTAGGTTACCCTCTACAAGAACGGTCATGTAACTTTAAAACCAGTAAAAGAAAGCGTGCAGTGAAAAATAACTCTCAATTCAACAAGAGACAGGAAAGAAGAGCAGAGTAAACATTAGAAAGTTTAGTACAAATAAAAAGCACAAAATACATGGCTATAAATCTATCAAAATATATTGGAAATTATTAAGTATAGATGTATAATATATTTATTAAGTATAAATACATAATATTAAGAAATTAAGTATAGATGTATTAAATGATTTTTAAAAATCTAGGGTTTACAAAAGACATGTAAAATGTGTATATGATTTAAAAAAGAATTAAAAAACCCAACACCAAAATCAGAAAGAAAAAAAACACACAAGAAAACTACAGAACAGTGTCTTTTATAAATATAGACACAAACATTCCTGACAAAGTCTTAGCAAACAAATCCAGTGCCAGACAAAAGAGACTGTGTACCATGATCAAGTGGGAAAGACAAGATTGGCTTAAAACCCCCCCGCCAGTTAATGTATCACATCACATTAATAGAAACAAGGGCTAAAAGCACATGCCCATCTCAAAAGTTGCAGAGTGGGCAACTGAGAAAATCTAACATTCGTTTGTGAGAAGAACCCTGAACATACACTAGGAATAGAAGGAAACACCCTCAACTCAACAAACAGCATTTAATGAAAACCTGCATCATATTTAATGGTAAATGATGGAATACTTTGCCCTACAAGACTTTCTCCAGCCACTTGTAGTTAACATTTTACTAGTCAGTTCAGTTCAGTTCAGTCGCTCAGTCATATCCGACTCTTTACGACCCCATGAAGCTAGTATAATTAGGCAGAAAAGGAAGTTAAAGGCATACAGACTGGAAGGAAGACATAAAATTGTCCTTATTCGTACATGACGAAAGTGAAAGTTGCTTTGTCGTGTCTGACTCTGCGACCCCATGGCTGCAGCCCACCAGGCTCCACAGTCCATGGAAATCTCCAGGTCAGAATACTGGAGTGGGTAGCCATTCCCTTCTCCAGCGGATCTTCCCAACCCAGGGATCGAACCCAGGTCTCCCATATTGCAGGCGGATTCTTTACCATCTGAGCCAGCAGGGAAGCCCCATATATGACATGATCCTATATATAGCAAATCCTAAGGAATCAACAACAGAATTTACTAGCATTAATAACAATGAAGTCACAGTTTATAAGCTTAATATAAAAATTTAATTGCATTTCCATATACTGCTGCTGCTGCTAAGTCACTTTAGTCGTGTCTGACTCTGTGCGACCCCATAGACCAGGCTCCTCTGTCCCTGGGATTCTCCAGGCAAGAATACTGGAGTGGGTTGCCATTTCCTTATCCAATGTATGCATGCATGCTAAGTCTCTTCAGTTGTGTCTGACCCTGTGTGATCCTATGGACAGCAGCCCACCAGGCTCCTCCATCCACAGGATTCTCTAGGCAAGAATACTGGAGTGGGTTGCCATTTCCTTCTCCAATTTCTATACACTAGTAACAACTAAAAAATGAAATTAAGAAAACAATTCCATTAACAGTACCATCAAAAATAATAAAATATTTAGAAAGAAAGTTAACAAAGGATATGTAAGATTTATACACTAAAAACTATAAAATATAATGGGAAGAAATTAAAATAGATAAAATAAACAGAAGGATATACCATGTTCATGAACTAGAAGACTCAATACTGTTACGATGTCAAGTTTTCCCAAATGGGTCAGAGATTCAATACAATCTCCAGGAAAACCCTATCAGGTTTCTTCTTTTTTTTTTTCTCTCTCTCTCTTTTATTTATTTATTTTTTTTGGTAGAAACTGAGAACCTGACTCTAAAATTCACATAAAAATTCATAAAATATAGAAAGGGCAAAATGATTTGAGAAAGAAGAAAATCGGAGGACTAACACTACCTGATTTCAAAGCTTACTACAAAGCTACAATAATCAAGATAGAGTAATGTGGATTTAAAGACAGGGCTAGAGACTAGCAGTCCAGAATTGAGAATCCAGAAATAAACCCATATACTTACGTTCAATTGATTTTTGACAAAGGCATCATGAAAATTCAATGAGGGAAATGTAACCTTTTCAACAAATGGTATCAAGGCCACTGGATATCTTTAAGTAAAAGGAACAAAAACCAAACCAAAACAACAAAAAACCCCAAACGTTTCCACATATCACATCCCAAAATTAACTCAAAATAAATCACAGACCTAAATGTAAGAGTTAAAACTAAAAAAAAAAAAAAAACTTCTACAAGAAAAAAAATAGAAGGAAATGTTCATGTCCCTGGAATAGGCAAAGAAGTCTTAGATATAACATCAAAAGCATGAGTCATACAAGAAAAGATAAGTTGGACTTCTTTACAATTTACAACTTTTGTGTTTTAAAAGACATGATTAAGAACATGAAAAGACAGCCACGGAGGGGGAGAAAATTCTTGCAAGTCATATATCTGATAAAGGACTGTATCCAGAACATATCAACAACTCTTACAACTCAAGAACAGAACTACTTAATTAGAAAATAGTCAGGAGGGTTGAATAAACATTTCCCCTGAGAAGACTATGAATGGCTAATAAGCACATGAAAAGTTGCTCAACATCATTAGTGATTAAGGAAATGCAAATCAAACCCACAGCTAGAATGGCGAAAAGAAAAAAGATCAACCATACCATGCATTTGTAAGGATATAGAGAAAGTGGAACCTTTGTGTGTTACTGGTGGGAAATCAAAATGGTACGAACTCTTTGGAAAACAGTTTAGAAGTGTTTTAGAAAGTTAAACAGAAACTTACCATATGACCCATCAATTCCCCTCTTAGGAACCTGACCGAAGGAAACGAAAACATATGTCCATACACAGACTCGTAGATAAAAAGTTCACAGCGGCATTGACCATAATAGCCCCAAACTGGAAACAGTCCAAACGTCTATCAACTTGCAAATGGATAAACAGAATGTGGTTGATCCATACAACAGAAAGCTGCTGAGCGTGAAGAAGGCAAGAAATACAGACGCAGCGCAGACGACCCTCAAGAATGTTACGTTATGTGAGAAAAGCTAAACACGAACACCACCAGTTGTCTGATTCCATTTACAGGGAACATCCAGAAAAGGCAGGTTTCTAGTTTTACAGAAATTTAAGGATACAGAGACAGAAAGCAGGTCAGTGATTGACTGTGGCTGGCGGCAGGAGCTGGCAAATGGAATTGAGGGAATTGGGGGTGTTGAAAATGTTCTCAAACTTCATTTTGATGTTTGTTGCACATCAAATTAGAGATTTACTAAAATGTGTTGTCTGCATTTACAGTGGGTGAATTTTATGGCACGTAAATTGTACCTCAAGAAAGCTTAAGAAAAAGATAACAAAGAAAATTAGGTTTGTATAACAATGATAATAGGCTTTAAGAGGGGGGAAAGCCTGCCTGAGAGAAAGAGGGTGCTATGGAATTACCACGCATTGAATCCAGCAGCGAATATACAAAAAAGTGAATATTATATGTACCTGATCAGAAGATCTAAAACATATACGAGGCAAAAATGGACAGAAATATAAAGAAAAATAGGAAAATTCTCCACAATAGTTGGCACTTCAATACACTTCTCAGTAATGATAGATCAAGAGATAGAAACATTCCAGTGAGGAACCAATTAACAAGCTTGTTCTAACAGACAAGTGTAACACCACACTGTCAACTTCAAAATACGTGCGGTATTCAAACAGGGAAGGTACACTTACAAAAATTGATGACATCTTGTACCTTTGCAACATATTTCAAAATGTTTCAAAAGACGGATGCCCTGCAGAGCACTTTCTCTGACGGTAGAGCAATGACATTTATAACAATGATGAAAATCATTTTGCAAAATGTCTCCTGGGATAAACAAGAGGTCATAGTGGAGACTCGAGAAATCTTTATGTGAATGAACATTAAAATCAAATGCTGCAGATTAAAACCTGGGGCATGAAGTTTCAGTGGCATTTAGAGAAAAATCAAAGTGTAGCCTTAAGAGCCCACATTAGAAATGTAGAAAGTCTTAAAATGAATTCAACCTAAGAAGTTAAAGAAAGAATAATACATTAAACCCAAGTAACTAGAAGGAAGAAAATAAAGTGAATGAAACAAAACAAGCCAACAAAAGGGAGGATCAGCAAAGTCAAGCATTGGTTGAAGACATGAATAAAATTGTCAAGGAGCCGGCAAGGCTGGCCAGTGGAGTTAAGTGAAGGCACAAACAAGCAAATGAGATAGGGCCCTGGTAGCTCAATGGTAAAGAACCCACCTGCCAATGCAGGAGACAAGAGAGTTTGATCCCTGAGTTGGGAAGATCCCCTGGATGGGGCAGGGGATGGCAACCCACTCCAGGATTCTCGCCTGGAGAATCCCATGGACAGAGGAGCCTGGCGGGCTATACAGTCCACGGGGCTGCAAAGAGTCGGACACGACTAAGCAAGTAAGCAGCAAACTGCTGATGGTAAAGGTGCTAAAACGATGAGAAATGCCAATAAACACGAAAACCAGGGTGGATCGCACACATGGTTAGAGTGAGCAGCTTATGGAAACTGACACAGGAAGAGATAGAAAACCCCACCTGTCCCATAACCGTCCACATCATGGACTCCATTAAAAATCTGCCCACAAAGAACACGGCAGGCCTGGGCGGCTTCACCTTTGAGTTTCTCCAAACATTCTGGGGAAGAAAACCCTAATCCTATACAAAATATTCTAGAATACAAAAGAAGAGAGGTTGCTTCTTAACTTGTTTCGTGAGGCTCTCCTAAACTAGATGCCCAAACAGATGAGAACAGAAAGACATATCTCACCCACAAATGTGAGCACAAAGATTCTGAAGAAAAGGTGAGCAAGAGAGCTGCTGCAGTGTCTAAGAAAGATTATACAATGGGAAGGACTGCGGTTCAGTGGGGAGAGGCCAGAGACCACATCGATGTCTGGAAAAATAACCTAAGCCCAAGATAATAGAGGCCCCGACTCAGCGGGCAGGGTGTGTAGCGGGCATGCAAGGTGAGCAGCTCTGAGGGGCTCCAGGGAGGGAGGCAGGGGGAGCCTCCCGGATGGTCGTGCCTCCGGGTCCTGCTTTTAGGCTGGGGGATGGAGAGGTCTGGGAGGTGGACTGAGCAGGAGGAGGGAGGTTGGGGCAGACTGGGCCCTCCTGGTGCAGGGCAGGGGCTGTGGAGGTGTGGCAGCGGGGGACCCGGGCTGGGGGCATGTCTGTCCAGGAGAGAGGTGTGCCCGGCCAGGGTTCTAGGACAGGGGGCGGTGAAGCAATGCCAGGTGGGGGAGGGCCCTTCCCACCCTTGCTCTCTGAACTGGGGCCTGGAAACCCAGGACTCCTGGTGTCCGGCCCTGAGCCATGAACATTTCCGGCAAAAACAGAGAAGAAAGAACTTCTCCCAGCCCACTGTGTTCCTCATATCAGCAAAAGCAGTGTGAGCTGAGCTTGCAAAATAAACAGGGCTCAATGTAAACACTGCAGCAGGTCCAGGGCCGGAGCTAAGAATACACACTGGGGGGAGGAAGGTGGGAGCCGACTGCTTCATCGGGTCCCCAGAGAGCCCAGGGTCCTTGCCCCGCGGCAGCCCTGATAGGGAGGGGCCCTGGGGCTGGGGGTTGTGTTCTCAGGACCCGTCTCAGGGCTGGCGAGGCGTGCCCCCCTCCAGGGCAGAGTCTGACCACCGCCGCCAGTGGACCCCGCTGCCTGCCCCCACCCCAGCCCCCAGCCTGCCCCTCCTTGTTCGGACGCGGCCTCTTCTCACCAGACCCCTTGTGTTTATGAAATTCTTTTCTGCTTTCTCTCTCCACCTTATCTGCCCCTCCGTCCGTGGCTTCCGCTGGGGCTAGCTCTAACTAACTAGCTAATTAGACAGCTGCGCAAACTCCTTGGGCCTCAGTTTCCCCACTTGTAAAAGTGAATTTATTTGTGCAAAGGCTGTCCTTCCCCCCCTCCCTCCGCCAAGTATGGAGCACAACTTGCAAGAGCAGCTCCCGCATCTCCTCTGGGGACCTGCGGGTCCCCCAGGCCCCTGGGTGAGGCTGGGGTGGGGGTGTGTGGTGTGGGCCCGGGCAGGACGCTGCTTCGGCTCTGTACACCCCTGGAGCCAGGCAGGCCTGGACAGCCAGCCCAGGCCGGGGACAGGTGTGCTGGGCTCCCTGCCCCAAGACAGGGGTTGGGAGGGTGGGGGGGCCGTGTGCCTCCCAAGCCCCCTCCCCCTCCTCTCCCAGCCCCTCTTCCTGGCTGCGAGCCTGGAGGAGGCTGGGAGGAGACCGCCGCCCTCCCCGCCAAGGGCGAGAACCGGAGCCCAGATGAGGAAGCAGTTGGGGGCCAGGCTCCCTTCCGGCCTGAGGCAGGCCGGGCGTGCGGGGAAGGCCCGGGGCGGGGGCCTGGCTGGCGGGCCGGCTGGCACTGCCACCGCCGCGGGCCTGCTGGGCGTCCGAGGGCCGGACGGCTGCTGCGTTTCCTGCCCCCAACTTCCCGCGTCAGCAGGATTGCCAGGGGGTTGTTTATGGTCCTGATGGCCCCTGCGATAAGCCAATAACATGGGGCCCCTTCCCAGGGTCCATCTGCGAGGGGCGTCAGCCGGCGGGGGAGGGGCCCACAGAGGCCTCGCCTGGGTCTCTGCAGGTCCACGGGGGGTGGGGAGCGTGGAGCAGGCTCGGGACTCCGAGTGACGGAGCCTCTCGGCCGAACCAGCTCCGCGGGGCAGGGGGGATGAGGCAGAATCCTCGCTGCCCAGGAACAGGTGGCCCCTCTCCTGGGCACAGAGCCTGATGGGCGGAGGCCACCAGGGGCCTTGCCCCCAAACCTTGTCCTCCAGGACCCTCCCCTGCTTTGTTGTTCGGATCTGAAGAAATTTGGGTCTGTGATGGGGTACCCCCAAGGCCAGCACAGGTCCCACTTCGCCCGCCACAGTGCCCCTGGCTGACTAAGTGCCATGTCTCGATTCTTAGACCCTACAGGTGGCTGGAGGGCTGCAGGGGACCCTAGGCAGCCCCATCACCACCCCCAGAGGACACCGGGCTCCAGTCTAGGCTTAAAGGAGTGGCTTGCCCTGAGCAGGGCAGAGTCATAGGAAAGCCCCAGGGCAGCGGGACAGGGGACAGAACCAGACCAGGGCAGGGACGCGGGGCGGGGGTGGGGGGGGCGCATCTGGACGGTGGGGCGGCAGGTGCCCCCAGGGCGGCTGGGAGGGGGCGCCGGCTGCGGAGATCACTCAGCAAGCGCTGTCCCAGGGCCAGGCGAGGGGCTGGGGGGTGGGGGGCCGGGTCTGGTCCCTGGCTCTACCTCTGCTTCCTTTACTTTTCTGCTGAAATGTTTGTTTGGCGGCACCAGTCTTAGCTGTGGCACAAGGGCTCTTATTTTTAGCTGCTCCGTGTGGGATGGGCACGTGGACTCTCTTGTTGTGGCACGTGGTGTCTGGGTCCCGACCAGGGACTGAACCTGGGCTCCTTGCATTGGGAGTGTGGAGTCGGCCCCTGGACCACCAGGGAAGCCCCCTCTGCTTCCTGTGATGACCGGAAGCCCCACCCAGAGGGCCGGGTCTGCTGCGCTCGGCACGGCCACCTGCGGCTTCTCACGGAACGCGCCAGCCCTGGTCACACACAGGAGGCAGAGTGAGAGCCAAGGGCCGGCCACCAGGGAGGCGAAGCCCAGGGCCCCTGAGGCCCTGATGCTGCCATCCTGGGGAGTGGACCATTGTGGGCTTCAGTTCCCTTCCTGCCAGACAGGGCACCCGCCACTGGGCTGTCTGCTGTGGGACAGGACAAAGGCCCTGCTTAGGCCTGTGCTGACCGAGTTGGGCCAGCCCTCCAGTGGCGTCAGGATGTCAGGGTCACACAGCCCCGGGGGCAGGCCGGAGGATGAGGGCCCCCGTTTCAGCTGGACAGTGGCCCTCCCTCTCAGACCCCACCTACTGGATCGTGACCCCACACCCGCCCCAGCCGGGGAAGATTGCAGGTGGGCAGAGGGTAGTCCTGCAGGCCCAGGCTGGGGGGGGAGGGCAGCAACTGGGAGCCGTTCCCCTGCCCGCCTACCCAGCTGCAGCAGAGATGGACATGTGCCAGAGCCAGGCGTTGCCCAGGAAACGGAGCAGTGGATGCCCTCCCTGCCCAAGCGAAATCCCTCTATTTTTAGCCCCCCCTGCGGCTCTCAGATAAGGTCCATGCAGATGAACGAGCTGTTTGGCAAGATAAGAGCCTGCACCTGACCATGGAGCCGTCACAGGGCAGCATGGCCGCCCCTCCCGTTCCATAGATCCGTGGGGGCTCCAGGATGTCGGCGCAGACCCAGGGGAGGACCAGGGCACCCCAGCCACTGAGGCAGCCGTGCCCTGGAGCAGAGGGAGCGTGGGTGTCCACATCCTGCCTGGATGCCCAGCAGGGCCTGGGCTGACACTGCCCACTTCCCGCTGCCCTTGCTCAGATGCCCGCAGCCCCTGCTCCCCGCATGACGCACCCTTGTGCCCCTGTTGGTGTCTCCAAGTCCCTGAGTGCCCTCGGGCTGGAACCAAGGGAGCAATGCCCACCTCAGCTATGCCAGGGAGGGGCCTGCGGGTACTCGGTGCCACTTGCCCATAAGGATGCCCCCTGTGCGAGGTCTCAGACCAGCCTGGACTCCAGTGTCCTCTTCCCTCCCGCGAGGATGATACCCACTGCAGACGGGGAAGTAGACGGCGCCTACCTCAGGAAGGCCACACGAGCTCAGACGGAAGGAGAGGAGGAGGAAGGAAAAAGGGGAGACGGACGGACGGGGGAGACCCCAGACGCCGAGCCATCCGGGGCCAGCGGCAGCGTGGAGTGCCGCCGGGGGCAGCGCTGTCCAGGCCCCAGGACGTCGCCCGCGGCCGCGGGAGCCAGCCCAGGCTCAGGTGCTTACCTTGTCCTCCACGCGGTTCAGGCGGGCGCCGATCGAGTTGCTGCCACGGTCCTTCGTCTTCTCTGTGGGGTAAAGCACCCGAGTGAGGGACTCAGGCGCTGGCCGATGGGGTGGGGTGGGCAGGCGACCCCAGGGTGACGGGGGTGAGGGAGCTGAGTCGAAGGTCTGAACCTCCGAGGACATCTCCTAAGAGCTCTTCCGTGGTGGGAACTTGAGGAGGCAATGGTAGGGGGAGGGGGTGGGCGGGCGCTGGCCGGCTTGTCAGTGTCCCACCCTTCCCGTTTCCTTGATTCCCGAGAGCGCGGAAGACAGGGACAGCCTGCCTGAGATGGTGCCCACTGTGCCCTCCACCCCCGGGAGACACTTGATTTGGCTGGGGATGCCTGTTGCCCCTGAAACCCCCGCTGTCCTGCCCCTGCCTGAGCTGCGCCTCCCGCCTGAACCTGGGTTAGGGCAACCCCAAGGAACTGGCCTGGCCCTGTACTCCCCATGTGACCCGCAGCCCACTCCACATCCTCAGAGCTGGAGAACGGCACCCACCTCTACCGCAATGTTCTGGCTGGCTTCTCAGTCCCCAGCCCCACTTCCAGGCCCACACCTTCCCAAAGACCTGGTCACATTTCTACACCCAGATCATCAGTGGCCTAGAAAGGCCTGCCCTTATAGGGACCCTTGTAGGTTCCTGTGCTAACTGCAAATCCTGTGTAAATTGTGTTCAAAGCCACCTTGCTTAGGGTGGGTCAACCTGCCCCCATCTCCCTGGATTTCCTGGCGAGACGTGTACCTTCTGATGGTGGGAAGAGGCAGGCATGGGTGGGGCGATGGTAGGAGGGTCTGGCATGGGCTGCCATGCTGAGGGTGCCTTGATGCAGAAACCCACCTGAGACGGAGATGAAGAGGGAGGGCTTCCCGATGGACTGGTCCAGCCTGGGGGGGTGGGGGTGGGGAGAGGGAGATGGAGACCAGCTCATGCTTGGCCCCTGGGCCCCATACTGACATCTGGCTGATCAGTGGGCAGATGGGCCAACGTCCCCAGCAAGACAAGCTGCCCGCCCCTTCTGGGGGCCAGCCCCTGCCACCACCCCAAAACCAGCCAGGTGCCTCTCAGATTCCAGAGGCCCATACTCCAATGGGGGGCCTGGGTGGGGGGCTCAGAGGTGAAGGGCAGTGGTTGGACTGTCTCTCTGTCATCCTCCCTGGGTACAGCAGGATCCCAGAATAGCCCCGTGTCCTGTGGCCGCTTCATAAACACACCAGGCCAGGTGCCTGGAAGTGTCCAGAGAGGCAGGACTGCAAGAGGTCCCTTCCAGGACAAGGCCAGGTTGCTGGGCTGGATGGGCTTCACATCCCTGTTGTAGGTCAGTGACAGGGGTGGGGTGAACAGGGGGCAGCCTGAGTCCCTGCCTGGCCAGGGTGGTCAACATGGGTGGTCTCCCAGCCACACCCTGTGCCTCACAGAGCCCAGTCCCCAGGCCAACCCACTGCCAATGTGCAGCTGGTCTGAGCCCATGCAGGCCCCTAAGGGGCAGGCGGCCTCCGGGAGTAGAAGTCTCTGGACCGTGGGCCAGAAGCCAGAACACGTGGGCTTCCGAGAGTTGGGGTGCTCAGCGCCCAACCGGTAGGTTCTCCCCCAGCCGTGTATCTCCCAGGACTTGATCTGGGCCTGCTCAACAGCAGGTGAGCTGGGATTTGAAGCCTCCCCACCCCGAGACTTGGGTGCTGGTGGAGCGAGCCCCCATGCCCCGCCCCCTGCCATCCACACCGCGCTCCGCGCTGCCCGCGCCCCGCTCCCTGCCATGTACGCCCCGCCCCGCGGTGCCCGCGCCCCGCCCTCTGCCATCCACGCCCCGCTCCGCGCTGACCACACTCCGCCCCGCCCCCAGCCCGGCGCACCCACCTCCTTTGCAGCTCCTTGATGCGCACCATGAGGTTGAGGTGGCCCTGGGAGTACTGCTCGATGACGTCTCGCACGTCGTAGGGCTTCCGCGCTTGCTGCAGCAGAGAGACAGAGTCAGCCGCGCCTGTGTGTGTGGGCCAGCGTCAGGCACAGGACGGTGCCTATCCTCCGTGCGCAGCTGGGATTTAAGGAGCCGCCCATGTGGCACCAAGGGGCAGGCCTGGATCAGCGCACTTGCCGTGGCGGGGCTCAGCCCCCATCCCCCATGCCCCACCCCACCCGGGAGCTGGGTGACCCCAGGCCAGTGACTCGGGCTCTCTGGACCCAGCGACCTGCCTACTCTCCATTTCCAGGCCCCCAGCCCTGTTTCCAAACTGCCTTGGAAGAGCTGGCCCAGCTGAGGGCCTGGGGGCAGGGGGCAATGAGCATGGCTCCGGTCAGTGGCAAAGAGGGCAGTTTTGTACAGCCCCCACCAGCCTGGGTCCCAAGCTGACCACACCCTCACTGGCAGGCACCTGCACTGTTCTCGGGGTGGGGGCGATCCACCCCACCCCCTTCCCTGGCAGTCAGTCCCCTGAGGTGAGCAGAGGGGGCCCCAGGGACAGCTTCTGCCTGCAGTGCTTATTGTGGGCGGCAGGCCTCCCACCCGAGCTCTCAGGCTGCTTGGGAGGAGAGGATAGTCCCACCGTGGGCCTGGGGCCAGGGGGCAGGGCAGGGGACCCTGGAGCTCCAGGCTCAGCGCCAGCCCTGAGCCCATAAATGCATCCGGGGCTCAGGTGAAACCACAACAGAGAAGGAGGCTTCTCGGGATGTCAGCAAAACCTCCAGCCACATTTATGGCCTCGATCCCAGGAGCCCACGGGCTGTGGGTCCCACCCAGGTAGCAGGGGACTGGCCGAGTGGGGGTCTGATGGCTCAGGAGGCCCTTTGCCCACACAAGCAAGAAGGGCTCATTGGGGAAAGAGACTCTGTTGGGGGGGACCTCAGGCAGACAGGGTTGGGGGGGCCCAGGTGGTCTCATTAACTCTGAAGGGCTCACACTAGCGATGAACTGGGAGGTTACTGCTGCTTGCTGGGGGGCGGGGGGTAGCAGGTCTGCAAGAAGCTCCAGACAGCTTGCAGGGCGAGCAGGGGCTGGCGGGTCAGAGGAAGAGAAGGAATAAGACTCAGATGCCCGTTGAGAGCCAGGGCCAGGTCTCAAACCTGGGAGCCCCAGGGGACCTGTCCTCCCTGCCTGCCTGAGCCCTACCTCTCCTTGTGGTACCACCTCAGAGATAGGCTACCCTAGGCTACGGGCAAGGCCACCTCTGCCTTTCCAGAAAGATGGGGCTCCCTTGAGGGCAGAGTCCTGCCTCCATCTCTGGGCACCTCTGGACATGCCCAGGGGCCCTGCCATCAACACTGGCAGCTAAAGTTCAACTCCCTACATGGTTTGGGACCCCAGAATCCTGAGGCAGGACAGAACCCTCCTCCCCATCAGGGACCGGGCACAAGAAGGCCAGAGCGGCTCCTGTCCCCACCAGATTCGCCAGGTGGGGCCCTCACAGCTGACACCCAGCCCCGCTTCGGACTCTGGGACCACCTTGCATCCTCATATGGCTGAGACGCAAGGCCCGTCGTAGGATCGTGGGGTCAGGGGTGAGATGAAGTCTGGCAGGCTCTCTGACGCCACACACCCAGCTCCAGGACAAGTGTAGAGTGGCGCTGGGTGGCAGGCTAGTGGTGACGTGCCCAGGACTCAGTTCTTGCTTCTGTAAGATGGGGGTGCTGAGCCCTCTGGCTGACAAGGGGAGTGAGGGTAAAGTAAGATGTGAGGAGACAGAGGGCTGGGGGACCCTGAGCGGCTCGTGCCAGGAGAACCCGAATGGCCATGACGGTGGCTGTGGCTGAGCCCAGGGTCTGCGCTGTGTTTAATGCCCACGGGGAGGCGGTCCTGAGAGGTGATGCCTGCTTTCCTGTAGGCCAAAGGGCTTTGTGAGGCTCGGGGCCACCCCCAGACCTGCCGATGTGGTCAGGGGCAGGCTCAGAAGAGGCAAGGCGGGGTTCGGAGGTCAAAGTTGGGCAGGTCTGGCCCAGAATGGAGTGAGTCCTTGTCCTTGTCTCCCATACACCCTGGGAGGTCACGGACCACTGTGGGCCCCTGAGTGTGTTGAGGGGCTCTGTGTGCACGAATGTACACAGACGTCTCCATGGAAAGGCACGAGAGTGCAGGGGACGGGTGTGTGTGAGCCTGCAGGAGCAAGGGGGAGAGGAGCCTGTGAGCCGGGCTCCCCGCCTCGCCTTGTGCAGGGTGTGGACCTCAGCAGGTAACCGACAGCTGACTGACACCCGGGACCCATGGCCTGGCAGGCTCTTAGGCCCCTGAGACTCATCTTGGAGTTGATAAGCTCCCCCTTCCCCACCCCTCCCCCACCAGGGTCTGGTCAGCGCTCCTGGAGGCCTTTGTCAAGTGGCTGCCTGGGGTCCGGCTGCAAAGCTCATCTCAGCTTTCTCTCTGAAGCTAATTTCCTCTGGCGGCAGCAGCAGGAGCCTGAGATGAGCGAGATAATGCCGGGCTGTCCAGACTGACCGACGGTGGACACGGGAGTTCAAGGCAAACTTGAAGGGCTAAGAGGCTCTGGCTCCTCTGGCCAGACACAGGGGCGGCCAGCCGGGTACTTATCGGCCAGCAAGGCCCGCAGGGGGGCCACCAGCCACGTCTGCTGCCCCTGGGGCCAGATGGGGGTGGGCGTGTGGGCAGACAGACAGGCTGCTGCGGGGGAGGGGCCTTGGCAGCTGGGCCTGAGGCAGGGGCCACCCCGGCAGCCCCCCAGAGCTCCTCACCACCAGGGGCTCATCCACCAGTTCCATCTTGTTGGGTCCCTCCTCCCTGGAGGCCTCTTGCTGCCCACCCCCTCTAGCCACCCCAGCCCTGGGCCTTGCCTGAGAGCCTCTGTCCCAGGGGCAGAGCAGGAGGAGCTGCTGCACTCACAGGCCCCACCTGGTCTATTCCAGGGCCTCAGGGGCCCTGTGCACAGGGGAGGGGAGGGGGCAGGCCCGTGGGGCTGCCCGGCCTCCTTCCAGAAGCCTCCCAGGCCGCTTGCAGGATGCTGCCTGTATCCTGAGGCAGAAGGGAGGCCGCTGGCCTGGAAGGGAGGGCAGGGTGCCTCCTGAGGCCAGCTGTGGGTTTTCTTGCCCACGTTTCTGTGACAGGCGCTCCCCAGCGCCCACACCTTCTCTGGCCACTGTGGGCGCCCGTCTGCCCAGGGAATCTGTGGTTCTTATCTGGAAGTTGAGCACATCACCCTTGAGCTGGGCCTGCCCTGTGGGTACCCCAGACCTGGAAGAAGCCCCCAGGAAGCCTGGTGTCCACCCTGGCATGGCTCTGCATGGTCCAGCGGTGCCCCAGGCAGCAGGTTCTGGCCTCTGCCCAGCGGGGGCCTGCTCCGGAAGCACAGTGGCCCAGCTGCTCAGGCTGGGGACCGTTCCCATCCTAGGAGAGTCACAGTGACCCCTCTGTACCCTCCCCCTCGGTTGGCATCAGAGGTTTTAGCCATCACCACCAGCCACTCTCCAGCGAGGGCCCTGCCCGGGCCTCCTCTCGTCTTGGGGACAGTCCTGCCCAGACCTGATCCGGGCAGAAGTTCCTGCCATTCCCGCCCCACCCGAGAGGCCAGCCTGTCCTTGCCCAGCACTCTCAAGCTCCCTGTTTCACCAGGTGCCCCTCTGCTGGCTCCACCAGGGCAGCCGGGCCTTGGGGAAGGAGCAGCCACAGACCCAAAGGCCCACCATCCGGGGACGTTGGATCTTGCCCAGAACAGTGCGGGGCAGACCTCCTGGCGCCGGCTGGGAATGGCCTTCACGGACTCTTTGATCCCACAATGAGGGGTCCTAGGCCCTGGCGAGAGCCTTTAACACTACTTGGCCCAGTTTTGGGGGGAAAGGCCTCCTGCCAGGCTGTGGGCAGACAGATGGGCAGGCGGGCAGCACAACGCCCCTGGGGACTGTGTACAACCCCTTCCTCCTCCCTCCCACCCCCTTCCCCGCCCCTACCCGCTCCCGAGGGGCCACGTGCGATGGGACCAGCGTCCTGGCAGGCTGAGGGCACAGGTGGGCATGGTCCTGGGCAGCCCCCTGGGCTCTTGTTCCCAGTCCAGATGGGAAAGAGGTCTTCATTAGGGCTGTTGGAGTGGGGTCTGTCCAGAGCTCCCCACTGAGTCTGGCTCCCTGGCCTGGGTGGGTGGGGGCTCTGCTGGGGAGACTGGCTGGGGCTGGAGTCAAGCTTGTAGTCTGAGATGGGAGGCACAGACCGGAGGGGACCCAGGGTCTGGTTCTTGCCCCAGCCCTGCTGTGACTGCTCGGGGGGTGTGAACAAGTCGCCCCAACCTCCCCACTTGGTACCACACACAGGCCCGGGGGTTCTGGACATTGCCGCTGGCTCTGAGTGACCCCCAGACCTGGCTCCGCCAGGAACTCACTTCTGAAAAGGAACCGGTGGCCAAGCCTTCTGGAAATAGAATGCCCTCCCCCAGGGGTCCCTGCTTCCCAAGGCTCCATGTTCTCGGAGGGAAAGCTGAGCTGGGCCCCATCCTCCAACAGATGACAGTCTCCACGGAGGAAAGAGGTGCCAAGCCTGGCATCACCTGGCGTTCTCCAGGGGCTGCTGTAGGAGACTCACCCCTGGAAGGAGGGCCAATGGGGAAGCCCACAGTCTCCAGCCCCGTCTGGCCAGGGAGACTCTACCCCTCCCTGTAAAGGGGGCCACCCCAGGGCACAGAGCAGGGCCAGACCTCCTCTCTGCTATGTTTTATCTTTTTTTAAATATATATTTATTTAGCTGTGCCAGTATGTGCTGCATGTGGGGTCTTAGTTGCAGCAAGCGGGGTCTTAGTTGCAGCAAGCAGATCTTCGGTCTTCGTTGTAACATGTGAGATTTGGTTCCCTGACCAGGGATCGAACCCAGGCCCCCTGCATTGGGAGCACAGAGTCTTAGCCACTGGACTGCCAGGGAGGTCACTCCCGTCTGTTCTGACTCACACGGGATGGGTGATGGGGACAAAAGCCCTGAGCAGGCCTGGGACAGGTACTTTCTGTCCAGGTGACACAGGGCTGGCTCTGCCCCCTCCCTGAGTCACTCCCACTCCTGTCTAGGGGGTGTGGGTTGGGGGTGAGTGAACTCCAGGGCTCCATGTGGTTCTGGGTTGGCCCCAGGGTCCAGCCCTATCAGGGAAACGTCCCTCCAGGGCCAGCTGTCTTGGAGACGGATCTTGAAGTCATGGCAGGGTGTTTGATGGGTGAAGGGGCAGGTCTCAGACATGGCAGGTATGACCTGCGCTGTGGGCGGGCGAGTGGCTTTCAGAGTAGACCAGGGCAGGAGGGCTGAGTGCAGGACTCACCTGGAATTTCTTCTTGGCCACAAAGTACTGCATACGCCGGATGACCTTGATGGTGGCCCGGTGGTGCTCCCGCAGCCTGCGGTGGAGAAGGGAGGGGAGGAGGGTGGTCATCCTGTGCCTGCCGCTGTCAGAGGCCTGCAGGCTGCCCGAGTGTCCCCGGGCACATGGCTGGGCCCCTCCAGGAGCAAGGAGGATGTTCAGCCTCTGGGGATGGGGATCTACAAGCTGCTGTCCTGCTGGCAGGAGGAAAGGCTGAGGCTGAGAGGCTTTTAATTAACGGGATGGCCCCAGAGGGACCCTTGCCCTGCTCCTCACTCGGAAGTGGGGCTGGAGTCAGGGTCCTGTATGGGTGGTGGCTATGCCCCTTGCCCACGGTACAGCCACACAGGCTTCTTTCTAACTTGAGGCCTTTGGGTTCCTCACCAGTATAGTGGGAAGGGGTACAAGCAGATGACCCCTAAGGCCCCTTGCAGCTGGAATGTTCCATGGCCCGCCCACCAGTGCCCACTTGGAAAATGTAGGGCAGGACAAATCAGCCAGGGGTAGGTACTACCTTTGCCACCTAAACCACTTTAGCCACTGAAGCAGAGACAGTACTTTGCCAACAAAGGTCCATATAGTCAAAGCTACGGTTTTTCTAGTGGTCATGTATGGATGTGAGATTTACACCATAGAGAAGACTGAGCAGTGAAGAATTAATTCTTTTGAACTGTGGTGTTGGAGAAGACTCTTGAGAGTCTCTTGGACTGCAAGGAGATCAAACCAGTCCATCCTAAAGGAAATCAACCCTGAATATTCATTGGAAGGACTGATGCTGAAGCTGAAACTCCAATACTTTGGCCACCTGATGCAAAGAACTGACTCATCTGAAAAGACCCTGATGCTGGGAAAGATTGAGGGCAGGATGAGAAGGGGATGACAGAGGATGAGACAGTTTGATGGCATCATTGACTCAATGGATATGGGTTTGAGAAAGCTCTGGAAGATGGGGAAGGACAGGGAAGCCTGGTGTGCTGCAGTCCATGGGGCTGCAAAGAGTTGGACACAAATGAGTGACTGAACAACATCAAAAACCACTCTGTTAAGGGTGCTGCGTTTTTTCCCCTCTAAAGTTCCTTTTAGTGTGTGTGTGCGTGGTAAGTTGCTTCAGTCATATCCAACTCTTTGCGACCCTGTGAACTATAGCCCACTAGATTTCTCTGTCCGTGGAATTCTCTGGATAAGAATACTGGAATGGGTTGCCATGCCCTCCTCCAGGGGATCTTCCCAATCCAGGAATCGAACTGCATCTCTGTCTCTTGCATTAGCAGGCAGGTTCTTTACCACTAGCACCACCTGGGAAACCCCAAAGTTCCTTCTAGAAACATCATCAAAAGGGGAACACAATGGCTAATATATGTGCACAGAAAAAGTCTGGAAGGAGATAATGCGCATGGCACCAGTGGAGACTTTGCTTCTGGCTCTGAAGCTTGCGTCTGATCACACTTTTTGCTGAAGACACCACCACAGCTGTGTAACAGCTTTATGACCAGGGAAGACTCCAAGGGCTGCGATCCCAGGAGAGAAACAAGCTGGGTGAGCCTACATGTGCATACGTGCATTTAGTGTGTGGGGCACGTGGGCTGAGTGTGAGGCTGGGGCCCCCTGGGCTGGCGAGATAAACAGGAAGCTAGGGCTCCAAAGACGTCCAGGACTTGACAGGCCGAGACCCTGGTGAATGGGGGGCGCAGAGAGAAGGGGGCCCCTTTTGCCCAGTCTCTCCTTGAAGTGTTTGTGAGCCAAGCTGCACAGCACAGGGTGAGATTCTAGAAATGGAGCAAAAGACAGCGGCTAGAAGGACAAAAAGCTAAGCAGAGTCCCCTGCAGACTCATGTTGTGGAGGAGAGGAGGATTCTGGTTCAGAGTCATCAAGAAGACGGGGTCCTGGTAAACAGCCCAAGCTTTCAGAGGAGACCCCAACCCTGCCATGGCCTCAAATCACTTCAGTATCCACCTGAAGCAAATGCTCTGCCTGGCACCTTTGGCTCTCCAGAGAAAACCAAGACATCCATAGGGAGGTGAGATCATGGAGTCTCTATTTATTTCATACACAACAGACGGAAAACCAAGGGACAAAACAGACCGCAGAAACAGATCTGAAGGTGTGGTAGATTGTGGTCCAGTTGCTAAGTCGGGTCTGACTCTTTGTGACCCCATGGACTGCAGCACACCAGGCTTCCCTGTCCTTCACTATCTCCCAGCATTTGCTCAAACTCACGTGCGTTGAGTTGACTTGTAACTCCTCCAAGAGATAAGGGTTGGTCTTCCCACTTGCTGAGTCTGGGCTGACCTTGACGGTTATTGTGGTGAAAAGAAAGCTGGGGAAGTCCCACCGTGTATAACTCATGTGTTCTTGGAATGTGGTTACGTGGACCACGTGAACTGGCTGGCTTCAGAGGCCGTGTGCAGAACCGAGGTGCCCGGGCCAAGAGCAAGAACAGGTGAGCGCGGCCACCGTCCACCGCCCCACATCCGCCCTGACGAACCGCCAGGTGACTGGAGCTGTGTGAGTCACCTCACGCAAAGCCACCAGAACAGCCTTCCAGCTGAGTCGAGCCCAAATTACTGACCCGCAGAATGATGAATACGGAAGAGTTGTGATATGAAGCCAGGAAATGTAGGTGTGGTTTGCTATGCATCAATAGATCAAAAGAAATTAGACCCCAAAGTGGGGTACACGCATCAATCCTGAAATAGTGCTGGGACCAGGCTTCGGGCAGAGGATGACAAAGGGAAAAAAAAAGGCCAATTGTAAGATGCTGGGTGTTGGGCATGGTACCATCTCTAGTTGCATGAGACTCTGGGGTCTCTTGGGGGGTGCGTGAATCTTGCTTTGGTGGAAGTGCGTAAAGTTATGGCCAGAGGCAGACTGGGGACAGTCAGAGATGGGTGCAAGTCCTTTGCAGTTCCCCCCAGCAGGGCCTCCCCCCTCAACCCTACTATTCCCACCATTGTGGAATACTGTTGCCATGTGGACATGTCTGAGCCGGGCTGCTGGAAAAGCCACGTGGAGGAGAGCTGAGGCACCCTGTCTAACAGCCTGACAGCTCCAGACTCCTGAGGCTAGCTGAGACCACCCAGTCACCACCAAGCTGCCACTTGAAGGAGCTGGGTGAAACCATCCAGATGAGGAATCCAAAATGCTGATCCACAGAGTCAGGAGCAAATAGGTGAGACGATCTGCTTCAGAGTTGTAAGATAAGGACTTGAAAATAGTGTTGATAAATAGGTTCAAGAAAGTAGAAGACAAGATGAAGAATTTCACCAGAGAAGTAAAATCTATATTAAAAAGAAAACAAAGGGAAATTCTAGGACAGAAAGGACAATTGGGGAAGTTAAGAATGCATGAGATGAATTTGATGGCAGAGAAGACATAGAAAAAAAAAAAAAAAAAGAGAGAGTACTTGTGAACTAGAGAAAGTAGCCAGGATGGAGTGCGGAGGGAAAGTAGAATTAAAGATACAGAAAAAACACGAGCTACCTGAGATATAGTTAGAGGCTCTAATACATGTGACATCTCAGAAGGAGAGGAGACAAAGTGGAGGACAAGTAATTTTGAAGACTGAATGGTTCAGAATTTCTCCCAAATGATGGAAGACATCAGGCCGCAGATTTAAGCAGCTCCTTGGATTCACCAGGCTTTCCTGGTGGCTCAGACAGTAAAGAATCTGCCTACTATGTAGGAGACCCTGATTCGATCCCTGGGTTGGGAAGATCCCCTGGAGAAGGGAATGGCAACCCATTCCAGTATTCTTGCCTGGAGATTTCCAGGGAGAGAGGAGCCTGGTGGGCTATAGTCCATGGGGTTGCAAAGAGTCAGACACGACTGAGTGACCAACATTTTCACTTTCTTTTCACTTGGCTCCAGCTGGAAAGAAAGACAAGGCATAACAGATCAGGCCCATTCGAGTCACCCTGCTGGAGGCCAAAGGCACAGAATTACTGAGGGGGGGGTGTGTGTGTGTGTGTATGATGACACGTTATCCTGATGGTTGACTTGTCAACAGGGAGGACAAAAGCCAGAATAACATCCTTAAAGAGCTCAAGGAAAATTCCTACCAAGGTAGCATTCCATACCCATCAAATGTATTTTTAGAAATGAAGGTGCAAGTGAAATAATCCAGTCACAAAAGGATAAACTCTGTACTATTCCACTTATATGAGTACCTTAGAGTCATTAAATCCATTGAGATAGAAAGTAGGAGGGTATGGGGTGGGAGGGGGTGGAGGGGAGTGTTCAGTGGGGACAGAGTGTCTATTTGGGAAGGTGAAAAGCTCTGGAGATGATGGGCTGATGGCGACACAAGAGTGTGAATGGAATTAACGACTGTGAATGAAGCACTTAAAGTGCTTAAAATGATACAGATGGTACATTCTCTGTTATGCGTGTTTTTCTACAATAATAAGAGTAAGAGAAGGTAAAAACTAAACCAAGAGAATCCACGGCGCTGAGACCTGTACTGGAAGGATGACTCCAGGCCGGGACTCAGCAATGACAAAGACGCACAGAGATATTTCAATACAAGAAGCAGTTAAGATGGTAGAAAAGGACAGATATGTGAGAAAGTTTAAATTAGTAAATTAAATGGACTGAAACAATCACGCTAATGTTTCCTGAGGTTTAATGTATCAGATCAGATCAGATCAGTTGCTCAGTCGTGTCCGACTCTTTGCAACCCCATTAATTGCAGCACGCCAGGCCTCCCTGTCCATAGCCACAGCTAAAAATGCATGATTACAGATAGCACAAGGAAGGGGGTCTCCATGGAGCTGAACAGCTGTGAGCACCACGTGTTGCCAGGGCAACGGTCACAGCGCTCATCTGAGGTCGACTCCAGTGAGCCGAGGATGCGTACGATCATCTCCAGGCAACCACGGACGGGATAGTAAAGGGCCTAGAGTTAACAAGTGGAGAGGGGATAAAAATTAATTAATAACAATTTTTGATCAATTCAAAGAAGCAGGTCAAACTACCGCACAATTGTACTCATCTCACATGCTAGTAAAGTAATTGCTCAAAATTCTCTAAGCCAGGCTTCAGCAATACGTGAACTGTGAACTTCCAGATGTTCAAGCTGGTTTTAGAAAAGGCAGAGGAACCAGAGATCAAATTGCCAACATCTGCTGGATCATTGAAAAAGCAAGAGAGTTCCAGAAAAACATCTATTTGTGCTTTATTGACTATGCCAAAGCCTTTGACTGTGTGGATCACAATAAACTGTGGAGAATTCTGAAAGAGATGGAAATACCAGAACACCCGACCTGCCTCCTGAGAAATCTGTATGCAGGTCAGGAAGCAACAGTCAGAACTGGACATGGACCAACAGACTGGTTCCAAATAGGAAAAGGAGTACGTCAAAGCTGTATATTGTCACCCTGCTTATTTAACTTCTATGCAGAGTACATCATGAGAAACGCTGGGCTGGAAGAAGCACAAGCTGGAATCAAAATTGCCTGGAGAAATATCAATAACCTCAGATATGCAGATGACACCACCTTTATGGCAGAAAGTGAAGAGGAACTAAAAAGGCTCTTGATGAAAGTGAAAGAGGAGAGTGAAAAAGTTGGCTTAAAGCTCAACATTCAGAAAACGAAGATCATGGCATCTGGTCCCATCACTTCATGGGAAATAGATGGGGAAACAATGGAAACAGTGTCAGACTTTATTTTTGGAGGCTCTAGACAGCATATTGAAAAGCAGAGATATTACTTTGCCAACAAAGATCCGTCTAGTCAAGGCTATGGTTTTTCCAGTAGTCATTTATGGATGTGAGAGTTGGACATGAAGAAAGCTGAGCGCCAAAGAATTGATGCTTTTGAACTGTGGTGTTGGAGAAGACTCTTGAGAGTCCCTTGGACTGCAAGGAGATCCAACCAGTCCATTCTAAAGGAGATCAGTCCTGGGTGTTCTTTGGAAGGAATGATGCTAAAGCTGAAACTCCAGTACTTTGGCCACCTCATGCTAAGAGTTGACTCATTGGAAAAGACTCTGATGCTGGGAGGGATTGGGGGCAGGAGGAGAAGGGGACGACAGAGGATGAGATGGTTGGATGGCATCACTGACTCGATGGACGTGAGTCTGAGTGAACTCCGGGAGTTGGTGATGGACAGGGAGGCCTGGCGTGCTGCGATTCACAGGGTCGCAAAGAGTCGGACACGACTGAGTGACTGAACTGAAAGAAGCAGGAAAGGAGATCAAAAGGAAGTGATGGAACAAATGAAAAAACAGAATGAGAGAGTAGATTGCATGCATTCCAGAGGGACTAAATATCCCCATCGAAAGACTAAGATTGTTAGGTGGGATTAAAAAAAATAATTTGATGTTACCTAGCTTCCCCAGTGGCTCAGACAGTAAAGAATCTGCCTGCAACGGAGGAGACTTTGGTTCGATCCCTGGGTTAGGAAGATCCCCTGGAGAAGAGAATGGCTCCCCATTCCAGTATTCTTACCTAGAGCATTACATGGACAGAAGAGCCTGGTGGGCTACCGTCCATGGGGTTGCAAAGAGTCAGACATGATTGAGCAACTGACAGTTTTATACTTCACATAAATATACTGAAATAGAAAGGTTTAGAAGTGTTGACAGTAAAAAGAAAAAGATATATCATGGTATTGCCAAAAGAAAGCTAGTCCAGGTAAAGTAACATCAGACAAAGTAGACTTTAAGTGTTACCAAAAATAAAGAGGCCTATGTTATCATTTAAAAATTGATTAAGAGGATTCCCCAGCAGTCTAGTGATTAGCACACCACGCTTCCACAGCAGCAGGATAGGTTCAATCCCTGGTCAGGGAACTAGGATCCTGCCGGCCATGTGCCATGGGCAAAAAAAGGAAAAGGTCAAGATTTGGTAGGGAGAGATCAGTTCTAAATCTGTACGTACCTAAAAACATAGGCTTCACGTATATGTCACAAAAACTGGCAGAACTAAGGGGTAAAAGAGAAAATCCACAATCACGGTGGGAGATTTGACTGCCCTTCTGTGGGGAACGGATAGAGGAGCTGTGAGAGCATCAGAAGACAAACACGTCTAAAAAGCTGAGTTCGAACTCGATGTGATCCGCGCTTATAGAATACTGCGCTGGGTGTCCTGGGAGCACTTCAGCTTCCCACGTGCACACAGAACTTCTACAGACAGGGCCACGTGCAGGGCTGAAAGGGCAGGTGCCAACACGTCTCAAAGAAATTAAGTCATATATGTACGTTCTCTGACCTCAGAGAAATTAAACTAGAAATCATAAGGAAGAGATAACTAGAAAATCTTCCAGTGTTTTAGAAGTTAAATATCTTAAGGGTCAAAGAAGAAATCTAATAAGAATTGGAAGAGTTTTTTGTTTGTTTGTTTGTTTTCTAAGTAAAATTTATTTTATTATTTCTTTATTTTTGTTGCATATAATTGTTTTCCAGTGTTGTGGTAGGTTCTGCTGTACAACATCATGAATCAGCCGTTTGTATACATATGTCTCCTCCATCCTGAGCCTCCCTCCACCCCCCACTCCCATTTCACCCCTCTAGGTTATCATAGAGTGCCAAGCTGAGCTCCCTGTGCTATACAGCAAGTTCCCACTCGCTATCCTACATGTGGAAGTGTACTTACGTCACTGCTGCTTGCTCAGTTCGTCCCAACCTCTCCTTCCATCCCTGTGTTCACAAGTCCGTTCCCTCCATCTGTGTCTCTTTTCCTGCCCTGGAGACAGGTTCATCACTACCAGTTTCCTAGATTCCATATCTACACGCATTAATTCCATGCATTAATATACAATCTTTCTGACTTGTTGAGTCACTCAGTCATGTCTGACTCTTTGTGACCCCACGGACCGTAGCCCGCAGGGCTCCTCTGTCCACGGGATTTCCCAGGCAAGAATACTCAAGTGGGTTGCCATTCCCCTTCTCCTGGGGATCTTTCTGACCCAGGGATCAAACCCGCATCTCCTGCATTGGCAGACGGATTCTTTACCACTGAGCCACTGGGGATTCCCTCTTTCTGACTTACTTCACTCTATATGACAGACTCTAGGCTCATCCAATATTTTTAGTGGAATCATGATAAAAATGTCTTGTATCACAACTTATAGCTAAATAAGTGCTTGAGGTACCATGAAATAAGTTCCTAGAGGATATTTTATGACCTTAAATCATACATTAAGGGAAGAGGGGAGACTGGAGTCTATCTCAAGTACTTAAAAAAAATAGTAAATTAAGCCCAAAGAAGGTAGATGGAAAGAGATAATAGAGAGCAATAAAACAAATGAATTAGATACATGAATAAATTTAGTGAAATTAAAAAATGGACATTTCATTAAGAAATTCAACAAAGCCAAACCTTGATTCTCTGAAGAGACTAGCTAGAGACATTTAAAAATATATTTAGAGGGTATGATATACAAAAATAATCTTGATAGCTTAGATAAAACAGATTAACTTCTAAAACACCATGATATACAAAAGTAGATAGAAGAAGAAATTTAAAAACCCAGATTGCCCAATATTAATTAAATAAATTAGATTTGGAATTTACACACAAAAAAGTTTAAGGTTAGATGACTTCGCTGGTGGATTCTTCCTTAAATGGTAAGAAATAATACCAATTTTGTACAAACCTTTTTAGAAGATTTTTTTTATGAGTCAGTATAATCTTGACATCAAAATCCTACAAGGATGTTTCAGGAAAGAAAAGTCATAGGCCATCATCTCTCGTTAACATAGGACGCAGATATTCTACATGCAACACCAACAAATTGAACCCAACACTGTATGTAAAGACAGACAGTCCTAGTTCAATCCAGTTATGCAAGTTTAGTTCAGCATCTGAAATCCAATCAGCATTATTGGATTGACAGAGCGAGTAAGAAAAAAACATACAATCAACTCACAAGATACAGAAAAAACATGTGATACAACTCAAGACCCATTCATAACTAAACACACAACTCCTAGAGAACTTGGAACAGAAGGGAATTCTGTTATGCGAAAAACAAACGCACAGATAAAATCTGGGCACCGTCGTCCGTCGTGGGGAAAGGCCACACTTTCCTCCAAGACGCGGAATAAGACAGGGCTGTCTGTCCTTGCTGTGTCTACTTAACGTTATCCCCAAAGCCTCGGCCAGTGCACTGAGGTGAGAAAAGGGAAACGTAAGAACAAATAATGAGACAGGACAAAATAAAACTGTTTTGTCACCATTTACAAATGACATAATCATATATATTTAAAAAAAACCCCAACAGAATCTTCAGATAAACTGTTCTATTGTTAAATGAATTCAGCAAGAACACTGATTTTAAAGACAATATGCGAAAATCAATTCTATTTCTGTAAGTTAGCCACAAAGCATAGCCACACAAGCACACTTGTGTGTGCTCGGTCGCTCAGTCATGTTCAACTCTCTGCAACCCTGTGGACTGTAGCCTGTCAGGCGCCTCTATCCACGGGATTCCCCAGGCCAGAATACTGGAGCGGGTTGCCATTTCCTCCTCCAGGGGATCTTCCCAGCCAGGGATTCAACCCATGTCTTGAGTCTTCTGCATTGGCAGGGTGATTCTTTACCACTGAGCCACCTGGGAAGCCTTTTCTATATGTTAGTAACAAGTAATTAGAAAATGAAATAGAGATACTGCTTATAACAGCATCCCCCCATAAAATACCTAAAAGGAAATTTCTTGGAGATGAACAAGACCTCTATGCAAAAAAGTACTAGACTTTAGTGAGAAAAACTAAAGAAACCCTTCATGAGTTGAGGGTTATGACATGTTCATAAACTGGAGGACTAATATTTGTCAGATATGAATTTTGAGGTATGGATCAAATCTGATTCCAGTCAACACAGAATGCTTTTATTTATTTATGGGAAGGATTTTCAAGCTGATTCTAAAATATTTGTGAAAAAGCAAACGACTAGGAATAGAGAAGACAATTTGGAAGAACAACGAAGTTGAAGAGGCGTGTTCCTTCAGTTGTAGACGTGCTGTAAAGCTATAGGATGAGAACGTATTATAGAGACGCGGTCTGAACACCTTCTGACACAGCAGCATCAGACGGGACGGGTCAGCAGGGCAGAATGACAGATCCAGAAGCATAAACACGCATATGTGGTCACTGGGTTTATAACCGAGGTGCTATTTCAATCTGGGAGGGAAGGAATGTCCTTTTTGATCAATGGTAGTGGAACATTTTGGATAGCTGTATGAAAAAAAAAATATATGAACCATGATCCCCACCACACATCAGTCATAAAATTAATTCAAGTTAGGTTTTACATCAAAGCATGAAGGCAGAGACCATCAGGACTGGAGAAGAGAGGAGGGGATTATCTTTATGACTTTGGAAGATTTGCCAAAACACAAGCAGCCCTGACTACAAAATAAAATATTTGACAAATTGCTCTTCCTTATAAAAATTAAGGCTTCCCATACATCAAAAGACATTGTTACGAACATGAATAGACGCTCTGCAGGCTGGGAAAGGGTATTTTCTGGCAAGGGACTTGTATTCAGAGCATGTCAAGAACACCTACGAATCAATAAGGAAAAGACCATGTGCTTTAAAAAGATGATTTGAACAGGCACCAGATGTCAATAAGCCCATGAGAAGGTGCTCACATTACCGCCTATGAGGGGAACACAGACGAAAGCCCACGTGAGGCGCCCACAGACTGGCTACAGTGGCCAAAATGACAAAGACCAACAGCACCCGGGGCTGGACATGGCGTGGGGCGTCAGACCCCTGTGTGCTGCTGGTGGGAACGTGCGTTGGTGCACCCGGGAAAGCTGCCTGGCTATAGCCTTGGGCACACATCACCACTAGGCATTCCCATGTCCAGATACTGACTCCAGAGAAACACATACTCACATCCACCAGATACATCGATGGGGAGGATTACAGCAGCTTTCCTTGGAGGAAAGCCGGCCACTGACAAAGCTGTAGGCAAATCTGATTCCATGCAGCCTCAAGAATGGACAAGACTGCTCTAGGGTGAGAAAGGTCAGGACAGAGTTTCCCTGGTGGGGGTGGGGGTCGTTTCCCTGGTGGAGGAAACTTCTGGTGGGACTAAAGTGTCTATGTCTTGACCTCATGGGTCAAGATCCCCTGAAGGAGGAAATGGCAACCCACTCCAGTATTCTTACCTAGAGAATCCCATGGACAGAGGAGCCTGGTGGGCTACAGTCCATGGGGTCAAAGAGCTGGACACGACTGAACTGACTTACACAGCACACATGGGTGTTTACGCAGGGCGCGTGCACGCACACTCAGTCGCTCGGCCATGTCCCACTCTGACCCATGGACAGTAGCCCACCTATGGATGTAGCCCACCCGCCCGTGAGATTTCCCAGACAAGAATACTGGAGCGGGTTGCCATTTCCTCCTCCAAGGGATCATCCCGACCCAGAGATCGAACCTCTGTCTCCCGAGTTTCCTGCCTTAGCAGGTGGGTTCTTTACCACTGAGCCGCCTGGGCTGATGTGTTCATTTAGGATTTGTGCATTTTACAATCATTCATTCCATGGGTTTTAAAAAGATAAGCAGCATTTAAAGTTCTCAGGAACAAATGGTTTCTATGTAGCTCTGGGTTGACCACTCTTGAGCCCCGAGTATATGAGATGCTCTCTGGTGAGAGCAAGCCCCTCACACTACTGGACAATGGGGGCCCCACGCGCAGAAGGCATTCGAGGCTGCGCCCCCACACCTGCCGTAACCTGGGCCCACCTGACACATCCATGCAGCAGCCAGGCCTGGTGACGCTTCCACACCTGCACGGGAGGGGATGGCAACTGACACGTGTCAGGACGTACACGCGTTCACACACACACGGAACCAGAGCTGCAGCAGGCTCGGGGAGGCCCTGAGATCTCTCCTCTGGGGTCATGGCCATGGGCCCCATGAGCCCCGCATCCTAGGCCTGAGCCACGGGGCGATGTACCCTGGCCTCAGGTCCTCGCCTCTGGCATACACCCCAGGTGGTGTGGGAGCAGGTGGAGGGGCGGGGGCTCCCCTGGTGCCCCCCCAGGAAGGGCCCCACTGACTGTGACTGGCCAGGCCCAGATGCAGTGTGAGGTTCGGGGAGAAAACTCCCACTTCTCTGAAACAAAGGACCGCACCCAGTGACTGCTCCGGAGGCTGCCGCCATGCTCCCCTCCACCAGGTCCACAGAACGAGCCGTGGCCTTTGCAACCAAGCAGCTCCCTCACCCCAGGCTGCTGGAAGGCCATCAGGCCTGCCATGGCCTGGCCCTGACCGGTGACACCCTGGGGCCAGCCTCCCTGCTGGACACAGGATGCTACGGTCTGCGCGGAAGGGCCAGGCTGGCCCCTCTCTCAGAGGGCCTGCTCCTCTCTCTAGGGGGGCTCGGCCTGAGGACAGGACGACTGACACCGGGCAGGTGGGACAGGCACCCTGAGCCCCGCAGGTGAGTGAATCTCCCCTCCCTTCTGCTGGAGAAAGGAGACACCCTCCCCCAACCCCTGCCCCTGGCAAAGAGAAGGGCCGGACGGATATTAGATTTTATCAACACTTTTTCCACATCACTAGGTAGGATCATTTGAGTTTTCTCTTCAGCCTGTTGATGTCATGGGCTATGTTAATTGAGTTCTGCATATTGAACTGGCTGGCTTATCTGGAACAAATGAGTAATTGTCACTTGGTTGTGGTGTTTCATTTCTTAATACATCAATATATAATTGGTTGTTCTTTCTTAATAATGTAGAAAAACCCCACCTAAAATAATAACTAAACCCCATCAGCCCCCAACTCAAGCCTCCCCCTGCCTCCACCGCCCTGGGAAGCGGTGACCTGAATCGGTGTCCGCTGCCCATGCTTTCCTGATTATGCAGCTTTATCAGATTTCTGTGTATCCAGAAAGGGGCACAGATTTTCTCTGTTGGTGATTTAGACTTTACAGAAACGTAGCATGCTTTTCCTCGGGCTTTTGTTGCCAAGACCTGTCCATCTGCCTCCCTCTGGTTCGTCTGTTCTGACTGGTGGTTAGGACCCCTGGTGACACACACCCCGGGCTGCTGCTCCAGCTGGCGGTAGACTGGAGCTTTCCTTGCGTGAGTACCAGGGTGTGCCATAGCCAGCTCATGGGTGTGTGAAATTCAGGCTCACGGGTGAGGCCACACTGTCCTTGCACATGGTGGCCCTCCAAGGCATCCCACCAGCAGGGCAGGAGGGGCCCCGGCCCCACACCCCTGTCTGCAGCCCCAGCGATCAGGCATTGTGATTCCCGCCAGATGGAACCGGGTGTGATGGAGCCATGCTCTCAGACACCCGCAGGCCACGCATGCTTCCCCCACCGTGAAGGCCCCACCTGGGTCACTCTTCTGTTCAGTCATTTGTGTCCTTATTGATCTTTATTGTTGTCTAGTCACTAAGTTGTATCCTTGGCTTGTGACCCCACAGACTGCAGCCCACCAGGCTCATCTGTCTAGGGATTCTCGAGACAAGAACACTGGAGTGGGTTGCCATGCCCTTCTCCAGGGGATCTTCCCAACCCAGGGATAGAACCCATGTCTCCTGCGCCTCCTTCATTGGCAGGTGGGTTCTTTACCACTGAGCCAGCAGGGAGGTCCTGCACTCGTTGATTAGACATGAATTGCCTACGCAGCTCCCTTTGTTTCTCTGCTCCCTCACTCCCTTTCTTTCTCTTCCTTCCCTCCTCCTTCCCTGGCTCCCCACCCTCCGACTTCCTCCCTCCCTCCCTACTGACCAACCATTTTTTGGGTCAATTTATGTATTGGGATGGAGAAGGCGATGGCACCCCACTCCAGTACTCTTGCCTGGAAACTCCCATGGGCAGAGGAGCCTGGTAGGCTGCAGTCCATGGGGGTCACTAAGAGTTGGACACGACTGAGTGACTTCACTTTCACTTTTCACTTTCATGCATTGGAGAAGGAAATGGCAACCCACTCCAGTGTTCTTGCCTGGAGAATCCCAGGGACGGGGGAGCCTGGTGGGCTGCCGTCTCTGGGGTCGCACAGAGTCGGACACAACTAAAGTGACTTAGCAGCAGCAGCAGCAGCAGCGTGTATTGGGAACACCTGCTCCTATGTTAGGCAGAAAAAGTTTCCCCCAAGATGTTCTAATCCCCAGAACCTGTGAATGTGTCCCCTTACAGGGCACAAGGGAGTTTCGAGATGCAATTCAGGTTCGGTGCCTTGGGATGGGGAGGGTCAGGATTATCCAGCTGGGCGCAGTTAGATGCTTGATTGCTTAAAAGTAGAGAACCCTTCCCAGCTCTGGTCAGAGGAAGTTACGACAGTGGAAAAAAGGCCTGAGAGCAGCAATGTGATGGCTTTGAAGATAGAGGAAAGAGCCAAGGGCCCTTTAGAAGCTGAAAAAGGTCTGGCGTGGATTGTCTCCCGGGTCATCAAGGAGAAACCTGCCCTGTGAGACTGTGCAGACCCTTAGGCTGGAGGGGGCTTCTGACCTATACAACTGAGGGACGGTAAATATGTGTTTGAAGCCTCTCGCTTTGAGGGAATTTGCAACAGCAACGATAGAAAACGCACGCAAATCCCAGGTCGCACGTTATCTCCCCTTAAGGTGTCTTTTAACAAACAGAATTCCTTATCTTACACAAACACGTTAATTAATATTTTTCTCTCATAGTCAGATGCTTTTGTGTCCCATGTGAGAAATATTTTCTTGTGCTAAGTTTTGAAAGATACAAACTAACTTATATTTTCTAAAGGTTATAAGTTCTGTATTTAACATTTAATTCTTAGGCCCACCTGGAGTGAATTTTTGAACAGGGTGTGAGGTGGGGTCCAGGCTCCCTTTTTCATGATGGGTGAGCACCTCGCCCCGTGGTCACAAATGCTATTTCAATCATCCTTGAAAACCTTATGCCCCAGAAGGCCCTTTCTGGGCTCTCCTCTGGGCTGACTACCGATTTCTGCACTTTCACTGAAACATCTTAATTACTATGTCTCATATCATGTCTTGATATCTAGAAGGAAAGGCCTTTCTTTGATCTTAAGAAGGCCTTGGTATTTGAAACTCTCTATTCTTCAACAGGAATTCCAGAAGCATCATATTAAGTTTCGTGAAAAAAACAAAACAAAAAACCCAACCCTCAAGTTTTTGCTGAAATTATAGTGAATTCACAGATGAAGGGGGAAGAAATGAATCGACATCTTTATAACATTGTCTTTTGTTAATGAATATGGTATATCTTTCCCTTTATGTAACTCTTTAAAATTTCTAAATAAAGCAAAACCTTGTTCTTTAAAAAAAAAAAAAACTAACAAAATAGATAAAGTTCTGGTAAGACTGAGAGAAGATAGAAATAAAAATATTATAAAGGAAAATAAGAAAACACTACAAATGGGATTTTAAAGATAACAAAAGAATCTTTTCAACAACTATATGCCAAAACTTTGGGAAACCTACATAGAAACAGGTATATTCTCAGGGAAAAAAAAATCTAACTCAATAGAACTGACTCAGGATGGAACAAAACATTTAAACAAGCTTACAAATACTAAAGGTATTAAAGTGGTGGTTAAATGTCTTCCCACAAGAAAAACAAAAACAAAACAGGCCCAGATGGTTTTATCCCAAATTCTATCAATTTTTCAAGAGAAGAAGGGGATGACAGAGGATGAGATGGTTAGATAGCATCACTGACTCAGTGGACATGAGTTTGAGCAAGCTCCAGGAGATAGGGAAGGACAGGGAAGCCTGGTGTGCTACAGTTCATGGAGTCAGAAAGAGTCAGACACAACTTAGTGACTGAACAACAACAACAATCAAACTATCAAAGAACAAATCATCACAATTTTGTACAAACATCTTAAACTGAATGAAAAATGAAAGCACATCAAAATTTGAGGGACCTAGCTAAAGCATTTCTCAGAAGGAAATTTATGTATTCAGTGACATAGTAAAAGAAAAGTCTCAAATCAATGATCTAGTTTTTACCTTAAGAAACTAGAAAAAGAAGAGCAAATTAAACCCAAAGTAAGCAGACTTTTGAAAGTCCCTTGGACAGCAAGGAGATCAAACCAGCCAATCCTAAAGGAAATCCATCCTGAGTAGTCATTGAAGCTCCAATACTTTGGCCACCTGATGCGAAGAGCCAATTTATTGGAAAAGACCCTGATGCTGGTAAAGACTGAAGGCAGGAGGAGAAGGGGACGACAGAGGATGAGATGGTTGGATGGCATCACCGACTCAATGGACATGAGTTTGAGCAGGCTCCGGGAGATGGTGAAGGACAGGGAAGCCTGTCGTGCTGCAGTCCATGGGGTCACAGAGAGTCGGACACGACTGAGCAACTGAGCAACAGCAAGAAGTAGAGAGGAAATACTATTGAGCTGAAATGACTGAACCAGGAGCAGGACGTTGCCCTGGTCAGAGCCTGGACTGCAGTGCTTGGTGTAGCCCGAGGCCCAGCTGAAGCCACAGAGGGCCAGCTCCTCGCCAGCTCTGGCCCCAAAGGTCTCCACCCAGAAACACTTCCGTGACCGGGCCTTCTGCTCTCCCAGAACACTTGCCCCTTCGCCCTTGAAAGTGGCTGACTCTGGAGACTCTCCCTTTTAGGTCTTCCCAAAGGAAGGGGTTTGTGGAGGGTGTGCAGAGGCAGCCGGCTGTGGTCACCTTTCCCTCCGAGGCCTGGCTTATGTTCATGGCCCAGTGCTGGCTCTCACAGGAAGGCAAGGTGGCCTCCTTTCAGATCCAGGGAAGTAGAGCTCAGGGACTCGGCCCACAGTGTGGAGGGCAAGACTGCGGTGTGAGCTCTGTCTCCGTGATGGTGCAGTCACCCTCCTGCTCTGCCTCAGGCTCCTGGGTGGGGGGGAGGGGGTGGTGGTGCAGAGTGGGAGCCCAGGCCCCCTTGCCCCCAGTCCCGCTTAGTCTGGGCCCTGTGTCCAAGGCCTGCCCGCCCGGGCTGGCTGAAGCCTCTCTGTCCTTGACCAATGCTCCCCGGGGCAGCTCCGGCTTGCAGCTCTGCGTGCACGCCTGAGGGGTGTGCGGAGTCTGTGGTTGAATCTGGTGACTTCTTTAGAGATAGCACCCTGAGGGGTGAGGGTTGTGCAATCCAGAGACTTCAGACCAGCCCACCAGCCCACACAGCCCACGGGCTTCTGGAAGAAAACAGCCTAGGACACGCTGTGAAGCGCCGCAGCCCGGCCCAGCCTGGGTCTGAGAAGCCGTCCAAGGACAGGTAGAATAAGAGGCCACTGTGCTGTCATTTGCTGACCCCGACCCAGTAGCAGGACGGTGGCTCCGGGGCTGGCCAGCATGGCTGCCTCCAGTGGGGGCACGGCTGCAGCTGTCAGCGGAAGGGCCCAGCCCAGGCCCTGTGGGCGCTGGCTCTGCAGTGCCCCTCGCCCCACGGCTCCCACGTCCACGAACCCCTGCCACGTTGAGGGCTACGGTCTCGCCCATTCATGGGGCCCCAGGCATGCTGCAGCCTGCCCTCACCTCCTTCCCGGTCACACAGCCCAGTCTCACTCATGTGTAGCCACAGCCCTTTCCCAGGGAGGTCTTGGGGAGGCCCCACTCCCCAGCTCTCATGGCATCCGGGAGCCCCAAACACTGACTGTAATCAAATGACCACCATATAATTCACCGTCACTGCCGGGGCTGAGGCATGGGGTCCAGATATCCCCCACGTCCAGCTCAGAGGCTGGAGCCGACCATGAGCCCTGACCTGAGGCCCTGCAAGACCCCAGGCCCCCATGTGCTGGGGAGGAAGGTCTAGAAGGTTCTGCTCGTCTCTGACGGCACAGGGCTCGGCCTGGGCTGGGTGTGTGGCCCTTCAACCATCAAGTCAAGTCAGGGGCGAGGACCGCAGGTGGTCAGGACCTGCCCCTACACCGGCAAGGTGACCGTAGTGGAAATCATGCAGCTGAGCTGGGAACTGGGCTCAGCACACGCCTGGGGACAAAGCTCCACCTCACAGTGGGGACACCTCACTGTGGCACGAAATCCTGGGGTCTGCCTTCACTTGATTCCACCTCCTATTTCATCTGCTTCTTTATTTCTGTGGCTGGGGGCACACTCATTCAGGAAATTTCTGTGGCCCTCTGTCTGAGGCTCACTCCATCACACCACGAGGAAATGAGGTGTCTGCTGCTGGCTTTGTTTTTGCTTGTTCGTTGTTTCTTTGCAAATCATATAGGTGCTAAGACTTGTGGAACCTTTTAAAAAGGCTACAAATGAACTTATCTACAAACTAGAAACGGAGTCACAGGTATAGAAAATAAACTTACGGTGACCGGCAGGTTGGGGAAGGGGAGGGTAAATTGGGGGAGTGGCATTGACATATACACATACTATACATATACATATACTATATATAAAATAGGTGACTAATAAGGATCTACTGTATACCACAAGGGACTCTACGCAACAGTCTGTAAAGCCCTATATGGGAAAATAATCTAAAAAAGAGTGAGTGTGTGCATATGAAAAAGTGAAGTGAATCACTGGAAGGACTGAAGCTGGAGCCGAAGCTCCAATCCTTTGGCCACCTGATGCGAAGAGCCGACTCATTGGAAAAGGCCCTGATGCTGGGAAAGATTGAGGGCAGGAGGAGAAGGGGGTGACAGAGGATGAGATGGTTGGATGGCATCACAACTCAATGACCATGAATCTGAGCCAACTCCAGGAGATAGTGGAGGACAGGGAAGCATGGTGAGCTGCAGTCCATGGGGTCGCAAAGACCTGGACTTGACTTAGTGACGGAATAATAGCAACGTGTGTGTATGTGTAACAGACTCACTTTGCTGTACACCTGAAACTAACACATTGGAAAAATAAAAATTATTTTTTAAAAAATGGGCTAAGGACCTGAAGAGGCATTTCTCCAAAGAAGAGACGAGGATGGCAAGTTGGCAAGTAAAGAGAAGCTCAATGTGTCACTGCCCGTGAAGGTCACGCAGGTGAGAGCCACTTCACACCCAGCAGGATGGCTCCTCTGAAAAGATGAGAACGAGAGTCCTCAGGAATGTGCGTGGCGGCTGACAGCATGCGACAGGGCAGCCAGCCGGTGTGGAAAACAGCCGGGAGCCTCCTTACAGCGTGAGGCCTGGAGCTGTGTGTGACCCGGCAGTTCCCGTGGCCGGGAAACGCCTGAGATGGAAACTCAGGTTCAGCCCCGAGCCTCTTTGTGAACGTTCGCAGCGGCTTTGTTCCTCGGAGTCTAGAGGCGGCAGTCACGCAGGTGTCCATCACCCGGTGAGTGGGTAAACAAAACGTGGCGTGTCCGTTCAGCAGAATCGTAGTCAACCATGACAAGGGATGAAACTCTGACACTTGCTAGGCCGTGGGTGGGACTTGAAAACAGCGTGCTGAGTGAAGGAAGCTGGGCACAAAAGACCACGTTTCATAGGATCCCGTGTATGTGAATTGTTCTCAACAAGCAAATCCACGGAGATGGAAGGGCGGCGAGTGCTTGCCTGGGGCTGGGGTGGGGGGTGGGGGGCGCGGATGGGGAGCCACGGTTGCTTTTGGGGGGGAGGTTCTAGAATCAGGCTGGTTGTGCAACTCTGTGAACACACTAAAAACTGCTTTGAAAGGTGTGGCTGATCCTTCGAGATGGCTCCTGACAGCAGGAGCTGGGGGGAAGGTCTGGCTCCTCCGGGGGTTGGGGGTGGAGGGTTGGGAGCTTTTGGGATGCCCCCAGCCCTCCCAGCTCCGGCCAGGGCACCTGTGTCTTTGGGGAGGGACCTCGCCTCGGGGTGCTTCTCGGACACAGTCAGGGGCCAGCTGCCTCAGGCGTGCAGCTGGGCTTGGCCTCGCTCCCTCCCCGGACGCTGGGAGGCCTCCGGACTCCCCATTCTGGCTCAGCCTCCCCGCTCGCAATCCATCCCACCCCGAGCGGCTGCCAGAGGGCTCTTTTCCATCCAAGGGGCAAATGGCAGACCTTGTTACCCCCGCCCCAGCTCCCAAGCCTGCCAATGATGTGCAGCTCCGAGGGTGGCCTGCCAGGCCCTTCACAACCGGCCCAAACGGAACAAAACGCTCGGTGCTCCGAGCGGGTTCTGAGGCAAAGCACCTTCTCTCTGTCCGCTAGACTGTTTCCCACATATAACACGAGACACACAGGCTGCTTAAGTCTTTGTAAGATTGTTTTCGTGTCGATGATCCAAAAATCAGAGCAGTCCACATAGGCCCCTGGGCCCGGCCAGCCTGAGCAGACCACCCCCCACCCCCGGGTTGGCAGCGAAACTCTTCCAGGACCTCGGGACAGGTGTCCGAAATGGATTTGGCAATGGATTTGAAATGGTTTAACTCATTTCAACACACCCCAGAACCAAGGAAAAGAAGTAAATTCTCTGTTTCTCTAAGATCAGGGCAGCCTACTGGACCCCCAGAGACCACCCAGCACAGATCAGGCCACCCAGCAGCTCGGTTCAGCTGAGTTCGTTTTGGTAGATGTCACCCCCACTTAACTCACTCGGCTTGGCTCAGATGCCTCGGTGCAGCTAAGCCTGACTCAGGCAACACAACTCCATTCAACTCAGTGCAGACCCAGGCAACCCAAGTCAACGTCCCTGGGGAGTTGAAACCAACCGGGCAGGAGAGTGACCTCTGCTGAGGACACCCTGAGCTGCACGAGGGTGGAAAAGCCAAAATACAGAGACCACAGGAAAGTCAGGAGTGGCTCAGGTGCCGCAAAGCACCACCCCGATCAGTAATCCTGAACAGGGTGGTAGGCGGGCACCTGGGCCGGCGAGGGCAGAGCTTTGGGGCTATGGTGGGTTACAGAGTGTGGGGGCAGTACCCATCCCAGGAGCCTGACAGCCTCTCGGGCAGCTGGAGAGACAAGAAGGAGGTGAGCTGGAGGCCAGTGGGGAGGGCAGCATGAACAAGGCTTGAGGAGAGGAGGGGGCAACCGAAAGAAGGTCCACATGGCTGGTGGCCCAAGTGAGGGCAAGAGGCGGCACATGGGGAGGCTGAGAATGGGCAGCTCTGCACCCAGTACCCCCCGGAAAAGGGCCGTCTTGAGCTCCCATAGTGCAGACAGAAACACGGGCCACAGCAGCTGTGGCGGTGGGGCCCTGAGTAGGCTCGTCCAAGGCTCATTTCTTCCCTGTGCTGGCCCAGCCCGGGGCACTCAGGGGCCTCATTTTGTGGGGGAGAGTCGGCAGGCCCCGTGGGGTGAAGCCCCCGGCTGTGGTGGCCTCTCCTTCCTAACGTGCTGTTGCCGCTGCCTCACCCAGATCCATGCTCACGGTTGGTGCCGTCACGTGGGCAGGGGCATGGGACCCAGAGATGCATGGCTTGCATGCAAAAACTGCCCCTGACACTGGCCCAGGGCCGCCTGCGATGGCCCACGGAGGGTGGAAGAGCCGGACCTCGGGGCCCGTGGACGGCACAAACTCGGCCGGGAGGGCAGACTTGGCCACAGGTCTGGGCCTTTCAGCACGGCTCCCCGAGACCACGGGCGAGACTCGGGTCCTTCCATCAGGGAAAAGGTTTCTTGGTGACGGGACATGCTGCCTCCAGCCATCCTGGACACGTGGCCCAGCCTCCCCCTTCCCTGGGCTGTGGGAGACCACTGCCCTGTGACCTGGGTCCTCTCGCCAATGTTGGCCTCCGCTTTCCTCCCAGGAGCCCGAGGATCTGTTTGGAGAGGATGGGGTGGAGAGGGGGGAAGAGGGGCGGTTTGGACGGGGGCGTGAGAGCCCCAAACAGATTCCCATTGCTAGGCTTCAGCTGGTTCCAGCAAATTCCTTGAGCTCTGGAGGCCTTAGGAGCTGGAGGGGCCACAAAGGACAGTGCAGAACAGGACTGGGGTTTCGTCATAAGAAGGACGTGGCCTCGGCACGATGCGGAGCCCAGGAAAGCCATCGCAGCTGTGCAGCTCTGCGCTCCGGAGATTAGGAGCGATTGAGAAATCACCGGACAGGCCCTGCCCTTCCTGGGCTGTGGGGAGAACGGTCCCCGGGCCCCAGTGGGGGGCCCTAAATTGGGTGGGCAGGCTGAAAGTCTGAGGCTGCCCGGGCCTGAGCTGCTGGGAACGAGCCGGGGAGAAACGCACCTTTGTTCCGGCTTTGTCCCCGGAGGGGGGGCGGGCGTGCAGACAGAAGGGGGAGAGCCTGCGAGGTTGGGCGTGAGCAGGCGGCTGGGGAGAACCCCGTTTAAATCCCGGGGAGATTATGAGGACGTTTGTTGCGGGCTGTCAGCCCTCATTAAGTTAATGGAACTGGCGAGTTGGCCTGATTCCAGCGTGCCGGAGAAAGAAAACAAGAAAAGTGTTTTCAGAGAAAAGAGCTGGGGGTCCCATTTCGCTCGCAGCCCCGGGAGTCGAGCCATCAGTAATGGCCTCACTGAGATGGCTTGTTGGGAACTTGTTGATTAAAGCAGCAAGAGAAAACCTCTAACGTTGGGGGAGAGTGACACAGGCTTCTTACTGATTTTCATCTCAGAAAGTGATTTGTGTGCATTTCCTTCCCGAAGCCCTGAGAATTACGGACCAGCTGGTCCCAGAGGGGGTCTCTACGGCCACTCGGGTGCCGGGCAGGAAAGGGAAGACTCAGAGTTAAAACCGGGGCTATTCCACGAAGATCCGGGGAATAGGGGGTCTCCAGATGGGTGAGCTAGATGGAGGTCAGAAGCCAGAAGTTTCTGCCAGGTTCCTGGGGCACCTTAGGAGGGCTGAGCGGGCCTGCTGCCTCGGTCGGGGAGGTCCTGTGTGTGGCCTCGCCAAGCCCTGTCCCCGGGGGCCCTGCCTTCCTGCGCTCAGGAATGGGTTGCAGGCAAGTCAGCCCCTGAGACTGTTGTGTGGGACTTAGAAAGACTGCTGCTCTTCCAAGCCGGTTTCTTCCAGAATGGAAAGCTGCTGTGGGTTTTGCCCTGGGGCCCTGATTCCTCACGAGTCTGGAGGCAAACCCCGTGTTAAGTCTCTGCTATCTCCTCCCCATGGCACAGATGTCCTAACCTGCCACGTCACCCACAAGTCCACAACCCCAGCTCCTGTGACCACGGTCCCTGGAGTGAGGACCCCACCGCCCCCAGAACCACGGCGAGTCTCAGACTCCGTCCCTGGCTCCTCTCAGCACACATCTGGATTTGGAGCCCCTAGACGGGGGCGGGGGTCTGGCTGCATTGCCATGCTCCTCTTCTCCCACCCTGTTCTTGTCCCCATCCATGGACAAGCACCTCCTGTGAACCACGGCTTCTAAACACACGCTCTGCCTACTCCTTATCCCGACAATACCGGGGAGGGTGCTGAAGGTCAAGGGTGAGGAGCCATGTGCCCTGTACACCTTGGGGGAGGGCGAGCCCTGCCTTCAGAGTCTCAACCCCTCCCAGACTGGCAGACACCAACTGACTTGAGGGGGGCCTGTCTTCACCTGTCCCCCAGCAGATGCTTCACCCCAGGTCCCTCTCATATTGGACCACAAACTCCTAGGCTTCAGGCTGAGCTTTGGGGCCATTTTGCCCTTGCAGAGCCTGTACCGCCTGGAAATCATGGCATCCACAGATCCTTCCTGGCGGGGTGTTGGGGGGACAGGCCTCCGGATCAGGGGTGAAGCGGCTGATCACTGGGGATCCTGATGGTGCTCAGCCAGGCCCTGAGCCTCCTTCCTCCCAGAGCCCCACTCAGGTTAACCAAGGGGCCACGAGGCCACTTTGGACACTGAGAGTGGCTGCAGGGACGCGCCGGACTTGGCCTGGCCCCCTCCCTGTGCTCTGGAGGCCTGAATCCTCCTTCCCCAACTCTGACCAGCACAGAGGGCAAGCGCTGACCCCTCAGTTCATGGGTAAACTCCAGGACAAGGTGGTAACTGCAGAAACTGGAGGTGGGGGCTCTGGACAGTGGGTGGGCCCCGCACACCCAGCCACGGCAAGGCACAGCTCTCCTGGCCAGAACAACCGCAAAGCTCCCAGCGCAGGTGAGAATGGTCCTGCACGTCTCTCTCAGGACGGATGACACCAAGGCTCTGAGAAGAAGGGACGGCCCAGGGTCCCTGGGGGAGTGGGGACGTGGCAGGACCAACTGCCAGGCCGGGTGTGGCCGTGGGGATCCCTGCAGTGGGGCCCTGGGGGCCTCCGGGGCCTCACTGGCACTCTGTGGGTCGTGTTGTCTCCACTTGTAAGTAGGGAGGGCATCAGAGATCCCACTTTCCAGGCTGCCTGGGGGCTCCGCCGGGTCAGCACTGGGCTCAGACCCCCGCCGGGCCCTCACTCTCACGCTGGTCCAGCCTGAGATCCAACCCAGATGGAGGGGGTGTCACTCAGGACATCACCCCAGGCGATGGAGGGGGGGCCCAAGCCCGGCAGTCCCACGACAACTCCCAGCGCCAACCCCGTCCTGCCATGCGCACACACAGTGTCTCCCTGGGCACAGTGGGCAGGTGCGTCCCTGGGGGTCACGAGGAGGACAGGGTGTGTGAGCCCCGCCAGGGTGAGTGCCGTGGGACGGGACCTTCTGACTTGGCTAGGGCTCCCGAGCAGCGCTGGGGCTCTCTTCTCCCCCTGCCCAGGGTCCGGGGATGCGAGGAGGCCCTGCCCCACGCTTGCCTTCCCCGGGGGGCCAGGGGTCTTTCCTGTGGGGTCCGGGACTCTCCCAGGCCAGGCCGATGACAGCGCTGGCCCCTCCCCCGGTGCTGAGGGCTGGGCAGGGGCTGAGCCAGCTGACTCCTGCAGATCAGATGCAGTTCTCAGGGCCTGAGAATGCCCCTGTGGGTGGTTCGGCGGAGAGGGGGGAGGCGGGGAGCTGACCCCTGCTCTGTCTCTGAGAAGGCTGCTCCAGCTGGAGAGATGTTTTGAAATTCAAACGTTATCGCTTCCATCGGCTCACGCCTGAAGACGCCGGCACCCCAGGCCGGGCTGCCTGGCCTGCACCCCTGACCCCCGTGATCCTCACCCCGGCCTGGACATCCTGCCTGCTCCGTTCTCTGCTCGCCCTCCTCTAGGTGATCTCTTCCCGTCCCGCCCTCTCTGGCCGCGGGCCCTACTGTGGGCCGTTGGCCGATGACCCACACCTCCCAGAGCCGTGTTCCTTGGTGCCGGGGCACACGGATGGGGCTGCAGCAGAGTTCTGGACCGCCCTGGCTCTCAAAGCCGCTTTCCTAGCGCTGGACCCACCGCGAGTGCCCAGCAAACAAGGACAGATCGACGGGTGCTGGACTGCCCTGGGCCAGGCCCAGAGGCACAGTGTGCTGGCCACCCTTGCAGGGGCGGGGCTGGGGGGAGGGCGTGGGCTGCCTCGGGCCGGGGGTGCTGGGCCGAAGGGCAGAGCGCTGGGCAAGGCTCTCTTGAGGCTACCACCCGGCCCTCCACCTTTCCCTCCCCCCAAAGGAAAGGAGAGGTTAATAAACCAATTACTTTGGGCAACGAAGCAAAATAAGTCCCATTAAAGTAATTAGCGTCCTTTGCACAGCCCCCATTGGAGAGGACTAATAAATTGGGCTTTGTCGCCATCCGGTAATTTCTTTCTAAGGCGTTTCTTCATCCCCATCCAACAGCACAGTTTAAGGCTCTGTTAATACTTTTAAGACGGGCTCAATGCCAGACTAATTAGATTTGCATTTCCACCATGGGCCAGGCTAGGCTCGCATGTGCCCAATGAAAGAAGCCCAAGGACCCTGCAGGGGCCCCGGGGACAGCACCCGCCTTTGAGAAGAGGCCATGTGTGGATTCCCATGTCTGGCCTGACACTCCGTCTGCCTGCCCAGCTTCCCAACCCCCTCAACTGGGGGCACGGCTCTGATCCGGGCGGAGGCCAGACTGCGTTCTCCAAAGAGTCCCTTCCTGATTCTGCCCACCCTGGGGCTCTCAGAGGTCCATGCCAGAGACAAACCCTGGCGGGTCCAAGGAGACAGTACGGGAAAGGGGGAAGAAGAACAAGAGCATGGTGGGGAAACCCAGTGAGTGCTGCCTTGCTGGGCGATCAAAGTCTAGCCCACCATGGTAAGGGTGCCCTCATGATGGGATGAGAAGGCACTGCACCTCTGGGGGGCTTCCTCCCCAAACACACCAGCCTGGTTCACCCAGGAAAGAGCAGACGAATCCCAGTAGAGGGGCAGCCCACAGAACACCTGGCAGTCCTCCTCAAAACTGCCAAGGCTGCCGAAAACCAAGACTGAGCAACTGCCGCAGCCTAGGGAGCCTGAGAAGAGGTGACGGCTGGACGTCACGGGGGTCCTGGGCAGGGCCCAGACATGGGGTGAAGACTGGGAACCTGAGTGTCGTGTGGCTTTGGTGAGCCAGAACCACTGCCGGCTCGTGACAGAGTATCACCCTAACAGAAGGCGTTACCGTCGGGGAGACGGGGTGAGGGGCAGGCGGGAGCTCCCTGCAGGGACCTTTGCAACGAGCCTGTGATTCTAAAGCTGCTTTTAAGTCTCCCCCAGCCTCCCCATCCCCCCACCGTGTAACGGGCACTATCACCCAGGGCTGGCTTCTACCCCAGGACCACTGTGAACTCAGCTGGCAGCATGAGCAGGCGAGGCAGGCAGAGTAAGTGCCTGGAGAGAAGGCGGGAGCCACCAAAGCAACTTGCGTTGCTGAGTCCTGAAGAAGAGCTTGGGGAGCATAAGATTTGGAGATAAACCCTATCAGGGTCAGGACCTCGATCAAGCCCACTGAGTGCACAGGGCACGCCCGAGGTGCAGAGGGTTGGGAGGCAAGAATGTGTTTAGCGGGGCCAGACATGCTGTGATGAAGCTCCAGCAGGTTGGCCTTTGGACGCCAGGACGAGGAGCCTGAACGAGCGAGTGCGTCCATTCCCCTCTGCTGCTGTAGTTTTGAAGCAGTTACAGACAGTGAGCAAACAGCTGGCTGTAGACTCGTGCTGACAAAACCTATCTTCTAGACATTAAAATTCAGATTTCATATAAGTGTTGTGGATCAGAATGATTAGGCTTGAGGTTTTTCAACCATTTAAAAATTTAAAGACCATCCTTAGCTCGTGGGCTGTACAAAAGTAGGCAGTGGATCCTACTTGGTGAAGATTAACAAGGCAGACAGACCTCTGCAACACTGCTTTTAAAAAAAGATGCAACACACAACACCTTTCATGGAGGCATAGAGATTGACCAACGATATCAATGTGCATGTTGATAAAGTGATGAAAGATGGAGTGGAAACTGCAAAATTAATTTTTATAAAGCGTATTAAGGACATCTGTCAGTCAATAAACTTAAAAAAAAACAGATTAAATAGATAAATTCCTAGAATTAGATAAAATGTAAAAATTGGTGCTGGAAGAAATAGAAGATGTGAATAAATATGTTCTTTAAAATGTAACCAAAGGCTTCCCCCCCAAAATTCATGCCTGGATGTCTTTGTAGAAGACATCTGTCAAAGTTTTATAAAACACTCAAGATAAAAATCCTGCCTTCATGAAGATATTCCAGAAAGTGGAAAAAGAACAACCTTTTTTGAGTTCCCTTTAACAGGCTAGTGAATTTGATTGTGAATCCATGAAAGGAAAATATAAGAAAATAGAAAATATAGGCCCATTTCATTTATGAACATAGAGGCAAAGATCCTAAACAACATAGTAGATAACCAAACATGACATTGTATTTAAAAAGAAATACAAATTAAGATTTATGCCAGGAATGCAAGGATGGTTCAACACCTGAAATCTATCAATGTGATTCTCATCTCAAGGGAAAAGTTACATTATCATCCCTGTTAGTACAGGAAGCATTTGATAAAGTTAAAAAAACCACAGTAAAACAATTAAGTCTCTAAAGAATAGAAACAAAAGAGAATTTCCTTAACTTGGCAATTTATAGATCAAAACCTAGAATAAACCATCTAATTAATGAAAGACACTTTCAACGCACGTCCACCAACACCTGGAGCAAGACAAGGATGTCCTTGACCCCACACTGTTTCTGGTGGTCCTAGAGAGCTCACTTAATGCAAAAAAAAAAAAAAAAGAAAGAAAGAAATAGGTGTGAGGATTGAAAGGAAAAGATGAAACTGTCATTATTCATAGCTGATTAGACCATCCACTTAGAAAATCAACGTGATCAATAGGTTGATTATTAGAACAGATAAAAATGTCCAGCTCAGTTGTCAGATAGAGGATGAAGGCTCAACTCAACGGCAGGTTTTCTTCACTGCCAGCAATAAAGTCTTAGGAAACATAAGCCCCCACTTAGCACTAGAGAGGATGTGTTACTTGCACAGAACAGAAGCGACCCCGGTGAGAGGCCCCCTCCAGAAACAGTGTCAGACCCCAGCACAGGGCTGACAGGATGTCTCGAGTCAACGCAGAGAGATTCCTTGCTCTTCGATGAGATGGTGTAATATGACACAGAGTTCAGTATTTCCCAAATTTAATTTGTCAAGTCAACGCAATCTCAAACAAGCTTTCCATTGAAATTCAGAAGTGCCATAAATGTACACCAAAGTTGACATGGAGGAATACAGGTTCTGAATACATAACTCAAACTTCAGAAACGGATGATGTGGGCAGGAGGGTAGGTCCTCTGCTGGCATTGCAAACTCTCTGCCTGGCGCTGCCATGGCCTCCAAACAGCAGACACTGGTGCAGGAGCACACCCTCAAACACGTGGGAATACAGCCAACCAGCAGAAGACCACTAAAATGGCTTCACTAGCCACTGGGGCAGGCAGGAGAGATGGGGAGGGGAGTGGGAAGATGTATTAAAAAGCCGAGACATCACTTTGCCAACAAAGGTGCATATACTCAAAGCTATGGTTTTTCCAGTAGCCATTTATAGATGTGAGAGTTGGACCATAAAGAAGGCTGAGTGCCAAAGAGTTGGCACTCTCAAATTGTGGTGCTGGAGAAGACTCTTGGGAGTCCCTTCAACCACAAGGAGATCCAACCAGTCCATCCTAAAGGAAATCAATCCTGAATATTCATTGGGAGGACTGATGCTGAAGCTGAAGCGCCAATGCTTTGGCCACCTGATGAAAAGAGCCAACTCAATGGAAAAGACCTTGATGCTGGGAAAGATTGAGGGCAGGAGGAGAAGGGGATGACAGAGGATGAAATGGTTGGATGGCATCACCGACTCAATGGACTTGAGTTTGAGCAAACTCGGGGAGATAGTGAAGGACAGGGCAGCCTGGCGTGCTGCAGTCCATGGGGTCACAAAGAGTCAGACATGACTTAGCAACTGGACAAATGGAGGAAGATGAAGCTGGATTCTCACCTAGCACAGAAAGGTATACATGGAAGCGATTATAGACCTACACGACGAAAGGCGAATTGTTAACACTGATGGGAGAAAACGCATGAAAATCACCTCCTAACAGCACACACCATAAAGCCCCAAGTAGACCTGCTTGGTATGTGGCAGTTTAGGATTTCAAGGTGGGACGTCATGACTGGCTGGGCTGCTCCTCTCCTCCCCGAGGCCTTGCTCCCACCCTCCCTCAGAATGTCCATCAGAATGTTCTCTTTACAGAAATCCCTTCTTCCCTTCCTAAACTCCGTGGAAGTCATCTCTGTTGACTTTTGTATCTTTAGATCCCGGACAGCCTGGCACACAGGGGTCTCAGGTACCTATGGAGCGCGAACGATGCAATGAAGGAAGGAGTTAAAAGCACGCGTGCACAGCTGCAATTGCAAGTGAGCTCAGATAAGCCTCAGTTCTGCCCGGCCTCAGGTGAGGGCTCCAAAACAGGTGCGCTCATACCCCACAGGTGTCAGGTGCTACCTGGGGCTGGAGTGTGCGGGAGACACGTCCCTCTGCTGACCAGAGCATCTCAGGGAACTCGGATGCCCTGGCTGACCAGCCCGTCTGGTGCCAGTCCTGCCTGGAATGTTCTCTGTCCTCTGCGTCCCACGTTCATGTTCATGGTGGGGTGCTGCCTGCTGTTCTGGAGGAAACACCAGAGTGGATGCAGGGCATCTGAAGCATGCAGCATGCAGGCCACACCTTTGGGCTGAGCCCTCAGAAGCAGCCAGGAAAGGCTGCCTGAAGCATCATGGAAACGGACAAGGGATGGGCCTTTCCCTCTGATTCTTTGAGCCAAAAACCTGGACCTTCAGCCCGTCTGTCTCCCATTCCTAGTTTTCCCAACCCCAGGCTTCAGAAAGAAGCCTTTCGGCGAGTGGGGTGAGTAGAGGGCAGGTGGTCACGCTCAGGAGCTGCAGGCCTCACAGTGGGTCCCAGGAAGGCAACCCCACAGGGCCCCAGAAATGCCAACCAAGCATGGGCCACACCTCACAAGCCCCCGCTGGGCCTGGGCCCCAAGGCTCCCGGTCTGGGGGAGTGGGAATGTGTCTGAGGAGGGAGAAACTGTGACCAGGAGGAGGGGAAGGTGTCTGGGTGCCAGCAGGGGTGTGGCTGCTGTCTGGAGCCACACAGGGCGGGGGAGCTGGGTCTCAGAGTTCAGGCCTGGGGACGGGGGAGGCCAGGTTGAGTGAAAACAGGCAGGAGCCGGCTCTCCCTCAGGCTGCAGCCCTGGCCCCCGGGCTCACAGGGCAGACCTGCAGTTGACATCCTGTGAAGACACCTGTGTAATCTCCCCTGAAACATCCCGCCCCACTGGAAGGACCGGCCGCATGTGACATTCCTTACCCGAGGCGGTGTGTGAACAGGCAGCAACCCATCGCTGGGGCAACTGCCTGTGGGTCTGTGCACTTCAGAAGCAGCAGGCTGGTCACCAAGAGGGCTGGCCATGAAGCAGAAGTGGGGAATTTGATCCCGGGCACCTAGACACACAGTTCTTTTATTGGACCATAAAGAAGGCTCAGCACCCAAGATCTGATGCTTTCTAACTGTGGTGCTGGAGAAGACTCTTGAGAGTCCCTTGGAAAGCAAGGAGATCAAACCAGTCAATCCTAAAGGAAATCAAGTCTGAATATTTATTGGAAGGACTGATGTTGAAGCTGAAGCTCCAATACTTTGGCCACCTGATGCGAAGAACCGACTCACTGGAAAGACCCTGATGCTGGGAAAGATTGAGGGCAGGAGAAGTGGGTGATGACAGAGGATGAGATGGTTGGATGGCATCACCATCTCAATGGACAAGAGTTTGAGCAAACTCAAGGAGATAGTGAAGGACAGGAAAGCCTGGCGTGTTGCAATCCATGGGGTCACAAAGAGTCAGACAAGACTTAGCAACTGAACAGCAATAAACCAGACACACGGTCTTCAGCTGAAAAGCACTGCAGTGCATTCTGTGGCCCACCCCGTGATGCAGGCGTGCACCTCCATGCTCTGAGCACACCCAGACCTCTGGGCTTCTCCTTTCAGGCGGGGAGAGAGCGCAAGGCACTTCTGGGAACAGAAGTCGTGCGAGTCCCATAACCACACTCTTCCTGCTCTCATTAGCTGTTTGACCCCAACACACCTCAACTGAACCTTCCCCAAGTTGCCAGCTAAGTTGTCACGGAAGCCTGAAATCCACATCTGTGCACACCCACCCACCTGGTCCATGAACTTCAACAAGACATTCACAGCCACGTTCCCACCTGGCTGAACCAGCGGGGTCCCAGGGAGCAAGCACACCAACGGGAAATGGATGCACCGAGCAGAGCATCTGCACCATTGGTCGTGGCTTAACTGCTCAGGTTGTGTCCGACTCTGCAACCCCATGGACTGCAGCATGCCAGGCTTCCCTGTCCTTCAGCATCTCCCAGAGTTTGCTCAGATTTATGTCCATTTAGTTGGTGATGCTATCTAACCATCTAATATTTGAGCCACAGATCATAATAATTTTTTAAAGTAGCTAAAATAATAATAATCGCATCATATATTTTACTCATGCTAATTTATATATTTGTTATAAACAATTATAAAAATGACCCAGTTATTTAAGAGTAATTATCAACAAAATTGGAAAAGACCCTGATTCTGGGAAAGATTGAAGGTGGGAGAAGGGGACGACAGAGGATGAGATGGTTGGATGGCATCACCAATGTGATGGACATGAGTTTGAGAAGGCTCTGGAAGTTGGTGATGGACAGGGAGGCCTGGAGTGCTGCAGCTCATGAGCTCGCAAAGGATCGGACACAACTGGATGACTGAACTTAACTGATCAAAAAAATAATAATAAAATTACTTAAAACAGAGTAGAATCCATTAGAGTGGAGTCCCTAACAGAACACAGTGTGTGAGGTATATACATGTGTACACGCATACGTGGGTGTGTGCATGAATCCAGGCCACTGGGAAGATGAGCTCTGCGTCTGGGCTGTGGCCTGAGTGTGCCCGGCATGCCCTACTGGGCATCAGGGAAGGGCCTTTGGGTGGGCATGGTGGTGCTCCCACTCTGCCATCCCCTTGGGTGCCATGGGCACAGCCCTAGGGGCCCGGCTGTGCAGACTCAGAGAGGTGGGCAGAGGGGGCCGGCGGGGCTGCTCTACTCTAGGGGGGCACTCTCCCTGCTCATGCTCTGCCTCTGGGAGCCAAGATCGGGGGGCTAGGGGAAGTCGAGGCCGAGTGGCAGCAGGCCTGGGCCCTGAGTGCTGGGCAAAGACCTGGGTTATTTCCAACCCTGAGCTCAGCCGTCAGAGAGTGAGAGGCCCCTTCTCTGTCATCTAGGCCAGGCCTTGTGGGGGAAGAGGCCAGAATAACGCCTCGGAAGGAGGGAGGAAAGACACCCCATTGAACCCCAGGCATCCCTCCCACTTGAGTAGTACCGGGTCCTGGGGCTAGGAGATCCCCCCCACCCTCCAGACAAAATCAGTCCCCACAGGGGCAGGGAGGCCAGGGCAGACGCAGCTGTAGTGGGAACAGGGGCTGTGGCTCGGGTGTCTCTCGTCCCCTTGGTGGGGGTGTCCGAGTCACACCAGTTGTCCCCGAGTGACTGTTAAGAGCATCAGAGCCTGGGTCTCCTCACCACGGAAGGGGGCCTGTCTCCTGCCAGCACATATCAAAGGCTTGCCTGGTCCGTGGCCTCAATAAAGAACTGGCTGAAAATCTGAGAAGCCAGCTCGGGTATGGGCAGAGGACACACTCCCAGAGCTGCGAAGCAGCCACCCCCGAGCCCCCGCTGCCATTCGTGATGGTGGGCCTCCCGTGGCTGCAGCCCTGTCTCCCCAGTCACCTCTGCACCGAACCCGGAGGCCTGGAGGCGCTGGGCTTCCCATGCCCACTACCTTGGGCCCCCTGGCCATCACCTGGCTTGGCTGGGCCTGCGTTTCCTCCGCAGCCATAGCCGGGCAGGAGGCCCCCGCCAGCCCCTTGGCTCTGCAGCTGGCCCCTCGGGTTGCAGAGCACTCGGGGGAGGGGAGGCCGCCCTCCCTCCCGGGGCTCTTGTTTGCAAAGCTCCTGGGGACCAGGCAGGACAGAGCCTGGACAAACACGGAGCGTCTGCAGCCCCAGAAGAGCCAAATCAGTAAACACTCCCCCACATGGCATCTCAGCCTCTGATTGATTCAGCTGCAAAGTGCAAACTGCCCCCAAGAAAGGGCAGCAGGGGACTGGGGGCCCCCTGGACCCGCATTCAAACGAATCCTTCCAGTGAGGTGGCGCAGCTGGGCAGACAGACGACTGGCCAGAGAGAGGGCTCTGCTGTAGCGTGGGGTGTGGCCAGGTGGCCGTGGGCCCCAGGACGGGCTGTAGGTGGACACGCTGGACTCGGTTCCACAGGAAACCATCAGAGCCCAGGGCCAGCAGCCCCCTCCTATGGGCAGCAGACAGCTCCTCCCCGGAATCTTCCTTCTGCTTGTGGGGGCTGCTTCCTACCAGCATGGCCTGGGGTCCGAGCCACCCACCGCCAGGTGTGGGAGAGAGCTTGGCCATTCTGTGCAAAGTCCATGCCGGCCTCGAGAGCAGGCCAGGGCGAAAAAACCTGCTTTGCTTTTCAGGACTTATTTCTCTTCTTTTTTTTTTTCTTCACCTTTTAATGTAGAAGAATCTGATGATGTCACAGTGCCCGGCAGAGTGCCCTGAAGCAGTTGGCTCAGACAGATGCCAGAGCCAGGGGTTCTGGGGGTTACGATATGGCCAGGAGTGGTGGCTCTGGGCTGGGCGAGGATGGGCATTCCTGGAGGATTCGGGGGGCTCCTACAGGCAGCAACTGCCCTGCCCCAACCCCAGGAGCCAGAGAGGGGCTCAGAGAGGGAGAAGGGAAGTGATGGGCCCTTTTGAGAAGGTCGAGGGTCCTAGAAGAGGCCCCTGGTCCCAGTTATCCGTGTGCCCACAGCTGGCTGCCCCTTGAGAAGACCAGCATGTGCTATAGCCTGGTGGCCGCATTCACAGCAACAGGCAAGTGGTGGTAGAATGTTCTGGAAGGTTTCATCAGTTACAGGGAGTTACAGGGAGGAACACAGAGACCCCCAAGGGAGTTCAAGCCTGGGGCTGGAGGCAGGTAAGCTGGGAAGGCTGGGGGAAGGTCCACCCCCATCCCCCTGAGTTCACAGGGACCCATCCTGCCTCTGAGACCCACCTTCCCATGCCCTGTTCTGTAGCCCCCCAAGGGACCTTCATTCCTGTCTAAGACCGTGCAGCCGGAGCTGGCCAGTGACGGATACAAGGAGACTCAGGGACCACACCCCACCCAGGGCACGTGGAGAGAATCAAGGCTCCCAAAGATGAGCACGTCCTGCCCCTGGAATCCAGGCCTGCGTCTGGTGACTCAGCCGTGGGGAACGGAGTCTGCAGATGGAATGAGTGTTGCTAAGCAGGTGACTTTGAGGTGTGCCACCCTGGGGTTATGCCAGCGGACCTGGTGAGATTGCAAGGGGAGGAGGCGGAGAGGCAGAGGCAGGGAATGTGATGCGACCCTGAGCGGAGGCTCCGAGGGAAGGGGCACACCAGGAGGATGCTGCTGGCCCAGCCACCTGTGCAGACGGAGCAGGGGGCCAGGGACCAGGAGAGCGGGTGCCTCCAGAAACCGCGAGAGGCCAGGAGTGGATTCTCCTAGAGCGCCCAGAGAGGGGCCCCGCCGGCCCACGCCTTGTCCGGCTAGGCTGTTCACACCTCCAGGACAGTAAGGAGACAAATTCATGTTGCTTCGAGCCACCACAGTTTGGTCACTTGTCACAGCAGACAGAGAAGACTAATGCCATGTGCGGGGTCCAGCCCCTGGGGCCGTCCAGCCAGGTTCAGGCGCAGCAGCGGGGGGTGGAGGTGTCCTTCAAAGTCAGCGTGTGCCGTCCCCTGGCGGGGCCACACCGGCCCTCACCGCATCTGTCCCTGACGCTGTCCCTTTGAACGCCTGGACCACTGTTTATCTAATGTTTCTCCTTTATATAGATTCCAGCTCCTTCTCTAAGTGTATCTGAAACCAGAATAAGTGACTCCAGGTAGATGGAAGTTGTCAAAACACCCACAATAAAGAGGCAACTTCACTGAGTCTGTTGACGCTTCCCTGCCCCTGTCCAGATGGGTAGGCAGCAGCACACTCACTCCTGTGCCCCCAGCTTGCTCCGGCCACCCTCGGGGGCACCCCCAGAGACGGGCCCATCTCACCAGAGAGAGAAGTGAGTCCTGGGGCTTCTTATGGTCTGGAAGCCGACCAGAGCCCCACCAGCCCCACTGGGCGTGGCTCTTGGACTCCCGCCCAGCTCCTCAGGGGCGTGGCAGAGGTGGGCACAGGGTGGCGGGCCCTGGGTGCCCGGGGGGCTTTGCATGGTCCCCTCAGGCTCAGTGGCCAGATCCCACATCCGGGAGGCCTCTGGTCCTGGTGCACAGAGCTGACCTCCGTCAGGACCCTCCTCCAAGTCACATTCCCAGGATGGCTCCCGACAGCCCTGTCCCCCAACCCTGGTCCCCTTGGACAGGGTCAACTGGGCCAACATTAACCAACTGGGGCCAGCACTGATGGAGCCTGTGGTTCTAGGGCGCACGCTCCCCAAATGTTTCTGGGACTCGCTGCTTTCTAGGGGCTCTGGAGGCCGGGCTGGTGGGCGACCCAGGGGACCAAGATCCTGCCAGAAAATGCAGGACTCCTTCCTCTGGTCTGAGATGACATTCTCAGACTTTCTAGAATCAAGGGATGGTATTTAATTACAGACCAGCTGTCTTTTAAAATGTCCTTTTCACACATAAATAAAAAGTTCACCATTTTATGTCTCCCCATCTCTTTGGAGGAGAAGGGGACGACAGAGGATGAGATGGTTGGCTGCAATCACTGACTCAGTGGACATGAGTCTGAGAAAACTCCAGGAGACAGTGAAAGACAGGGAAGCCTGGAGGTTCCTGGGGTTGCAGACAGTCAGATGTGACTGAGCAACTGAACAACAATCTCTTTTGGGGGTGTATGGAGGATAATGGATATTTGACGGGGCCTGTGGAAAATCCTGAAAGAGATGGGAATACCAGACCACCTGACCTGCCTCTTGAGAAATTTGTATGCAGGTCAGGAAGCAAGAGTTAGAACTGGACACGGAACAACAGACTGGTTCCAAATAGGAAAAGGAGTACGTCAAGGCTGTATATTGTCACCCTGCTTATTTGACTTCTATGCAGAGTACATCATGAGAAATGCTGGACTGGAAGAAACACAAGCTGGAATCAAGATTGCCGGAAGAAATATCAATAACCTCAGATATGCAGATGACACCATCCTTATGGCAGAAAGTGAAGAGGAACTAAAAAGCCTCTTGATGAAGGTGAAAGAGGAGAGTGAAAAAGTTGGCTTAAAACTCAACATTCAGAAAACAAAGATCATGGCATCTGGTCCCATCACTTCCTGGGAAATAGAGGGGGAAACAGTGGAAACAGTGTCAGACTTTATTTTTTTGGGCTCCAAAATCACTGCAGATGGTGACTGCAGCCATGAAATTAAAAGACGCTTACTCCTTGGAAGAAAAGTTATGACCAACCTAGATAGCATATTGAAAAGCAGAGACATTACTTTGCCAACAAAGGTCCGTCTAGTCAAGGCTATGGTTTTTCCAGTGGTCATGTATGGATGTGAGAGTTGGACTGCGAAGAAAGCTGAGCGCCAAAGAATAGATGCTTTTGAACTGTGGTGTTGGAGAAGACTCTTGAGAGTCCCTTGGACTGCAAGGAGATCCAACCAGTCTATTCTGAAGGAGATTAGCCCTGGGATTTCTTTGGAGGGAATGATGCTAAAGCTGAAACTCCAGTACTTTGGCCACCTCATTTGAAGAGTTGACTCATTGGAAAAGACTCTGATGCTGGAAGGGATTGGGGGCAGGAGGAGAAGGGGACGACAGAGGATGAGATGGCTGGATGGCATCACTGACTCGATGGACGTGAGTCTGAGTGAACTCCAGTAGTTGGTGATGGACAGGGAGGCCTGGCGTGCTGCGATTCATGGGGTCACAAAGAGTCGGACATGACTGAGCGACTGAACTGAACTGAAATCCAAATAGCTAAGGGTAGAAACTGCCCCCTTTGGGATCCAGAACACCTCCTAGGTTTAAATCCTTCTCTCACCATGCAACCTTGGGTGACCTTGGCCTTGCCACCCACCTTCCGGAGCCGTGGCTGGTTCATCCGTGGGATGGGCTGGCAGCGCCTCACATGTGAGCACTGGGTCAGCCTGTCCACCCCAGAGGGGTGGGCCTATCCCTACACACCCGGCCTGTGCGGGGTGTCCTGGCCGTCGTGCCTCCTCAGGTCACTGCAGGAACCCTGGCCGGGGTCAGCCACGGGAGGTAGGGGCGCAGGGAAGTCCTTGCTGAAGGCTGCGTGTGGGCAGCGGGGCTTGGACCGTCCTCCGCCACCCCGCCTCTGCTCCTATCACGGGACACCACCCGTCCTGGCTGTTGAGTGACAGTCCCTGCCCTCCTTGCCTTCCCCCGTCCCAGCCGCAGGCCCCCACAGCGGACCTGCAACAACAGGGACAGCCTGGCTTGGTGTCCCGGTCCAGCCCCCTCGGCGGCCTGCTCTGAATTCCTGCGGAAGGAAGGCCGCGTCAGAGGCTGGGCCGGGGGAAGACCATGTCCCCCCGCAGCGGCCCTGCGGCTGGTGCCCAGCACGTGGTCTGCGGAGAGGCCCACCTGGCCTGGTTGGGGGCCCCAGGGAAAATCAGGAGGCCCCCACACCTGGAGGCCACACAAGACCTTTGCAGGCCAAGCCCCAGGCCCTCCCTGGGACCCAGGGTCCCTGCTGGGGCGGGCAGAGGGCACTGGGCTTCAGGTGCATCTCACAGCTCGGACTGGGGGTCTCTGCCCCCAGGGGCGGGCGCGGTGAGCAGAGGCCCCGGGGACACCTGGGCACACACGCCCTGCTGCCTTTGTTTTCTCTCTCTGGTCCTCAGCCTGGAAGGGGGATCTTTCTGCCTCTTGGTCACACTTGGGACAAACATCACCTCCTCAGGGAGCCCTCCCCAATCAACCTGGCCTCATGACAACGCAGCTGCTCACCCCCTGGCCCAGGGAGCCTGCTGGCAGGGCCCCACCCCTGCCTCTGCCAGCCAGGGGCTCCCTCCTGCCACCCTACCCCCTCATTGCGTCTGTTTTCCCTCCCCTCTGCTGGACAATCTCTTTGCTCACCTCCATTTCCACTCCTGTTTCCCAGACTACAAGCCCAGATCAGTGAGGACAACTTCACCCTGCCGTTGGAGAAGACGCAGTCTTCTCCTGACCCCTGAGAAGGGCACAGCATCTATTCTGTGCCCAGAAGCTCCCTTCCATGGGCAGTGGGGTTGCCAAGCCTTTGCCCACCACCCGTGTAATCCCCCGACGGCTTCCGAGGGTCACAACGGGGACAGCAAGGCCCTCCTGTAAGCTCTGAGACGGGACTCCGAGGGGCCTCATCCCCAACACCCCCAGACTCCCCGAGGCCCAAGCACCCCTCTCTGGTGGACGCAGAGCCACAGAGCTTCCCACCCACTGCGGACCCACCAGCTGCGCTTTATGGCCGGCGGGGGCCGCTTCCCGGCATTTCACACAAAGGTTCTTCGCCATGAATGGAGTCAAATGGATTCACGTTGGGATCATAAATATAATTAGGAGAGTTTTATTTTCAAGTAGCACTTCTGAAATCTATAAAATTAAGCTAATATACTGATTTTTTAAAACACAAGACTTTTACAGCCCTGTGAGTCAGCGTTTGCCAGCCCATGAGGCCAGCAATTAACTCCTTGCAGGCCTCAGGCATCCAGGGAACCCTGCTGCCCCCACGGAGAGGTCGACATGCCTAGGAGAGCTCTGACTGCCGGGCCCCCTTCCCAGCTCCGGGCGCAGAGACCGGCAGAGGTGACCCTCTCCTCCCTTCATGCCTCGCCGCACTCCCAGCCCTCCCTCCGGCCCCTCCCGGGTGACCCGATAGGCCTCTTCCATCCTGTGCGGCCCCACGTCCCCTTCCGCACTCAGCCCCCGGGGAGTCCTGCTTAATTCCAAAGCCCCAGCCTACATGCTTCCTGCCGGAACATTTCTGAACTCACTAATGGGATGTGGGACCCCCAGTTCCTCCCCCTTCCCCGGGTGCTGGGGGCCCCAGGATGTGGAGATCTGGCCTGGGGCCCTCAAGACCTAACTGGGAAGGGCAGGCAGGACAGTGTTTCCTCCCCACCCTCGGCCAGCACCTCCAAGGTGACCTGAGGGTGACCTGCTCAGGTCTGGGTCCCCACCTGCACTGAGGGTCACCCAGATCCTGCCCCCAGCCTCACCTGGCCCAGGGCTGGCACACGGCATCCAGGGCTGGCCCCAGGAGCCCACCAGGCGGCCACATGCATGTCAGCTGCGAGATCGGCAGGGCCCTTTGCTCTGGCCACACCTGCGTCCGTGTGGCCCCTGCCTCACTGGGCTTGTCCCGTGAGGAGTTTGCACAGGCCACCTGGCAGGGGCTGGGATGGGGAATGCGGGTTGTCAGCTGAGGGCTGGGGTTGGCCTGAGCAAGCTCGCTGTGGTGAAGACGGTGGCTTCCTCCCTGGATGACTGGTGCCCGGTGCCCAGTCTGCTCCTGCTCTCTGAGTACGGCAACTGCCCTTTCCCCCATGCCCCTCAGATTTTCCAGGCTCCTCAAACTCACAGGCCTGGATCAGGGCTCTCCAGGCCCAGGTGCCCAGGGATGGTGTAATTCAAGGGTCCCCCTCCTTGCCTCTGCCCCCTTTCCAGACAAGGAAGAAACGGCAGGCTTGTCCCATGAACCCCATCCTGCCTCAGACGTGACTGCATTTGGAGACGTGACCTTTAAAGAGAAGGTTAAGGTAAAATGAGGTCACGAGGATGGGGCCCTAACCCCACAGGACTGGTGTCCTTCTAAGAGGAGGTCAGGACACAGACACACTCGGAGGGACGACACTGTGAGGACACAGGGAGGAGACGGCCATCTGCATGCCCAGGAGGGGGCCTCAGGAGGACCAGCCCTGGCCACACCCGGGCCTGGGAGTCCAGCCTCCAGACTGGAGACAGTGAACGCTGTGGTCTGAGCCGCCCCAGCCATGGGACTTTGCTACAGCCCCTCTAGTCGACTCGTGGTTCAGCTCTCAGGGGTGCCGGATGTGCACGCCTGTGCTTGATGGAAGGAGGGGGTGGGGATGAGCCAGGTCTTGGCAGGATTTGGAGGGATGGGCATGAAGGGGTGGCCTTTGGAAGGAGGAGGCACAGCACTGAGTGCCTCTCGGAGACACAGAGGCCCGGCATCGAGTGTCCCTGGCCCTGAGGCTGAGGCCCGGGGTGGGTGAGGCCTGGAGGTGGCAGGGTGGCCGCCACTCCTCCCCCCATGGACGCCTGTCTCCACACTTGGCTCCAGTGTCCTGTTCTCCAAGGGCCAGACCCTCCCTCAGCAGCTGTTCTGGAGGTGGCCACCCTACAAAGGCAGTTCTGCACCCTTCCTCCTGTTTCCCCAGCGGGACCTCGGTGTTCTCAGCAGTGGACCTGTCAGATTTCATGCCTTTACAGGGGAGTCTGGCGCGAGCCAGGGCCCCCACCCCCGGCCCAGGGCCACCCTAGAGGCCACCACGGCACTTCACGTGTGAGGGGCCGCAGCCGAGCAGTGGGGAAGCCACAGCTCTATCCACCGCCCCTCCCAGAGCTGGGACCGCAAGTCCCCGCACACGGGGCCTGGTGGGCGGGTCCCACTGGAGGGTAAACCAAGGCCAGAAGAGGTGGGCGGCTCCGTGGTGCCACGGCCGGTGGCTGACAAGGGGAGCCTGGGGCCCTGTCCGCACAGGGACGCCCGGAACTGCCAGCTCCCTACACGTGACGGAGCACACCGGGGACCTGGCTGGACCCCCAGGAAGCCCCCCACCCTGAGGCCGGCTCTTTTCCTGGGCTTCTCGTATTGGCGCGTCACTGCCATCCGTCCTGAGCGAGCCGCCCCAGGTGGGCCTCCATGTCCCCTCACTCATTACGCCCACTGCCAGGTCAGCCTCCAGCCCCTCCCTTCCCTCCCCGCCCGCCCCCAGCCCCTTCTCCCGCCTCAGCCAAGCAGCCTTGGATGCCAGGCCCGCTCTCCTCCACGTCCGCAGTGGCCGGAAGGGCTCAGAAAGCTCACTCATCTGACCGCTCACCCCCGCCCTTCACGCCGCCCCCTGCCTGGAGCAGAGTCCACATGGCCGGCGGGGCGGCCCCCTTGGAGGCCCTGTCCCAGAGTGCGCCCCTGACCGGGGAGACGCGCCCGCTCTCTCCTGCCGCCCGCCCGCGCAGTTCTCTGTTTACAGGATCGTTCGTTCGCTGGTTCTCCTAATATTGACCAAGCAGCCCCTCGTGCACACATTTGTGGCCCCCCCCAGGCCAGAGGGATGGCCTCACCTGCCAGGGGCCCACTCTCCCTGCTCTCAGGAAGAGAAAGCACCCCGACATGTGTGAGCAAAGATCAGAAGCACTATAAAGCAGGGCCACGGCTGGGGGAACATGAGGGAGTCCTGATTCCGAGCGTTGGCTGGTCCACAGAAGGGTCCCAGAGGCAGCGGCCCTTTAAGCCTGAGGACTAAACAAAATTTGGCTGGGAAGACCTCAGCTAAGGGAGGAGGCTGGGGTGCTCGCCGCTACCCCAGGTGGTCAGGGAGACACCCAGCGCTGGGTGATGCTGCCCATCTCACTGAAGAGGAAACTAAGGCGTGGGAGGGGAGGGTGGGCTCTGCTGCGGCCCCTCCCCCACCTGCCTGGGGCTGGGGGCTGGCCCGCTGCCTGTGGGTGGTCATGGGCTCCCCGGGGAGCGCCAGCAGCCCGCTGGGGTGTGTGTGTGTGTATGTGTGCTGCGCTGGATCCACCCTGCCTCGGGCACGGCAGAGCTGAGCCTGGAGGGCAGGGGGGCTGGGGGGAGACTGTCAGGGGCAGGGGTCCCCTCCTGGGGCCCTGGTGGGTGGGAGAGAGGCCCCCAGGCTCCGACTGTGAGGCGAGGCCCTCGGTGACGGCCACAATAAATATGTTTGTTCAAGGGAAGCCAGGCTGGGAGCTGGGCGCGCTGGCCTGGGGAGGGAGAAAAGGCCGCTTGTGCCTTGCACACTGGGGTAATTGTTCGTGCTCACGCAACTGCTGCCCCGTGGCCGGAAAGGTCAGACGCCCCTCGGGCCCCGTCGGAAGCAACCGGTGCCTCGGGCCCCTTGTGCTCGCTCCCAGCTGTAGCGGGCACAGCCCGCAGGCCTTGGCATGGGGCGGGAAGGTGCTGGGCCTGGTCTGAATGGCGGTCCTGGCAAAGGCAAGGGGAGGAGAAGCTCGGAGCCTCCCACCCAGCCAGCAGGGTGGACGTCAGAAGAGCGGGTGCTTGGCCCCAGTGCCCGGGAGGGAGGGAGTCAGGGTTGGGGGCAGTGCCTCTGGGCATCAGGGGCTTCACGGGGGCTGACCACAGAGTTTGGACGCCCAGGATGAGAGCAGGGCAGAGACTGGGCTGTGTGGACCGTGACCCAGCTGGCCCCCCCGCTCCCCGGGAGTTCGCTCATGGCTGCAGCCTGGCCTCTGGAGCAGAGCCTGGCACGCTGCAGGCACCAGCCAGACCTCGGTGCAAAGGACGCATTGGGCAGGGGCCTGGCCTGGGCACCCATGGCCCTCCTGAGCTCAGAACGCTCAGAGGCCGAACCCCTGCATGTGCCAGCCTTGGGGTGATGCCCCGTCACCCCAGCCCGGCCCCCGCTTGGGTCACTGTTGCGGCCCTTCCTTCTCTTCCCTGCAGAGGAAGCTCTAGAGACAAGACTGTGCTGGGGACGGTGTCTCGGGCACTGGTTGGGGAAAAGAAGGAGGGGGCCTGCTCACCGCCACATGCCAGGCACCCCTGACATCTACGCACCCAGGCACACAGCTGGGGCTACCAGGGTGGCCAAGCTCGGAGCTGGTGGCTGACCTTCCGGCTCTGGGGCCCAGGGGTCGGTGGGCTTGCTGCCCTAAGAACAATATCCATGAGAGGCTGTGGCCCAGTGACCTACTTTGGTTGAGTGAGTCCCCCCCACATCCGCCCACAAACCACCTTTCAACCAGAAGACCTGAGGCTGAGACATGGACAAAGGTGGCTCAAGGGAAGAGCTTCTAGCAGCTCCCGAAGCCTTGGTGCCGCCGGAGGCCTATGGGACAGCGGAGCATCGGGGTAGCCGGACAGGAGAGGGTCGGGCGCCCAGGCCGCCTTGGGTGGCCCTTGGTCCCTCCTCCGTGGGGATTCCAGGGCCCTGACCCCCAGGGCTGCAGGGACCCCGGGGAAGACAGGCTGTGTGTGGCCACAGAGGGCTCTGACTTGAGAATGCAGGCTGACACTGGGGGAGGGTGGCCTGGAGCTCAGAAGGGGACACAGGACATGGGAGGAGGTCCACCTGCTGGGTGAGCCCACGGGGCCGCACCAGGTCCACTGGGTGAGCCTCACGGGTGCCCTTGCCCTGCACCCAGCGCTGGGTGGGCGGCCTGCATGTGGCCTTGGCTCCCTTTCCTGGGTCTCTCCCACTGACACAGCTGGAATATGCCAGGCTCACTGGGGCCTGCATTCCCCAGGGGCCTGGCATTCCGACAGTGGGACAAGGGCATTCCATGCGACAATCGGGAGTGTGGGTGAGGGCATCCCATGGAGCCCACTCAGGCCTCGAGGACTGCAGCTGCCCTCAAGATGGGGAGTCTGAGCTGCCCCTGGGACGGCAGGGAGGCGGCTCCCCTGCTGGGAAGGTCAAAGACACTCAGCCAGCCCCCTCCTCTCTGGGGGGCCCGGGACCCATAGGGTCTACGTTCAGCTGGCGGCCAGAAGTAGGTGTTTGCTCACAACGCATGGCGATAGGGCCTCTTTCCTTTGCCTTTAAGGGAGCGGAGCTCCAAGAGCCGCAAAGCACCTGGGTCAGGGCTCTGGCCCCTGTGGGCCGCCTGGTCCAGCTCCTGTCCTCACTGCAGCCTCTGAGGCCTGGCCCCAGCCCACTCTTCCCGCTGAAGCCTCTGTGGTTGTAGCCTATCTGCCTCCCCGGGGACGGGCAGGACAGAAGCCCCTGGGGCCGCACAAGCCTGATGCCAGCTCCTGTTGCCCAGGGACAAAGCTGACCTGCTTCCTGGGGCCTCCTGAGCCCTGCGTGGTCTGCCCCCACCCCGCCCCAGCCACGCCACCCCTGCCAGTCCCTGCAGTGCACCCCGTGCACCATGGAAGGGAGACAGGGGGGCACGGAAGGAGGTCAGAGAGGCGTAAACAGTGGAAGCAGAGGTCTGAGCACTGTCAGGAAGGGGCTGCGAGCCAAGGAATTCGGGCAGCTTCTAGGAGCTGGAATAAGCGAGGGACAGAGTCTCCCTGGAGCCTCCCACCAGAAAGAGCCCAGCCAGCACCTTGATTTCAGCCCAATCTTGGGCTTCTGGCCTCTAGAGCTTTGAGATAAGAAATGTGCACTGCCGAAAGTCGCCGAGTTTGCAGGGATTTGTTAGAGCCGCCAAGGGAGATGAGAACAGCCGCTTTCCAAGTAGGCCCAGAATCCACCACTTCCCTCCCGCCCGGTGGGCCTGTCTGCCGTGCCCTCCGGCTCCCCTGTGCAGCTGCAGTAGCCCCCGCCCTGGTCCCCCAGCTGCTCCCCGGCACCTCCACAGTCCACCCGCAGCTCTGCAGCTGGGGACCCCACTAGCTCCCACCCACACTGGGCTGCGCCCCATGCGCAGCAAACACCAGGGTCCTCATGTGGCAGCCAGGGTCCCAGTCCCACCTGCCTCCTTCGACGACTCTACCCTGATGCTGCTGCCCTGTAACCCGCCTTCCCGGGGCTGTGGTCTGGTCACCCTCTCTGTGAGACGCATCGGACTCAACTTGGGACATGCCCTTGCCTCCGGCAGGCACGGCCTTCCTTCCGTTTCCCTCCCAGGCACTTATCGAGAAGTAACAAAGAGCTAAACGTATTCCCACGTGTATTTTGTGCCTGTCCACGGTGCCCCTTTGGATTATCGACTCTCCAGTATTCGTCAATTTGTATCAAATTTGTATCCATTCATGGTCACTTCTGTTGATTTTGTGTCCACATTGTATCGATCTGGGTCCATTTTCTACCTCCAGCCTTGCACCTGGAGCAGCTGCTCACATTTGTCAAACAAACACGTGCATGTCCCTCCACAAAGAATTGTGTATTGATCTAGCTTAATTGCTGGCAGCCCTGCAATGGAGACTTCATGCTCCCACTTCACAGGTGTGGCTACTGAGGCTAGGGTGCTGGATGCTCCAGGGAAGAGGAGCGCGAGACGCTGACTCCAGGCTGGGACACTTGCTCTGCCCCCCGAGGAGAGCTGGGCTTAGGGGTCTCTGGCCCGAGCGTCCTTTGTGCCTGTCTGGGGTGGGCAGGCTGCTGAGCGAGTGGCGGATAAACGGGCTATTGTCCCGGCGAGCGCAGTTGACTGCCCGGCGCGCACAACGGCCCCTGTGTCTGCAGAGTCTCGCATAACCAATCAACACCTTATCGCCAGCATTTATCACCCGCTATCGGCCCCAAATCGGGCAAACACTTCTGGGGAGTTCAAACCCCTGACTTCACAGAAGTCTCTGTGTAATAATAGATTAGGTTTCTGGCGGTTCAACAGCATCGTAGCCCTCTGGGGCAGGTGTGAGGGGGTGGGGAGGTGCAGGGCATGGGGGGCTGCCAAGGCTCTGAGCTGGCCGGCCACCTGCTCTATGGGACCCTCCTGGGACACCTGTCCCCCAGTCTGAGCCCTCAGGGACCTGATCGGCCGTCTTGCTCTCCCCTGGGTCCAGCCTCTGTGAGAAGGCAGTGGGCTCCGCCTGGACCTGGGCCCCCCCGCCTCGTCCTCCCTGAGGCCCAGCTCTGACCTGGGCTCCATCCAGGTGGCTAGAGCATCTCCAGGAGAAAGTGGCCTGGACCTGATGGACAGGAACAGGAACACCCCCCTGCCCTCAGGGTGCTGGGTCTGGGGCACAGGAGACCATGGACCCTGGGGGGCGTGGGAAGGGCTGCGAGGAGCCAGAATCAGAGTCAAAGCAGAAGCAAGGGGCAGAGGGGACAGGAGAGGAGGGAGCTTGCTTGGGGACGACAGGTGGCCCTTGTAAGTCACGGAAGGCGTCATGTGACGAAGGCAGGGTCTCAGGAGACATGGGGTGCCCGTTGCCTCCCCTTTGACCCCTTGGAGCTCCACAGAGGAAGGAACGAGCGCCTGCCTGTGTCTGCACCCCGTCACGGAGCAAGCAAGGCATGGTCCCGGCTCAGCCACGCGTGTCCCCCACCCACGGGTCCTTGAATCCAGGATGCTGTCCATTTGCCCTTCCGGACCACAGCCCTCTCCACTGGCTCAGTGTGTCCTGGAGCCTGATCTCTGCATGGACGTCCCGGGCTTCCTCCCAGGGCCTTCCAACTTGGGCCTGGGTCTCCCTACTGGCTGCGACCCGCTCTGCACTCCCCCCGCCCCCAATCTTGGGCTCCCTGCTCTTGTTAAGGTAAACTGTTCACTTGACCTTTGTTCTCCAGGGCTCTGTCTCCTCCCCCTTCCCCCAGCCTCCGAGTCAGGGTCGGCTCTGCTGCAGGACATCAGCCCCAGATTCCTGCCGGAGGCCCCACACTCCCCAGCTCCCCGCCCACACCAGCATAATCCCAAAGTGTGTCTGCTTTCTATGGATCCTGCCCCACACACATAGCTACCCTCAACTATCTCCACACTACAGATAAGGAAACGGAACCTCAGAGCGGCCGTGAGCCGCCCCTGGGTCTTGGCCAGCTGGGGTTTGAGTCCAGGGTGCCTGCCCAGAGACCCTCACAGCCCCCAGGCCACCTCCTCGCCCCCTAAAATCTGCGAACGCTGAGATTTGGGAGTCTTGGCTGCTCCGGCGCCCCCGTGTTCTGGGGGTGGGGTGTCCTTCTGGCGTCTGGCGTGTGATACTGCCTGGCTCCAACTTGGGCGGAAGGGTTCCAGGACTTCAGAACGTGAAACAAACCCGGCAGAGCAGAAGGCAAGCCCAGGAGGGAGGCTTTCTCTACAGACAACGCAGGGCTTGTTAGGACCCACTCGGGGAATGGGGCTGGGACTGCAGAGCCTGAGCCTCCAACCAAGTGGCTCTAACGTCCTCTGCCCCTGCTGACCTCTGTGCCCAGGGCCACCCCCCACCTGGGACGGGGGCAGATCCAGGGGAGCCCTGGGCCAGAGTGAATGTGATCTGTCTCTCCTTAAGGAGCTTGGAAGTCTGCTGAGCAGCTGGCGGGGGGCTGGGTGCTCTTCTGGAGCCCCTGGGAGGCCAGGTCTGGCCCTGGTGCTGGGTGGGGGGGCTCTGCCTCTGATAGGGAGACTGCCCATCGTATGGAGGAGGGGCAATTCCAGGGGAAGGTGGACAGGCCAGTCCCCTGACACCCTCACACCCCCTGCTGAAGTCAGCTTCTCCTCGGGCCAGCACAGAAACAACGTGATTTGGGAAAGAAATATCGGATAATGTTCCTCCCTGCTGGGACTGGGCCCCGGCCATCTCTCTGGCCTCGGGCCACTGGCTCGTCACTGACGTCCCACCCAGAGCCCCTCTGGGCTCCTGGCCACCGCCCTGCCACGTGGGCTGTGGTGGTGATGGGGCGAGGAGTGCTCAACCTGGAGCTGGTCATTTTCCCACCCTCAGGCTTGGTTTCCCCAGCTCCAAGGGGGCAGTAGCCACTTCCTTCAGGGTGTCCGGGCCGCTTGAGAGCCCACTGCTGCCTTCGGGAGGCCCCTCCGCCTCCCTCAGATACACAGCTATCTCCTATTCTCAGGGCACGGACAGTTCCCCCATCCATCTGCAGGCCCTGGGGTTCTCAGGTCAGGAGCCTGGTGGTGGTGGGGAAACGCGTCTCCACATGCACCCCCGCCTGCGTGGGCCACGTACACACACACACACACACACACACACACACACATACCACGTGAGCAAGTACAGCTCAGCCTGAGCCACCGTGGGCCCCACCCTCGGCCTCCTGCCCCGGCCAGCTGGAAGCAATCTCCTCCAGCGGGCAGGTGGTCCTCCTTAGCTACTCCCGAGAGGCCGTCTCCAGCCCTGCACCCACACAGCAATGACTCCGCATGCATGGCCGCCTCGGGGCCCCTTCCCTGCTGGAGTGAACCGAGCGCTCTGGAATTCGTGGAGAAATCAGGGGTCTCTTGCCTGCTGTTTTTCTTGGCGAGGCCTTATCACAAATTAGTGGGGAAGCCCGAAGGTTAGGGTTTCAGCGAGTTCAGCAGAATCTGAGAAGCAGGGAGTTGGCCTCCCACCTCTCCTTGACCCGCAGGGCCCCGGGATGATTAACCGGGCAGGTGACCGGCACTCGGGGCCGGGGAGGCAGCGTTTGCGCAAGCTGCCCGGTTTCAGAGAAGCCAGCAGCCCACGCCTCCCCCAGACTCCCCTTCGCTGGATGTGGGAATCCAGCTGTGGAGTCTGGAGCGGGGGTCGGGGGGACACCCAGCCTGGTTTGGGGGGTGGTGTCTGGGAAAGGGAGAAAGCAAACTGGCGTCCAGGTCCTGGGGGATGTGGGGACCTTCTCGCTAAACTGCTTCCTCAGTCACAGATGAACACAGACCTCTACTTCAGAGATTCAGGGAGACACTCAGGGCACCTCCACCGTGAAAGCTGTTCTTTTGAGGCAAAAGGTGGCAGAAGGGCCTCTCCCGTCTGAGAGCCAGGCAGCCTGTGTGCTGGAAGTCAAGCCACCAAAGAGCTGAAGCGACTTGCAACCTGCTGGGGGCACATCCCCAGCGCTGGCCCTGCAGCGGAGCCCCCACCGCTGATGTCTCGTGAGTGGCCGTGGCCGTGGGTCTGGGTGGGGATAGATGGACCACAGCTCCCAGCTTTCACCACCGTCCCTGCTGTGGATGGTCCTGGCTGTCTGTAGAGTGAACCGTCCCCTTCTCACATACGTCCCTCCCTGTGGGGCCGATACTCCTGGGGGCTGAAATGGGGCGGGGACAGGTCGAACCCTGGGTGCAAAACCTGCATTTAGCAGACGAGTCCATGACTTTCAGCCAATCACACGCGCGACTGTCCGGCTCCCTGACTGTCTCTAAATAGACCCGGTGCCCTGGGGACATTACAGACTCCAGCGTGACTGCTCTGATGGGCCGTCCATTTCTGAGCCTGGCCAGCGCCACTCTGAGAACCTGGATCAGGCCACTGGGTCAGTTGCTGACTCCCCGTGACGAGACGGTGTCCCCACTTCAGAGCTGGGAACACTGAGGCCTGGGCCTCTGAGGACCTTTGCTCAAGGTCGCACAGCTGGCCAGCAGGAGGGCAAGATGAAGCCAGCTCTGAGACCAAAAGCTTGATCCTAGAGACGTTCCTATGTGCTGGGGGCTAGTGAACCTCACCCCCATTCTGAGCGCTGACTCTGCCCCAGCCCCTCTCTCCTTGGGCAAGTCCCCATGGCCCCATCTCTGTGAGCCCAGAGAATCACAGCATTGCCTCCTGGGGGGCCGTGAGCAGAGGGGAGGAATGTGAGCAGCGGGCTCCCAGGGTCCTCCCACCCTTCTCCTTCAGGGACTGCAAACGAGGTGCAGCGCTGAGGGCTGCTGGGGGCAAAGCTCCACGTCCCGCTTCCCAGGGAGGCGTCCAGCCCTGGTCCCCGGCCTTCGACACAGAGCCGGCAGCTCAGAGGCAGCTGGAGGGCGCGCAGAAGCGAGGGGGACCCTGGCTGTCAGCCCTGCACCCCTTTGCAGAAACCCAATCCCTCTGGGAGGACGGCTGTCGCTCCCAAGGATTTAGGACCATCACCTGGTGGAGCGGGAGGGCTGTCTGCCCTGACGGAATAAGTGGCTACATGCCGAAAGGTGCCACCGCCAAGCGATGCCAGGCCTGCGGGGAGGACCGTATATTATCTAAACCTGCACGTGTGCACGGCCTTCCTTTCCTCTGCGCTTCCTGCACTCCTTGTCCGTGGCTCCCCAGCGACTGTAGTGGACCGTCCAGGTCCAGATGTGGCTTTCTATCATGACGATGGGGGTCCCTGGGCAGGAGCCGGGGGCTGGGGGTGGGGTGGGGTGGATGGAAGGGCTCGGAGTCAGACTGAGAGACCGGGGTTTAAATTCCTCCTCCACCCACTGAAAAGAGCCAGCTCCTTCGTGCCTGTGGCAGGTCAGGGCCCCCTCCCCACCCCCGTGCCTGGCAGTGCCTCTCTGCCCTGTGACTTCACTGTTCTCATCCGCGGCAAGAAGCATCTCTTCACTCTGGAATTGGGCGTGGCCATGTGACCTGGGGACAGTTTGTTTGGCAGCAAGGCTAACAGATGCACTGCCTCCCTGAGTCTCAGCATCGTCTTTTGGCTCCCTGTTGCTGCTTCCAGGCACACCGGCATGCGAGCGTTGGGTCCGTGAACGGGACCAGGCCTCGTGCTGTCTTCATGGGGCCTCCACACGTGGCAGGCACATAACAAATGCCATCTGGTCTCACCTATGCCGCCCCTCTGATGCAGCAAGGAGGGTGGCATCATATGCCCAGGACAGGTGAGGTTCGGAGAGGGAGCTCAAGGGCTGGGACCAGGACCACTCCTGGTCTGGGGGGATCCACCCACCTCTTGTGTTCCCCCAAGAGACCCATGTGCCCCCGGGAGGCTCCTGAGACTTGGTGCCCCTCACTTGTCCCAGTGGTCAGTGGGGACAGCACAGTGCCCACCGCCACCCTGGGGCAGCGGAGGCCGGGCACGTGGAGCTCCACAGAGGGGTGCAGGCGCCGCCAGTGGCCACACTCACCCTGCAGGACGGGAGGAGGGGGCACCCCGAGTGGCTCTGCCAGTGGTCACCCCTCACTCACAGCCCTCTGAAGCCTTCTGTGGCTCTCGAGCCCCAGACTCAGCCTCCTAGCCCATCCCAGCCATTCGTGTCTTGGGACCCTGGGCAGATGGAGCAGTGCCCCGGCTTCTTATGGACCACGCTCAGCACCCCCGTGATGGACAGGCTCCCCTGGTGCTACCCAACCGTCACCTCCTCGGACAGGCTGTCCCCAGGGCTGAGGAGTCATGCCCAGCCCCACCCCTGCTGTCTGCAGTCCTTTCCCACCCTCACCCCACCTGCCTTTCTCTACCCGTCAAGCTGATGGGGTGTCACGTCACCTGTGCACTCCGAGGGACAGGCGCATCCCTCCCCTGCCCCTGTGCCCGGACTTGCCTGGCTGGGATCTCAGGACTCAGCCCTGCTCTCAGGGGGGCGCAGGCTTCCCCCGCCTGGTGCTGGCAGGACCCCCGGAGGTTGGCTGTGCGCTCCTTGCATGCAGGGGCCACTCATGCAAGAGGCCAGGCTGCAAGACCATGTGGAGGCCGAGCTGGCCATGGAAAGAGGTACAGGAAGCCCTCGGACAGAGCCGGGCCTCTGGGACTGACCACAAGGGTGTCTCCAGAGTGCTGGCCCTGCGCAGGGCAGAGGAGCCAGATCTCGATGGGCCTCCCCAGACAAGGCCACTCTGGGGCCTCCCTCAGCTGGACTAAGGCCTTGGAAGGAACTGGGGGGCAGAGAGGAGACAGAGGGCTCTGGGTGAGCTCGGCGCCTCCTTAGATGGCAGATGGCTTGACAGCTATGGGGATGACAGAGAGCCCTAGAGAACCGCTGTCTGGCACCGCTGGCCACGTCTCAAGTAGCAGGGTGACGGGGGTCCTAGGAAGGCCCTGTGGGGATGAGGAGGGTGATCCCCCATGCCCTGAGAATGCCCCCGCCTACCCTGCCCATTCTGTAGGGCGGTTCCCACCCCAACACACAGGAGAAAACTCTTGAGAAGACTCTTGACTCTGGAATGTAAATCCATAGAAATATTTCTTGATACAATCTGCTAATTCCACTCACACCTTGGATGGGATGGGGTCCACAGTGCTTACCCTCCTAAGGCCGTAGTGGCAGGAGATAGTGCTCCCCTCCCTGTAGGGTGGGGCTGGGGCTGGGGCTGGAGCTTCGGTCCTCAAAGTGCCCAGCGGGGGCTGGCTGATTAACGGCCTTGAACAAAGGCCTCCCAGGCTTGGGGTCCCCTTGCACACAGACCCCGCAGGGAGCCTTTCAACCCCCAAAGTGCTGCCTTTTAACTCAGCCTCCTCGGCAGGACAAACAGGGGAAGAAATTAGTCGTGGGCGCTGCTGGATGTTTTGTGACTTGTCCTGTTGTCTCCCTGGAGTTGGTCTGGCCCTGGCAGCTCGTCTCCTTGACATTCAGAGAGGATAACCTGAAGCAGGCCCCAGCCGGCCCCCTTCTTGCCTTTTTAACTCTTTATAAGCTTCCAAAGACAAAACCCTTCTTGCATCTGAGCCTGGCCTCTGCAGGGGCCAAGGACTGTCTGTCTGTGGCTCTGAGCTGCAGAGCTATGCCTGCCCACCCTGCTCTTGTCCCCGAGGAAACTCTGGAGGCAGGCTGGTGGTGGTGGTGGGGGTCGGGGAGGGACATTGCTGCTTGGCCTCTGGGATGGGGAGACCCAGGGGAACCCCCTCAGCCCTTCGGTGCCAAGCTCCAGTGGCCAAGGATTCTACGCCAATCTCCGACCCCCAGCAGCCTACTAACCCCATTTACTGAGAAAAATGAGGGACATTTGCCCCAAACACTCCAGGGGCCTAACTTCCTTCAGGCCACAAGAGAGATGCTAAGAACTTTCCAGAAGGCATGGGGCCCATGGGGTCTGGAAGCCAGGCCTGCCCAAGGGGTAGGGGGTGGCAGAGGCTGCTCGTACTTTAGCTCCCATTCTCAGGGGCCACTCTTGGGCCCCTGGTGCCCAGGAAGAGGGCCCCAGTGCAGGACACTCTGGGAAGCCCTGGCAGGGGCTCGGCGCTGCAGGCAGGCAGGGGTTAATGGCACGCTGCTGCTGTCTGCCTGCCCCAGGTCCCACTCCCCTCGCAGAGAGCAGCCAGGTGACCTTCGAGGGGGCTACCGCTGCTTTGGGAGGCTCTCTCGAGGCCAGGGGCCTCCTCCTGGCCTTCAGCTGTCCCCTCGCAAGGCCAGTGTGGGCCTGGCCCAAAGGAGGCCTGACCTCAGTGTGGCCCCACAAGGTGGCCGAGCCAGCGAACTTGTGCCTGCGTATGCAGAAGCACCGGACGTGGACAACTGCCCACACGCGCGTCCTCACGAGACCACTGATGCTCTCACAGGTAACAAGGGACAGGGGTGCTCTGTCTGCCTCAAGGCTCTCTATCCCGCCTGTCCCATCGACGCTCAAGGATGCCCAGCCCCCGTGCCACCTCCCGTGGCAGGACTGCCTCCCGGCAGGTCTCAGTGAGATCGGGGATCAGACCCCGCTGTCTGGCCACTCCAGCCTGCGGGGAGACGTGTAACCAGGAGACTGAGAGTCGGTGTGTTTGTACCCACGGTGGGTGCACGATGGGACAGGGACACGTGATGTGCGTGGCCTGGTCACAGATCTGCGATAAGAGCTCCATGTGTTCATTTCTGTCTTTCATAATGAAGACTATGGCAAATGAGGATGGCTCTGGAGGTCACAGCCACGCTGGGGCTGTTTGTCTGAAACCACTCAGGCTGTGGCGGCCCCCAGCTTCGGGTACTACCAACAGGGTTCAGGCACGGGAATGCCAGATAAGGCTGCCACCCAGCAGCAGCATTGTGACCAGGGCTGGCAATAGCACGAGTGTTCTCAGGCAGAGACAATTTTCCTGACTTGTTATTTCGATCTGTGCTCCCCAAGTTCTGGGGAGACGCGTGTGCCTGGCAGGACACCGACACTGACCGCCGTCAGCTCTTGTGATGGCTGGACACACGCATCCAGGGCCGCACACCCGCCTGTGAAGGCACGCGCTTGATGGCATCCCTGACCGAGAGACGCGGAAGTCCAGACAGGGGAAGTCAGCCCTGTATCCGGAGTGCACAGCTCCGAGGTAGCCGGCGAGGTGGCCTCCTGTCCTCTCACGCTCTCACAGGGGCAACAGTGAGGACCACACCTGTAAGGAGGCTGGGGCTTGGCCAACACCACGTGGGCACTGACACTCAGGGTGTCTTAACAGTAGCTGCCCTTCCCTGACACACAGGTGGCACTGGTCGTGCCACCTGCCAATGCAAAGCCACATGGGGTGGTCCCCGGAAGGCCCACGGCACGCACGTGCTCCCACAGTCACAGCTCCGGACGCCTTGCGGCCACTGGGGGATCCTTGCCCTGCCTACTTCTGGTCCCCCACCACATCAGTTTCCGAGGGGGCGGTCGCGGGGTGGGGAGGCCTCTGTGAGTCCAGAGGATGGGGTGGAAGCAGAGTGAGGACGGGGCTTAGCCAGGCAGAAGGGCAGACAGGATGCATGGACGGCGGCGTGGGGGCTCCTGAGGCTTCCTGCAGGCGGTGGCCAGCAGGAGGAGGGTGCACGTGGGTGATGGCAAGTGACATCAGGGCGAGCAAGGGGGCTTTGGGAGAGTGGAGGCCAAAACCCTGTTGTGAGCCTCGCCCTGGGTACCGAGGAGGTCCTCCAGGGTTCTAAGCCAGGCCAGGCATGTTGGCCTGTCACCCCCCTGGGCTCGTCTTGAGAAGGCATCAACCCCACCGACCAGGCTACACCCTTTCAACAAGGCAAAGCTGGGAGAAATACTTCTGCAGCGGACGAGCCCTTCCCAGCCTCCGGGACCAAGGTCAGCTCTTTCTCTGGGGTCTCCGAGGTACCCTGACACTGAGCTACTCCCTGGGGTACTCAGACCTGAGGTCTGGAGGGAGTGGGCATGTGGTGGGGGTCCGTTGGGCTGCACCTCACCCTTGGAGCAATTTTCCCATCCCTCCCCTCCCCACTGCCACCCTCAGGGAGCCCCCACATTCCACCCTTAGGAGAGCTTGTGCTCAGAACAAAATAAGAAGCCAGTCTGTAGGGCCGGAGGAACTTTCCTGAAATACAGGAGGTGGGGGAGGGGGCTGTGACTGGTGGGAACTCCCCTCCCCCAACACCGCGGCTCCTCCTGGCGGGGCCTGGCAGGATGGGGGCACGTAGTGCTGTGGGAGCAGGGCAGGGAAAAGGGCAGAGAGTCAGCAAGGAGGGAGGGAGGAAGTGGGGGAGGTGGGGAGGAGCTCGCCGACCATGGCCACCTCCGTCTCCTTTCTGCTGACTTTCCAATATTGACCGTTTTGAGAAATTTAGTACCCTGCACATGGAAGGCCGGGCTGCAGTCAAACGCGCCTGACGGGCCAGCTGTGACTGCTCTCACTTTAGGGTGATCCACGAGCCTACGTCACACACCCCCACCCTCCCACAAAGAGCCCTGACTAGGCCAAGGAGACCCAGAACCAGCAGGGGCTGCAGGGTCTGTTTGCCCTGCTGGGAGTGAGAAGGAAGGGGGAGGCGCTCTGCTCAGGCACCCCTCTCTCTCCCCACCCTTGGTGCTTCCGGACCCGGGGCGGCTTGGTGCCCAGCAGCCCCTCATCAGCAGCTAGCAAGACCCTTTCCGCAGCCAGGGCCAGACTCTGGCTGATCATTAACTCCTCCAGGACACAGCGTGGAGTCTGCAGGCCTGCCGGGTGTGGGAGGCCCGGAGGAAGGCCCAGCCGGCTAGCGTTTCGATAACAGTCCAACCCCCCGGTAACGGCCCGCTTCGTGCTGGGAACCGTGTTAGCACCTCACAGGCACGAATCTCATTTAAGCTCATACATCGCCCTGTGAGGGAGGGCCCATGCTCCCCGGCTGACCCTCAGGAAAAGTAAATGTCAAGCCTGAGAACACAAACCTCGGAGGCAGTGAAGCAGGACTTTAACGCAGGCCTGCCCTGGGTGCCAGGTATATGCGGTCCCATGTGCCGCAAGGCCAGAGCCAGGAGAGGTCCCAACAAGGGGGCTGAAAAGAAGAGACCCCCGTGTGCAGCTTTCTGACCCCCAGACTCCGATGGTCTCCTTTCTGCTGGGGGGAAGGGCCCCAAATGCCTCAGCCCATCCTTCCAGGCTCTCTTCCCTGCCCATGAGACCAGCCTGGCTCCCTGTGCAGGACCCCAGCTGCCCTGCATCAGACAAGCAACCCGAGAGGGAAGAAACCCACCCCCACCCGGCCGGTCTAGGGCCCGAGCTGACTCTGCACCTGACGTCGAGCCCTGCGCGTGCCCAGTAGCTGTGTGGCAAGCCCCCACTGTGTGCCTGGCCTTGGGCTGGGACCATCCTTGGAGCCGGTCACTGCCCGGGCCTCGTTACCTCTAGCTCTGGGCCGCCTGTACCTCCCTCTAAATGTAGAAATCAAAATATTGCCTCCAAGCCAGAACACCAGAGCCCTGCTGCATTCAAGGTGGCCCGCCCAGTTCTGGTTTCCCCTCCTGGAGAGGCACCATGCCACCTGTGCTGTCCACAGCCCCCCCAGCTTAGCGAGAACCCCACATCTTGGACTGGTCGGGGCCAGGTGACCACTGGGAAGCCTTCAAGATAAGATGTTCGGGGGGTGGGGGGCAGGGAGTGGAGGCCCCCCAGGCCCCATGAGCCGAGGCTGTTCACCGTGACACTGCTTGGCAGCCACCCTGGGGGCCGGGCGGGCGGCCGCGCACCCTGGGGACCAAAGGCGAGGCTGTCCATGGAGAAGGGCCACTCAGAAGCTCCTAGATGGCCACACGTGCGTGGCATTGCTGGTCACTGGGCAGCCTTGACCGCCGTGGCTCGGCCAGCCAGCCATGTGGCTCCACCACCTGAAACTGCCTCCCTAAGGGGACCCCAGATGATCCGTATCTGAAGAAACCAAGAGGGCCTCAAGAGAGGCAAGTGTTAACCACTCAGTCGTGTCTGACTCTGTGATCCCACGGACTGTAGCCCACCAGGCTCCTCTGTCCATGGGATTCTCTAGGCAAGAACACTGGAATGGGTTGCCATTTCCTCCTCCAGGGGATCTTCCAGACCCAAGGATCGAACCTGGGTCTCCCATGGTGCAGGCAGATTCTTTACCATCTGAGCCACCAGGGAAGCCTCAGCTCCATGCCTATTTCCTGCTTCTTTCGCAGCAAGAGACCCACCTGAGCCCGCCCCCAAGAGGGGCACAGATCTCTGTGGGGTTATTTACGACCGCCCTAAATGTGAAAAATTGTAAGGGATACAAATAGCAATTAATGTTGGCCTAGCAACCAAGACAAACGAGGTGGGTGAGAAACAGGGGCTCTGACCTCCCCGGGGGGCGGGAGGGGTCAGCACTTGACAGGAGAGCATAGGCGAGGTCAAAGGCAGGGCGCGGCCCCCGGGTGGCTTAAACCCTCTGAAATCTGCTTTTACAGGAGGGAGTTAATCCCAAAGCCGCAGGCCTGAGGTTGTCAGGGAAGCCCTGTTTTATCTCAGGTAATCAAGCCCAAAATTCATCCCTCGAGTAAAAGGGCGGGGGGCCTGTCCCCTACCCTTCCAGCCAGAGGGGGCTGAACAGAGGAGTCCTGGGGACTGTTTCTGACCCTGCTGTCCCCTGCCCACTCAGCCACTAGAGCCTGGGCGCTGTGGCGGCGCGCCCACCCAGGAGGACACGGGGCTTCAGGATGGCGTGGGGCCACCCTAGCCGGTCAAGCCTCGGGCCAGGTCTCTCTGGGATGTGGCTAGAGAGGCAGAGTGTGATCTGGGGGTGCCCCAGGAGGGCTCCCCACCACCTGAGCCAGCACCTGCTCCCTACACGAGCGGTCCTTCTGGATCTGGCCGCGGGGGCGGTCACAAGCTCTGAAGGCTGGTGGGGCCCAGGGTGGGCGGGATGGGGTTTTATCAGGGTGCGGCGGCCCCCAGACCCCCGCGGAGAGACCGAGGTCCCCCCGCCGCCCTCTCCCCTGGGCTCATGTGCGGCCTTGACTGATGCCGCACCCCCTACCTGCCTGCCTGCCACCCGCCTCTCCCACAAGCTCCTCCATGCACAGAGCCTGCCCAACCCTGTGCCCAGACCCAGGGGCCCAGAGACGAGGAGGACAGAGAACAGAGCTTTGTCCCCGCTGATGGCATGACGGCCACCCTGACTCCACTGGAGCTCTCAGACCTGGCCGAGGAGCCACGCGAGGAAGGCAGACCCCAGGGGCGGGGAGGCGGGCAGGGGCCGCGGGGCCCGAGGGGCTGACCCATGGTGCTCAGGCTGCACCAGGGCAATGAGCCCGGCCCGTCAGGGGAAGAATGCTGGAATGGTCCTGTGTGACTTCCCTGGGGCGGGACACACAAACAGGACGCCTCCGACTGGGGCCCCAGTGAGGCCAGGACTGTCCACGCCTGTCACAGCCCTGACCGCTGGGCGGGGGCAGGAAAGGGGTCTTTCTGCCCACGGCTTGGGACCAGGGGCCCTCTGGTAACCAGCCTGCCCGCTCTCTGTGGTGATTCCCATGGGGGCCCTGGCCTGGCACCCCTGCTCCACCCCCAAGAGCTCCCCAAGTGAGCGGGGACCGAGGGGGACCCGCAGAACAAAGGCTGGGTGGTGAGCGGCACGCTGGCCGGTGAGTCTGTGGGGCCGGGCTCCGAGTGGGTATCTGCCCATCTGGAAGCAATATTGCAGTAATGTAAGACGGCCGGAGGACGGGCTAGTCTCTGAATACGTGAACTCTACAGTGAGGAATATGGATTTAATGGATAATCTTACCAGCAGCCAAAAGAACCCAGATTCCTCCCGGGCCCTTCACCCTGCACTTGGCTTCCACTGTGGCCAGGCCCAGCCGGAGGCCAGCAGCGCCTGTGGCCGTGGCCTCCAGAAGTGGAGCTGACCCACCATCTGAGCTCACTTTTTTCTCACCTCTGGTGGGAGTGGGGGAAAGGAGGCTGCTCTGGGAGCACCACAGGTTTCCCTCCTTAAAACTCCCCCATGTTCACAGGGAGGAAAGTAAAGTTGAAGAAAGTAAAACCTACCAGCGGGGCGGAGGTGGGGTGATTAATTAAGATCTACAATGGCTGTGACTCGTCCTGGAGGCTGGAGGAGAAGGAACCGTTTCTCCAGCTCTTCCCAACTTAATAGAGCTGGAATAATAAAATAAAACAATAAAAACCACAGCGGAAAAGATGACTGGAGCGTTTTTATGGCGAGCGGCAGAGAGGAGCCCAGAAGGGCCGGTGGAGAGCAGCGAACAGTGTGATTCAGGGAACGCATCCAGAGAGCGGGAGGAGGCGCGGGTCCGGCTGGTGGGGGGCACTGCGGGGGCGCGGGGGCTGCCCACATGCAGCCCACGGAAGCTGCATCTCAGGCCGGGTCCTGGCTGTTCTCTGGGATCTCGTTCAGAGGCTTATTAATCCCTCCCAGACGTGAAAAACCCCCAGACACCAACGGCTCGAAGAGGCAGTTCACGGCATCGCCTGCCTTTCGCCTGCCTCTCAAGGAGACCGAGTGCGTGCCTCGAGCCAGGGGCCTCGGCTCCAGCATCCCCGCCACGGGCTGTGGCTGCGGGCCAGGCGGCCCGAGGCTGCAGTGGGCAGGGGGTGCCCCCGCCACTGGCTCCCCTCCACCCCATCTGCACACTTGCACTGAAGCCCCCTGAAGCTCCTCAGCCCAGCTCTGTCTCACAAGCTGGGATGAGGCTCAGAGTCCGGCGCGTGGGTCTCCAGACTCCAGTTTACACAACTTCCTCCGGCCTGGGGGAGGCAGGTGGGAGGACAGCCCTCACTGTCATCCCTGGGTACCCTGCTCTGAGCCTCCCCACAGCCTTGGGGGGTGCTGGTGAGCACAGCACCCCATCCTGGCCCCGCCCTCAGGGATCCTGTAATGACCTCCCTGAGGCCGAGGAGCCCCGCCGGGTGCAGGCGGGGAGCCCTGGAGTCCCTCCACTCCACACTACTGGTCCCCAAGCTTAGCAGAGGGCAAGGTGTACAGAAGGAGCCCAGTAAGTGCCACTGAGCAGACAAATGAGAGCAGTCAGTGATATTCATGGCTCAAAAAAGCAGGGCCACAGAGCCCTCCCAGCTCGCAAAGGACTCAAACCATCACCTCCTCAGACTTGGTCTCTCCTTGCTGACTTTCTAGGGGTCAGGAAGTCCAGGGAGGGTTTCTCTGTTCTACAGATGGAGAGACAGACCCAGCGAGGTTGGGCATACCAGCTGGCAGGAATCTGATTTGGTCCCCACAGCCCCGTCCAAGGGGACAGAGCCAGGTGAGCAGCCCCGGCCACCTGCCACCGGCTCCAGGCGAGCTCACCATGAGCTGACTCTGCCTCCCCTCAGAGGCACCCTCCTCAGAAGCAGTGCCAGGACCCTCCCCTCCAGGGCTGCAGACAGGATTTGAGACCCTTGAGTTGAAAGGAAATATGAAAAATTGAATTCCTTTTATAAGCTGCCAAAGTCCTGTTTGCCTGGCGGGGAGGCCCCGAGATGTCTCACTTGGTATTTAGGACTATTTATCAGTCGTGGGGACTCGTGATAAAACAGCTTGTCTGGGAAACAGTCCAGTGATTCCTGCAGACCTTCCTGGGCTCTCCACACCCCGCACCTCTCTCAGGGTGCACCATGGTTAGGACGGCGGAGCTGGAGGCTGCAGGTGGCAGGATGCTTGGTAGAGGACGATCGAGGCTTGTAAAGGTCCACAAGAGCATCGTGATGTGAGTGGCGGTAGCTCAGGGACCCGGCCGGGACTCGAGGAAGCTCCCAGAGAAGGGAGGGGAGTGCACGCCCCAGGCAGGAAGGCAGGATGTGTGGACTTGGGCCAGAACAATGTTTTGGGTGCTGCCACTAGACAAGACCATGAAGAAGCATTGCCGGAGTTCAGAGAGAGGAGCCCTGGGGCCTGGAGTGGTGGGGAGGAAGCATGGGTCACGGCTGTACAAAACCCCCGTAGGAGCAACAAAAGAAGTGCGAAAGTTATACTCTGAAAGCTAGAAGACATTCTTGAAAGACATGAGAGACGATCTAAATAAATGGAAAGACGTCTCCCACTCATGGACTGGAAGACTCAAGGCGGTCGAGATGCCGGTACTTCCCCGCACTGATCTACTGTTTTGGGGCAGAGCCTCTCAGAATCCCAGCTGGCTTATTTACCGAAATTGACAAGCTGATCCTAAAATTCACAGGGCAATTCAAGGCACCCAGAACAGCTACACAGTCTCAAGAAAGAAGAACAAAGTTGAGGACCCACACTTTTCGATTTCAAAACTTACTACAAAGCTACAGTGCTCATGGCAGTGTGGTACAGACATACAGATCAATGGAACAGAACTGAGAATTCAGGAATAAACCCATACACTAATGGTCAATTGATTCTTGTTCAGAGTGTGCTCAAGACCATTCTTTGGGGAAAGTATAGATTTTACAACAAACGGTACTGAGAGAACCAAACATGTACATGCCAAAGAACGAAGCTAGACTCCTACCTCACATCACACACAAAAATTAACTCAAATGGATCCCAAACCAGTATGTCAGAGCTAAAACGATAAAACTCCAAGATGAGAACACGGGGATAAATCTTTGTGACTTTGGATTTGTGCTCTGTTACTTATACACAAGACCAAAAACACAAGTAACAAAGGGAAAAAAGTAGATAAATTGGATTTCATCAAAATTTTAAAGTTTTAAGAGCCAAAGGACACCATCAAGAAAGTGAAAAGAACAACCCACAGATGAGAGGGACTTATATCTAGAATATTTCACGAATTCTAACGCTCCACGTGTGTGTATGCTCAGTCACTTGGTTGTGTCCAACTCTGCAACCCCATGAAGTGTAGCCCACCAGGTGTGAGATTTCCCAGGCAGGAATACGGGAGTGGGTTGCCATTTCCTACTCCAAGGGATCTTCCCAACCCAGGGATCGAAAAACTGTGCCTCTTAAGTCCCCTGCATTGGAAGGCAAACTTTTTTTTGTTTTTTTATAACTGTGACACTTGGGAAGCTCAATTACTCCATGGTAAAAAGATAAATAACCCAACCAAGAAATGGGCAAAAGATCTAACTAGGCATTTCATAAAAGAACATAATACAAATGGCCAACAAGCACATACAAAGATGCTCGATATCATTAGCCATCAGGGAAGTGCAAGTCAAAACCACAGTGTGGTATCAAGTCACATCCACTAAGATGGTTAGGATGAAAATGAGAGGCAGTAACAAGTGTCGAGGAGGATGTGGGGGAATCAGAGCCTTCAAACGAAGCTGTGGGAACACGAGATGGTGCAGCCACTTTGGAAAACAGTCTCAGAAGGTTAAACATTGGGCGACCTCACCACCCAGCAATGACACTCCTCCACGGATACCCGAGATAAATGAAAATACATGTCCATAAAAATGTTTGTACCCGAATGTCCATGACAACATACTCATAATAGCTAAGACGTGGAAAGAGCCCAAATGTCCATCCGTGAATGGACAGATAAATAAAATGTGGTTCAGCCATAAAAGAGAGTATTATTTGCCCATAACAGTGAATAAACCAAGGATGCAGGCTACAACATGATTGAACCTCGGAAACATTATGCTCAGTGAAAGAAGCCAGTCAGAAAGACCATACATCGTGAGGTTCCCTTTCTATAAAACCCAGAATAGGCAAATCCATACAGACAGAAGTGGCTCTGTGGCTGTCCGGGCTCGGGGAGTGGGAGGGGGAGCGGGCAGTGCTGGCCAGAGGAGGCGGGGTTTCTTCCTGGGGCGCTGAACACATCCTGGAACTCGTGGGGATGGTTGCACAACTCTGAACACACTAAAAACACTGAATAGTACATTTTTAACTGGGTGAATTCTATCTCAATAAAGCGGTTATAAAAACAAAAAAATCAAAACCAAAAATACACCAAACAAATAACCCCGCGGGGCACTAGCAGTGCCCAGCAGGCCCTGAGCACAGCGATGACGCGCCCGCCCTCCCTGCCCCTGAATGTGCTGGGGCCCAGGCAGCCCCCAAGGGCCCTGGGGCCCCCTGGCTCCTACCCACGTCTTGCTCCGGGGCTCCCAGGTTGGATGTTTCTCATGGTGAAGGCCCAAGGACAGGGAGCCAGAAGTCCTCTGCAGCTGGGGCGGGGGGTGGGGGGCCTGGAAGCCGCGCAGCAGAGTTGGAGGCTCCCACGCCCCAGGGCCAAGCTGACGTGACTAAAGCTAAACAGACCCCATGCCACGGTGGGGTTATGGCCATGCCGTGCAGCGCGCAGAACCCCTCGCCAGCGATGGCAGCCGTGGGGAGGGGCGGGGAGCAGGCAGCCCCAAAGGTAATTTGCACACGGAGTTTATAAGGCCCCTCAGCTCTTTTAAACATATGCTTCGCTGATTATAAACAGCTGATGGCTCACAAGATTCAGATTTTCCAGCAAGGCTTCCAAAAAAAGATTACACTCCAAGCAGAGAAAGGTGGCCGGCTGCTTTGCTGTGGACGTAAACCCAGCCATGTTCTCCAGCAGCTGCAGCCGCCCCAGTTGCCAGGCTCTGAGCGTGTCCCATCTGCAAAACGTTTGCTGCCATCGACGTGTCCTGAGGAGGGCTTGGGCCCCTGGCCATGGGCCTGGGGAGGGAGCTGGGTGGAGGAGAGGGAGCCCCCACCTCTGACCGGGTCCTCTGACTCCTCAGAGTGAGGCTGCCTGCCGGAGGCTTGCATTCAGACCTGGTCCGGGGCTGAAACCCGGCCTGGTGCTGCTTGGCTGCCCCCGTGGCTGGTGTCAGAGGGCAGACCCTGGAAAGGAAAGGATTCTGCTGAGGATGTGTGCAGGCGGGTCTGCTCGGTGCCTGCAAGAATGAAAGCCAGTGTGGACTGAGGAGGGGTTCCAGAGGCTCCCCAACTATGTAAAGAAGAATGTCATGTCAAGGGGAACAGTCAGCAAGCAGGGTGGTGTGGGTCCCTATCCTGGTCATCTGTTGGGGGATCCCAGGGGGAGGAGCATGGCTCCAGGGCCGGGCGCCTCGGGGGTTCCGCGGCCCACACCACCCATACCGCCCTCCTGTCCAGTGAGCCCCGTGTCCACGGCCAGGAAGGCCCCCTGTCTGAGCCATGTGGTAGCCATGCAGACAGAGCCGTGTCCTGCACACTGAGGCCACGTGGTGGAGAGGGAAGGACAGACAGACAGATCCAGGATGCCCGGGGCCCAAAGCTGGGCTCCGACACCTGCTGCCTGTGGGGTGACCAGCAAGTCCCTTGACTTCACTGTGCCTCGGCTCCCCCATCGCCACAGTGGGCTGTGACAGGATTAAATGAGCTACTACGTCTGGGCCTGCCAGACTGACCACCTTGAGCTGTTGGTAAAACAGGCTTTCCTACGTGGAGGGGCCCCAGCCATGCCCACCCATCACTCTCTTGGGTCCAGGCTGCTCTGAAGCCTCATGGGGACTCCCAGTTGGACACCAAGTGGGTGGCCTAGAACACCACCAGCGGGGGAGTCCTTGGAGGCAGGGGCTACCCGGCGAGGCAGGGGCTCGGTCCCTACATGGGGTCCGTGTCCAGGCTCGTGCCCGGCCGCCGGGGCTCTAACAGAACCCCGTCCATTCCTGCTGCTTCTGCCTTTTGTTCCAACGAGCACTAGTCTCTCCCAAAGACTCAGGAAGAGCAGAAAAATGGGGGGGGCCCCTTCGGTGCCCTGTCCACCCACAAAGGGCCTCCCGCTGCCCCCCCCACCCCAGCACGCCTGCTCCCCTTTCTCTGGGACTGATGGAGGAGATGGCCATCAACGTTCATGGGCACAGAGAACACAGCCAGGACACAGCTGGCTGTTGAGGCTTCTCCCAGGCCTCGGTCCCTTGAGAACCAGCCGTGTGGGATAAGACATCGAGGAGTTCGGGGTCTATCCTCCAGCCCATAGGCCACAACTGAGGAACAGGAAGCTGCACCCATGGGAAGGATTGCAGGCAGGAGGAGAAGGGGAAGACAGAGGATGAGAAGGTTGGACAAGATGGTTGGATGGCATCACTGATTCAGTGGACACGAGCAAGCTCCAGGAGATGGTGAAGGACAGGGAAGCCTGGTGTGCTGCTGTCCACAGGGCTGCTAAGCCTTGGACATGACTGAGCGACAGAACCACCACCACCCACGGGAAGCAAAAGGACCGATGTGCAGGTCCACAGCCAGGTCCCGAGGGCGGGGCACCAGGAAAGGAGGAGGGAAGAGGGCATGGGGTCTGCTCTGGCCCCAGGCTCGTGTCCTGCAAGCTGGGCTGGGCTCAGACCCACTCAGTGAGAAGACACCACAGTGACCTGGCCCCTTGATGCCCGGGGGCCCTGGAGGCTGGCGTGTCCTAAAGACCTGGACGTGGATATCCTCCGGGGGAGGAAGAGGCACTACAGTGGCTGGGTTAAAGTCCAGCTGTCAGCTTCTCCCCGCCACAAGCACCATGTCACAAAGCCACCCCTCTGCGGGGACGGACCGCTTTCCGCTGCCCAGAGACCACCCACCGAGTTGAGAGTGCTCTTCTCTGTGAGTGGGACCTGCGTGGGGTGTGGTTCTCAGGGGAACTCCAGGCTGATAGCCACTGGCCTGGAGGCAGAATTCCAATTCTAAGAGAGTAGAGATCTATGACTTGCCTACTTCATAGGGCAGATATTCTCTCCCATCACAGCACGCTTTCTCCAGGGACTCAGCACCTTTCTGAAAGCTGTCAACCACCGGCGAAGCTGGCAGGCAGGCAGGCTGAGCCCTCCGTGGTGCCCTGGCAAGTGTCAGCTCGAATCTGGCAAGGGTGGCTGTATCTGCTAGCTCCTGCCAAGTAACAAATTACCCTACAACCTCACAGCTTCATAAATATTCACAAAGAAAGGAACACCTACAATCACACACATTTCTGGGAGTCAGGAACCCAGAAGCAGCTGGGTGGTTCTGGCTCAGGGTCTCTCAGGAGGCTGGAATTAGGACGTTGGCCAGGGCCACTGTCCTCTGATGGCTTGACTGGGACTGGAGGATCCGCTTCCAAGATGGTGCGCTCATGGGGCTGTTGGCCGGAGGGCCCTGTTCCCCACTGAGCGGACCCTTCCACGGGGATGCTTGGGTGTCCTTGCAACATGGTGGCTGGCTTTTTTTAGAGTCACTGATCCCAGGGAGGGCAAGCGTGGAGGAACGCATGCTCTGGCCTTGAAAGTCATGCTGTGTACCTGCCACCATTCTCTAGTTGTCAGAAGCAGACCACTAAGTCCAGACCAGAATCAGGGGGAAGGGAGGAGCCTCAAAAACCTCATGGATGGCTCTTAAAACCCCACAGCCACAGGGTACCAGAGTCAGATGGCCTTTTCTTCCCATTCCTGTCTTTTTGGTCCAAACTCCACCCGCAGCCCCTCACAGTCAATCAGCTTGCACCCACCTCTCATCTGAGGGCTGGTGGGTTTCCCTGCAGCTGACTGGCCCCTCAGCAGCACACTGAGGACACGGGGAATTCTCTGCAGTGATCTGTCCTCACCACAAATATCAGCTGAGGACCCTGCGATGGTTAAAAATGAGGACACGGGAATTCTCTGCAGTGATCTGTCCTCACCAAAAATATCAGCTGAGGACCCTGCGATGGTTAAAAAACAATCCATAACCGCCAGAGATATGCAGATGGGACTTCTGGTCTGAATGCACGTTTCCCAGAACCTGAGAGCCTTGAAAGCCCTTTCCGGGGTGGCCTTGGCGCTGTCCACGTCCTCAGAGGCCCTGGGCCCACCCAGCCCAAAGGGCCTGGAGATCAGGGATGAGTGATGGCTGTGGAAGCGGCAGGCCTGGGCAGGAAGTGGGGGCGGGCATGCTCTGGGGCGGGACGCGCCGTGGGAAGGAGCTGCCTCTGGAAGGTAGAGATAAGAAAGACCCTGTGGGCGACGGGCCTGGCCGGGCGCAGCTCACTTTGCTTTCCCACCCCCTACGCCTGGCGTGCAGCCAGGCCCAAGCAGGTGCTCAGGAGACAGCTGCTGAGCTAACCCGCGTCGAAGCGGGGGCCCTTGGGGAGTCGGGGTTGGCTCAGGGAGGCTTGGCCATGCAATGCCCAAACACACACACACACGGCACAGCTGCCCTCCTGATGGGAAGTGGCCCACACCCCACGCTGCCACTCAGCAGGACCGCCTGCCCTCGAGACCCCCCACCCATCCGGCATCACGTTCTTGCTGACCCCAATTCAGGAAAGGAAATCTGCTCGTGAGGGAAGGCGGGACTTGACCTGAGGGCAGCGTGATTGTCTAAAGGCACTTCCCCCACCTCATAATTCCACTCCTGTTTCCTTCTTAGAGAAGGGGTGCTGGGGGGGGAGGCCCAAGAACATCCTGGAATCGGGAGGCGCAGGCCCCAGCTGGTCACACTTGGGCCCCACCCCGGGCCCAGGTAGCTAACATGGGCAGGGTACCAAGACGGCCATGCCTGTGGATGGATACCCCCCCACCCCCAGGCCGTGGGGTGTCTCTGCAGCTGGGGGTAGGGGAGGTCTCTTAAGATTGTCCAGCTGACCCTTAACTTTCCCTCCAAACCCACCCTATGCTTTCCTGCAGCTCGCCCTTGGCCTCAGTCTCGGAGTCCTCCCTAAGCTGCCTCACACGGGAGCCCTTGGCCTGGCTGTTTCTTCCACCTCCGTGGCCACCACCTGCTGCCCAGGCTCCTGCCTCTCTCACTGGGCAATGCCGAGTCTCTCCACAGCCCTGCTGGGCCCCCTTGCCTCCCTGCGCACTCCAGTTCTCTCTCCATTCAGCAGCCAGAGTGATCTTTCCAGAAGGGAGAACTGAGCCTCACCACCTCTCTTCTCTCCCCAAGACTTTGCAGGGCTGACCCACACTGTACTTCATCCCCACCCTGGCCTGCAAGGCCACCCCACAATCGATGGGGCTGTCGAGCTCAGAAGTGCAGAACACAGGCCAGGGAGATTCGGGGGAAAGAGCAGTGGGTGGGGATGGGAGGGTCACAGAGCCCCCACCCAGGACAGCTGTGGGGGTGGGTGTCGCCCACAGCGAGTGCGCAGCTCTGAGAGGGACCCGGGGCGGGGGGTGCCGTGGGCAGAGGACGTGGAGACTGTGGTCTCCACTGTCTTGGCAACTGCGTCAGGCACACAGGGAGACCCCAGGCTCTTCGGCACTCTCTGCATTCCTGTTCACTTCTGGGAGCAGCGTGGGGAGAGGGGCCTCCCGGGGAAGATGGGGCTGAGCTGGCCACGTGGCCCTGGGCCTCTCTGCTTTGGAGGGAAGCAGCTCTCTGGGAACCTGGCTGAGCTGAAGCTGGTCCCACCCTGAGACTCTCGGGGTGGGGAGCGCTGGAGGCAAACCGTGGCGCAGAGCACCCCTTGGCCGGGTCCTGCACCCCTGGCACTCGGTGAGGGCCTCCCACCCCCTTGCCCTCCAGGCCCCCGTGTTGAGGAGAGTTGGTGTTTCCTCCGGGACTCGGCGGGGCTCTGGGCCCCATCCGCACTTCTGTGCTGGCAAAAGCAGGAGAATTAGCTCAGCGACTTCCTCCCTTAATCCCCCGCCCCCATTCTAAATGCCTCAGAATCGAGAGAAAAGCCCAGTGGACGTTCAGAGCCTAATTCTCTTCAGCTGTGAGTGCGTGTACGTGCGTGCACTCGGGCGCAGGGCCCCGCAAGGAAACCTTCTGAACCTCAAATATCAGTGCCGGAGGGAGCAGCCCTCACCAGGGACGGATGAGATAAACCAGATGCCCTCTGTCACATGGGGAGCCAGAGTCAAGGCCGCCAGGTGCCCAGGCTCTCTGCCCCACGCCCACCCGGCAGTCCTGAGCCCAGGAAGGTGACAAGGGCTATGTGCCACACCCCCAGGGCCTCCAGGACCAGGGAGCCCCTGTGGCTGTTCTGGGCTGGGGAGGGACCTCAGTACAACCCGGCAAGGAGCTGGCCACGCCTGGCACCCCCTCGCTGAATTCTGCCCATGTGCCTAAGGCCAGCTCCAGGCTCCCCTCCCCCACTGCCCGCCTGGCAGCTCCCAGTCTGTCCCGGGCTGGCCTGGAGTCTGCCCAGCCTCACAGGCTTCTTCAGCCAATTCCCACGTGTCTCTTGTCTCCCGACGAGACAACAAACCCCTCTCAGTATCGGACTGTTTTCCTCTCTGTCTCCCCCAGAGGACCGGGGGAGGCGGGGCCGGGGGGCGCACAACAGGTGCGCCGGGCTGGCGGCAGCACCCGCTGATTGACAGCGCCCCATGTGCTGCGAGGGGGTGAGGGCTGAGCATGCGGAACCACCCTTCCCCAGGCCGTGTCAGAAAGGACAGCAGCGGGCTCCAGGCCTGGCTGAAACATGGCCCCGGGGAGACGCTCACACAGGCACACAAAATTGCGGTGCCCACAGCGTTCCTCCGCGAGCCGGTCTGTGAGGGGACCGTCCGAGGGCCTGTGGTCTCAGGGCCTGAGGTGAGAGGGCACACGGGCCGAGCCCCGTCACGGGAAACCACGCACGCACGGATTCAGCCACTCCTGCAATGCGTCCCGCCCAGGCACACAGTTGGAAGCCCATGTTTGTGAGCCATAAGGTCAAGTCAATTTTAAGGATTTTTAAAAATCAGTTTTCAAAACTTATGGTTCCCAAAGGGGGAAGCAGGGGAGGGATAAATTAGGAGTTTGAGATCAGCAGATAGAACTACTATATTTAAAATATATAAACAAGGACCTATTGTACAACACAGGGAACTATACTCCGTATCTGTAATGACCTAGAATGGAAAAGAATCCAAAAAAGAGCATATACACACACACATCTGAACCACGTTGCTGTACACCAGAAACTCACATAACCTTATAAATTAACTTCAATGAAAAAACATCAGCTTTCAAGATGAAAGTCTAATCAACGTGCTTTGTCCGTCTTTGCTGGGAAGAGGTAGGCACCATTTTAAGTGGATTTGTTTTACATGACTTTTCATCTCATGCTTAACATCCTTGGATTAAAAGCAAACCCCAAACCAAGATCTAAAAGTTGGGAAAAAGCTGGCATTCATGAGTGACGACTAGAGGGGTCAAACCTGGTACTTCCTACGACAGAGCTAAGGAAAGCAACCCAGGGATCACCGGTTCTGACAAAGGAGAATGTCCAGAGCACTCGGAGAATTTCTTTTCTGTCTTTCCTTCTGGAATGTAAACCCCACACAGGCAGGGATTTTTGTTCTGTAGAAATCTCTGAAATTGCTCTGAAGTTCTGGGGCTCCTGCGCCCCTGATATTTGGGGGTGGGTGGGGATGGACAGACCTCAGGGTGTCTGGGAAAGGGGCCCTACCTCCCACAGAGAGCTGTGGGAGGCCCCAGAGGCAGAGGTCTGAACCGGATCCTGCTTGCTCGGAGCTGGAAGAGCCGCTGCCTGGGGGCACGTTGGGCCTGCTGTCCTTGCCTTTCTTTTCTGTGTGTTCCCTCTATTCCTGTCTTGGCAGCTTTGTGAGGCTGGTAGCAACACCTCCATCTTTCAAGTAGGGGTCTCAGCATGGCAGATTGTGGCCCAGGATGCCAGTCCCTCCCCGCCACTCTTGGCCAGCGAAGAGGGTCACCCCTGGGGAGTGTGGAGACCGAGGCAGAGAAGGCATAGGAGGCCAGAGAGTGGGGTGGCACCACTTGTGAGCCTAGACTCCAAGCCCCTGGAGCCTTCTCCGTTGTTCCATTAGACTTTACTCATAAAACACAAGTTTCAAGATGAAATAATAATCAAGATGGTGACAAAAGAGTATTAAACTCAAAGCATGGGGCCCTCTGAGTACAGAGACCCTGGTGGTTGGTATTTGACCTCCCAGCAAGGGTGGACGACCCTCTGAATCAAGTGCTCCAACCTGGCTCTTGGCTGGGATGGAGATCAGGGGGCCAGGGAGATGGCCAATCTGGTCAGTTTCTGAAGGTCCAAGAGCAAGCTGTTTAAACCTGAAAAGACGAAACCATTTTCCCTTTCTTCTCTAGCCTGAATCATAAGATAAAACCAGACAGTCGCTCTTGGAGAGATTCCTGGCTCTTTTCAAAGCAGTTGAGATGAACGCCCTTGTTGCACGCCTTGGGTGTGGGGACAACTGCCCACTCAACCCTGGGTGGAAGGCCAGGGGTAACAACTTCAGAGAACACCCTTAGAGTTCCATGTCCCTAGACTGTTTTTGCAATTGGAATGGGAGGTTCACATTGCCCCAGGCTTGCTGGTAACACCTCAGCAGAGCAAGAGCTCCATGAGGACAAGGTTTCTCACTGAAGTTTTGGTAGGTGCCTGGCACCAGGGAGGAGCTCCATAGACATGAGGATGAAGGGATGGATGGAGGGAAGGATGGAGGGAAGGAAAGAGAGGGTGGGTGGATGGATGAGCCAACGGGTAGGTGAACAGACGATTGGGTGGTTAGGTGGTGTTGGGTGGAAGGATGGTTGGTAGGGGAGGCAATCAAGAGACAAAGCCAGGACCCCCCTTCAGGTTCTGGAAGACTAGGAAGAGAAGGAGGAGGTCGCATACAGAGTAGTCAGGGTCCAGGAGGAAGGCCAAACACGTGGGCCACCTCAGCCTTGCCAACTCCCACAGGGTGGCCTGGGCAAGTCATGGGGTCTTCCTCACAGGGTCTCCTGAAGACGAAGGAGCAGAGCTCCCAAGGGAGGTTCACCCCCAAGGGAGAGGGAGGTGCGCTCCCCGAGCAGCTCACCTGCCCGCTCGGACCCTGGGGAGGGCTGCACAGAGGGCCCTCCATCTGTGGAAAGCCACAGATGTTCCTCAGGGTCACTCCGGGGTGCACGGCTACACATCAGGGGTAAGCTGGGCGCTGAGTGCGCCGCGGGCGGGGAACAGAATCCGATCGCAAGGGTGGACGCTCCGACCGCTGGGATGGGGGTGGGGTGAAGGTGGGGGTGGATCAGCATAGGCGTCTGGGCGGACGGGGCGGGGTGTGGCACGTGGCGCTGGGCTCGCCCGGCCAATGCGAGCCTGGGTGGCATCGGCATCAGCCCTCTCAGCCAATGGCAGAGCGCGGCACACCGCTTTGCACACCGCGGCCAATCCGCGCAGCGGCACGTGGCACGCCCGCCCCTGCAGGCTATCCAATCAGCTGCGGGGTGGCTGCCACATCTACCCCAGTCGGGGGCCACTGCAGCCACTCTGTAGACGGTCGCTGCGCCAGGCACGCGCAGCAGCTCGCGCAGCACTCTCCTCGCAGCCGCGGGTCCCCTCAGTGCCGCGCTGTCTTCGCGGCCGCGCTCTTCAGGACCTGGCTCTCCTCAGGCCGCGGTCCTTGGGCCGCGCTCTGCTCAGGCTGCGCTCGTCTCTTCAAGATGCTCCTCTGGCCGCGCACTCTACAGCCGCAGTCGCCTCAGTGCCGTGCTCCTCACGCCGCTCTCCCTTCAGCGCACTTCGCAGGCTGCGCTCTCCTCACCGAGAAGCCCCTGCGGCCGCGCTCCTCGCGGCTGCGCTCACCTCAGTGCCGCGCTCTCCTCACCGAGTCGCCGCTCCGGCCGCGCTCCTCACGGCCGCGCTCCTCGCGGCTGCGCTCACCTCAGTGCCGCGCTCTCCTCATGAAGACGCCCCTGTGGCCGCGCTGCTCACGGCCGCGCTCACCTCACCGAGTCGCCGCTCCGGCCGCGGCCCTCACGGCGGCGCTTACGCTAGTGCCGCCGTCTTCGTGGCCACGATCTCCTCGCAGCCGTCTGGGCTCACGGTGCTCTGGGCGTGGTCCGCCTGGCGGCGCGGGGACTGGCAATCGCCGACTAGCCGAGGTGAGCTCAGTGTCTCGTGGGTGGGCGGTAGGCGGCTGGGTCGCCACGGTCGCCCGGGCCGAGCCGGGCGGGCGCTCGCTGTTCGCTGTGCGCCTACGTGGGAGCAAGAACCGCGTCGTGCTTCCGAGTCAGGGACGGAGGATCGAGGACGGGAGGAGAGTCAGGGTCCGAGTCCAGGGCTGGACCTGTGTCTGGAGGCCACCTCGCCGTTCTGCTTCGGGGACCCAGGCCCGAGTCCCGGTCTCGGGGCCGGTCGGGGCTCCGAGTCCGTGATCGGATCGGGGTCTGTTAGCGCCTTAAGATCGGAATTCTGAGTCGCGTAGCTGAGTCCGCCTCACGGCTCTTGCGTGTGGGGTCCGAGTCAGGGGTCGGAATCCGCGGCTGGAGTCCGCCTCACGGTCTACGTCGGGGATCTGAGGGGCCGGGACAGCACCGCGTTGAGGCCGGGGTCCGAGGCTGAGGCGGGGGTCAGGGTGAGTGTGTGGTGTCCGCCCTGTGGTTCTGGGCGCCCTGGAGGCGGAGTCGGGATCCGATATCCGTGGAAGCGCTCCAGGGCGGTCGTCCCAGTTGGGGATTCGAGCCCGAGGCAGGGATCTGTGTCTGGGTTGGGATTTGCGGCTGCGAGTCAGAGATCGAAGTTGCGGTTAAAAGTCGGGCTGGGAATCCGAGCCAAGAGTTAAGGTCAAGGTTTCTAGGTGCAGTGGAAATTCTGAGTCAAAGGTCGGTCCCGATTTTGGGGTCAGGATCTCAGGTCCAGGTTGGGTTGGGGTGGGGTGGGAGGAGGGAATAGAAATTGTGGCCACAGAAGTTGTGGCGATGGAGGTTGATGACTCGGGTCAGGGGTTTCAGTGTGGGCAGTAGCTGGGACAGTCTCACTGCCACCCCCCACTGCTCCTCTGGTGCCTTTTCTGTAAAAGAGAGGTTAAGTGCCTTCCCATAGGACTGTTCTGGGGATGAGAGAGAAGCATTCATCCACACAGAATACTTTTGACCTAGATTGAGTATTGCAAAGTACAAGAATGTTGCTAGTAATAGTAAAAACTACATTTGAGCTGTGTTTCCCAGTCCCTTTCCTGGTTGCCTCACGCCTGTCTGGGCAGAGAGCTCCCAGAAGGGACATTTCTGGTCCGTTCTCCACTGCCTAACCAGGAGCCTGATATACAACCTTGCTCAGGCAATATTCCTTGAAGGAAAGCAGGCAGGCAGGATTAACCAGATTTCTATGGTGTCTCAAATGATCCATTTCTGCACCTGTTTTCCAGATACTCACTAGGAGAAAAATTTAAGGATTGAGTTGCTTGATTACAGTTCTATTTTAATGTGTTTCCAAACATGTTGAAGAGAAAAGTGGGCCTGTTTCAGGATTTATGCTCCAGCTAGAGGGATCTTTTTAAATTGTGAATCAGAGCATGTCCAAATTCAAATAAGGAAAGCACAGGAAAATTATGAACTATTTCCCTTATTAACATAGATGCAGAACTCCCATGTACAGCATTAGCTAACTAAATCCAACAGTATATTAAACAATTCTTAAACAAGTGGGATTTCTCCTAGGAATGCAAATATGATCCAGTATCAGAAATTCTATCCATGTAATTCACCACATTAAGAAACTAAAGGAGAGAAACCATATGGTTCTCAATAGAGGCAGAAAAACTATATGATAAAGCTTAATGCCTTTTATGATTTGGGGGAGGGCACCATTAACTATCTAAGACTAGAAGGGAATTTTCCTAAACTGATACAAGTCATATACAGAAACTTGACTTTTCAACAAACTCAACAGAGAAAACGAAAGTGTATAGTTCCTTTAAGATAAGGAGTACACTTGGGATGCCATCCTGGCCATCCCCCAGTACAGGAAAAGCAAAGGAAATGTAAGGAGAGAGCTAAAGAGAAAGACAAAACTGCTGATCGAAGTTAGATTGTTTGTGTCAGGGTTCTTAAACATTTTTGTTTTAGGACCCTTTGTACTTTTAAAAATTACTGAAGTCCCTAAAGAGCTTTTGTTAATATGGGTTGCATCTGCTGATAATTACCTTCTTAGAATTTAAAACTGAGAAATGCTTAAAACATAGGATAGTACAAGCACATATTCCAGTGGGGTCCTGCTGCCTCTGGAAAACTCTTTAACTTTTTGAGAGTAGAAACAGAAGAGGCAAACGTTGTCTGAGTAGTATCATGAAAATAGTTTGGGCCCTGAGAAAGCATTTCAAGGGGCTCTCTGGGGGTCCTTGGACCACACTCTGAAAACTACTGAGCTACATGGGAAAAAAATTCAACTTGAGGCTCTAAAAGAGACTTCAGCAAAGTTTTTGGATATAAGATCAATGTACCCCCTGCCCAAAGCATTTTTCTTTAGCTGGTAGTGAATAATTTAAAAGCATGTTAGAAGCTAAGGTAGAAATTAGTATAGCAGCAAAGTTTATATTAGGTCTTTGGAATTAACAAAAAAGGCTTTTATGAAGAAAATTTTAAAATTTAATTGAAGGATAAAATTTTATTGAAGATCTTTGATACGGAGAGACATTCTGTTCTCTTGGATGGGGCAGCTTAGCACTAGAGAGATGTCAGGTTTTTCCAAATCTGTAAACTTAATACAACTCTGGTTAAATTTCCAGTTGGAGCTTTTGAGGAACTTGACAAACATATTCTAAAGTGTATGTGAAAGAAAAAGATCTACAAACACCAAGTGAACTTTGGAAAAGGAGAACAGAGAAGGCCTTGTACCAGCAGATCCTGGGGCATATTCCAAGCCTCAGTAATTGGAATGGTGGGAGACAGAGGCCCAGAAGAAACTTCAAAGGCAGCCCTGCATCTAGAGGGAGGTGGCATGAAATAGAGGTGGCACCACAGACTATTGAGAAGATGGTATTGGGAAAGTTAGCCCTAAATGGAGAAATATAAGTGTGGATTCCTATGTGATCCCCTGGAAAAACAGGCTCCACAGGCACTTAAAGATTTACAACTAAAAAGTACTTGACATTTGTGTAGTAGGAGGAAACTGAAGAATTTCATGGCCCAGGGTGGCCTTGGGATCTTATTCAGGACCCAGAAAGCACAAACCTCAAGACTAAAATTTATGAACTTGAATACATGCTAATTATCTGTTAAATAAATCCATCATGGCAAAGGTCAAAACTATTTTCATAATAGTGTCTTCCCTTTTTTCACTCTTACTTGTGTTACTCTGCTCAGGTTATAGATGACATATTGCAAGATATTTGCGACAAATATAACTGATAAGGAAACAATGGCTAAAATACACCGAAAGTCTTACAAATCAATAAGAAAAAGACAAAAAGCCCCAAAGAAAAGTGGGCAAAATATATTAGCTGACAATTTGCAGGAGGGTTAACAACTATGTGAAAAGATGCTCAAGCTTATCAATAATCAGATAAAGGCAAACAAAAACAATAGATATTCATTTGAGAATTAGAAAGTAGGATAATGCCAGTGTTGGCAGAAATGCAGGAAACAAGCCTCCTGTGTGTTGCAGGTGGGAATAGAGACAGGCACAGGCATTCTGGAGAGCCATCCAGCGTTTCTTCCTTAAATAAAATATTCAATACCTGCAACCTAGCAGTTTCCCTCCCGGGTAAACAGTGAGAGCAGTTCTCACCAGAACAAGGGACTGTGTGTGTGCATGCTCGGTGCAGCCCGGCCTGTGGGGGTGGGGAGTTGGAACCTGGCGCTGTGGCTACTAGGAAGGACTGGATGTACACCTCACAAAATGGAGACGTGTGCACACGTGACACTGAGGGACACAAATGCCGAACAGAACAAGGGCCTCAATATACAGTTCTGTATTTAAATTACAATTACACACCATCCAGACATGCAAGAAGACACTACATGCATCACCAGGGCACGTGCGCACAATGATAAATAAATTACCCTGGAGCAGCTGTTTACAGTGGAAGGAGAGGAGGACAGAGAACGGCTTTAAATAGAAAATCAAAAAGAACACAGGGATGCCTCCCACAGACCGTTATGGGGTGACAGTGTTTCATGAACTTAGGGCCGTGAATAATCCCATGTCCTATGCTGTAGAGTCCCCAAAGCCAAGAACAAACGAATGAATGTGTGTCCTATACCTCCTCTACCAGGCATCCTCAGTAGCTTCTATTTTCAGGAGATTAAATTCAAATTCCATGAGGCTTTACAAGATCTGCCCTGCCCACTGTCTTTCTCCCTCTCTGAGCTCCCATCACACCAGCCTTCTACCTATTTCTCCAACCAGCCAAGTGCCTCAGGGCCTTTGCACCAGCTACTTCTGCCTGGCTCCTCCTTCCCTGTGATCTTCCCATGACAGTTTCTTCTCCTCCTTGAGGTATCACCTGAAATGCTGCTTGTCAAAGAGACCTCTGCCATTTTAGTTGGCCCCTCCAGTCACTTGCTAGGTGACCACTACATTTCAAGCTTCTGTAGGCACAGACTACGCCACAGTATTTTCTGTCTCCTTAGGCATCTACTTATTTGTTGCCTGCTGGTCTCCTCCACCGGAAGGGAGGCCCCATGAGAGCGTGTCTGTCTTTTCTACAGGGTCTGCACACGGCGGGGTACGTCATGCATTTCTGTTGAATGGCTTCATTGATTTGTTGAATGAAGGAAGAGGCCAGGCCAGGAAAGTGTGCATCCATTTTCAGAACGCAGTGAGAAAGTACACAGCATGTCAGAATCTCAGCCCCACAGACCAAGGGTTTCTTAACTGCCATACTGGTGACATTTGGGGCCAGACCATTCTTTCTTGTAGGGGGGCTGACCTTTGTCCTTTGGCTATCATAGGATGTTTAGCAGCTTGCCTGGCCTCTATATCCAATAGATACTAGCAGCACCTCCACACTTGTAATTGTCAAAAATGTCTCCAAACATTGCCATATATCCCCTGGGGAGCACCCTAGGTGAGCCCTGCTATGTGAGACTAGCTCTGGGGGCTGGGCTGATCTCTGATCTGGCCCTTTAAATGAAGCAAGCCTTGACCTACATCCTGCCATACCCATCATACACAGTTCACCCTCTCCTGAGACCCTGACCCAGGCTCGGCCAATTGGAGAACGCCCTTCCCTGGCTAACCATGTAACTCTAGGTTGGCAGGTGCCTCCATCCCAAGGCTGTGGGCTGCCACCTGGAGCTTTAGTTGAAACTGTCTTTAAGCTGCAGTCCCTAAGCCATTTCCAGCATAGGCACCTGTGACTTGTCTAAATTAGAGGTGACCTGGGTAGAGGCTGAATGGCCCTCTCACCTTTTCCAGTTAGCACAGACTGATGAGTGATTAGCTCTTGATTGACAGCAGACCCAGAAGATTTGCAATAAGCCCTGTGAGGAGGAGGCATCTGAGCGGGCTTCAGAGCAGGCCTGGTATTGGTGGGGCAAGGGGGAGGGACTGGCCCCCAGCACTGTCCTTCCTTCCCGAGCCATTGCTGTGTTCCTCCCTGCTGGCCGGCCCTACAGAATTGGGTCACTGACGGGCGCCTGGATGAACCAAAGTTCTGATCAGATCAGGATGGTACAAGAACCCCAGAACTGGAGTTTGTACCTGCTCCCCAGCCGCTCCATCTGGGGAACTAAAGCCTTATCCTGGGAGCCTTTCCTTGGGCTGGGCGAGGCCCTTGTTTGCAATTTAAATGTGGTCTCCTTTATGGAAGAATCTTTGCTGCTTCGAAAAGCTTTGGGCTAGGACTCACCCTCCCCAGCAGCCAGGCTTTAGCCTGGAGAAGAAACTGATCTAATAGCCTTTTCTCCTGCTAATTGTAGCAATTAGTGTTATAGAATGAGGACTCCTTGGGGGGCCAGTGCCCAGCACACAAGCCTATCCCCGGCTCAGGCCCACGCCCAACTCCTCAGGCCATTGCCCAGACAGAGGGGGCCCCTATCAAGGCTCTGGCTGGGCTTCAGGGTGGAGATGGGGGTGCGAGAGAGGGCCAGGGCCATCAGGTGCCCAGGCCAGCTGTGGCAAGTGTGCACCAGAGCAGTTCAGTCCAGAGGCCACGTAGGTGACCCTGGGCTGTGAATAGGGCCCGATGGGAGCAGAGAGCCAGATTGTGTCTGCCTGAGTGTGAGTATGTCCAGGAGGGCAGAGGTGAGGAATATCTGATGGTGTGACAGGAAGTAGTCTTGGGGCAAATTATTTTTATAGAGTGGGGAGCCATTTCCCAGTGTGGCCCACTTGCTCCCTCCAACAAGGGAGCCCCTCTTCCTTCATTTCGCTTGCTTACGGAGCCTGTTTCTGCTGTGCTGTTCTGGGACGTTGTAGCAGGCCCCTGCAGAGCCCGCCTGCACTCCAGGCCATATACAGCAAGTGTTCTGCCACCTACACAGCACTTGCCCAGGCAGTGGATTCTGTCTGAGAGTCAGGGCAGCCATCATTGCCATTTTATAGATTGAATCATTGAAAAGATCTTTGTTGAATACTCACCAGGCAGTCAGAATTTGATAGGAACAGGAACTGAGCAGCCCCTGGGCTCATGGGGCTTGTGGTCCAGTGGGCAGAGAAGCTGCCCACTGTGTGCATTTGTGTTTTACAGCGTCCCGAGGGGAGTGCTCTGAGGGTGGAAACACAGAGGGGTTTCATGACAGGGGCCACCTGGAACAGGGTCTGTACCAGGAATTAGTCTGGGGTTCTAGAAGTTCCCTTGGGGAAATGGGGGCGGAGCAGCTGGACAAGAGCTGAAGGCAAAGGGCCCCCTGGTGGAGGGAGCCCATGAGCCAAAAGGTCCAAAAGAGGCCAGACATGGGAAACAAGCGAAGAGGAGGGAGCTGTAGGTGGAGGCTGAGCCAGCTAGGCCACCCTGCTGCTGACTTTGGCCTTGTTCTAAGAGTGCTGAGAGCCACTGAAAGGTTCCATATAGAGTGTGGCCCAGTGGGATTCTCATTCTGAAATGATCCCCCTCCTCTGAGTGGAGAAGGTACTGGAAGGGGACAGAGGCCCTGCAATGCTAGAGACTGTGGCCTGCCTGGGCAGGGGTGAAGGGAGCAGAGAGAAGCAGAACTCTTCCAAAGATCTCAGGGTGAAAACACTCTGGTGTGGTGTTGGACTGACTTGGGCAGCTAGGAAAGGGAAGTGCTGGGAATGATTCTGGGGTTTCTGGCTTTCATGGCAAGGGTGGGTGGTAGGGATCTTTGTGGGAGCAAACAGTGTCTTGGTGCTGTGAAGTGTGGAATGACAGAGATTGTGGAAGGACACTGTGGGGCTGGTGACTGGAATGTGGGTCTGAAGCGCGAGGGCCAAACTGAAGACACATTTTGGAATCAGGGACCCACAGACAGTGCTGGAAGCTGCAGGTGCTGCTCAAGGAAGTGTCTTGGAGAGCAAAGGGAAGCCAGTCCTGAGGAGCTCAGGTGTTAACCACCAGGCCAGGAGGGAGAGCCTATAAAGAAGATTGAGGATAGAGCCAGAGTGGTGCAGGAAAGCCAAGAGACCAGGAAGAGGGGAAGGTCACCTGCCCAGGGACTGTGTCCCCTGCAGAGCCCAGACTAAAATCAGAGTTCCTGGTCCTCTGACCCTTGGCAGTGGATGGCTGCTGGCCTAAAAATGGCCCTGCTGGGATGCACCTCCAGCCAGTGTGGCTCTCCGCTGGCCACCTTTCCCCAGGACAGACAAGGAGAGACCCCCTTCCCCAAAGGCCTTCCTCCTGTCTCATTTCACTCCTGGAATTGTGGCAATAAAGAGCCTTTCCCTGCAGCACGTGCAGGAAGAAGCTGGGTTGACTCCCGCAGGGAGGCCTCGTCCTTGCTGAGCTATTTCATAACCTCAGAAGGGTGGAAAATCCCCCCAATCTTAACGCAAAGCCAGCAAGCTGAAAAATGGCCTTGAATAGGCTGAGATGAGAAAACAAAGAGGCTGTCAACATCAGAGTCTTGGAGGGGGCAGGGGGCTTCAGCAGACCCCACGCAGACAGCAGTTTCTCGGCTTTAATGCCCAGCCTCAGAGACCCAGCTAGGGACAAGCCTTCGGGGCGGGTGGAGGCGGGGGGTGGCCATGGCCCTTCAGCTCAGCCTTCCTGATTAACAGTTCAAACAACCTTCAAAGGCTTAAAAGGGGTTAACTGCAGGGCCTCCAACTCCTCCGCTTGCTAATTTTTAAACGCAGCTGAGCAGAGTTCTGAGTGCCCCTCCCGAAAGGCCCTTAGAGGGACTCTGCGCAGCCCCCGCCCCCTGGTGTCGCCGGGAATCTGTGTACATCTAGAACAAAGGCTCCCATTCCCTCCCTCGTCCAGCTTGTTCTGATGCCTAAGACCAGACTTCACCCCAAAGCCTCTGCCCTGCATCCAAGCCTGGACTTGAACACGTGGCTGTGACTCCCAAATGAACCTTTGAGATTGGCTTAAAGGAGCTGAGACCTACACCCAGGTGAAACCTGGATGGGAGTAGTGACTTGGACCCCTGTGTCCCCAGAGACCAGTTCCCAGCAGTGGGAAAGCAGCAGCCTGGGATTCAGGGCCATAGGGAGAGTGCTCCCACAGCCTGAGGTCCACAGTCTCCCCTGACACCCCTGCCAGGCTGAACCCCCCTGCAGGCTATAGCAATGGGATGGAAGCTGCTCAGAAATTCTCGCGGACGCTCCTCACACCCATCTACCCTCACACACACTAACTCACGCACTAAAACACATGCCTGCTTCACCTGGGACCTACTCCTTGACAAGGCCTGGGGTTCTGTCCCCTCTTCATGCTGCCTCTTGCCCAGCCCCTGGCCCCTGTGGCACCTTCTTCATGATGGAAGCCAAGATCCTGCCAGGCCCAGGGGCTGTTCCCAAGGTCCTAGAGCCTGGCCTCTGCTCTCACATTGCCTCATTCATAGCCTCCTAGTACAGGCACATGTCACCCGAGGACCAGTCACGCCTGCAGCACGAGCCCTCTGTAACTGTGAAGCGCCTTAACTTCGTTGTCGACTGCATTTAATCTCAGAACAACCACACAGGGAGGGAGGTCCGTGCGGATGCAGCAAAAACCATCTTGGCCACACGGAGTGATTTGCTTGAGACCACTGGGCACTGACACAGCAGGATTTCTGAGGAGACCAGCCTTCCCCAAGCTCTCCTGGCTGGGGAGGGCATAGGCCTTTGCCAGGCTCCCTGTCCTGACCTTGGGGGAGAGAGGGGCACTTTTCAAACCTTCAGCTCGCTGGAGAACCAGGCTGAGAGAGGGGAGGGTAGAGGCAGGGCCAGCCTTTAGACTCATGGGCCGCCTCAGCCTGTCCTCAGGCAAAGACCTCCCAGGCAATCGAGTCCCTAGGCCTGCTGAGGCCCGCCACTGCCATCGTTGTTGGGGAGGTGGCCTCGGAGCCCAGGAGGCCTTCCCTGCACATGTGTGGGTGCAAGCCCAGAGAGATGCCCAGGGCCACAGCTAGGCACCTGGGAGGGCCAAGTGCCACCCTCATGAGGCATTGCTTCCCTTCCTGCGTGGGCTACTCAGAGCCAAATGTCACCCCTCACCTGGCTTCCCCATGGGACTGTGCCCACCCCAGTGCACGGGGATGCCATCTCCTGCAGCTGCTTCCCTGACCCTGGCTGCCTCGGCCGGCTGCTCATGCCACTGCCCCTGCCGCCAAGGCTGCAGGCCACTTGCTGGCTTCTTGTGCTCCTTAAATGTCTGGATATCCGAGAATTCGGAAGGTACCCATGCTAACCAATTTCTGAGTCATTTATTGATTCATCATTCATTCTGTCCTTCTTGTGCAGGCCCACTGCTGGGACATGGGGGCCATCAGATGGGGGCGCCCTTCTGTGAGCTCCTGGGCTGGCAGACAGTACAAAGGAGCAGATCACGAGCTCCGAGGTGGAGCCTGCTGGCCCCACACTGGTTATGGTCAGGGTGGGTGGTCAGGGAGGATGGTTCTCCAGCACCTTCTACCCCTTGGGCTCTCTTGAGGATACCAGTGCCTGGGGGGCAGGCAGAGCAGAGGGCAGGGGTGTCTGGGGGCCTGTGTCCTTGGCTGCCCCTCCCCTGCTCTCCCCATTTCCCAAGGCAAGTCTTCCTCTAAGACCCACCTAAGGCCCCTTCCCAAGGCTGCCAGAAAGGTCCCTTGCTGTTGGGGGGGATCCCAGGAGTGGCATTGAATCCCAGGGTCGGGTGGGAGATTATCTCTGCAGGGGCTGATAGGAATGTCCCCTAAGGGCTGACTTCAAAGCCACTCTGCCTACCCCTGTGCATCAAAGTCAACAAGCTGAGTTGTTTGAACATTAAAAGGGGTGGGGAGAGTCACCTCCCCAGCCACCTGCATCTCCACAGTGTCGCCCTCAGGATCTCAAAGGCCTTTCTGCACAGGCCGGTGGGGGCCAGACCCCCGGACTCCCAGGCAGATGAGCCACTACTGCAGGGAGGGCGAACTGCCCCTCAAGCTTCTGCTGAAGGTCCCCATTCCTCCAGGGTTCCCATCCGGGCCCCGCCCCTGCCATTTTCTCAGGTTCTTCTAGAGAGTTGACCTGCTCCTCAACCTACAGCTGGAAGGAGCAGAGAGCAGGGCCCCCTCCCCTCCCCAGCTTGCCTTAAGACCTTGCTGCATGAACTTAGGCCTACCCGCTGCCCCGGGGCACCTCTCCAGGGTAGCTGGGCCTGGTGGGCTCTTGGGGACCTTAGAATGTGTAGGTGTGACCTGCCAGGACAGCACAGCATTGTCACACAAAGCAGCTCCAGGCCACTCAATTTAGATGCCAGTTCTAGTACAGATGAGGTACGTGTCATTGAGCAGGTCACCTAATCTCTCTTTGCCTCATTTTCCTTATCTGTAAACCAGAATTAAAACTAACAGGTACCTTCTGGGGTTATTGGGCTGATTAAAAGGCTGCCTCCTCCCCAGTGTTCAGGAGAGCACCTGCCTTTTCAGCAGGGAGCACGCAGAACAGTGGCACTAGGGCCAGCAGGCCTGGCTCTGTGAGCTCTGCCCTCCGCCCAGAGCTGGTGATTTGCTGAGGGCACACACAGAGACTGGGGCCCAGTGCTGCGTGGAGGCCTGGCAAATGGCAGCAACTACTGAAGTCTTTTGGGACGTTCCCCAGACGTGAGAGGAAGGCCCCGAGGCGGCCATTCGAGTGGCGGTGCCTGGATTGTCCAGAGGCCTCAGTTCCCCTGTCTAGACAGAGACTCATCATAGCATCTCACTCCCTGATCAGACAGCACAGGAGGGTGAGTGGGCATATTTTTGGTGGTCTCAGGGCACCCCTTCCTTCCCTCTTTCCCAGGAACTCTCTGCCCAGGCTGGGGTTTTTCCACCTGGCCTCCTTCCCCACCCCCTAGGTCCCCTGCCTGACCCCAGCATCCCCAGGCCCCAGAAGCATGGCTGCTCGTTGCAGCCCAGTGAGCATGTGTGCTCAAGCCCAGAGGGGCGCTGACCCCTCCCTCACACGGGGACATCAAAGGGAAGCAGGAAGCAGCGAGCCGGCTGACCCCTGGCGGGTGGGGAAAGTGCAGGGTCACAGCTTAGCCGGGGCCCAACGGCTGGGGATTTTCCATCCCACCAGGATTTCCGCAGGACACCCCAACTACAGCCCGAGAGACTCCTTGGGAACCAGGGTCTGGACTGGAAGCCCCTGTCCTCAGTCTCTCTGTGACTTGCTGGCTGCTGGCCCAGACATGTCAGAACTCTGTACCCTGGGCTCTGGGACCTGGCTGGGGAGGGAAGGCCACAGACTGAGCAGAGGGCCTGAAAGAATGGAGAAGGGAACCTGCCCCTCCCCGGCTAGTCATCCCTCCTTGATTGGGGTCAGGGGGTCAAGGCCGCTGAGTAGGCTGTGTCAGAGGGTGGACCATACAAACAGTCCCAAGTCCCAGGTTCCCAGGAGGCCCTCTGGAATATTCTGCAGCAGCCCCAGTGCAGGCAGGGGCGCTGTGTGGACCACTGGGCTCACGGGTGTGTATCTGCCGACCAAAGCCTTCTGCACAGTGTAGCGCTGAGGGCAGCTGTGGGCAGGCTGGGCTCTCCCAGCCTCAACCCAAGGCCATGAGGCCTGGGAATCCGGTACCCTCGACAGTCACTGTACTTGGTGAACAGTCTCTCTGCTGCAGTTTGTGGGCTATGATCCACTTGATACACCCTGATAAGGGCATCTATGTCACTCCCTGGCACCCTGTCCCCAGCTGAGACTACCATGTCTTCACCCCAAGCTATTGCTCCTGCCTCAGCAAGCCAGCCCTGGCCCCGTCCTTGCCTTCATTCACCAGAAGGATGAACCAGGCATGCCGTGGGTCACGAGGACCCTCTTGGACCTGCGTTGGCCTCTAGGCTGGTGACTGGACTGATATACGCCAGGGCCCTCTGGCTGGAGGAACTGCCCCTGAGTCCTTTGTTTGTCCTGTGGGAGTGGGCAGAGGAGTGCTTGGCCAGAGGAGCTGCGGTTCTGTGGTTGGAGGCCAGCGGTCCCAGGCTGAAGACGGGGCTGAGTAGGACACCCCAGTCTTGAAAAAGCGTTTGCCATCTGAGTGGGGACCCACATTTAGTCCAGCAGCCACAGTCTATACAGCCCAGAGCTCGGCCTAGGAGCAGGCGTGCCCGTGTGCAAAGTGCTGGCAGCCGGGCTCAAGATCCAGTTACAGCAGCTGTCTCACAGGAACGTGCTGCCCAGGGCTGGGAGCTGTTGTTCCGGGGCTGCGAGGAGACTCAGTGCTGGGCCAGGTGGGGTGTCCGTTGCTGGGAATTGTTTCAAAATAATCACAGAAACTTGGCAGGCAGGGACTCTGCACGTGAGGGGCCCGGTCTCCTTATGGGGCCCATGTCCTGCTAATGAGTGTGCTCCTCCCTTGGCCAGGCACAGTGTGCTGTGGTCTGGGGCCTGGCTTCTCAGCCCAGTGACATTATCGGGAGAGGCATGTCTGCACCCTGCATCACAGGGCCTTAGAGTCAGACGGTGAGACTGGAGCTGGTTATCGGGGGGCTGGATGGGCAGGCACAGCTGTGTTCTCAGGAAAGCATAGAAAACCCCAAAAGTGAGGGAGCAAGACGGGGCAAAGGATGATTTACCATTGACATAGGCTTGCTAGAGGTGGGCCCAGCACACTTCTCTACTCTCCCATCCCCTGGGTGGGTGAGAGTCAGAGGGGCCTAGGGCAGACCCCACCATGATTCTCACTAGAGTGAGGCACAGAGTGTGCAGGCTGGTGGCGAGTGGGCCAGGACTGGCGCAGGCTTATCCATAAAGAGGACATTTGGCTTAGCCCAAGTGATGGTGTGGAGAAGGCAATGGCACCCCACTCCAGTACTTTTGCCTGGAAACTCCCATGGATGGAGGAGCCTGGTAGGCTGCAGTCCATGGGGTCGCTAAGAGTCGGACACGACTGAACGACTTCGCTTTCACTTTTCATTTTCATGCATTGGAGAAGGAAATGGCAACCCACTCCAGTGTTCTTGCCTGAAGAATCCCAGGGATGGGGGAGCCTGGTGGCTGCCGTCTATGGGGTCACACAGAGTCGGACACGACTGAAGTGACTTAGCATAGCATAAGTGATGGTGTGCTCACACACGTAGAGCCAGACATCCTGCAGTGTGAAGTCAAGTGGGCCTTAGGAAGCATCACTACGAACAAAGCTAGTGTAGGTGACGAAATTCCAGCTAAGCTATTTAAAATCCTAAAAGATGATACTGTTAAAGTACTGCACTCAATATGCCAGCAAATTTGGAAAATTCAGCAGTGGCCTCAGGACTGGCAAAGGTCAGTTTTCATTCCAATCCCTAAGAAGGACATTGCCAAAGAATGTTCAAACTACCGCACAATTGCACTCATTTTGCAAACTAGCAAGGTAATGCTCAAAATCCTTCAAGCTAGGCTTCAACAGTAGGTGAACCAAGAACTTCCAGATGTAGAAGCTGGATTTAGAAAAGGCAGAGGGACCAGAGATCAAATTGCCAAGATCCTCTGGATCATAGAAAAAGCAGAAGAATTCCAGAAAAACACCTACTACTTCTAAAATTGACTGCATGAAAGCCTTTGACTATGTGGATCACAACAAACTGGAAAATTCTTAACAAGATGTGAATACCAAACCACCTTACTTGCCTCCTGAGAAACCTGTATGCAGGTCAAGAAGCAACACTTAGAACTGGACATGGAACAATGGAATGGTTCAAAATTGGGAAAGGAGTACAACAAGGCTGTATATTGTCACTCTGCTTATTTAACTTATATGCAGAGTACATCATGAGAAATACCAGGCTGGATGAAGCTCAAGCTGGAGTCAAGATTGCTAGGAGAAATATCAGTAACTTCAGATATGCAGATGACACCACCTTAGTGGCAGAAAGTGAAGAGGAACTAAAGAGCCTCTTGATGAAGGTGAAAGAAGAGAGTAAAAAAGCTGACTTAAAACTCAACATTGAAAAAACTAAGATCATGGCACCCAGTCCCATCACTTCATGGCAAATAGATGGTGAAACAATGGAAACAGTGACAGACTTTATTTTTTTGGGCTCCAAAATTACTATGGATGGTGACTGCAGCCCTGAAATTAAAAGATGCTTGCTCCTTGGAAGTAAAGCTATAACAAACCTAGATAGTGTATTAAAAAGTAGAGATATCACTTTGCTGACAAAAGATCCATATAGTCAAAGCTATGGTTTTTCCACTAGTAATGTACGGATGTGAGAGTTGGACCATAAAGAAGTCTTAATGCCAAAGAATTGATGCTTTCAAACTGTGGTGCTGGAGAAGACTCTTGAGAGTCCCTTGGACAGCATGGAGATCAAACTAGTCAATCTTAGCGGAAATCAACCCTGAATATTCATTAGAAGCACTGATGTTGAAGCTGAAGCTCTAGTACTTTGGCCATCGGATGCAAAGAGCCAACTCACTGGAAAAGACCCTGATTCTGGGAAAGATTGAGGGCAGGAGGAGAAGGGTACGACAGAGGATGAGATGGTTGAATGGCATCATCAACTCAATGGACATGAGTTTGAGTAAACTCTGAGAGATAGTGAAGGTCAGGGAAGCCTGGTGTGCTGCAGTCCATGGAGTCACAAAGAGTTGGACACAACTAAGCGACTGAACAACAACAATAAGGTGATGGCCCAACCCCTGGTGAGTTGGGAGATGACTAGAAGTATCCTGGCCCACCCTGCCTGGGAGTCCTGTTCCAAAGGAAGGCCAGCTGACACTTCAAGCACCATTGTGCAGATGGCATCATAGCACCAGCGGCCAGGGACCTGCCTCCATAAGCCCCATATCCAAAAGCCCAAAGCCTGTGTGAGGCCTTTGGAATTGTAGTGCCTAGGCAGAGGTTGTGGGGGCCTGTGGCCTCTACTGCCTGCATGGGTTCATCTTCCCACCCCACACAGAATGACACCAACCCACCTTGCAGCTGCCAGGCTCAATATCTGTATGGCTCCTGCCACTGCACAGTGGGGCCAAGGTCCCATGCCTCAGTGTGAGCAGCCCTCTGGTGTAAGGCATGCTGTGTCTTGGGTGTGATGTGTCAGGGCATGCATGCTGTGGGATTTGAGGACTGAAGACATGCTCTTGTGAGCTGCGCTGGCTGTCACATGTAGGGGAACATTCTGTCCAGATGGGGACCCTTTCCAAGGCAACCCCTTCCCTGTCTGTTCAGGCCTGACCATTAGACCCTCTGTATCCGCTGGACTCCATACCCCTACCTCCAGTTTTCTGTACTTCTCACAGTTCTCACAGGTTGTCCCAGGAGGCATATACGTCAAATCCAGGAAATATGAGTGAGGCAGGGCTGGAAATTGTAAATGCAGAGCAGCAGAACTTGGAGATGGAAGCCATTTCACTTCTTAGTCACCTGCTGCACATGCAGGACACCAGCACACACCTAGTGTGTTTGGTGTGTAAGGAACACAGTCCTGCTTTCTGTTACAGACAGACTTGCTGCAAAGCTTCACCTGTATCTCGGACTACTCTCTGAAGGCTGGTCCAGGGCTTGCTCTGTGGGGAAGACTCCTAGCCCTGTCTGTGGCTGGAGAAGTCTGCGTGGAAGGGTGGGAAGGTTGCCTCACTTTATAGTAAGCAGGCTGAGCTGAGGGGCTCCTCCCAGGTCCCTCCACCAAAACAAGCTCTCAGCTGGCCACCAGCTTCCAGCCAGGCCAGTGAGCCTGCCCGTCTCCTAGGAAAGCTTGACCTGAACTCTGGTGCAATAGACAAGGGACATTCTTCTCTGCCAAGAAGTCACTTCAGAGGCACCGAGAAAGCAGATCTGTTGCTTTTCCAACCCCTGACTGTGGCAAAGGAGGGAGAGAAGGGAGGTCACCTAGAAAGTTCTGGAACACAGTCTGTTTACCACATGAGTATGTTTTCCATTGAAAGAGAATGCTGCTGGGTCACAGAGGAATCAGTGGGGACTGAGCCCACATGACCTCCTGGAGCTTATGTGGTGCCGGCAGCAGGCCTTGGGCCTTCATACACACACCTCGGCCACCGAGGAGATGCCACAGGGATACCAATGTGGCAGGTCCCTCCAGCCACATCGGCTTCCCTTTTGTTAAGGTACTTAATCCAATCACAGAAGGTACCGGGCACAGTCCTTAACAGACAGCTGCCTGTCTGCTGTCAGAGCTCTACCAAAGCTCCCACAGACACTTCTCTTCCTAAGCTCTGTGGGGTGCCCCGTTCTCAGGAGAAAAGTCCTCTTGAGAGCCAGTGTGAAAGGGTTCCCAAGTTGCTGTACCAGTTAATGAGTTATTTGCTCTAAACAATATCTTGATAAAGGGGAAGGATGAAGTTAGCTGCTGTTGACTAAGGAGAGACAGCGTTGCCAGGGAAATGCTTCTAAATGGAAAGAAACAAAAGACAGTCATTAGGTTTTGTGCGACTAGGGAAAGCATCGTGGAGAGTGTACCTCTGACCATCTTTTGTGTATATGATTCGAAAGAGAGAGGCAGCAGCGAGTGTGGGGCCCGGGAAAGGAATCTTAACAAAGCTCGTGGAGGCCACTGTTTAGGGGCACAGAGCAGAGCAGTCGTCCTGGGGGCCCAGGTCATCCGGGCTGCCCCGGAGCTCGAGCCAGGAGGGAGCGAGGAGGGCCTGAGGCCCAGGCTGGGCCGTAGACCTTCCAACCTGGGAGTCCTGAGATGAGGAACCAGGGGGGCTGCTGGAAGCAAAGACAGAGCAGGTTGGATAAAGTTGTGTCTGAACTGAGCTGGCATTTTAGGGCAGCTTTCCTGGCCTCAGTCAGTATATAGGGGCTTTTACTTTTTTAAGTCTTGCTCTGTGTTATAAATCTCTGCTTCTCCTCAGCAGTTCGAAATGTTTACTCTGAACTAAGCCCTGCGTTTTAACACGAGTCATGTTTTAATAGGAAAACCATCTTTGATGGAATCAAATGCAATCCCTACTTTTTCCCCACCAGCCAGAGGCCTAGGACGTGCCTTTGCAGGCAGTAGTGACAGGCAGAGTAGCTTCACACTTGGCACAGCAACCTGGCCTCCATGTGACTGGTCTTTCAAACCACTGCCCATACTCAGGCGGGCAGGCTGCAGAAGACCAGGCCCTTCACTCCATGCCTCACCTCCAGCTCCATCACCTGCAGTCTGAGAGCCCTCGTTTGGAGCCTTTCATCAGGAACTCGCCCCATTGTTAATGCCGGCCCATTCCCATGCCTCTGGAGCTGGTGAGAATTATTATTCTGGGAACAAGAAGATCTAAAGGCCCTTGGTTCTCAGGTTAACAGGAGACTTGCCATTAGGAACGGGGAGTAGACTTCCTTCCTGGGGAGGGCAGAACTAGGGCAACCAAGCAAGGAAAGCGTGTGAACACGGCCTGGTGGCAGAGAGACTCCTGAGCTCAGCATGCATGGCCTTGAGTTCCTCACCAGGTACCACTGTTTTCTACGTGGGAACATCTGCCATCCCCAGGCCTTGGTCTCTTGATCTGTGAAGACTGAAATTGTCTCTATACAAGACCCTGGAGGACATTAAACTGACTGCATTTGAGTTCCCTGCATTTCTAAAACAGCAGCAGAAGGGAGTGGGCTCCAGGGGGAGAGATTCTGTGATTAGCTCTGGACTCTAACTGCCATGGACTCTGTGAGTGGGGACTTGAGCCCTGGAGGAAGAGCAAGGGAAGGTGCTCCAAAAGGAGCACGGAGGCCTCGTTGCTGCTTGGAGACTCGCTGCAGGCTGGGCAGGTCTTTTGAGGAAGATGGACCACAGCCAGGGTCCTTCACCTGACAGCCCTGGGTGCAAACCCCTCCTTGCTTATTCATTCACTTGCTTATTCGTCAAACATTCACAGAGCAGCCATGATGGGCCCTATGCGGATTAAGCATTGAAGATAATGAGGAACAAAAAGACGTACTTGTACCTTCCCCAGCCTTGGGATCGAAGGAGACGGCTTGTAACCCTTCACCACAGACAAACACCCGGTTATCCATTAAGGACAGGAGGGGAAATGGGCTCTCTGTGGTCCAATCTGAGGCTTAGCAGTTGGCCACTCTGAGAGAGGGACATGAGTCAGCCCCAGCCTGGGGAAGGGCAGAAGGTCAGGAGAGAGAGCTTGACTTGTTTAAAATGATACCAAGGGAGGGTGGGAGGAGCCACAGTGGCTTCACCAGATCTACTGCTCAGGGTCAACACTAGCTTTGTGACCCTGGGCCTGACTTAACCTCTCAAGCCTCAGGTTGATTATATATAAAACAAGAGCGATAATATTCTTATGTCAAAGGCTGTCTAATGTGAGGATTAGTGAAATGTTTATAAAGCAGTGAGCACATGGCCTGGCTAAGGGCAAGTACTGTTACTGTTTTAGGGATATTCTTTAGTCCAAAGATGTGTGCAGGGTTAGCAGACTTTCTCCTCACTGGAATGGTAGTGCTGGGCCTCCTTCGAAACGCAGTGCCCAGGGTGTGTTGATGACGAGACCAGCATCTCTGAGAGAGCAGGGTGGCCCCTCTCTGGCTACTCCTGGTCCCCCGGGGCTTGCACAGAGCCTAGTGAGCCTGCTTGAACCTTCTGCCTAGAAGAGTGGACACACAGGGCAAGGAGGCATCCTTTCCTCCACCTGCCTACATGGCACTGCACTGAGTCTCACAGGTTCCTTCAGCTCTTGTGGCTAGACCCCACACACATCAACCCTGGGGGAGCCCATCGGAGCTTCAGATAGGAGCTGCTCTTTGTCTGTCTTAGCTCTTGGTGTGTATATGGAAGGGGGTGACGGTGGTAGGCACAGCTCCAGAGAAGTGAAAGGCTTCATGGGCTAGCCCAGCCAAACCCCATTTCCCCTCAAGGGAACCTGAGGCCATGGTCAGCTTAGCCCACCCTCCCCCAGAGCTCTCGCAAAGATTCCCATTCTTTGTTTGCATTCACCTCAGCCCTAAGAGCGTGCCTGTACATGGGGCTGAGCAGGGAGCTTCAAGGTGACTGGGAGTCACAGAGAGATACAGAGACGAGAGAGAGAGAACTGGGTGGGCTGGTGAGAAGACAGGAAGATAATGGGAGAAAGTGAGGCCCTCTCTAGGGGGAGCATTCAAGACAGGAATGTTTTCTTCCCACCCCCCACAGGATGGCCACAGGGCTCCCAGGCCCCTCCTTGGGGGTTCCCTGAATGCTTGCATCTGTCCCCTTGGGAACAAACTTGCTTCCTTCTGTCCCACTCTCTGTCATACATGAACGATGTAAAAAGCACTCCCCACCCCCACCCGGAATCCTGGTAGCGTTCAGAAATAGAATGGTTGTACAAGAATTCTTTCACAAGGAGGAAATCCTGCCATTTGTGACAACATGGATGAATGTGGAGGACAGTGAAATAAGCCAGACACAGAAGGACAAATACTGTATGATACCACTTATATGAAGAATCTAAAATAGTCAGAGAAGCAGAGAGTTGAATGGTGGTTGCAAGGGGCAGGGGGGAGGCAGCTTGGAGGAATTTGTCAGAGGGCACAGAGTTTCAGCTCTGCAGGATGAATGAGTCCTGGAGCGCGACTGCCCAGCACAGGGCCTGTAGTCAACAGAGCTGCATTGTGTGCTTCCAGATTTGGTAAGAGGGGAGATCTCGTGGTAGTGTCCCTAGGAAATAATATACATGATATAAAGGGCGTAAGGAAACTTTGGGAGGTGATGCGTATGTTTATGACCTAGATTGTGATGATGGTCTCATAGGTATATACTTACTTCCAAATTTGTCACATTGTGTATATTAATTACATACAGATTGTGTATGTCAATCATACCTCAGTAAAGTGGTTAAGAAAAAGAAAATTAAGAGCAAATAAAACAATTTTTTTCCACAAGAGCTTTTTTTTTGTTTGAATATGTATTTTAAAATAATCATATCCTTAATGAAATCTTCCAAAGTCTCTTTCTGGAGCCAAAATTCCACTGATCTGACAGTTGGCATAATGAAAAAACCCACACTGATTTCATCTATGATAGTTAGTGCAGAAAAAGGAAAACAATAACCAGGGTCCATCAGCTTTAAAAATATAAACCTAAAATAGGGTCATGCCAGGAAGGCAAAGATACATTCAACAACCTGGATGAATCTTCAGGTAACTGTGTCGAGTGAAAACAGCCAGTTTCAGAAGGCCCTGAGTGCGGTTCCATTTTTAGACCCTTCTTGTCGTGACAACATTAAAGCAGCGCAGAACTGAGTAGTGCTTGTTGGGGCTTAGGGACGAAGCGGAATGGGAGAGGAGGGGTGTGGCTCTCAGGGGGCTGCACGAGGGCAGCAAGCTCCCCCGCACCTACCTCTGTGTCCTGGCAGTGATCATGTCCCAGTTCCCAAAATGCTACCACTGGGGCTAAGGCTACATGGAACCTATTATAATTTCTCACAGCTAGCTGCATGTAAATCTACAATGATCTCAAAATGAAAAGTTCAGTTGAAAAAAATAATGATCACCAAATTTAAAATCAGTAGACTTCCCTGGTGGCTCAGATGGTAAAGCGTCTGTCTACAATGAGGGAGACCTGGGTTTGATCCCTGGGTCGGGAAGATCCGCTGGAGAAGGAAATGGCAAGCCACTCCAGTTCTATTGCCTGGAAAATCCCATGGACAGAGGAGCCTGGTAGGCTACAGTCCATGGGGTGGCAAAGAGTTGGACACGACTGAGCGACTTCACTTTCACTTTTCTCAAAATACCCAATGATGAATTTCAAACTGCACAAAATGTATATGAACAAAGGGCTAAAAAATACTGAGACACATTACAACTGATTTGAACACATGGATAAATCTCTCTTTTTGGCTAGGAAGTAAAAAAATATTTGTAAAAAAAGATAATTCTAGGTTAATCTAAATTGATTGTAGTTTCAGTAGAAATTACCAGCAGAATATGGATGGCCACACACATTGTTTTTTAAATCATGCAAGCTGATTCTAAAATTTATGTGAAAAAAATGAGCATGTAATGTAAGTCCTATACAATTCTTGAAAGCACCTGCTCCAGGAAAGCACCAGGTTTTAAAGATTACCCATTGTCCTAAGTAGTCTAATGAGAATGCAACTACACTTTTTTCTGAAGGTGATTTTACTCATTCGAACTCCCCTCTTCATTGACCTTGTCAAGCACTTACTGTGATAAAGATGAACTGAATGACTCATCATGAGGTAGGGCATGCATTTAACGAACGCTATATAGCCTTACATATGTCAGCACCATACTGTGTGCTTCACATTAGTCATTCATTTAATCTTCTCAGTAACCCTCTGTGGAAGGCGCTCTTTCTTATTATCCCCATGTTATAAATGGGAAGACGAAACGGAGGTTAAATGACCCACCCAAGGTCCAGCAGGTAGGAAGCGGTGCATTTGCTGCGCTGTGGCTCTAGAATCTGCTCTTAAGCACTACTTTTTGTTTACAGGGCAGTAAAGGAGAGCACCCAAACCAGGAGGGCAGGGGATAGGGGCCATGTTCCTCTGGGCCAGTTTCACATGGGTGAGGCTAGAAAAACCACATTGGTACAGGTTACCTAGGTTAGATAAGGAAACCGAGTCCCTGTTGTCCAGGTCATGATGTGAAACCATTTTGACCTGCACTGGTTATAACATCACTCCAACTATAACAGTTTATCATGCCCATTATTCTCCTTGGCCTGGGGAAGGGAGGGACTGGCTACACCTTACAGATTTTTCTTATTGCCATTCTTTTCCTGTTCGAATTAGGCTTATTTACTTTTTTGAGTTACTGAATTCAGTTTTCATAAGATGCCCTGAAATTATGATCATACATGAGTATGAAATGGCCCCCTACCCACTACTGACCCTACATGGGTCAGAGCCATGACCTCTGGGCATCCATTGTCTGGATTCGGCTGTGTGAGCCTGGAAGAAACAAGTGCTCCTGTTCCCTTACCTTATTAGTTGCCAATGCACGGACTCAATTATAAACACTCCAGGCTTCCTGTCCAACTCAAGAGCCAATCCTGTGTCTAGAGCGATTTGGTCTGAGGCCATGCCATGGATTCCGTGGTTGACTGTACTGTGTGAAATGTGGCTTCCTCTTCTGAGTTAGAGAGATGAGGGAAACTCTGTTGTACTCATAAGTATATCATAAAGTTTGAAAGTCAAATAACTGAGTCTGGCTCATCATCAGGCCCATCAGCAATCCATAAGACAGTCTAGAAATGGATACACATTAAATGAGAGTTTGAAATATGATAAAGATGACAATTTAAGTCAGTAGAAGATGATGCATTCAGATACTGTTGGGATAACTAGTTAGACACATAGAAAATAAATTGAATTTAATGACTCCTTCTATAAAAATAGAGCACAATTTAAATGTAAAAAGTGAAAGCTGCCCACTCTCACCACTTTTATTCAACATAGTTTTGGAAGTCAAGAGAAGAAGAAGAAATCCAAATTGGAAAAGAAGTCAAACTGTCACTGTTTGCAGATAACATGATGCTACATACAGAAAACCCTAAAGATGCTTCCAGAAGATGAATTGGAACTCATCAACGAATTCAGTTAAGTTACTGAATACAAACTTAATATACAGAAATCTGTTGCATTTCTGTACATTAACAATGAAATATCAGAAACAGAAATGAAAGAAACAGCCCCATTTACTGTCACATCCCTAAGAAAAAAATACGTAGGGATAAATCTAGCTAAAAAGGCAAAAGACCTTTACTCCAAAATCTATAAGATGCTGATGAAAGAAATTGAAGATGACCACAAACAGATGGAAAGATATACTGTGTTCTTGGATTGGAAGAATCAATATTGTTAAAAATGACTGTACTACCCAAGGAAATTTACAGATTCAGTGCAATCCCTATGACATTTTTCACAAAATGAGAACAAAAAATTTTAAAATTTGTATGGAAACATAAATGATCCTGAATACACAAAACACTCGAGAAAGAATTACAGGGCTGGAGGGATCAGCTACCCTGGCTTTAGATTATACTACAAAGCTGCAGTAATCAAAACAGTGGTACTGGCACAAAAACAGACATACAGATCAGTGGGGCAGGATAGAAGACTCAGAAACCCATGCACTTACAGAAAGTTAATCTATAACAAAGGAGGCAAGAATATATAATGAAATAAAGATAGTCTCTTAACTCGTGCTGGGAAAACTAGACAGCTGTGTGTAAATGAAATTAGAACATTCTCTAATACCATATAAAACTCAAAGTGGATTAAAGACCTAAATGTAAGACTATAAAACTCCTAGAGGAAAATACAATAAACAACAGAGGGGCTTCCCTGGAGGCTCAGCTGGTAAAGAACTCACCTGCCAGTGTAGGAGACACAAGAGATACAGGTTTGATCCTTGGTTTGGGAAGCTCTCCTGGAAAAGGAAATGGGAACCTACTCCAGTATTCTTGTATGGAAAATTCCATGGATAGGGCAGCCTGGTGGGCTACAGTCCATGGGATTGCAAAGAGTTGGACATGACTGAGTGCACATACAGAGGAAAATATAGGTAAAAGCACTCTTTGATATAAATAACAGCAATATTTCTTTTTGGATCTGTTTGCTAGAGTAATGGAAATAAAAACAAAAGTGAACAAGTGGGATTTAAACTTAAAAGGTTTTGCATAACAAAGGATATCATAAACAAAATGAAAAGACAAGTGTGGACTGGGAGAAAGTATTTGTAAATGATGCTACCAACGAGGGGTTAATTTCCAAAATACGCAACAGCTCATACAGTTTTATATATATATATATAATATATATATAAAAATACCAAACCCCATCAAAAATTGGGCAGAAGACCTAGATAGACATTTCTCCGTAGAATACACACAGATGGCCAACTGACACATGAAAAGATGCTCGCTGTCGCTAATTATTAGAGAAATGCAAATCAAAACTAGAGTGAGGTATCACCTCACACCAGTTGGAATGGTAATCATTAAAAAGTCTATAAATAATAAATGGGGGTGTGGAGAAAAAAGGCCCCTTCTACACTATTGGTGGGAATGTCAATTTGTGCAGCCTCTATGAAGAACAGTATGGAGGTTCCTTAAAAAACTAAAAATAGAGCTACCATACAATCCTGCAGGCCTACTCCTAGGCATGTATCTGGAGGAAATGCTAATTCAAAAAGATACATGCATCCCAGTGTTCACAGCAGCATTATTTACAATAGCCAGGAGATGGAAGCAACCTAAATGCCCACTGACAGATGAATGGATAAAAAATGTGTGTGTGTCCATGTGTATGTATATACACACACACACACACACACACACACACACACACACACACACATACATATACAATGGAATATTACTCAGCCATAAAAAATAACAAAATAATGCCATTTGCAGCAACATGGATGGACCTAGAGATTATCATATTAAGTAAAGTAAGTCAGGACTGGAAAAGGTCAGTTTTCATTCCAATCCCAAAGAAAGGCAATGCCAAAGAATGTTCAAACTACCGCACAATTGTACTCATCTCACACGCTAGTAAAGTAATGCTCAAAATTCTCCAAGCCAGGCTTCAGCAATACATGAACCATGAACTTCCAAATGTTCAAGCTGGTTTTAGAAAAGGCAGAGGAACCAGAGATCAAATTGCCAACATCCGCTGGATCATGGAAAAAGCAAGAGAGTTCCAGAAAAACATCTATTTCTGCTTTATTGACTATGCCAAAGCCTTTGACTGTGTGGATCACAATAAACTGTGGAAAATTCTAAAAGAGATGGGCATACCAGACCACCTGACCTGCCTCTTGAGAAACCTATATGCAGGTCAGGAGGCAACAGTTAGAACTGGACATGGACCAACAGACTGGTTCCAAATAGGAAAAGGAGTACGCCAAGGCTGTTATTGTCACCCTGCTTATTTAACTTAAATGCAGAGTACATCATGAGAAACGCTGGGCTGGAAGAAGCACAAGCTGGAATCAAGATTGCTGGGAGAAATATCAATAACCTCAGATATGCAGATGACACCACCCTTATGGCAGAAAGTGAAGAGGAACTAAAAAGCCTCTTGATGAAAGTGAAAGTGGAGAGTGAAAAAGTTGGCTTAAAGCTCAACATTCAGAAAACGAAGATCATGGCATATGGAATCCCATCACTTCATGGGAAATGGATGGGGAAACACTGGAAATGGTGTCAGACTTTATTTTTGGGGGCTCCAAAATCACTGCAGATGGTGACTGCAGCCATGAAATTAAAAGACGCTTACTCCTTGGAAGGAAAGTTATGACCAACCTAGATAGCATATTCAAAAGCAGAGACATTACTTTGGCAACAAAGGTCCGTCTAGTCAAGGCTATGGTTTTTCCTGTAGTCATGTATGGATGTGAGAGTTGGACTGTGAAGAAAGCTGAGCGCTAAAGAATTGATGCTTTTGAACTGTGGTGTTGGAGAAGACTCTTGAGAATCCCTTGGACTGCAAGGAGGTCCAACCAGTTCATTCTGAAGGAGATCAGCCCTGGGTGTTCTTTGGAAGGAATGATGCTAAAGCTGAAACTCCAATACTTTGACCACCTCATGCGAAGAGTTGACTCATTGGAAAAGACTATGATGCTGGGAGGGATTGGGGGCAGGAGGAGAAGGGGATGACAGAGGATGAGATGGCTGGATGGCATCACTGACTCGATGGACGTGAGTCTGAGTGAACTCTGGGAGTTGGCGATGGACAGGGAGGCCTGGCGTGCTACAATTCATGGGGTCACAAAGAATCGGACACGACCGAGCGACTGAACTCAACTAACCTATAAAGGAAAATAATTTGAAAAAAATGTGTGTGTGTGTGTGTGTGTGTGTGTGTGTGTGATTGAATCACTTTCACTTTGCTGTATGCTTGAAACTAACACAACACTGTAATTAACCATGTAGCAATTAAAATTTTTTAATGTGAAAAACAAGATGGCAAAAGAAAACACAGGAGAACTTACTAAAACAATCTCAGTTTTTTCAAAATTTAAGACAAGAATCTCACATCACAAAAGACTGCCAAGGTTGACTATGTCAGAATTTAAAAATTCTGAAGCCCATAGGGAGAAAATGGACCAAAAACTTGAACAGCGTATGAAAAGAAAATGCATCTGGCTTCTGACTCACAGAAAGAAACTCAACTTTTAATAAAATATAAGAAATGCAAAACAATAAACAAAAGCAAAAAAATCCTCAAATTTAAAAGTCCTGCCAGCAGAAAAATCTAGAAGCTAAAAGATGAAGGAAAATTGGGATAAAATGTTTTTAACATGTAAGGCAGAATTCCTATAAATTAGTAAAAAGGGATATTAAAAAAATAAAGGTATGGAGAAATGGTTCACGGAGAAGAAAAAGCAAATGTTTACTGATTTAAAGAGATAAACACCTCATTTACAGTAAAAGAAATATAAGTGGAAACTCCAGTACACCATGTCTTATCAACCAAAGTAATGAAGGTGGAAGCTGTGACTACTAGTGAGTAGCAGTTGTTGGTGAAGGTGTGGGAAGACGGGCATGTTTGCACAATATCCACAGTAGTATAAATGGGCACGAGCCTTTATTTGGTAGTATCTTATCAAAACATGTACAAATATCTTAACCTTGCTGGAAATGGGGGACAGTGGGCCTCTTGAAGTGAATGCACTTATAATGGAGACCAACATTTCATGAAAAATAGATTTGATTGGGAAGTTACCTTGAGGAGTAGTAATAATAGTCTTGAAAATCATATTGTCCTATATATACATTGTCATAATTGCAGATAACTCATTAGAAAAAATGCATTGAGAGAGGTTCTGATGGAATGTTGTAAGATGTAGCATGACACCGCAGTAGGGCACCTCTCACTTCATAATGGACTCTGGGAGCACTTTCACACAGAGGCTCAGTTTTATAGAAGGTAGGGCTTCATGGCTTCACCAAGGGGCCACTCTTAATCTTTTATTATTTCTTTTGCACCCCTTTGAAATGGTTTTCTAGGTATCAGTGTTGCTTTTCTCTTCAGTTGGTAAATGCTTTAACTCTGCCTAATTGTCTAATCTCTGAAGAGAGATTCTTCAGTTTCATTTCCCTTAACTTCATGAAATCTCATATCTTGACAAGGTTTACAGTTCTTATTCATAATTTACTTTATGTTGTCCTTATTTGATAAGAGACAGCCTAGGTGACTCAGTCAACAGAGGTAGAACAGGCATAAGATGGGTAGGGAGAAACGACAGTGTTCAGTGGGGAGGGACGTTTCAGAGGGACTAATTTCAAAATCAGGCAGTTCATTAGTGAATATTTGAATGGTTAATGGCTGTCTTTGGCTGCCCTATACATCCATCAATAGGGGACTTGTTCCATACATTATGGCACAATGGAATGCTCTGCAGCTGTTAATAAACAGGAGAAGCACTAGATGTCTTAATATAGATCCCTCTTCAGAACACACAGGCATCTTCTCTCTGAACAGTGCACACTGGGGCTGCGTGCTTACAGAGAAATGAGAGGGCTCGCTACTGAAAGCTGGAGGGTTTCCTTACAGCACGATGTCCACAGAGACAGGGCCCCTGCCCAGTGCCCTGACCAGGGCTCCGTTCTCTTCAGATGCCCTGGGGTTGCTTCCTGCCCAGACCATCAAGCAAGGAACTGTTGGCCACCTCCTGCCAGCTGCAGTCAAGGCAGTGTTGCCCTTGAAAATGCTCAGGGCCTTCATCAGGCTTTACTGAGTAGCCCATCTGTGTATTCTTTGATGGAAGGCTCACTGGTTAACACTCAACATGATGTCTTCAGCCTCCTCACAGGCCTCCCACCCCGCCACCTACATGCCTTTTTCAGGTGGCTGGGTCCCCGTGTTCACCAGCAACAGAACCGATGCCACAAAGACTAGTGCTGCCAGGAGCACAGTCCCATTTGGGGAAAGCCCAGTCCAGTGGACTAAGAGCAGAGACCACGTTCTCTCAAGGATCCTAGAAGCTCACTCACGAGAAAGCAGTGCTCCAGCTGTCACCTGTTCTTGTGTGTACCCAAACAATGCTGCAGGATAAAGGTGCCCCTCAGGAGCACTGCCCCGTGATAAACCAAGCTTGTCTGGGCAGCTCAAAAAGAAGTCTGGCATGCCTGTATGAAGTCAGAAAGGCAGACTGCAGCTAAATAATATATGCTACCACTTGTGTGAAAAGGAGGTATATTATGAGTACGTTTGCCCAGATAACACACTGAAAAATACAATGGGGAGCTTGGACAGCAGTAACCTTTAGGGAAGGAAACTTAGGAAGTCAGGGTTGGGGTGGGGATAACCTGATTTTTTGCCATTTTCCCTTTGTATACTGCATCTGTTTTCCCTAGCATGTGTAAAGCTACGTTATTATTACTTTTTAAGAGCAACATCTTAATAGGGCAAGAAGGGCATGCTGCAGTTCCTGCAGAAGTTCTGCCAGGCTGTGACCGAGCAGCCCCCGCTGCGGGGCCGGGCTGGTGGGCTGTGGAGCGCGGTGGCGCAGTGCTGTGGGCTCTGGTTCATGTCCCTCCGAGGAGCAGGGCTGCTCCTGCACAAAGAGGTTTTTGACAGGGAGAGGCAGAGCCCGGGTGAGAGCAGGGAGCGCCCCCGCCCCCCTCTGATGGGAAGGGGTGCCCTCCACCCGTCTGCAGACCGACAAGGCTCTCCTAGGAAATGAAATGCTACATAGGTTTTGTCGTCATGGAAGTTTGCGAGGAGTGATTTTTAGAGGAGTGGACGCCGTACATGTTCTGACTGCTGTGTCTCATTAAAGGCTCACGTTTTTATGTAATTTTCTTCCATTTTCAGGTAATCTTTGATTTTGATTAGTGTGACAGTGACAGTGCTTAGTACATTTTCTGTTGAGTCGCCTAATATCTGTGTTAGTCTAAATATTTTCCAGCCCATATTCACATTTTAAACTCTTTTTTAAACTGCAGCTTAGACCTCATTTTACATTCAGGCTTTATGCTGCTGAAACACTGCTCTGGGGGGGGGTGGTGCACGCTGTATTCACTTCTGAAGCCACGCTGCTTGGGAACTGGCTGGGTCCTGGGTTTTCCGGGGAAGTGACACAGTGTTGACCTGGGAGGGGGCCCTGATCTCTCCCTCTGGGGAGAAGAAAGAGAGAGACGTCCTGGCTGGTGACCCTCTTGGGACATGCGCACACCCACCCTCTCCAAGGGCTCTGCCCTGGATGTCCTGGCCCCCGCCTCGGTGTGGGGAGGCCTGGATACACCGTTGGCAGAGAAGCTGGGCGGGATGAAGCCAGCCCAGCACCCGCCACTGTAAGAGGAAACGAAGAGAGACAGCTCCAGTCAGCCCCAGGAGCGGGGCCTGGAATGGCTCTGCAGCTGGAGCGAACACAAAGGACTTTTCAGACCCTGCAGCCAAGGTGCCCAGGGAGCTTTTTTTTTTTTTTTAAACAGCTATTAGGGTGACAAGTCTTTCCAAAGGCCAGCAGTTGGCGAGCATTTCCAGGAAGCTGGTCTGGCACCAGGCTGGGATTGGAGCAACTTTAACGAGTTAACTTCAGAAGGAAGGAATCATCAGGAAAGGTTTAAGGTTCAACAAACTTTTTGAATTATTTTGCAAAAGTCCTGGCTTTCAGATTCAAAGGCATGTTTTGCTGTGACTGTTTTAAGCCAGAGCCTATTTCAAAGGCAGCACAGCCTGCACGTTTCTGATTCAGCCGCCCCAGGTGTTTGTCTTAGCTCCTCCGGATGGAGGAGCAAGTGCCATCCAGTGCCGGGAAATACTGGGGTCACCTTACACATCTCATCAAACATCGCTCCACCCACGTGCCTCTCCCTCTGCCAGCCCCCACGGCCCTGTGTGCACACGCGCGCACACACGCGCACACCTTCCCCAAGCAGGAAGCTGTTCTTTGCCAAGAGCGAATGGAATTCAGATTTCCAGAGGGTGTCCTTGGCCTCCAGCTCCACAGCCGCACGCTGAAGAAAGGTCCTAGTGTGTGTGGTGGGGGCAGAGAGAGAGGGGCCTCCATCTCTGCTCACGTCTATCTCGGCCCCAGGAAAAACCCACAACTGGCTGCACTCTCTTCAGCCACACCCGGCCTCGGTCACATTCCTTCCCTTCCTGAGCCCACACTGGGTGGCCCCGGCAAACCAGCTCCCACACCTTCCTCCCCACCAGCGGGGAGACCTAGGCCAGGCCCTTGTGGGGAAACCAGCAATTGCAAATGAGGCGCCCGCGCACCCCAGGTCTGAAGCCACCAGAAATCACGGAGGGGTCCTCAGAGCTGCACATCCTGCTGGGGCCCACTGTCACCTACGGGGTGGGGGCGGTGGTGGGGGGACCGCACGCCCCGCCCTTTCCCGGCACACCATGGGGCGGAGCTCACGCCGAAGGCCCTCTTCCCTCCAGCTTGTGCTCTGCTTGCTGTGAGCTGACACTGCCCCCCCCCCCCAGCCCAGGGTCCCTGCACACACACAGCAGAAAGGAGCCGCTCTCTGCAGCCTGAGCCTCTCCAACCCCAAGGTCGGCCTCTTCAGGAGTTAAACATTGACAGGCAGAGCCCAACAGCAACCCCAGTAAATGAGACAAGTCCGTGATCAGCCTCACATGGTGGGCTGGGTGGTTACACTCAGCTTCCCGAGTCACTGGGACTTGCACCTGTGTGGCCAGGTGGCATCAAACGGAGAGAGTGATATTTCCACAGGTCATCAGAGTCAATGAGGACTGTGATGAGCAGCAGCATTTATGGCATTTTAGGGGCCCAGTGCAGAGGGAGGCCTGGTGCCCCCGCAGAGTGTCCATTGCTAAATAAAGATCAAGCTCCACTCTCCTCAGACCGTGCCCTTCGTGTGCTCACAGGACTGTTTTCATAAGGGGTGGCCTGCGTTGCTACCTGGGGAGAAGGCCACAGTTTTTCCCCCTGCACCTGGAGTCTCAAGTTGGGCTTCTGACCTTTCTCACAGCTGTCTGACCCTCCTGCCTGGTTTGGGAAAGGCACCATCCTTGTCTTGGCCTTACCCATGTGGGTCTCCTGGATAAGTATGAGGTCCTGAGGTGGCCCAGAGACTAACCTGGCTGTACTTTCTGACCCCGAGTTTCAGTGTTTCTCTTGTGCTGACTCGGCTCCACCAACCTCTCCTTCTAGGCCTGGCCTGCAGCAGAGTTAACTGGGGGACGCTTTCCTGTCCCTGGGTGTGGGGGAAGCAGAGAGCTAATGGGCAGGGCATGGCCAGGCTGAAGGCCTTGAGTGACTGGGGCACGGGGCTCAGGAGAGTACCCCAACCAACCCCCTGGGACTGAGGTCACTTGGCCCAGGTGATGAAGGAAGTTGGCCGGGACCGGTGTGGGATGGAGGCAGGGCCCACTCGAGGAGACAGGCTGCTTTGGGACTGCAAAAGAGCATAGGGTTCAGAGTTCGGAGCTGAGCGCCTACCTGGCTCTGCCAGCAGCTGAGCAAGGTCCTCTGTCTTTGGTCTTGGGGCTCCCGTTTCCCACACTTTCCATCTCCTGACATCTGCAGGCATCTTTTCCCACCTTAGACCCAGACCGTGTGGTCTGACCAAGTCCATTTCCCAGTGCATGAGACAGGCCAGTGATGGAGGGGGGCCTGTTAGCACCAAGCCTTCAGGCACTGCCACAGAGCAAGGGGTCACTGGGAGAGCATCTCAGGTGAGGCCCTTGGAGTCCCTGTGGACAGTCCTGCCCCTGCTGCTTGCACACACACTGCCCCAAGTTCATTGAGGCTGGGAGCCAGTCTTTCTGAGCATTGCTCCACCTGAGGCAGCCCCAGCTTATGACCCTGGCCTTGCAGCCAGGCCCCTACGAGCTTCCACCTGGAGCCCACACACCCAGCTGGGGGTTTCATGTGGCAGTTCAAAGAGAAGAGCAGGAAAAAAAAGCATTCAGGTGTTTCAAATGGGAAGAGATTCAATTTAACTTCACAAATCTGGACATGAACCTAAAGAAAACATTGAAAAACAAGCCCACCTATGAAAGGCCCAAGAGAAGAGATTAAGTAGGGAAAGAAAGGTCCTCTTGGGCCTGAGGACAGCTGCCCCATCCCAACCCAGGAGTGGAGACACTGGGCCCCCATGCAGACCGAGCTGGGCCAGAGGACACACCCAGGGTGTGCTCAAGGGATGTAGCCAGAGGTCCCAGTGTGCCCTTGCCCTGAACTTTATACACAGATACAGAGGTCAGCTGGGTAAAGCCAAGGACCAGCAGCTGGCCGCCCAGAGCTGCCCGCCACCTCTTCAGGGGCTGGCTCTCTGAGGGCATCAGTCTTGCCCATAACCACAGGTGAGGCTATGGGGAGGAACGCCGAAAGTACTGTGTGTGTAGCCAGTGCCCTGAACAACCTTACATACCCCCTCCAGTCTGCAGATGTCTTCTCCTGCTTTGTGAGGCCACTCTGCTGTGTGCCCCAGTTTCCCAGGGGGCACAGCTATGGCATGAGTGGTATTCTGAGTGCAGTGTAGTCTGATCTTGTGTGATGGCCCAGTTCCAAGGTCTTGGAAGACAAATCAGGTAGAGTCAACATTACCTTTGAAAATTCTTTGAACTGCCCCCCACCCCAAATTCCCTTCTCAGAGCTTGATGTAAACCCCTACTAAGCTGTTCTTGTGCTGACTGTAGTGGAAGACCTTGCCTGTGAATGCCGAGGGTATCCCTGCTCTGCACCACGATCCTTCCCTAGCTGTTTTCACTGTGAGCCTCCGGGGCCACTGCCCTCGTGAAGAGAGCACTTCCTGGGAAGATCACAGCCATCGTGGGGTCACGGCTGGATCTGTGGGGAGGGCGGGATGCCGTGGCCGCCAGACTCAGGTTGGCCCTGGACTCCTGTCTCCCTCTGCCTCCATCTTTTCTTCCTCTTCCCTCCACCTGGCACTCCCAGAGGCAGGCCCGACCTCTACCTGCTAGCCAGTCATTGCCGAGGACACCTGCATTGTCCCAAGAGGGCCTGTAAATCTTAAAGAATGAATGCTAGATGGAGGGGCGCTGGAGCAGCCTGAGAAGCCCTGGCACTCTGGAAGGCCAGGTCAGCGCTGCCCCAGAGTGGTCTGCAGGCCTGGGTGCCCCTCACCCTCCCAGGGTGGTGCCAGGTTCAAGGTGGCAAGATCCATCTTTCCATGAGTCAGGGGACTGACTCACCAGACCTCCTCTGAGGGCCCCACCGAAGACTCGAGCTTTGGTCTCAGCTAGCTGCAGTGTCCCCTCCCACCCCTGACACGAGACATGGATGACAGGGGCTCACCCTCTGCTAAGCACCTGAAAGCCACGTGGGCTGTGAACACCACCCCCACACTGGGGCCATGCTGCCTTTGAGCCGCTCAGAACCTGAGCGCTACCGTGGCGTCTTCCTTCCCTGCCAAGTGCGGTCCTGGGCGAAGGCAGGCCTTGTGCCTGCCCTGGTCCTTGATCTGCTTGAAGATGGATGTCATCCTCAGCAGGTGAGCCCAGCTGTGATGAGAACAGAGGGCAGAGGCACGCTGGGCACTTGTGGCTGCTCTGGGGTGTGGTCCTCTGCATCCCCTCCAAGAGTGGAGTGAGAAGAGCAGGTGTCGGGTTTCTCCCTCCACCGACAGCACAGCTCATGAGCCCCGTGCCCTGGGGTGAGAGACAGTGGATTCTGGCTTTCTAGTTACATCTGATGCTGGGAGAGATTTAAGGCAGGAGGAGAAGGGGACGACAGAGGACGAGATGGTGGGATGGGATCACCGACTTGATGGACATGAGTTTGACCAAACTCCGGGAGATGATGAAAGACAGGGAAGCCTGGTGTGCTGTGGTCCATGGGGTTGCAAAGAGCTGGACACGGCTGGGCGACGGGATGGCAGCAGCAAGGCGTGCCTCATGAAACCAGGGCGGCGTGTGGCGGTGGCACACCGCCCGCTCTGTGCCCGCGGGGGTGGGGCCCGGCCGCTGCAGAGGCTCTCAGGCCACGTGAGGCGTCCCCGCGGGGCCTCTCAGCACAAGGCGGCATTTCACACGGCCTGACATCTATCACACGCTTTCCCGAAGCAGGCACACAGCTAGATGCCGGACCCCATCTCTTTGAAGGCTAACACCAGCACCATGACATGCGTCCCTCACGTCTACAAGAGGACACTGAGGCTCAGAGAAGTGAGCTGACTGCCCTAGCATCCCACACGCAGGAGGAAATGGCCCAGGGTGGTCAGAGTTCCCTGGCGGGCAACGTTCCCAGGCTTGGTAAACCCATAACAAACACCAGCTAACAAGGAATAACTCTCCAACAAAGGCATGCTTGGCCACTGCCCTGAAAACTACAGGACATGGTAGAAGAAATGAAAGAGTTCCTTAACAAATGAGGGACACATCAAGAGCACAGTTGTGAAGACTCAGGGTAGTAAAGCTGTTTGTCCTCCCTATCTAGATAGGGAGCCAGCCTACCTATTAGAAGTTTCCTGTGGAGACTGGCACGTGGATGGATAGAGGTGCCACACAGAGACAGCCACGCAGGGCAGGAGAACTGGCTGGAGCTTGCATGACCAGCTATCCAGAGCTGGGATCAAACTGTACTGACAATGAAACAGCCCTGGCAAGAAAAACTATAAAAATCTGACCGATGAAGTGCATAGGATCCACAAACAGCCATGTGTAGACCGGGAGCTGCTTTATAATGGTGCTTATCTGGTAGGGCAGTGGAGAAGGGCGGTCTTTTCAATAAAGGGTGCTGAGTCAAACTGGATATCCAAATGGGGGAAAACTGCCTTGACCTCAGCCCCACATTGGATGGAAAAATTGATTCCAGGCAGATTGCAAATCTACATGTGAAAGGTGAACTAATAAAATTTTAGGAAAAAAACAATTATCTTTATGACCTTGGAGTAGTCAGAGTTTCTTAAGGAGGATACAAATAGCAGTCACCAGAAAGGAAATGTTTGATTAACTGGATGACGTTAAAATTAAGACCTTGTGTTCATCAAAAGACACCCTCAAGAGAGGAAAAGGGCAACCCGCAGAGGGAGCGGTGTTGCTTCTTTGGAATGAACATACATGTATCAGACCAGCGACTCATGTCCAGGATGAAGAACGCCTACAAATCAGAAGAAGAGGCAACCCAAAAGGAAATGGGCCGCCAACATGGGCATTTTACAAAGGACAGTAATCAACTAAATAATAGCAACGTGAAAAGGGCTCAGCTGCGTTAGCCACTGACTTTGTCGTTGTTAGTCACTAAGTTCTGCCCTGCTGTTTGTGACCCTGTGGACTGACCATAGCCCTCCAGGCTCCTCTGTCCATGGGATTCTCCAGGCAAGAATACTGGAGTGGGTTGCCATTTCCTCCCCCACCAGATCTTCCCGACCCAGGGACTGAACGTGCATTGACAGGCAGACTGTTTACTCCTGAGTCACCAGGGAAGCCCATAGCTATTACTGCAAGTTAAAAATCACAGTTTGATGCCATTAGACACCCGCCATTGTGTGAGAAGTGCAAGGATATGGAGCAGCCAGAATGCCCTGCCACCACTGGTGGCAGTGGACACGTATGCCCACTTTGGGCAGCTCTGAGGCCGTGTGTACTCAAAGTCAACAAGCTCATCCGATGACCTGGCAACATACTCACCAGAAGGCAGCCCACGCGTTCCCCAAAGAGCCTAGACAGAATATTCTCAGCAATGATGATAACAACGCTGTACTGGAAATGGTCCAAGTGGCCGTCAGAGGAGAAGGGATAAAGGAGGGGTAGGCCCTTCACACAGCGGGGTGCCAGCCAGCCAGGGGAGAGGGAGGCCCCACTCTCTTCAGCCAGACTGTGCAGCTCACAGGGAGTCAGACATATGTGTGTGCACTGTAGGAGTCTATTGCTGGAAAGTTCAAGAACAGGCAGAGCTGGTCCTGTTGCTGGGAGCCGGGACTTGCTTACTCTTGGGTGTTGGTGACAGGAAGGGGGAACCTAGGGGCTTCTGTGAGGTTCTGTTGCCTCACTTGGGGGCTGGTGTCACAAGTCCCAGGGGGTGAGAATGCACGGGACAGTACCCCGAGATCTGTGTGCTTCATACTTCAACTAAAAAGTTGAAAACAATGTCCTCTATATAAGGACACGCCTTTTAACTTGAGAGATGGACAGTGCAGGCCTGCAGAGGGGCTGGGTCTGCCCTAAACTCCTTCCACCCCTGGCTCAAGGGATCCCCACCTCAGGCTTCCTGATCAGGCTGCCCTGAGACTCAGTCTCCCCTTCCAGGTTCAAGCAAAGCATAGGAGGAACTGTGGGGGACTCCCTGACAGTCAAAAATGTCTCTCCATCAACACCAGTTCCATTTGTGAAGTCCTCTCCTCCCGCCGCCTCTAGGGTGTGGGCCTTCTCTTCCTTAACATCCTCCTCAACACTGCCCATGGTCCATGCCGCCCTTGCTGCGGACCTGTGTCGCAGAGATAGCCGAGCGGGCCCTGAACGTGCCGAGGCCTGGGGTTATCGATGGCGCCTAAGGCAGTAAGAAGTCCCCTTGCTTGCCTCTGGGCCTTCCTCCCAGACCATGGGCCCACTCCCCAGGGTAGCCAGCCCCAGCCGATGGGCTGCATTCTCCTCTCATGCTCACAAAGGAAGTGAGGCTCCCAGAGGTTGCGGGGCTTAGGGGCCGGCCCACAGCTGGGCCAGGACTGGCTGGGCGCCAGATGAAGGGCATCCGATCTCCAGTCCCTCGTTGTTCCCACTGAGCCACTCCGCCTCGCTTGTAATTTAATTAGGAGAACATTTAATCCCCCCGTGCATTTCGGAGACAGCTTTGCGCCTGGCCGGGGCTGTGAGGCTCTGACGGGGAGCCTGTGACTCATGCAGCTTTGCACAGCCCTCCCGGGCGGGCTCCCACGGGGCTTCCTTGGCACCTCGTGCAGACAGAGGTGGTCTGGAGCTCCAACAAGAGGACACTGGTCTGGAAAGACAAACTAGCCTCATCTGTTCCTGGCAAGCCCCCTCCTTTATCCCCCTGGCCGCTGGCCCCAGCAAGGCCTCGCAGTCCTTTCCCACCACGGTTTGCAGGGTGAGAAACAGAGCAAGGGGCTTGGGCGTTCACAGGCGCCGTGCCTGGCGCCCCCGGGGTCCATGGGTGTGGGCTGCAGTGGGCCCTGGGTGTCTCTGAAATGTCCCAGGCAAACCTGGTACCGCCAAGAGAGCTAGTACCCTGGTCCAGGGAACGGAGTGCGGGACCAAGCCTTGTGACATTTGCCCTTGTTTCCAGAAGGCATGGGGCTGGCCCTGGCCTCGCTGACAAACGCAGATTTCAGGAGACGTTAGCAGTGATGTGGATGAAAGCCAGGCCACAGCGGCCTCGCTGGAAAAGAGAAACTTGAACGTTTTGGCGTGAGATTCTGCAGGGTCCAGGAGAAAGTTGAAGACATGGAAATTCTAATTAACGCACGCAGGGCTGGTTTTGCTCAAGGATCTCAAGGCTGTCATGCCGCAGGAGGCCTGCGAGTCCATGCTCGCCGGGCGTGTGCGCGTGTGTCTGCACTCACGGTCACCTGGCGGGTGTTCTGTGGGGCCCCAGCCTTGGCCCCGCCTTCCCTCTGCCTTTCTTCCCTAGAAGGTTCTTGGTCTTCCCCATGCCTGTCTTGGTGTACAGGGTGCTAACCAGACTCTCCCCCTGCAGAGCAGGACAGAGGGGTGGCTGGTTAAAGAGAGCTGGGTCCTGCCTATCCGGGAGGCCATGACAGAAGAGACGAGGGGCCCTTCTGGAAGACCAGAGACTGGTGTGCGCACAGAGGGTCTGGCTCTGGAACCACCTGCCGTGGGTATCCACGTGCAACCACCGGGGTGGGTGTGAATGCCAGGCCAGTCCTGGCTGACTCGGCAGCTGTGGGGAGGACTTCCCAACACACAGCCTTGGAGCCCAGAGCCACAGATGCCGACCCAAGGCCAGTCCTGACCCAGCTACCCTGGCCCTGCATCTAGCAGCACTGAGGCGCCCACAGCCCCTGCTTCATCTCTTCCTTGGGAGGTGCTGGCTGGGCCCTGGCTGGGGGACCCTGTCTGCTTTGGGGCGGGAGCCATAGTCCTGGAGCTCTAACAGCCTGGGGCTTGAGGGGTGCCAGACAAGGAGAGGCCTGGGGGAGCCACACATGAGGGTCCTGGTAGACAGGTACCCCGAAAGAGACCCAGGTCCCGAACAAGGGTTCAGGGAGCCGATACAGAGGGCCTCAGGGGCTGGAGGAGGATGTGGCAGCCTGGCCTGGGGGCGTCCTGGGCCTCCTTGAAGGGAGGAGGGCTGTGAGGACGCTGGAGAAATGAGTGGGAATCTGATGGCTGCTGATGAGTGACAGGGATGTTCCAGGTGGGACAACATGTGCAAGGCACAGGGATGGACATGGGGTGGCCCTCCCCGCAGTGGGCAAGAGCCCCTAGCAGGGTTTCCCTATCCCCTGCCCCATGCCCTAGATGCCTTGTCTCCTGCCTCACACTTCCTCCATGGCAGCCTCGTGGCAAGGCTCAGGGTGGGGGCCCAAGGGCAGACGAGCTCCCTTGCATCTGCCTGAGAGGTGTGGGTGAGTCTGTGGCCTGGCTCTCCAGAGCTGTGAGTGGGCCCGGGGGCCTGCCCGTGGAGCTTACGTGGCCAGAGCCACTCTCTCTCCCTAGCCCGCTGGACCCTGACCCCAGCTCGCTGACGACTCCTAAGGTTGCACCAGGCTGGCTCACTGACCCCCAGTCCCCTGACCCCTTGCTCCACCAATGGCCAACAGGCCCCGGAAAGAGGAGCTTCGCCCAGCCCCAGGGACCATCCCGTAATCAAGGCTGCAGTGACCTCACCTCCCTGGGGCCCCGCGGGCGGGGAGAGCTTGAGATGGAAACAAAATGTGTCTTTATTTATGCTTTTAATTTGAATTCTGGAACTGTCCCAACATGGTAATACATTTAACATTCAGTCAAATGCTGAAGAAAAATGGATCTGTTTTTCAGTAACTGCCTCCCACCCACTCTGGCCCCTGTGAGACCCCTGTGCACATCCCCAGTCCTTTGCACACAGTCCAGGGTGTGCATCTCTCTCCCCTGCATGGAGTCCATGGGTCTGAGCTGCCTGCAGGAGCTGAGACGGGTCCCCAAGCCGCTGGAGCTGAGTTTAATTAGGGGCATCAATCAGCAGGCAGGCTATGCGGGATGCAGAGGAATGCGGCCCGGCGTGGACACTGAGGCCTGGCCATCTTCCCCCCACTGCCCTGCAGGCTGCTGCAGCCCAGAGTAAGCGTGGTGCCCATCACTGCTGCCCCCTTCCCCTGCCATGGTGGGGGTGGCGCCTTGGCCCAGCCCTTAGCCCTAGGATCCCAGCCCAGCCCTAGGGGTACCTAGGATCTGAAGTCCCACTGCCACCTCCTGCACTGTGCCTGTACCCCACCTTCCCTGGGCTCCTGCAGGCAGGACCCTGACCTTTGTGGACAGGGACATGCAGAGCCCTTGCTGTCTCAACCTTGACCAGATCACAGGGCCTGGAGGAGGCCTTTCTGCTGCACTCTGTCTTTTCAGCCCAGCCTTCACTGCAGACCCCTCAGTCCAGCACCTGCCTTCCCCTGGCTCCTCTGCAGGGTCTGTACTAGGAAAAGCCTTCACAGGTTCCAGGGTGAGGACCCTCCTGGGGAAGGATGTCCTAGGTCCAGCTAGCACTGGAGGGAGCCCCTTCTCCTATAACCAACGGACTGCACCCAGGGAGTGATGACCCTAGGACCACTGCAGGCTGTCTGGTTGATTATGCCCCAGGCCCACGGCAGGCAGAGAGCTTGGGGCTGTCAGGTCAGACGGCCTCTGTCCTGGAGGAAAGAAGACAAGGAATGGCCAGGTTCCTCTGACTGTGCAGCTCAACCAGCTTGAGTTGCTTCCTGGGGCTCCCTGGGCAGGTGAACCACCTCTCGCCTCCCTGGAAACCTTGTCCCTACAGATACCAACACACATGGACCTCTCTTCAAAAGGGGCGACCAGGCAAGGCAGCTGTGAGCTCAGATTTATGCCACCTCAGCTCCCAGTCTTTCACCACCCTCACCCTGGGCCTCCCTGCAGCGGCCTCATAGGGCCCTGGGAGCTGGTGAAGATTGCCCAGCTAGACGGATGATGGGTGACCACCCCGTCCACCCGGGGTGCGACGCCTTGTATGTGCCTTGTGGGGCTGGGCCACAGGTAGGAGGGGAGGAAAAGCAAGCTCTGATAGGAAGAGAGCGCCAGGAGGACAAGGAGGGGTCGCTGAGCAGTACAGCGAGGGTCCTGGGTCCCAGCAGGCTCTTGACTGTCCCTGCTCTAAGCAGGCCCTGCCACCTCTACTACAAACACCAGCCACAAAACCCTGACTTTCACAAAACACTTTGGGGTCTCCTGTGCCCCAGAGCAACAGTTAGAACTGGACATGGAACAACAGACTGGTTCCAAATAGGAAAAGGAGTACGTCAAGGCTGTATATTGTTACCCTGCTTATTTAACTTATATGCAGAGTACATCATGAGAAACGCTGGGCTGGAAGAAGCACAAGCTGGAATCAAGATTGCTGGGAGAAATATCAATAAGCCTGTTGATGAAAGTGAAAGAGGAGAGTGAAAAAGTTGGCTTAAAACTCAACATTCAGAAAAAGAAGATCATGGCATCTGATCCCATCACTTCATGGGAAATAGATAGGGAAACAGTGTCAGACTTTATTTTTTGGGCTCCAAAATCACTGCAGATGGTGACTGCAGCCATGAAATTAAAAGACGCTTACTCCTTGGAAGAAAAGTTATGACCAACCTAGATAGCATATTGAAAAGCAGAGACATTACTTTGCCAACAAAGGTCCGTCTAGTCAAGGCTATGGTTTTTCCTGTGGTCATGTATGGATGTGAGAGTTGGACTGTAAAGAAGGCTGAGCGCCGAAGAATTGATGCTTCTGAACTGTGGTGTTGGAGAAGACTCTTGAGAGTCCCTTGGACTGCAAGGAGATCCAACCAGTCCATTCTGAAGGAGATCAGCCCTGGGATTTCTTTGGAAGGAATGATGCTAAAGCTGAAACTCCAGTACTTTGGCCACCTCATGCGAAGAGTTGACTCATTGGAAAAGACTCTGATGCTGGAAGGGATTGGGGGCAGGAGGAGAAGGGGACGACAGAGGATGAGATGGCTGGATGGCATCACTGACTCGATGGATGTGAGTCTGAGTGAACTCCGGGAGTTGGTAATGGACAGGGAGGCCTGGTGTACTGCGATTCATGGGGTCGCAAAGAGTCGGACACGACTGAGCGACTGAACTGTGCCCTAGATTCGCAACAGGCCTCAGCCAGGGAGTAAGCTGGCACCCTGCCTTGGAATGCCAGTGACCTGCATCTGCCCAGAGCTCCTGGTTCCCAGCACGAGTCCTACCTCTGCCCTTGCCCACTTACCAAGTGAGCCTCTTGGGTCATCTCCAGGATGGGCCCAGAGTTCAGAGCCCTCCTCCCAGGGGTGGCCTGGAAGCTTGCTCCAGTGCCGAGTCCACGAGGATGAGTAACCCCTACTTTCCAGCCCCCTGTGTGGCTCTCACTGCACCTGGGCATGCTTTCTGTGTGTGCCCTGCCATCCACAGGTGCTGTCAAGCTCCTTGTGAGCCTGGGGGGGCCCTGTCAGATCATGGTACCACCTCGAGACAGTCCTGTCCCCCTCTCGCTCTGGCTCCCCGGCCTGGCCAGTCCTCAGGTTACAGAGCAGCCAGGAGGCCCTGCAGTTGGGGTCCTGACTTACTTAGTCATCTGCAAGGCAAAGGCCACACCTGGCAGCAGCAAAGGCAGCCAGCCTGGGGCCTCACCTCGAGAGAGATGCACACGATTAGAACGACCTGGAGACCCCGAGTCCGGAGAACCAGAACACACTTCACTGACTCCAAGGAGAGAAGGAAAGAAGGCCAGCAAGTGACTCTCGGAAGGACGGTGAGCACCGTGCGGACATCCTGACACAGACAGACATCTCCAGGGGAATCCTCAGTGGGGCAGCAGGCAGAACGGCCCAAGTGTCCCGCTGCCCCAGCACAGGCTGTCACTGTGCGTGGGGTGACCTAGCTGGGAGCACGGAGTCATGTCGCAGGGGAATCACACCACAGCTGAGCCCCGGGGATTGGCCTGGGGATACCGTGACGGCGGGGGAGGACGGGCACAGTCCCAGGCCAGCTGTGCCTCGGGGGCAGGCCAACTGGAAGGCGTGGAGAATCAGCCATTTCCTCCACCTGAAGGAGCCCCTGAGGACAGCCGCAGCATCTGCCCCGTGGCTTGGCCAGGGTTCCACGGGGAAATGCGGAAAACAAAGTCGTCTCTCTTTTGGGGGGCAGGGGAGGGGGCTCAGAGAGAAAAACAATCTTCCCAGACGCTCAGAGCACGGAAGCAAGCGGAAAATAATCAGTCCGGTTTTCCATAAGTCACAACAAGAGGATCGTGTTCCCAAACTCGGTGGGAAATGCCCTTGCTATATCCCTGCTGGGTGCCCCAGCGTGGGGTCTAGCCCCTGGGGGCCAGTGGCCCTCGGTTGGTGAGGGGCAGGCAGTGAGTGGTGGGTACTGGGCTAACAGACCTGAGCCCTGGTCCAGCACCGAGGCCGCCCCTTTGAGCCCCATGTCCTTTCCGCTCATCACCCCTGGGTGAGCGAGCACTCACTGTGACACATGGGTGATGGGAGTCAGCAGCGCCTCCCCATCCAGGTCCAGGTCCTCAGCAAAGCTGTTGGTTCTCATGAAATGGGCCGTGCTCACTTCCAGCAGTGTGGGACTCTTTTTCACTGTTGGGAAAGATGCAGGGCAGCATGTTAGGCATGATGGCAGAGGGGCCCAGGGCTGCTCAGAGCTTAGATGCCAATTCAGACCTGCCTTCCTCAAGCCCCTGGAGCCCTCCCACAAGCAGGTAAGAGACCCATTCACAGCACTGGGGAGGAGTGGAGGTGATGTAAGAAGTCTCAGCACAAGGATTGGCTGGGTTCACGATGGCCCCCACAGGCGTGAGCCCTCAGTGGTCAAGGTGCAACTGAGAGCCAGTGGGAAGGCTTCCTAGGTGGTGCTACTGGTAGAGAACTTGCATGTCAGTGCAGGAGATGCAAGAGATGCAGGTTTGATCCCTAGGTCCAGAAGATCCCCTGGAGGGGGGAATGGCAGCCCACTCCAGTATTCTTGCCTGGAGAAGTCTATGGACAGAGGAGCCTGATGGGCTACAGTCCATGGGGTCACAAAGAGTCGGACATGACTGAGTGACTTATCACGTACGACATCTCCTCAGAGTGAGGACTGTGGCCGGGCTGAGCTCAGGGGTCTGGGCCTCTCCTCAGGTTCACACCAGACATTAGGGTTGAGAATAGCTGACACAAGCGCAGATCTGGTAAGACGCTGATTCCCAACAGTGTCCACGGTCATGTGGACAGACCCAGGGTGGTAGGACTTCTGCTCATGAAGAGTCAGAGGCCGGGTGTGGGGAAGCCACAGAGCTCCTGGCCCCTTGCGCCCACCGCCTGCACCCTGAGGGAGGCACAGGAAGCACTCAACAGCCCGTGTTAGCATCCAGATTCCCGGGCCCACCTGCAGTGGGCTGCCGCTGGCCCTCAGGGCTGACTAAGCGTACCTGTCAGTTCCCGGATTTGCAATCTGGACCCTTGGTTTTTGTTTTTTTTTTTTCATTTAAAGTTTGTATTGTAAAATAAGTACTTGTAAAAAGTGAGGCAAGTCAAAGATTCACAAAGCCCTTCCTCCCCGCTGAGGTCGTTAGTGTTAACCACCAACTAGATTCCGAGCTCATCCCTCTCTGCGCATCAGAGCTGCTGGCACCTGGTGGGACTTGCATTTACACACACATGATGTTCCTGTCACTCTGCAGCATGCCCATCTCATTTTTCTACAGGTACGTAGACATGGGCCTAAGCCTTACTTTAGTAGTTGCATGACAGTCTGTAGCTTAGATCTGCCACAGTTAACTCAGCCAGTCCATGTTTGATGGACATCTGGTTCCGTGAGCTTTAAGCCTCTACTTTAAGACAATGATGCACCATCCATCTCTATGGAAACATGACACATTAAGGCAGGTGAGAGGGTGTTTCCTTGGTAATTTTAATAGATGTTGCTGAATTGTTTTCCCCAGAAGTTGTATTGGGCTCTACTAGTAGTGTGCGAACATGGCAGCTTCCCCACATCCATGCCGGCACCAGCCTTTGGCAGTCTTTTCGGGGCCCGCCAAATACAGACGAAGACTGGCATCCTGGTTTTCCTTCTACGTTGAATGCCTGTTGTGGCTCTGAGGCTATTTGGTTTTCCTCTTGTGGATTTATCTGTTCGTATCCTTTACTCATTTTTGTTTGTCAGTTTGTAGGAAAATTTTAATATGTTAGATAGAGATAACTAACCCTTTGTCATCTGGGGTACAGATACTTTCCCCAGTCTACCTTCAGTGTTTTAACCCTAATTATGGCTTTGTCATAGGAAATTTTTTTATGATTTTGGAGCTATACCTATAACACATTAAAAAGCAGAGACATCACTTTGCTGACAAAGATCTGTATCGTCAAAGCCGTGGTTTTTCCAGGAGTCATGTACAGATGTGAGACTTGGACCATAAAGAAGGACAAGAGCTGAAGAATTGATGCTTTCGAACTGTGGTGCTGGAGAAGACTCGAGAGTCCCCTGGAAAGCAAGGAGATTAAACCAGTCAATCCTAAAGGAAATCAACCCTGAATATTCATTGGAAGGACTGATGCTGAAGCTGAAGCTCCAATACTTTGGCCACCTGATGCAAAGAGCCAACTCACTGGAAAAGACTCCAATGCTGGGAAAGATTGAGGGCAGGAAAAAAAAGGGATGATAGAGGATGAGATGGTTGGATGGCATCACCTACTCAATGGATCTGAGTTTAAGCAAACTCCAGGAGATAGTGAAGGACAAGGAAGCCTGGCATGCTCTAGTCCATGGGGTTGTAAAGAGTTGGACACGACTTAGCAACTGAGCAACAAAAACAACCTCTGTTTTGGTTTTGAAAAAGAAAGATTTCCCTTTCTATGTCAAAGTAGTATAACTATCTCCTAAATGTGTGTGTGTGTAGATTTTAATACATTTAGCACTTAATGCCTCACATTGTAGGAGGTCATCAATAGTCAGAAAATGAAAATGTGAAAAGTACTGTATTCAGTCTTACTGAAAAAACTGAAGCAAAACAAACTAAAATTTCTTCAAGGAAAGATAGGAGAAAACCTGTGGACCTTGGATTTGGCAATGAGTGTTGAAGTATGATACCAAAAACTCAGTCTGTGAGCAGGAAAAAAAAGAAAAACTGGACTTGATCAAAAGTAAAAGCATTTGCTCTGTAAGAGACACTGCTAAGAGAATGTAAAGACAAGTCATAGACTTGAAAAAAATGTTTACATGTCACCTCTGGTCAAGGACTTTTTCCCAGAATGTATAAAGAACTCTTCAACCCAATTTGAAAAATGGATTACTAATAAGCTCATGGGGAGATGCCCAATTCAATCAAAATTAGTAGTTTTTAGGGGAATGCAAACTAAATCCACAACAGGCTACCATTATACCCTTATTCAAATGACTAAAATTTTTAAATGGTAGCAAATTTGGATATTCGGAAAAGAATAAAGGTAGAGCCTTACTTTTCACCTTACATTAAGAACTTCAAGTCTGACAGTATGGTATACCCATGAAGACGCTGAGCAACTAGAACTATTCACGTTGCTGGTGGGAATGCAGAATGGTGCGGCCACGTTGGAAGAGGGTTTAGCGGTTTCCTTTAATGTTAAACGTATGTTTGTCTTGTGACCCATTGGTCCCTGTCCCAGTTATTCAAGTAAACTGAAAATTTACGTTCACAAAAACTTGTACATAAATGTGTCTAACAGTTTCACTCACAATTGCCAAAACCTGGAGGCAACCAGGACGCGCTTCAGTGGGTGAGACGGTGGACACACTGTGAAGTGTCCACGCAGTGGAACACCGTCCAGAACAGAACAAACGAGCTCACAATGCATGTGGCAGCATGAATGAGCCACAGATGCATTCGGCTAAGCAGGGAAAGAAGCCAGGTGCAAAAGGCCACAGACGATACGATATCATTTCTATGACATTCTGGAAAAGGCAAGACTACAGGGACATAAAACAGATCAGTGACTGCTGGTACTTAGGGCAGGGGGAGTACTTAACTTCAGAAGAGCTGCACCCTGGAATTTTACAGGCTATGGAACATCTCTGCATGATGATGTGGTGTTGGATACACAACTCCAAGCATTTGTCAAAACCCATAGAACTTATCCATCTCCAGGAGTAAATTTCATTGTATACACCACCCCCACCCCCGCCCCGTACCAAAATAAGCCTGTTCGAGGATCCAGGATGGAAAGCAGACTGTGCCCAGTGAATTCTGTATCACAGATACATAACACAGCGCGGCAAGGAGAGCGGAAGAAGGAGCTGACCTATGACTCCTTGGGAAACGATCTTTCATGGGACATGGTTAAAGTGAACTCGTAAGCACAGTATCGTAGGTGGTATCAAGGGGCACTACGGGTACCCTTGAATAAGTACATTTATAGATAGTGGGAGCAAGGAAAGTAGCAGAGTTGGGGGCCAGTGAGTGAACCGGTAATGAGAAAATACCAGAATGAACTCATACTTGATACACACACAAATACATATAGATATGCGTGCACACTTGGGTTATTTTCATATACACATATCTTCTAGCTCTGTCCTTTGAGAGACTCCAGAAGCAGTGACAACCCTAGAGCAGTGAGCACATCTAGTGCCCAGATCCTGGCTTCTAAATCCTGTATGTTCTCCAGTAAAAGGAATCAGGACGCTCTGACAGAATGGTGATTGTAGGGCGAGGGCAGGGAAAATGGAAAATGAGTCTAAAGTACTGTCTAGTGCTAGAAAGGAAAGAAATGCTAAAAAAACGAATAAATGAGAAGGATAAGGGCATGTCAAATGGACACAGGAACTAACCTAAAAGAGCTCTCAATCCAGTGTCCAAAGCTACAATAATTTGAGCAACAAAATTATATTAATGATATAACTATTAGATTACAGCTCAAAATATAAATATTCCTGAGTCCATACTGATACAAATTAACAAGTAATTGAAAGAGAGGTATATATCTTCCTTACAGAAGAATTTCAAATAATAAATGCAGAAAGACTGAGGGAAAAAATCACCACTAGAACACCTCAGTGTTACTTGCTATAGGCAAGATCCAGGGGTGAATGCTAAAATCAGTAGGTGAAACTTTAAGGAAAAGCTTCAAAGGATCTCCACGCTAATCTTTGTTCATTTCTGTGGTGGTTTTAACATATGTTCACCAGTGCTTTGCCATTCATTCTGGCAGGATAGAGTGTAACTCCCCACCCCTTGGGTGTGGGCAGGAATGGTGACTCCCTTCTCATGACTTGACTGTGGAAAGGGAAAAATGCTAAATAAGGCTGGGTGATACCACCTTAACCACATGGGTCAAGGTTAACAGTACCAGTGATAAACCATGTTGATGTCATGAACTGTGGTATGGTATGAGGAGAAAAGTACCTTCACTTCATGGCATTCTTCCCCCAAACCCTGGTCTAGTCCTGAGAAAGCAATGACAAACCCAAACTGGGGGTCACGACACCTGACTAGTATTCCTAAAAAATGTCAAGGAGATACATGAAAAACAAGGAGGGGCTAAAACTGGTCATCATGGATCAGAGAAAATTAAGGAGAACTGACTACATGTAATGATTGGTCTTAGAAATAACATTAGCAGTTAAACTAGTAGCATCCAGATAAATGAATGAAACTGTAGCTTAACTCTTAGTGTTGTTGCAGTGTTAACTTCTTAGTTTTTATCACTGTACCATGGTTACATAAGATGCTAACATTAGGGTAAGCTGGTGAGAGGAATATGGGGACTCTGTACTATTTTACCTCTCTGTAAATAAAAATATTATTTTTAAATGAGGGGAAAAAAACCCTGTATACAGTAGTATAAAAAATCTTTAGTATCTAATTAAGGATATACAAGAACTCTATGGAGAAATTACAAAGCCTTAATGAGAGACATTCAAGAAGACAAAGGAGAAATATGCTTTGTTCCATTGATTAGAAAACTCAATAGTAAAAAGATTCTCCCCAAATCATACTAAAAATCCCATGGTTTCTGTGTTGGAACCCTGGCAAGCTGATTCTAAGATTCCTGCAAGTACAAAAGGCCAGGAATCAACACAACTCTTGAACAACAACGAGGTAAGAGAACTTGCTCTGCTAGCCATCAGTACCTATTGCCAAGTGGCAGTCATCGAGGTGGTGTGGTGCTGATGCAGAGAGAGACAGACAGCCTAAGGGGACGGCACTGACTGTGTAGAAACAGCCCCCACACATACGAATGCTTCCTGTGTATCAGAGGTGGCCTGCAGATGGTGGGACGAGGATGTTCAGGGATAGCTGGCTGTTCACACCAGGGAAACATTGAACTGGACCCTTACCTCACACCATACATCAACAGTTCATTAATGGCATTCCTGGCAGTTACAAACTAATGAAGAGAAAACTATACTTTCTGGCTGAATCTAGAAGAATATCTTCATGACCTCAGGGTTTGGAAGAATTTTCTAAGACTTCAGCAATAACCATAAAGGAAAAGATTGATTAATTCAACTACATTAAAATTGAGACCTTACGGCTCAGCAGGTAAAGAACCCGCTTGCAATGCAAGAGATAGAGAAGACGTGGGTTTGATCCCTGAGTCAGGAAAATCCTCTGGAGGAGGAGATGGCAGCCCACTTGTAGTATTCATGCCTGAAAAACACTATGGACTCAGGAGCCTGGAGGGCTACAGTCCATTGGATCGCAGAGTCCAACACAACTTGGCAACGAAACAACAACAATCATCAGACAATGTATTTAAGAGTAAAAAGCCAACCATAGAAGAGTATCCACAAAATACAAATAATTCCTACACATCGATAAGAAAAAAAAACATTAGCAACTTAATGAAAAATAGGGCAAGAGACAAGCACATCACAAAAGAGGAATCCAAATGGCTGATGAACATGTGGAAAGGTGTTGTGCCTGACTTGCAATCAGAGAGATGTAAATAAACTCAGGGAGCTCACAGCCCATGGGGGCGAGGGCAGACTTCCAGCAGGAAACCGCACAGACATTACTTAGTCACACCCTGGAGAAGGGCTCCGAGTGAAGGGCTCTTTGCCCGTGACATTCTCGGAGAGCGCAGGAAAGTGACGGCTAAGTCTTGAAGAATGCGTGTGCATTCAAAGGCTCCCAGGTCTGGGACCTGGCAGGAACATTTATGGCCCCCATTTTAGAGATTTGGGGCTGAGATTCAAGTACCCTGGATTATATTATTCAGTTGTCAAGTGACAGAGCTAGAACTTCATCCAGGATTCAAATGTTCTCTCAAAAAAAAAAAAAAAAAAAAAAAAGGAAAGGAAAAACGAGCACAAATACATATTTTTACATCTGCATCACTTGTATACAGAAGGAAGGAACAGCAGAGCAGTGGCTGGAGAGTGGAGCTACTTTCCAAACACCCAAGATGACAAGTGCCATCTCCAAAGCCCCAGGGCCAAGGGTGAGCCACCTGACCCCTGACAAAGGCCCATCCCTGGTGTTTCAGGAAATTAAACTGCATGTCAGTTGGCTCGTCAGAGCAGTTAGGGCCCGCACCTGCCAGAGAAGAATGTGCAATGTTTGGTTTTATCCTGAGAACAGCATATGGGGCCCCCACAGCAAGGGGCAAAGAAAGGGGCTCCACATTTTGGTTTTTCCCAATAGACAGGAATGGCACTTTCTTGCCCACTCCTATGTCGGATGTTGTGGGGTCTGCCTCCCCTATCACAGGCAGGCAGCAGTCAGGGTCACAAACCCCTCCCCACTTCCCACCTGTAGTCCCAGCCTGGTCAGGCTCCTGCAAGAAGGTACAGGGAGTGTGGCGGGGTTGGGAGGTGGATTTGTATCCTTGGCAGACACAGTGGCATACTGCCCCTTTGGGCCAAGGTTTGGGGTAAATGCTGTGTCCCAAGAAACCTGGCTTTTCTCATCCCCAACTTCAAGGAGACTGTGGTTGGTGTTTTGCAAAGATGTGAGAAAACCAATAGCCCTGGCCTTGCAACTGCAGAGCAGGCTGAGCCCCTGGTGGACTCAGCAACCCGTGTGGACACCCAGGCCCCTAGGAGGGCATCAGAGCTATGCCAGGTGAGCCCTCCAGAGTGCCAGACCTTGGGGAAAAGAGCCCTGCATCCTGGCGACAGAGAAGTCACACTTTAATGAGACAGTCCCAGTTTTCAGTGCTTTAATTCCTTGGCTGCCTTTGCCTTGTCAAGGCCAGAATCTGGGCCTAAGTTTTCAAGGCAGAACAAAACAATTTTGTTTTCTAGGAAAATGGGAGGTCTGGGATGGCGAACGCAGCCTCTGGCGTGGCGACTACCACAGCTGGCGACACCGGCTGCCAAGTCTCACCCTCTCTCCAGAGAACAGGAACCGAACAGCACAGAGTCTTTCCTTCTAGCCAGTGGGTCCGCTTATTGGGGGTGACTTGAATTTTTCTTTAAAAAAATATGGGCACAGAAAAAAGACTGGAAGGAAATTGATCAAAATACTGTTTGTCTTTAGGGAGGAGAGACTGGATGACTTTGATTTCTTCCCTTACAGTGTTCATGTTTTCTGTCCTGGATAATATTTTCTCAAGCCAGGAAACAATATTTTATGGAAGTCACCCCTGTCTGTACTTTGCCTCATCCCACAGCCCTGCACATCCGTCCTGGAGTTACATCCGAGTATGTGAGAGCACCCTTCATCCTGACCTGGAACTGCCCACGTGCCCGAACAGAGCTCTCTCCTACCACAGGTACCTCCCGAACCTTCTGTTCCCGGGAGCACCTGGTCTCACTTCTTTTGGCTTTCCATCCAGCCTCTGCCTGGTCCAGTCCCTCACTCTCACAGGAAGTCCAGCTGATCCCCAACACTGGAACACACTTGGCTTCTACATGATGCAGGAAGGGAATTCCCATCCCTGTCTTCTTCTCCAGTTGTGGCCTCATTTCTTTGTCACAGCAGCTCTGCAGGATCGCAGCTTTGATTCCCATCTCTTGATGAGCAAACCAGTTTAAAAGGCTAAAAATGATGCCCTGGACCACACAGACCAGGCCAGGACTTCAGCACCAAGTCAGACCTGCCATAAGGCCCCAGCCCCTCTCTACTGCCCCTTGTCCTCAGGAGAGTCCCTCTGGTGTCTGGGCCTTCGCCTGGTTCTCCCCCTGGTGACTGATTAAAATCCTGCTGAGCCCTTCACAGGGCCTTCCAAGGCTCTCAAGACCACCCCCTCTTCTGGATGGGTATGGGGCTTATGTGTGCTGGGACTACAAGTCTGCCAGTTCCTTGGCATGGCACCTTGCCTTCCACCTCCCCCCATATCCCTCCAGGGCCTGGCACAGGCATGTTCCCCGAGCCAGCTCTCTCCGCAGGGACAAACAGAAGCTGCCCCTGTCCTTCCCAAGTCAAAGCCCCGTCCCACCTGCCTGCCTCAACCTCCCCCCGCCAAAATCCACCCCCTCTTGGCAGATTTGCCAAAGCCCTGCAGATCCTGCACTGTGAACGAGAACCCCCTCCCCAGGGCATCCGGACAGCTGCAGCCAGACCCTGCGTGACATTGCTGAGCTGAGGCCCCAGGTCTGTGCCAGCTGCTCATGCCCGGCTCACAGACCACAAGCCAGCATTGCCGCGTCGCCACCTGTGTCTCCACTCAGAGGCGAGAAGTAAGGGACATGGACAGAAAGTAAAAGCCATTCCCACAACAGCTGCCAGGAACAGAGCAGAGAGTGGAGGGAAAATGTATATTCACAGCTGGCACCCAGTTCCGCTTAGGAAAATACCTTGCTTGAGTGGACACCTGTTGCTTGTGCCTGTCCAGCAGCTAGGTCTGGCTTCTGGGAACAGCTTCTCAAATCTTCCTTGGGGGAGGGCGGGCTGCTCCTTCCCTGTTCCTGAGGCCACAGGATACAGGTACCTACTGGTCATCCCCAGAGAGGGCCCGTGGCCCAGGCCTTGGCCTTAGGAGGCACAGAGGCAGGTCCAAAGATGGCTCATACCCCATTTGGGGCTGTTGAGAGCCTGGCCCCAGACTTTGGCAAATGTAATGGGGAAAGTAGTGACCTCTTTGGGCTGGGCTTACTGAGCTGGTAGCCATCTTGCCCCCTTCAGAAAGTGGCTGCCTGAGGACATGGCCTTCCCAGGGGTGGAGGGGAGGGGGAGCAGAAGGAACAGGGAGGCCGAGGGGAGGGCGCAGAAAAGGGGGAGAGAGAGAGCGAGCAGTGAGAGCATCCCAGCCCCGGGTCCAGCTGTGCCTGAAACAGCTGGGTCCAGTTGTGCGAGCCAAAACATGTCCTCTCTGGGTTTCAGCTAGATGGAGTTGGGGTTCCATTGTTTGTTACCAAGAGAATCTTCAGGAATGTGACAAACTTGGGGGTGAGGCTTGAGCCCAAGGGGGTGGGTCTGAGCAGGCAGGGTCACACAGGAGCTGGATTATTCACACTCCCCTTACTGTGGTTTGGGGGTTACAGGGCAGAGGAACAAAAGCAGGTGGGAAGGAGCTACCTCCGTGATGGCCCAGGGGGTTGTCAGAAGGTGGCTCCCTAAAGCCAGAGGCTGGCTTTCTGTGCTGTGGTGCTGCTGCAAGGTTGCTTAAAGTCAGCTGTGGAACATGCTGGATCCCACGTCAGTCAAAGGTGCACAGCCTAGATTGGACATGAGCATGACCATGATGTGGACAGTCAAATGTGACCAACCCTGGGGAGGACACTGGCCTTCTAGTCCCAGAGGTGAGGGCACTGAGGACCCTGGTCCCCAGCACTCACCTCCACACTGGTGCACAGGCCTCAGCACACACAAATCTGAGAGAATGAAAATGGCTCTGCAGAACCAAGGGTGGGGTCCAAAAAGCGGGGGTGCTCAGGAACACACACGGCAACAGAGCCAGGACAGGGTCGGCCCCAAGAGAGTACAGGAAACGGAAGGGGAGCAACAAAGCCACCCACACAACTCGGGTAACCCTCTGGGGTCTCTGTGCTCCGGGAAGTCACCGTCCACGTCTCCTAAGACACAGTTCCCGGGGATGGTTCCCGGCAGCAAGAGCAGCCCCGGGAAACGTTAATATACAATGGAATCTGGGTTAAGCACTGTCTTCTCCAAGAGTTGAGCTCACAGGACATTCCCAAGAAACCTCTGGAGAGGTGGGGAGGAAAGTTTCTGGAGGTCTTTGGATGAAGAAAACAAAAAAATGGCCTTGATTTTCAAGGCAAAATTACAGAGGAAGAAAAAAATGTTTTTAATCTAATTAAGAGCGATCTTTTCACCTTCATCACAACATCACGGAAATGTGCCAGTTCTTAACTTCACACAATAATCAAAGCAATTAGTGAGGGAGAAGCCTTGGAAACCGGTGCAGATGTTCTCAGAATGTTTAATGGGGAAATGAGTTGCAGGCCTCGTTCTCAGCATCCGGCTCCAGGCCCTGGCTACCAAATCCAGACATCTGCTTGGGCCCCACCCCCAGGCCCCGAGGGCGCGGGCTTGAGAAACACAGGTCCCTTCCCAGGCCGCCTCCCAGCCAGGCCAGATCCAGGGCTGAGAGGCTCCCCACAGCTCCCCACGCCGGATCCTGGACACAGAGCTACCCCAGAGCTGGTAAGGGGGAGGCTTAATGTCAAAATTATATTAACAACTGATGTCAAAGATAATCAACGCAGCTTGGCTCCCCTCTCACCCCCACAGGTCCCTGCTGGTTGCAGGAGTACTGGAGGCAGGGAGAGGGCAAGGGGCCCTGCAGAGAACTCTCAGCTCTGACACAGCCCCCACCTAGTTTGCACAAACACAACTTCATGAAAAGACACGGTGGCCTTGATCTGGTGTGGCCCCCCCAAGCCCCATTCCAGTGCTGCTAGCCTCTTCATGGGCCCAGGAGTCAAACTGGTCAAATATGAGGAAATTTCCAATAATCAGAAAACAAAACAAAACATGGAGGAACAAGGACGGCGCTTGCAGAAGAAACAGCCCACAGCAGAGGGCAGAGGGCCACAAGGCTAGTATCAGCTGGCTGTGAGAGACAGGACCCCAGCTGGGTCAGTCAGCTTAGCACATCTCGGAGACCCTGGCGTATGGCAGGCATCAGGGACACAGAGGTAAAAAGCACATGATCCTTGTTCTCAAGGACACAGAGGCAGCACGGGGGCCTCACTGTGTACCCTCAGCACTCACGTTCCAGCAGCACCGAAGGCCCCTAACGCGGGCCTGCCAGATGCTTTTCTGAGCACTATCTCTGACCTCGGGGGCCCGCTGAGCTACACACAGGGCAGGCCAGGAGTGACGCACAATGAACCCCCGAGGGGTAGCTTTCAGCAGTGAGAGATAAACACCCTAAGCTTCTTGAGCAGCTGGCGGAGCAGCTCTGAGAAGTGTTCTCTGTGGCTTCCCAGCTGCCCAACATGGAGCTCTCCCTCAGCAGGCACTCCCAAGGTGGACTCGGGATGCACGGAAACCGACCTGAGACTGACAGGAAGCTGCCGGTGCACTTTCTGCAGGAGAGTGGCAAGGTCTGCTTTAAAAGAACTCCCTTGGACTGCAATGTGCCGTACAGAGGAGAGGCGGAGAAGTGGCAACAGACTGGTGAAGAGTGGAGGGCAACAACTGAGACAGAGAAATGGAGGCAGCTTTGACCAGGGAGGTGTGAAGGCAAAGAGTGCTCAAAGTTCAGGAAGTTGCCAAGGCCTGCTGATGGACACGGGCACTGGGGAGAAGGTGTCCTTTTTAAAGGTTTCCAGTCAGTTTAGTGAAAAACAGTATGCCGCTCCTCTTCTGTCTAGTTTCACATCTCCCTGCTTCTCCTCCCCCAAAGCATGAGACCAGAAAGGAGTGCAAATAAAACCACACACAACTCATGCCTTTAGCAGCAGAAGGGAACAGAATAGTGTGGCCTTCACGTTACCTGTGAATTGAGAAACGAACCAAAGTCCAACAGCACTGCAGCCACCTGCCCACCACTGCGAGACTTTAGCAGAAGAGTCAGGAGATGAGGCTTACAATGCCCAGTCCGAACATATTAGGGAAGTGAGTGACCTCAGCAAAGATAGACAAGTACCTCCGAGGAGACTTTCCTTCCCAGAAACCTCTGTCAGAATCAACTTTGTCAGAACTCTAGAAAGCAGTCAAATGTTTATAGCACCCAGGTGAACAGCCAACCAAGAAACAGGCAATTTAAAAATCAAAGCCTTGTGGCATTTTTACTTGTCTTGGCAGTACCCCTGGTCCCCCACTCATTAGCAGTCTTGAAGATGGCCGTCCACATTCCAAGTGTGGGACCTGAGGCCTTGGTTCTAGAGGGAGCAGAGTTGATCTTACACTCCAGCAATTGTATCTGTTCTGTATTGTCTGGAGGCTTCCAGAGAGTGGTTGCCTTTATTTCCTCCACAAGAGAACTCAAGTGAAAAATGTTTCAAATTCTTAGAAAACACTGTGAGGGGGTCGAACAAATCAGAGCCTCCTGGGGACAGGATTACAGGTAAGGCATACACAAGCTTCTAGTTCAGTGACCAGAGCACTGGGAGCCTGGGAGGAAAAGCTGGGGGAAGTTTCTTTTGGAGATCAAGCCATTAAGACACAATACTGAAGAACTGAGAAAGCCAAGAGCCTACCCAGGGCAGGATGCGTGCTCAAAAAAGTCCTGAGAACACACTAAGCTTCCATTTCTGGCTGGTCTCTGTGCCCACCTCAAGCAGGAAATGAAGGCTGAGGCAGAGTGTAAACAGCCTGACCAAGACTTGATGGTTTGTCCCAGCACAGAGCTAAACTGCAAAGGTTGGGAGAATTGTTTTGTTTTTACTTTTTCCCTCCTTCTTCCTCTTCTGACTCTGGCACTCAAGGAAATCACTGTCAAAACACCAGCTGAACACAAGAACAGTGACCTTAGAGACCACACATGGCAAAGAATACAGATGTTGAAAAAAATAGCCAAGAAGTCACTAAACAGTTACAGTTCACAACAATGAAAAATAACTCCTGAGAAGGGGAGAGAATCTGCTGTTTAGAATTACTATATACAGTGTTAAAAATAGGCAGTTTTTAACAAAATTATGAAGAAACAAGAAAGTATGGCTCATTGATAGAAGAAATTAATGGAAACCAACCCTAAGGAAGTGCAGACATTAAACTTACTAGACAAAGAGTTTAAATCAACTTTGTTAAAGATGTTCAAGAAACTGAAGGAAATCACAGACAAGGAACTAAAGGAAAGCCATGAGAATGATGTATGACTAAAAAGAATACAGAAATTATGAAAAGGAATTAAACCTGACAAACACACATAGAACACCCAACAATAGCAGAACACATTCATCTCAAGTATGCATGGAATATTCTCCAGGATAGATTACATGTTAGACCACAAAGTCTCAGAAAATTTTTAAAAATTAAAATCATGTGAAGTAACCAAATTGGGATTAGTCTAAAAATCAATAATAGAAGAAAAACTAGAAAATTAACAAATATGTGGAAATTAAACAACACATTCATTAAAAACTAATGGTCAAAGAAGATATTACAAAGGAAATTTAAAAATTTTTAAGATTAAAATACAACATACCAAAGCCTATGGGATGCAATGAAAGCAGTGCCCATAGAGAAAAATATAGTTATGAATTCTTGCATAAAGAATTTCAACAACTTTACAGCCCAAGGAACTATAAAAAGAAAAGTAAACTAAACCCACAGTTACCAGAAAAAGGAAATAATAAATATGATAGTGGAGAAATGAATAAAAAAAAACAATAGAATCAACTGAACAAAAAGTAGGTTACTTTTGAAAAGATCCAACAAAGTTGAAAAACCCTTAGCTGTAATGACTAAGGAAAATCTATAGAAGATGCAAATAAAAACATAATGAAAGTGGGAACATTACGACTGATCATACAGAAATAAAAAGAATTATACCAATACTCTCATTCATGGATCACAACCTTGTCATGGTGAAGAGGCTTATGTAATGCAATGAAGCTGTGGAGTCATGACATTTAGTACCACCCAAGATGGATAGGTCATAGTGAAGAGTTCGGACAAAAGGAGAAAGAAATGGCAACCCACTTCATTATTCCTGCCTGGAGAACCCCATAGACTATATGAAAAGGCAAAAAGATATGACACTGGAGAAGAATGGGCAAGTAGCTTTAGAAGGAATGAAGAGGCTGAGCCAAAGTAGAAATGATGCCCAGTTGTAGATATGTCTGGTGGTAAAAGTCAAAGTCTGATGGTGTGGAGAACAATATTGTGTAGAAACCTAGAATGTTAGGTCCATGAATCAAGGACGTGAGATAGAAAGAATGAACATGGACATCTTAGGAGTCAGTGAACTAAAATGGATGGGAAAGGGAGAATTTAATTCAGATGACCATTATATCTTCTGCTGTAGGCAAGAATCCCTTAAAAGAAACAGAATAGTCCTCACAGTCAACAATAGAGTCTGAGATGCAGTACTTGGGTGCAATCTCAAAAATGACAGAATGATCTTGGTTCATTTCCAAGGTAAAACATTCAGCATCACAGTAATTCAAGTCTATGCTCCATCCACTACTGGCAAGACACTTCAGTATTCTTTCCTTGAGAACCCCATGAACAGGATGAAAAGGCAAAAAGATAGGACATTGAAAGATGATCTCCCCAGGTCGATAGGTGCCCAGTATGCTACTGGAGATCAGTGGAGAAATAACTCCAGAAAGAATGAAGAGATGGAGCCAAAACAACACCACCACCCAGCTGTGGATGTGACTGGTGATGGAAGTAAAGTCTGATGCTGTAAAGAGCAATATTGCATAGGAATCTGGAATGTTAGGTCCAGGAATCAAGGCAAATTGGAAGTGGTCAAACAGGAGATGGCAAGAGTGAACATCAATATTTTAGGAATCAGCGAACTTAAATGGACTGGATAGAGTGAATTTAACTCAGATGACCATTGTATCTACTACTCTGGGCAAGAATCCCTTAGAAGAAATGGAGTAGCCCTCATAGTCAACAAAAGCATCTGAAATACAGTACTTGGGTGCAATCTCAAAAACAACAGAATGATCTCTGTTTGTTTCCAAGGCAAACCATTTAATATCACAGTAATCCAAGTCTGTGCTCCAGCCAGTAATGCTGAAGAAGCTGAAGTTGAATGGTTCTGTGAAAACCTACAACACCTTCTAGAACTAACTAAAAAAAGATGTCCTTTTCATTATAAGGGACTGGAATGCAAAAGTAGGAAGTCAAGAAACACCTGGAGTAACAGGCAAATTTGGCCTTGGAGTACAGAATGAAGCAGGGCAAAGGCTAATAGACTTTTGTCAAGAGAACGCACTGGTCATAGCAAACACCCTCTTCCAATAACACAAGAAAGGACTCTACACATGGGCATCACCAGATGGTCAATACTGAAATCCAATTGATTATATTCTTTGCAGCCAAAGATGGAGAAGCTTTATACAGTCAGCAAAAACAAGACCAGGAGCTGACTGTGGCTCAGATCATGAACTCCTTATTGCCAAATTCAGACTTAAATTGAAGAAAGTAGGGAAAACCACTAGACCATTCAGGTATGACCTAAGTCAAATCCCTTATGAGTATACAGTGGAAATGACAAATAGATTCAAGGGATTAGATCTGATAGCATGCCTGAAGAACTATGGATAGAGGTTCATGACATTGTACAGGAGGCAATGATCAAGACCATCCCCAAGAAAAAGAAATGCAAAAAGGTAAAATGGTTGTCTGAGGAGGCCTTACAATAGCTATGAAAAGAAGACAAGCAAAAGGCAAAGGAGAAAAGGAAAGATATAGCCATTTGAATGCAGAGTTCCAAAGAACAGCAAGGAGAGATAAGAAAGCCTTCCTCAGTGATCAATGCAAAGAAACAGAGGAAAACAATACAATGGGAAAGACCAGAGATCTCTTCAAGAAAATGAGAGATACCAAGGGAACTTTTCAGGCAAAGAAGGGCACAATAAAGGATAGAAATGGTATGGACCTAACAGAAGCAGAAGATAAGAAGAGGTGGCAAGAATACACAAAACTATACAAAAAAGATCTTCATGACCCAATCACAGTGGTGTGGTGTGATCAATCACCTAGACCCAGACATCCTGGAATATGAAGTCAAGTGGGCTTTAGGAAGCATCACTATGAACAAAGCTAGTGGAGGTGATGGAATTCTGGTTGAGCTATTTCAAATTCTAAAAGATGATGCTGTGAAAGTGCTACACTCAATATGACAGTAAATTTGGAAAACTCTCCAGCAGTGGCCACAGGACTGGAAAATGTCAGTTTCCGTTCCAATCCCAAAGAAAGGCAATGCCAAAGAATGCTCAAACTACTGCACAATTGCACTTATCTCACATACTAGCAAAGTAATGCTCAAAATTCTCCAAGCCAGGCTTCAACAGTACACTAATCATGAACTTTCAAATGTTCGAGCTGGATTTTAAAAAAGTAGAGGAACCAGAGATCAAATTGCCAACATCCGCTGGATCACAGAAAAAGCAAGAGAGTTCCAGAAAAACATATGCTTTATTGACTATGCCAAAGCCTTTGACTCTGTGGAGCGGAACAAACTGTGGAAAATACTGAAACAGATGGGAATATCAGACCACCTGACCTGTCTCCTGAGAAATCTCTATGCAGGTCAAGAAGCAACAGTTAGAACTGGACATGGAACAACAGACTGGTTCCAAATTGGGAAAGGAGTATGTCAAGGCTATATATTGTCACCCTGCTTATTTGATTTACATGCAGAGTACATCATGTGAAATGTGGGGCTGGATGAAGCACAAGCTGGCATCAAGATTGTCAGGAGAAATATCAATAACCTCAGATATGCAGATGACACCACCCTTACGGCAGAAAGCGAAGAAGAACTAAAGAGCCTCTTGATGAAAGTGAAAGAAGAGAGTGAAAAAGTTGGCTTAAAACTCAACATTCAGAAAACTAAGATCATGGCATCTGGTCCCATCACTTCATGGCAAATAGATGGGGAAACAGTGGAAACAGTGTCAGACTTTATTTTTTTGGGCTCCAAAATCACTGCAGATGGTGACTGCAGCCATGAAATTAAGACACTTGCTCCTTGGAAGGAAAGTTATGACCAACCTAGACAGCATATTGAAAAGCAGAGACATTACTTTGCCAACAAAGGTCCGTCTAGTCAAAGCTATGGTTTTCTCAGTAATCATGTATGGATATGAGAGCTGGACTATAAATAAAGCTGAGCACTAAAGAATTGATGCTTTTGAACTGTGGTATTGGAGAAGACTCTTGAGAGTCCCTTGGACTGCAAGGAGATCCAACCAGTCCATCCTAAGGGAAATCAGTCCTGAATATCCACTGGCAGGACTGATGCTGAAGCCAAAACCCCAATACTTTGGCCATCTTATGTGAAGAACTGACCATTTGAAAAGACCCTGATGCTGGGAAAGATTGAAGGTGGGAGGAGAAGGGGATGACAGAGGATGAGATCGCTGGATGGCATCACTGACTCAATGGACATGAGTTTGAATAAACTCCAGGAGTTGGTGATGGACAGGGAGGCCTGGCGTGCTGCAGTCCATGGGGTCACAAAGAATCAGACACGACTGAACAACTGAACTGAACTGATCCTGCATTGCAGGCAGATTCATTACCACTGAGACACCTAGGTAGCCCTTGGGAAGCATTACCATGAACAAAGCTGGTGGAGGTGACAGAATACCAGCTTAGTTATTTAAAATCCTAAAAGATGATGCTGTTAAAGTCCTGCACTCAATATGTCAGAAAATTTGAAAAACTCAGCAGTGGCCACAGGATTGGAACTGGTCAGTGTTCATTCCAATCTCAAAGAAGGGCAATGCCAAACAGTGTTCAAACTACCATACAATTGCACTCATTTCACATGCTAGGAAGATTATGCTCAAAATCCTTCAAGCTACTCTTCAACAGAATATGAACCAAGAACTTCCAGACATACAAGTTGGGTTTAGAAAAGGAAGAGCAACTAGAAATCAAGTTGCCAACATTTGTTGGGTCATGGAAAAATCAAGGGAGTTCAAGAAAAACATCTACTTCTGCATTTTTGACTATGCTAAAGCCTCTGTGTGGATCACAACAAGCTGTGGAAAATTCTTGAAGAAATGGGAATACCAGACCACCTTACCTGCCTCCTGAGAAACCTGTATGTAAGTTGAGAAGCAACAATTCGAACCAGACATGGAACAATGGACTGGTTCAAAATTGCAAAAGGATTATGATAAGGCTGTATACTGTCTCCCTGCTTATTAAACTTATATGCAAAGTGCATCTTGCAAAATGCTGGACTGGATGAGTCACAAGCTGAACTCAAGAGTGCAGGGAGAAGTATCAACAACCTCAGATATGCAGATGATACCACTGTAATGGAAGAAAGCAAAGAGGAACTAAAGGGCTTCTTGAGGGTGAAAGAGGAGAGTGAAAATGCTGGCTTGAAACTCAACATTCAAAAAACTAAAACCATGGCATCTGGTCCTACCACTTCATAGGAAATAGAAAGGGAAAATTTGAAGCAATGATAGATTTTATTTTCTTGGGCTCCGAAATCACTGATGATGGTGACTTTCGCCATGAAATGAAAAGACATTTGCTCCTTAGAAGAAAAGCTGTGACCTACCTAGGCAGCATATTAAAAAGCAGAGACATCACTTTGCCAACAAAGGTCTGTCTAGTCAAAGCTATGGTTTTTCCAGTAGTCATGTATGGATGTGAGAATTGGGCCATAAAGAAAGCTGAGTGCTGAAGAATTGATGCTTTCAAATTGTGCTGGAGAAGACTCTTCAGAGTCCCTTGGATTGCAAAGAGAGCAAACCAGTCAATTCTAAAGGCAGTCAACCCTGAATATTCATTGGACAGCCTGATACTAAAGCTGAAACTCCAATATTTTGGCCACCTGATATGAAGAGCGGACTCACTGGAAAAGACCCTCATGCTGGGAAAGACTGAAGGTAAAAGGAGTAGGGGGTGGCAGAGAATGAGATGGTTAGATAGCATCACCAGTTCAGTGGACATGAATTTGAGCAACGTCTGGGAGATATGTAGTACAGAGGAGCCTGCCATGCTACAGTCCATGGAACTGCAAAGTGTTGGACATGACTTTGTGATCAAACAACAAGAAAATACTGTGTTTTTTGAACTCTAGTCCAAAAAAAATTAGATAACCAAGATGAAATGAAGAAATTCTTAGCAAAATATAAACTACAAAACTGATTCAAGAAGAGATAAAAATTCTGAACATACTTACAGCAAGTAAAAAGTATGAATCAGTAATCAAACATAGTGAAGAGAAATCCAGGACTTCTCAAACTCTAATAAAAAACAGAAGGGAAGGAACACTGCAACACATTCTGTGAGATGAGTACTACTTTGAAACAAAAAGCAGAGAAATAAACCACAAGAAAAGAAAGCTAGATAGTAAAATCGCTTATAGATGGAAAAAAAGAAAAAAGAAAAGGAACAAATATTCAGAAGAAAATATTAGTAAACCAAATCCACTAGCATATTAAAAGAATTATACTCCATGAGCAAGTGGGATATATCTCAGGAATGGAAGTGTGGTTAATCAGGAAAAATCAATTTAATACATCAGAGTAGCAGAATTATCTTAGTTGACACAGAAAAAAAAAAAAAACAGTTGACAAAATCCAGCAAACTTTTAAGATTAAAAACTGAGAAAATTAGGAAAAGAAGGTAACTTTCTTATCATGATAAAGAGCATTTACGAAAAGTCTGTAACTTACATCATAATTGTGAAAAAACTAAAAACATTTCCTCTAAAACAAGAAACAAGACAAAGATGCCCATTTTTACCACTACTTTTCAACAATGTACTGGAAGTTTTAGCCATAGCAGTTAGGCAAATAAATGAATAAAAAGCATATGAACTGGAAAAAAAGAAGGAAAACCCTTTCTATTCACAGATATGATCCTATCTAGAAAATCCCAAAGAATCAAGAAAACAAAAACACCCCAACCTATTAGAGCTAATAAACAAATTCCGGAAAGTTGTAGGAGATGTGATCAACACACAAAAATCATTGTTCCTTTACACTAGCAATGAACAACCTGAGAAGGAAATTTTTACAGTTCCATTTATAGTAGCATCAAGAAGAGGAATGCACCCAGAAATAAATTTAAACAGGCAAAAGACTTCTATGCTAAATATTACAAAACTGGTAGAAATTAAAGATCTATATAAATAGAACAACATCCTTCATTCATGGATTGGAAGATTCAGTATTGTCAAGATGGCAATATTATCCAGTGATTCACAGTCTGAATGCAATCCTTATCAAAATTCTGAAGGCCTTTTTTGCAGAAATGGAAAAACTGATCCTAAAATGTTTATGGATTTGTAAGGGGCCCAAAACAGGTAAAACAAGTTTGAAAAAGAACAAACTTGGAAGACTCACACCCCCAGTTTGAAAACATACAGTTATATTAATCAAAATAATGTGGTACGGCATAAGGGTAGACATTTAAACCAATGGAATAAAATAACCTAGAAGTAAAACCTCATATATAGTCAACTATATGTTCAATAAAGACCATTTGGTAGAAAAAGAATGGTGCTGGGACAACTGGACAGCTGGACACAGGAAAAAGAATGCAGCTGGACACATTCCGTACCATATAAAAATTATCTCAAAAAGGACCAGCAACCTAAATATAAGAGCTAAAACCATAAATTTCTTAGAAGAAAACACAGAAATAAATCTTTATGACCTTGGATTATGCACTAAATGCCACTGAAGTATTTGACTTTAAAATGATTAATTATGTCATGTAGGTTTCACCTCGTTTAAAAAAACAGGGGCCATAGAAGAGTTACAGGAAGCACAGACAGAATTATCCCCAGAAAAACAAAGTCCACAATTAGGTGTCAAAATGGAGAATGCAGGACAGAAATAAGCAGTTCACAGCAGCCTCAGCAAAGGGCTCTGACGTGACTGGTTAGACGCGGCAGTCTCAGAGAATCATGTCTTGGGGAGGCTCAGATGTATACAGAAGTGGCATGATTGTAAGGTAAAAGAAGGAAATAAGAGGAGGAAGTGAAAGATTCCTGCAGGAATTAAAAACTAGACGTGCCTGTTGCCTCACACACATCTCCACGACAGCAGTATCTAGAAATGGAACTGCCTAAAAGAAGATGAGCCTGAAAGAAGAGGGGATTTTTGAACTAGGAACTCTGACACTAGGTACACAGGAATACAGGTAAGCAGACTACTATTACTGGTAAGCATAATACTACTATGAGGGGGAAAAAATCAGAAAATGAGAAAAGGTTTTCTGCTTAAAAAAGTTTCCTTCAAAATTGAACAATAAAGCTGAAGATTATCAACAATATTCCCAACCAAATTAAATATTGTCAACAGTTGGGATATTAAAACATACCTTGAATCAGTAATAATATTATTTAAAACCAGAAATGGACAAAAATAAAAACAAGAAATTACAAGAGGTGATTGAACCTAAGATAGAAATAGATGAAAACCACGAAAAAAGCTTAAGGTAATTAAAATGAAAGACAAAGAGTCAGAGTGACCATGGTTGAAGTGAAGACAGGCAAAGGGGGGTCCGATGTGCCTATAACTCAAGTCTCTGAAGAAGAAAATAAAAACAATACAAATTATATTTAAAGCCATATGTTAAAAAACTATATAAATCTGTATCAATAAAATCTGACACGTTGAAAGGACCCATATGGGTACCAAGGAAGTTGACCTGAAACAATCAACTCTGAGAGACATTTCCTGCTAAAACTGTTAGACTTGAAAAATGGAGAAGAAATCCCTAGGGCCTGCAAGCTAAAAGCAAAATAACTTAAAAAGGCAAGAGAATTATGTGGACAACAGACTAGTCAAAAACAATATACAAAGCGAGACAGAGTGGAGCCGAATTTTCAAGAAACTTATGAAGGTACAAACTGAGGAGTTTATATCCAGTCAAGCTGAACTTCATGCATCAAGGTGATAGAAAAAGTTTTACATACATATAAAATACTGTACACATGAGTCCTTGCTAAGCAAGTTCCTAGAGGATAAGCTTCATCCAACCATGAGAAGACTGGAAAAACTCTGGCAAAAGAACACCTAATTGCAAAAAAAAAAAAAAATTCATCAAGAAACTATCCTAAGAGAAAGTGTGCTACCCATTAGATTGCACAGGAGAATTCTACTATAATCTTTTAGAGAACAGAGGGTCCTAATTTTCCATATATTGTTTCAGAGAAAAAAGGAAGGAAAATTTCCAAATACACTTTATAAGCAAACGTAACATTGATACATAAACCCGATAAACACAACATAAAAGACCAATATTATTTACGAATGCTGATTTAAAAATTGTAGTTCCCCATATTAGTAGGATTGAGAAGAAACATATGAGTACGTCCGGGATTTCATCATTCAATCCTAACTAAACTCTTGTGAAAACACAAATGAATGGACACTTCACTGACAAAACTACACAGATACTAGGAGAAAACAGGAGTGAATTCCTCTCGAAAACTATGCATAGGAAAAAGGTTTCCTATGTGGTTAAAAATCTAGTTGTAATAAGAACATAAATAAATTTGACTGCAGATTTACTAAACCTTGAGCATAGAAAATATCTTAATCAAAAGGCAATGACAAATGAAAAGAAATCTTTGCAATAGAAGGCTAATGGCTACGATACACACACATTTTTAAAAATGGAGGTAATAAAGGACCAAGATGACTACAGAAAGAGAAGCAAAAGATATAAACATATTTTAAGAAATGGAATATAAAAATGGTGCATTAGTTGCAATTTCACTCATAAAAGATAAATCCAAGCTCTATCTGCATTGAGAGATCATTTTTTATCTCTCAGATCAACAATAATTCAAAATCTTGATAACATACTCCTTTGGTGAGACTGTGTGGGAATAGTCTCACATTGCTAGTATGACTTCAAAATACCACTGGTATTATAGAGGGGAATTTGGGAATATTTAATAAAACTAAATGTGTATTTCTCAGCCTAACAATCCCACTTCTAGGAAATTACTTTAGGATACACCTCTAATAATATGCAGAAGATTACTCAGTGCAACATTATTTGCAATTACAAAATATTGGAGATTAACCAGAGCACTGACCAAACAATGATGAGCAAACTGCCAACCAGAAGCTAGCTACACATACAGGGATAAAAGATTGCTTGAAAAGACTGTAGAACATATACACCAAAGAATATCATGCAATTGTAAGAAAGGAAGAGAAAGCTCTCTATGAATGGATATTGAATGGTTTCTGGGAGATACTGCTAGGTGACAAAAGCAAAGTACAAAAGAGCATATACAGAATACCACATGTTTTTGTAATGAAGAGGAAATGAGAAATCAGTAGCATATGTTCGATAACATACACAATCACACACTACTAGTAATCAGAAGACACTGAAACTGGTTACAAACAAGGAGTAGGGGAAATCAGGATGGGAGGAGTATGGAAGGAAGGACATTTCCCTTAGAAGACCTTTTTATATAGTTTTGACTTCAAAAGTATATTAATATTCTGTGCATATAAAAATAAAATTAAGTCAGCAAGGTATGGGATGCCTCTGGAACTGTGGAATGAGGACCTTAAAAAAACTGCTCCCTGGAAAGCAATGATAAAATTGGACAGAATTGTTAAAAAAACAATCATTTAAGAACTCCAGAAGTTAACCAAAGGCATATGACAAATTTATAGGTGTTTATTCAAGAAAAATAACTAATAAACCTTAGTAGGAACAGCAGGGTCTGTGACAGTTTAATTTGGGACTGCTTCTATACCCTCACCCAAGTGCAGTAGCATAATAGCCTTGAAGAACTCAACAGTGGCCATGGGACTAGAAAAGATCAGTTTTCATTCTAATCTCAAAGAAGGGCAATGCCAAAGAATGTTCAAACTACCACACAGTTGTGCTCATTTCACATGGTAGTAAGGTTATGCTCAAAATCCTTCAAGGCTTCAACAGTATGTGAACCTAGAACTTCCAGACGCACAAGGTGGATTTAGAAAAGAGAGAGGTACCAGAGATCAAATTGCCAACATCTGTTGGATCATAGAAAAAAACAAAGAAGTTCCAAAAAAAAAATAATAATAATAATAAAATAAAATCTGCTTCACTGAATACACATTGAATACACTTTGACTGTGTGAATCACAACAAACTGTGGAAAATTCTTAAAGAGACGGGAATACCAGATCACCTTACCTGTCTCCTGAGAAATATGTATGCAGGTCAAGAAGCAATAGTTAGAACCAGACATGGAACAATGTACTGTTTCAAAACTGGGTAAAGGAGTACATCAAGCCTGTATATTGTCACCTTGCTTATTTAACTTCTATGCAGAGTACATCATGCGAAATGTTGGGCCGTATGACTCACAAGCCTGGAATCAAGACTGCCAGGAGAAATAGCAACAACCTCAGATATGCAGACGAGACCACTCTAATGGCAAAAGTTGAAGAGGAACTAAAGAACCTCTTCATGAGGGTGAAAGAGGAAAGTGAAAAAGCTGGTTTTTCAAAAAAGAAAAACCAAGATCATGGCATCCGGCCCCATCACTTCATGGCAAATAGAAGGGGGAGAAATGGAAGCAGTGACATATTTTATTTTCTCAGGCTCCAAAATCACTGCAGTTGGTGACTACAGTTACAAAATTAAAAGACATTTGCTCCTTGGAAGGAAAGCTATGACCAGCCTAGACAATGTATTAAAAAGCAGAGATAGCACTTTGCTGACAAAGGTCTGTATAGTCAAAGCTATGGTTTTTCCAGTAGTCATATGGATATGAGAGCTGGACCATAAAGAAGGCTGAGTTCTGAAGAATTGATGCTTTCAAATTGTGGTGTTGGAGAAGCCTTGAGAGTCCCTTGGGTTGCAAGGAGATCAAACCAGTCAGTCGTAAAGGAAATCAACCCTGAATATTCATTGGAAGGACTGATGCTGAAGCTGGAGCTCCAATACTTTGGCTGCCTGATGTGAAGAACTGATTCGCTGGAAAGACCCTGATTCTGGGAAAGATTGAGGGCAGGGGGAGAAGGGGATGATGGAAGATAAGATGGTTGGATGGCATCACTGACTCAACAGACATGAATCTGAGCAAACTCCAGGAGATAGTGAAGGACAAGGAAGCCTGGTGTGCTGGAGTTCATGGGGTTGCAAAGAGTTGAACATGACTTAGTGACTGAACAACAGCAGTCCTTAAGAATTTTTGGTGTCAGTGCCAATAAAGAGGAATAACTTGATTTGGAGCTCCATGGAAAAACCCTTGTCTTGGGCTCCAAAATCACTGTGGACAATGAATACAGCCATGAAAATAAAAGACGCTTGCTCCTTGGAAGGAAAGCTATGTCCAACATAGACAACATATTTAAAAGCAGAAACATCATTTTGCTGACAAAGGTCCATATAGTCAAAGCTATGGTTTGCTTTGATTTTTCCTGTAGTCATGTATGGATGTGAGAGTTGGACCATAAAGAAGGCTGAGCACTGAAGAATTTATGCTTTCAAATTGTGGTGCAGGAGAAGACTCTTGAGAGTACCTTGGACAGCAAGGAGATCAAATCAGTCAATCCTAAAGGAAATCAACCTTGAGTATTCATTGGAAAGACAGATGCTGAAGCTCTAATCCTTTGGCCACATGATGCAAAGAGCTGACCCACTGGAAAAGACCCTGATGCTGGGAAAGACTGAGTGCAGGAAGGGAAGGGGGCAACAAAGGATGAGATGGTTGGATGGCATTGCCGACTCTCTGGACATGAGTTTGAGCAAGCTCCTAGAGATAGTGAAGGACAGGGAAGCCTGGCATGCTGCAGTTCATGAGGTTGCAAAGAGTCGGACATGATTTAGTGACTTGAACAATAACAACACTGTCAAACAATAGTGATCTCCATGGAAAATAATTGTTGAAAGCCAACATCACAGCTACCAAAGCCTGCAGTATTGGTTGGGGCAAGCAATAGACCAGCAAAAATATTTTAATGAATCCCTGAGATCTGGAAGACTGTACATCCTCTCAAGAGAGATCAGAGAGAACCTTGTTGTCTATGTATCCTTGGCTGACTGTGAGACTCTGTGCAAGCAGAAAGTAAAACCCAGGAAGACTTTTGAACTACTTGAACTTGAGTGAATATCTCAACTCATACACAGATCACTTCAGCAAATGGTGGAAGCCTCATTGCTTAAGGTGGTTCAACAAAACGGACCAGTCAGCCTCACCACTAGGGTGTGCTGATATCGGGATGACACTGAAGAAGCCAGGCTGAAAAACAGAATAAGAATGAAACAACAACAAAACTGAGCAGAGACATCAGTGCTCATATGCTGCATCACACACTGACTGCAGAATCAGTGCAGGCGAGGCATAAGCAAGTCAACAAACAAAAACCCTAGCAACTGCAGTCTTCCCTTGTGGCTCAGCAGTCAAGAATTTGCCTGCAATGCAGGAGATGCGAGTTTGATCCCTGGGTTGAGAAGATTCCCTGGAGAAGGAAATGGCAACCCGGTCCAGTATTCATGCCTGGGAAATCCCATGGACAGAGGAACCTGGCAGGCTACAGCCCATGGAGTTGCAAAGAGTCAGACATGATTGAGTGACTAAGCACAGCACAGCAACGTGTAATTACCTCTGGTCAGGGGGAAGAATAGGAGCCCAGAATTCCTATATCATATAAAATGATCAGTTATTAACCAAAAATTTTGAGACATGCAAAGAAGCAAGGAGTGTAACCCTGAAACAGAAATAAAGAATAATAATAGAAATGATCCCTGAAAGGGTCCTTAGTAGGCCAAGACTTAAGGACAGCTTTTATAAATCTGTTCTAAGAACTGAAAAAACAAAAAAACACCTCCAGAAAAACAGTAAATGAATGAAGGGAAAGTATGATGATAATGACTCATCAATGGAGAATATCAATAAAGAGATATGAATTATAAAGTAAACCAAGTAGAAATTCTGGAGTTGAAAGCACAACTTAAATGAAAAACTGGGCAGGAGTGGGGGAGGCTAAACAGCAGATTTGAGTGGCAGAAGAAAGAAAGAATCAAGGACCTTGGAAATAGGTTCATAAAGATGATTCATTCTAAAGAACATAAAGGAATGAAGAAATCTGAACAATGCCTCTGAGGCTTACTGGATACCATTAAAAGTGACAACCTATGAATAATTAAAGTCCACAGAAGGAGATAAGAGGAAAGAAAAAATATTTGAAGAGGGACTTTAACATTAACCTGAAGCACTTTGTTTTCAATTAAGATGCTTATTATAATCCCCAGTTATACTGCTAAGAAAGTAGCTTTTCAAATAGGAAAAAGAGACTAACAAAGAATGTCACACTAAAACATACCTATTAATAAAACAGAATGCAGTAAAGGAGAACAATACAATGAGAAGAGACATGAGACAGAAAATTTAACAGCAAACTGCAGATTTAAAATCCTACTGTGTCAACAGTTATGCTAACTGTAAGTGAATTAAACACTCAATAAAGAAGAAAAGATTGCCAGACTACCTATTAATAAAATAGAAACCAAGTATATGTTGCCTACAATATATATGTTATATATTGAAAGACACAAATAGACTCAAAGGATGAAAAAGATGACATGTAAACATTAAACATAAGAAAGCTGGAGTGGCTAAATATCAGACAGAATAGACCTTAAACTATATTCCTGGAGACATTTACGGGCAAGGAATGATACTAAAGCTGAAACTCCAGTACTTTGGCCACCTCATGCAAAGAGTTGACTCATTGGAAAAGACTCTGATGCTGGGAGGGATTGGGGGCAGGAGGAGAAGAGGGCGACAGAGGATGAGATGGCTGGATGGCATCACCGACTCGATGGACGTGAGTTTGAGTGAACTTGGGAGTTGGTGATAGACAGGGAGGCCTGGCGTACTGTGATTCATGGGGTCGCAAAGAGTCGGACACGACTGAGTAACTGAACTGAACTGATTATGATAAAAGGGCCAACTCATCAAGAAGAAATTAAAAAAATAAGAAAAAAACTAAAAACTATAAAGAAATAAAAATTATATGCAACTAACAACAGAGTCCCAAAAATATAAAACAAAAAATGACAGAAATGATGAGAGAAATAGACAGTTCAACAATAATAAACAATTCAGGGACTTCCCTGGTGATCCAGTGGCTGAGACTCGACACTCCCAATGCAAATCCAGGCTTTGATCCCTGGTTGGGGAACTAGATCCCACATGCCACTCCTAAAAGTCCACAGCTACAACTAAAGAGGCCACATGCTACAACCAAGACCTGGCACAGTTGAATAAATAAAATAAAAATTAAAGATCAAAAAATGATATAGAATTCACCAGTAAAATAGTAGTATCGTTCAAATTGTTTGTATCAAGAGTTTTATATCTTTTGATTTTCTATCTTGTTTCATCAAAGTGGAGTGCTGAATTATCACACAACTACTGTTATTGAGTGAGGTGGTAGAACACGGGCTATGTGGAACTTTGCCTAATGACCTCATCTGTTCTGGTATCAGGGACGCAATGGGAAGCTGGTACCCTAACCTGGCAACAGGGTCCACTGGGGAGGTGATCTTATACCCAACTCAGAGGCAACAAGACTGTGTGTGTTGGTTCTCCCACTAACACTGGGAGAATGTCAATGGGACAAAAGGGAAGCTAAACTTCCACTCACTTGTCTAAAATGAAGTCATGTAAGGCACTTCCCTGCATCTTTGGAGTGGGATTGCCAGGGGGCACAGTAGGAAGCTGAATAGACAAGCTCATCCAGCCCTCATGCTACACTTCAACGGGGGAGCTGTCTACTAAAACAAACAAGAAATAACAACAGCAAAAGGTCACCATCACCATGACAAAGAACCAGAGCCAAATAGTAAATTGGACCCAGAGTCTTGTAATCGCTAAAACTTCCACGGTACAATTGAAAAATCACTTCTCATGACAAGAATCAGGATAGTCACAATATAAGTGAAAAAAAATCAAAAGAGATGCCAAAACCAAAATAAATAAGACATTGGAATTATTTGATAAGGACTTTAAGAAATCCTAAAAATGCTTTTTAAAGCAATTACAAATTTTCTTGACACAAATGAAAAAAATAGAAAATCTCAGCAAAGAATCAGCAGTTTCCATTAAAAAAAAAAATGGAAATTACAGAACTAAAAAATACAGTAACTGAAAATCAACTGACTTAATAGACTCAATTGTAGAGGATAGAATTAACGAACTTAGAGCTAGTCAACAGAATTGACTCAAGCTGAACAACAGAAAATAGACTGAAACCATAAAGTGAACAGTCTCAGCAACCTATTTGACTACAGGAAAACAGCTAACATTTGCAACACTGGAATTCCAAACAAGAGGAGTGAGTGAAATAAAAGTTGTATTCAAAGAAATAATGGCCAAAGACTCCCAAATTTAGTGAAAGGTAAAGAAGAGAAGTGAAAAGCAAAGGAGAAAAGGAAAGATATGCGCATCTGAATGCAGAGTTCCAAAGAATAGCAAGAAGAGATAAGAAAGCCTTCCTCAGTGATCAATGCAAAGAAACAGAGGAAAACAACAGAATGGGAAAGACTAAAGATCTCTTCAAGAAAATTAGAGATACCAAGGGGACATTTCATGCAAAGATGGGCTTGATAAAGCACAGAAATGGTATGGACCTAACAGAAGCAGAAGATACTAAGAAGAGGTGGCAAGAATACACAGAAGAACTGTACAAAAAAGATCTTCATGACCCAGATAATCACAATGGTGTGATCACTCATCTATAGCCAGACATCCTGGAATGTGAAGTTAAGTGGGCCTTAGAAAGCATCACTACAAACAAAGCTAGTGGAGGTGATAGAATTCCAGTTGAGCTATTTCAAATCCTGAAAAATGATGCTGTGAAAGTGCTACACTCAGTATGCCAGCAAATTTGGAAAACTCAGCAGTGGCCACAGGACTCGAAAAGGTCAGTTTTCATTCCAATCCCAAAGATAGGCATGCCAAAGAATGCTCAAACTACCGCACAATTGCACTCATCTCACATGCTAGTAAAGTAATGCTCAAAATTCTCCAAGCCAGGCTTCAGCAATACGTGAACCGTGAACTTCCAGATGTTCAAGCTGGTTTTACAATAGGCAGAGGAACCAGAGATAAAATAGCCAACATCCGCTGGATCATGGAAAAAGCAAGAGATTTCCAGAAAAACATCGATTTCTGCTTTATTGACCATGCCAAAGCCTTTGACTGTGTGGATCACAATAAACTGTGGAAAATTCTGAAAGAAATGGGAATAGCAGATCACCTGACCTGCCTCTTGAGAAACCTGTATGCAGGTCAGGAAGCAACAGTTAGAACTGGACATGGAACAATAGACTGGTTCCAAATAGGAAAAGGAGTACGTCAAGGCTGTATATTGTCACCCTGCTTATTTAACTTATATGCTGAGTACATCATGAGAAATGCTGGGCTGGAAGAAGCACAAGCTGGAATCAAGATTGCCGGGAGAAATATCAATAACCTCAGATATGCAGATGACACCACCCTTATGGCAGAAAGTGAAGAGGAATTAAAGAGCCTCTTGATGAAAGTGAAAGAGGAGAGTGAAAAAGTTGGCTTAAAGCTCAACATTCAGAAAATGAAAATCATGGCATCTGGTCCCATCATTTCATGGGAAATAGATGGGGAAACAGTGGAAACAGTGTCAGACTTTATTTTTGGGGGCTCCAAAATCCCTTCAGATGGCATTGCAGCCATGAAATTAAAAGATGCTTACTCCTTGGAAGGAAAGTTATGACCAACCTAGATAGCATATTCAAAAGCAGAGACGTTACTTTTGCCAACAAGGTCTAGTCAAGACTATGGTTTTTCCAGTGGTCATGTATGGATGTGAGAGTTGGACTGTGAAGAAATCTGAGCGCCGAAGAATTGATGCTTTTGAACTGTGGTGTTGGAGAAGACTCTTGAGAGTCCCTTGGACTGCAAGGAGATCCAACCAGTCTATTCTGAGGGAGATCAGCCCTGGGATTTCTTTGGAAGGAATGATGCTAAAGCTGAAACTCCAGTACTTTGGTCACGTCATGTGAAGAGCTGACTCATTGGAAAAGACTCTGATGCTGGGAGGGATTGGGGGCAGGAGGAGAAGGGAACGACAAAGGATGAAATTGCTGGACGGCGTCACTGACTCGATGGATGTGAGTGTGAGTGAACCCCGGAGTTGGTGATGGACAGGGAGGCCTGGCGTGCTGCGATTCATGGGGTCGCAATGAGTCGGACATGATTGAGCTCCTCAACTGAACTGAAAATCTTCTGGATTCAAGAAACAAAATGAATACAAAGTATAAACCCAAACATACCCCCCAAAATCTGTATCAAGACATATTATAAATATCTGAAAACTAAATACTAAAACTAAAAACCAAATTTTTTTTTAAAGAAAAGTATTTTCAGAGGGTACACTAATTTGAACAGCAGTGGATTTCTCATCAGAAAACATGAAGACCAGGAAGAAGTAGCATAATATTTTTCAAATATTAAAGATTTGTCAACTGTGAATTCTATAACCTTCAAAATAAACAATAGGAATGAAGGGGAAATAGTCATTGTGAGAAGAAGGGAAACAGAATTTGTCACTAGCAAGCCTACCCTTAAAGAACAGCAAAGGAAAGTACCATCTAATGTGCGCAGTGAATGAGAAGGAAAAACTTAAAGACAACTGTATTTTTGAAATGGTGAGGATAAAAGAAACTAAATGGAAGTAAGGTTTCAATATTTTACTCAAAGAAGTAAAGCACTGATATCAGTAAATTATGATAAATCACATATTTATACTCAATACCTATGGCAATTACTAAGAAAACCATATAACACTTCTTACTCTAAGACACTACAGACATCAAAAGGATAAGAAGGGACTCTGTCAAACATTCTACACACATAAGTTTGGCAGCTTAGATGAAATGGGCCAATTCCTCAAAAAGCATGAACTACAACTCACCCAATATGAAATAGATATTTTTTATAGCTCTATGACTATTAAGAGATTAAATTTGTAATTCAAAAATTCCCAAGGAGTCTCCAGACCAAATGGCTTTCCTGGAGATTTCTGCCAAACTTTTAGAGGAGGTGGAATGTTAGGTCCATGAATCAAGGTAAATTGGACATGGTCAAACAGGAGATGGCAAGAGTGAACATTGACATTTCAGTAATCAGTGAACTAAAGTGGACAAAAATGGGTGAACTTAATTAAAAATTCAAATGACCATTATATCTACTAATGTGGGCAAGAATCCCTTAGAAGAAATGGAGTAGCCCTCATAGTTAAAAAAAAAAAAGAAAGAAAGAAAAAAGAAAAAAAAAAGAGTCTAAAATGCAGGGTGGTGCTGTGCTTAGTCACTCAGTCATGTCCAACTCTTTGCAGCCCCATGGACTATAGCCAGCCAGGTTCTTCTGTCAATGAGGATTCTCCGGGCAAGAATACTGGAGTGGGTAGCCCATCCATTCTCCAGGGGATCTTCCCGACCCAGGAATTGAACCAGGGTCTCCTGCATTGCATGCAGATTCTTTACCAGCTGAATTACCAGGGAAGCCCTCCAAATGCAGTACTTTGGCACAATCATAAACATGACAGAATGAGCTCGGTTCATTTTCAGACAGACCATTCAATATCACAGTAATCCAAGTCTGTGCCCCGCTACTAATGCTGAAGAAGCTGAAATCGAACTGTTCTACGAACATCTACAACACCTTCTAGAACCAACACCAAAAAACGAACACTGGAAAATGTCCTTTTCCTCACAGGGGTTTGGAATGCAAAAGTAGGAAGTCAAGATACCTAGTGTTAACAGGCAAGTTTGACCTTGAAGTACAAAATGAAGCAGGGCAAAGGCTAACAGAGCTCTGCAAAGAGAACACACTGGTCATAGCAAACACCCTCTTCCAACAGCAAAAGAGACGACTCTACACATGGATATCACCAGATGGTCAATGCTGAAATCAGACTGATTATATTCTTTGTAGCCGAAGATGGAGCTCTATACTGTCAGCAAAAACAAGACATAGAGCTGACTGTGGCTCAGATCATGAACTCCTCATTGCAAAATTCAGACTTAAATTGAAGAAGTTAGGGAATATCACTATACCATTCAGGTATGACCTAAATCAAATCCCTTATGATTATAAAGTGGAAATAGATTCAAGAGATCAGATCTGATAGAGTGCCTGAAGAACTCCAGACAGAGGTTCTTAACACTGTGCAGGAGGTGGTGACCAAAACCATCCCAAAGAAAAAGAAATCCAAGAAGGCAAAATGGTTTTCTGAGCAGGGCTTACAAATACCTGAGAAAGGAAGAGAAGAGAAAGGCAAAGGAGAAAGGGAAAGATATACCCAACTGAATGCAGAGTTCTGAGAATAGCAAGGAGAGATAAGAAAACTTCTTAAGTGAACAATGCAAAGCAGTAGAGGGAAACAACAGGATGGGAAAGACTAGAGATCTTTTCAAGAAAATTGGAGATACCAAGGGAACATTTCATGAGAAAATGGGCACAGTAAAGGACAGAAATGGCAAGGACCTAACAGAAGAAGAGATTAAGAAAAGGTAAAAGAATACACAGAAGAACTGTGCAAAAAAGGTTTTAATGACCCCAATAACCACACTGATGTGGTTACTCAGCTAGAGCCAGACATCCTGGATTATGAAGGCAAGTGACCTTAGGAAGCATCACTGCGAACAAAGCTAGTGGAGGTGGTGGAATTCCAGTTGAGCTAGTTCAAATCCTAAAAGATGATGCTGTGAAAGTGCTGCCCTCAGTATGCAGGCAAATTTGGAAAACTTAGCAATGGCCATAGGACTGGAAAAGGTTAGTTTTCATTCTAATCCCAAAGAAAGGCAATGCCAAAGAATTTTCAAATTATTTTACAGTTGCACTCATTTCACATGCTAGCAAGGCAACACTCAAAATCATTTAAGCTGGGCTTCAACAGGTCGTGAACCAAGAACTTCCTGATGTACAAGCTAGATTTGGAAAAGGCAGAAGAACCAGGATCAAATTGCCAACATCCACTGGATCATAGAAAACAGCAAGAGAATTCCAGAATAACATTTACTTGTGCTTCACTGAGTATGCTGAAGCCTTTGAATGTGTGGATCACAATGAACTGTGGAAAATTCCTAAAAAGAAGGGAATACCAGATCACCTTACTTGCCTCCTGAGAAACCAGTATGTGGGTCAAGAAGCTGCAGTTAAAACCAGATTTGGAACAACAGAGTGGCTCAAAATTGTGAAAAGAGAATGTCAAGTCTGTTTATTGTCACTGTGCTTGTACATCATGTGAAATGCTGGGATGGAAGAATCACAAGCTGGAATCAAGACTGCCAGGAGAAATATCAACAGCCCATATGCAGATGATACCACCCTAATGACAGAAAGCAAAGAGAAACTAAAGAGCTTCTTGATGAAGGTGAAAGAGGAGAGTGAAAAACCTCGCTTAAAACCTGACAGTCAAAAAACTAAAGATCATGGCATCCAGTCCCATCACTTCATGGCAAATAGATGGAAACAGTGAGAGAATTTATTTTCTTGGGCTCCAAAATCACTGTGGATGGTGATGGCAGCCATGAAATTAAAAGACGTTTGCTCCTTGGAAGAAAAGCTATGACAAACCTAGACAGCATGTTAAAAGTCAGAGACATCACTTTGTTGACAAACATTCATATAATCAAAGGTATGGTTTTTCCAGTAGATATGTATGGATGTGAGAGCTGGACCAAAAAGAAGGCTGAGCACTGAAGAATTGATGTTTTCAAACTGTGGTGTTGGAGAAGACTCTTGGGAGTCTCTTGGACAGCAAGGAGATCAAACCAGTCAGTCATAAAGGAAATGAACCCTGAAGATTCATTGGAAGGACTGATGCTAAAGCTTCAATAATTTGTCCACCTGATGCAAACAGCAGACTCATTGGAAAAGACACTGATGCTGGGAAAGATTGAGGGCAGGAAAAGAGGGGGGCCACAGAGGATGAAAGTTGGATAGTATCATGGATTCAATGCTGTTTGACATGAGTTTGAACAAACTCCAGGAGATAGTGAAGGACAGGGAAGCCTAGCGTGCTGCAGTCCACGGGGTTGCAGCGAGTCAGACAGGACTTCGTGACTGAACAATGAACAATAAAGATGACACAATCTCTTCCAAAAAACAACAACAACAACAACAACCCAGAAGAGGAAGGACTTACTTGCTAATCCATTTAAGGAAGGTAAGATTCCCTCAATAACAAAGAGTGAAAAAAGAGAAAGCTACACACCAATATCCCTCATTAATCCATATGCAGACTATTAATAGTCTATCATGCTTCTTGATTTAAAAGTATACTACAAAGCCAAAGTAATTAAAACAGTTTGGCACTGGAATAAAAACAGACATATAGATCTATGGGCAGGATAGAGAGCCCAGAAATAAAGCCACATTTATATAGTCAATTCATTTATGACAGAGGGGCCAAGAATATACAGTATGGAAACGACAGTCTCTTCATTAAATGGTACTGGGAACACCAGACAACCGCATGCAAAAGAATAAAACTTGACCACCATCTAACACCATACACAGAAATTAACTCAAAATGCATTAAAGACCTGAATGAAAACATGAAATCATAAAATTGCTAGAAGAAAACATGTAAAAAGCTTCTGCATACTGGTTGAGGAACTAAGATCCCAGAAGCCAGGCATTGCAGCCAAAAATAAACAAAAAAATAGGTAGAAGATCTGAACAGACATTTTCCCAGAGAAGACTAACAGATGGCCATAAGTACATGTAAAGATGCTCCACATCACTGATCATGAGGGACAGGCAAGTCAAAACCACAGTAAGACATCACCTCATACCTGTCACAATGGCTGTTATCAAAAAGAGAAACAATAGCAAGTGTTGTGAAGATGTGGACACAAGGCAACTTCTGTGCATTGTTTTTGGGGTTATAAATTGGTGCAACAACTATGCCAAACAGAATGGAGTTTCCTCGAAAAAAATTAAAGACAGAACTATCATATGACCTAGAAATTCCACTTCTGAGTATTTATCCGAAGAAAATGAAAACAGTAACTCAAAAAGATTTGTGCACCCCCCAGGTTCACTGCAGCTTTATTTACAAGAGCCAAGAAAATAACTTATATCCACTGATGAATCAATGGATAAAGAAGTTGTATTATATATGTACAATGAATTATTCATCATAAGAAGCAATGAAATCTTGTCATTTGCAACAGCATGGATGAAGGGCATTATACTAAGTGAAGTAAGTCAGAGAAAGACAAATACGTTTTGTATGATCTTTCTTACATGTGAAATCAAGCACAAAATGAAACGACAAAGGTGAAGCTCACAGATAGAGATTGGTGGTTTTGAGAGAAGGGGTGGGGAAGTGTGAGAAATGAATGAAGGGGAGGTCAAAAAGTTAAAAACATAACAAATTTAAATTTTAAAATAATATATAAAGGCAAAGACAATTATCCAGGAGACACATCAAACTAATAGGAATTCTAGAAAGAGAGGGCGGAGAAGATAAAAAGGAGGAAATTAATACATAAAATGCTGACATCTCAGAGTAGAGGTATGTGAGAGTCTTCAGATTAAAAGGACTCACTCACCAAGTGTCTAGCAAAACAGATGAGGGATAAAATACCCCGTTTCTCAGCTTATTGTGACATTGCAAAATGCTAAGTATATATTAAAAAAAAAAAAAAAGCTTCCAGAGGTAAGGAAGCAAGTCACCAACAGAGGAATGAGAACAGCATTATCAACTGCCCAAGTAATATAAGAATAAATGAAATATTAGAAAATACAATTCAGCAACGTATGAAAAGAATTATACACCATGACCAGTGGGGTTTATTCTAGGAATGTATTCAAAATCATTCAATTTAATGCACCATACTAATAAATAATAATTACATGATAACACCAATTGATGCACACAATTCATCTGAAAAAATGCAATGTCTTTTCTTGATAAAAAGTCAGAAACAATTGAAATGAAAGGGCACCTTCTTATTTTGGTAAATACCATATACTAAAAGAAACTACATCTAACATTATACTAAATGGTGAAAGACTCAATGATTTCCCCTTACGATTATGAAGAAGGCAATGATCTCATTATTCTTATTCATACTACTGGAAGTAATAGCCACTTCAATAGCACAGGAACAGTCCATAAAAAGCATACATATAGGAAAAGAAAGGATAAAACTGTCACTACTTGATGATGATATCATAGGAAAAATGCCAACAGCCAAAGACAAGGAGAAAATCTTGAAGATGTAGGAGAAAGAAGGGAAACCCAAGAAAACTAACAGGTGATTTTTCATCAGAAATAATATAACCCTAAAGCAGTGGGCTAATATACAGTGTTTAAAGACAAACAAAAATGAACAATCTTATACCCAGAAAGACTTTCTTTCGAAAAGAAGGCAAAATAAAGACATTCCCAGATAGAGAAAAATGGATAACTCTTTGTTAGCATATCTACTTTATAAGAACTACTGAGAAATGTTCTCAGTGACCATGGATGGTTGAATTCACGCATACAAGGAAACAAAAAGCGTCCCTAAATGGCATCACAACTGCCACAAAAACAACTCAATGGACACGAGTCTGAGCAAGCCCTGGGAGTTGGTGATAGACAGGGAAGCCTGGCATGATGCAGTCCATGGGGTCTGCATGGACTCCACGAATGAGTGACTGAATTGAACTGAACTGAAAGGCAGTTATGTAATTGGGCTTCCTGGTGGCTCAGATGGTAAAAGAATATGCCTGCAATACAGGGGCCTCAAGCGTGATCCCTAAGTTGGGAAGATCCCCTAGAGAAGGGAATGACTATCCTCTGTGGAAGCAGTGATAGATTTTATTTCCTTGAGCTCCAAAATCACTGCAGATGGTGACTGCAGCCACAAAATTAAAAGACACTTGCTCCTTGGAAGAAAAGCTATGACCAACCTAGTTCGCATATTAAAAAGTAGAGATACCATTTTGCCGACAAAGGTCCACATAGTCAAAGCTATGATATTGCCAGTAGCCATGTATGGATGTGAGAGTTGGACCATGAAACCATACTCACAGAAAACTAGTCAATCTAATCACACTAGGACCACAGCCTTGTCTAACTCAATGAAACTAAGCCATGCCTGTGGGGCAACCCAAGACGGGCAAGTCATGGTGGAGAGATCTGACAGAATGTGGTCCACTGGAGAAGGGAATGGCAAACCACTTCAGTATTCTTGCCTTGAGAACCCCATGAACACTATGAAAAGGCAAAATAATAGGGTACTGAAAGAGGAACTCCCCAGGTCAGTAGGGGCCCAATATGCTACTGGAGATCAGTGGAGAAATAACTCCAGAAAGAATGAAGGGATGGAGCCAAAGCAAAAACAATACCCAGCTGTGGATGTGACTGGTGATAGAAGCAAGGTCTGATGCTGTAAAGAGCAATGTTGCATAGGAACCTGGAATGTCAGGCCCATGAATCAAGGCAAATTGGAAGTGGTCAAACAAGAAATGCAAAGAGTGAATGTAGAGATTCTAGGAATCAGCGAACTCGAATGGACTGTAATGGATGAATTTAACTCAGAACCATTAACATATACTACTGTGGGCAGGAATCCCTCAGAAGAAATGGAGTAGCCACCATGGTCGACAAAACAGTCTGAAATGCAGTACTTAGATGCAAACTCAAAAACAACAGAATGATCTCTGTTCGTTTCCAAGGCAAACCATTCAATATCACGGTAATCCAAGTCTATGCCCCAACCAGTAAAGCTGAAGAAGATGAAGTTGAATGGTTCTATGAAGACCTACAAGACCTTTTAGAACTAACACCCCAAAAAGATGTCCTTTTCATTATAGGGGACTGGAATGCAAAAGTAGGAAGTCAAGAAACACCTGGGGTAACAGGCAAATTTGGCCTTGGAATATAGAATGAAGCAGGGCAAAGACTAATAGAGTTTTGCCAAGAAAATGCACTGGTCATAGCAAACACCCTCTTCCAACAACACAAGAGATAACTCTACACATGGACATCACCAGATGGTCAACACCGAAATCAGATTGATTATTTTCTTTGCAGCCAAAGATGGAGAAGCTCTATACAGTCAGCAAAAACAAGACCAGGAGCTGGCTGTGGCTCGGATCATGAACTCCTTATTACCAGATTCAGACTTAAATTGAAGAAAGTAGGGAAAACCACTAGACCATTCAGGTATGACCTAAATCAAACCCCTTATGATTATACAGTGGAAGTGAGAAATAGATTTAAGGGACTAGATCTGATAGATCGAGTGCCTGATGAACTATGGAATGAGGTTCGTGACACTGTACAGCAGACAGGGATCAAGACCATCCCCATGGAAAAGAAATGCAAAAAAGCAAAATGGCTGTCTGGGGAGGCCTTGCAAATAGCTGTGAAAAAAAGAGAAGCGAAAAGCAAAGGAGAAAAGGAAAGATATACCCATCTGAATGCAGAGTTCCAAAGAATAGCAAGGAGAGATAAGAAAGCCTTTCTCAGCAATCAGTGCAAAGAAATAGAGGTAAACAACAGAATGGGAAAGACTAGAGATCTCTTCAAGAAAATTAGAGATACCAAGGGGACATTTCATGCAAAGATGGGCTCAATAAAGGACAGAAATGGTATGGATCTAACAGAAGCAGAAGATATTAAGGAGAGGTGGCAAGAATACACAGAAGAACTGTACAAAAAAGATCTTCACAACCCAGATAATCACCACGGTGTGCATCACTACAAACAAAGCTAGTGGAGGTGATGGAATTCCAGTTGAGCTAATTCAAATCCTGAAAGATGATGCTGTGAAAGTGCTGCACTGAATATGCCAGCAAATTTGGAAAACTCAGCAGTGGCCACAAGCCTGGAAAAGGTCAGTTTTCATTCCAATCCCAAAGAAAGGCAATGTCAAAGAATCCTCAAACTACCGCACAATTGCACTCATCTCACATGCTAGTAAAGTAATGCTGAAAATTCTCCAAGCCAGGCTTCAGCAATACGTCAACCGTGAACTTCCTGATGTTCAAGCTGGTTTTAGAAAAGGCAGAGGAACCAGAGATCAAATTGCCAACATCCGCTGGATCATGGAAAAAGCAAGAGAGTTCCATAAAAACATCTATTTCTGCTTTATTGACTATGCCAAAGCCTTTGACTGTGTGGATCACAATAAACTGGATAATTCTGAAAAAGATGGGAATACTAGACCACCTGATCTGCCTCTTGAGAAATCTGTATGCAGGTCAGGAAGCAACGGTTAGAACTGGACATGGACCAACAGACTGGTTCCAAATAGGAAAAGGAGTATGTCAAGGCTGTATATTATCACCATGCTTATTTAACTTATATGCAGAGTACATCATGAGAAACGCTGGACTGGAAGAAACACAAACTGGAATCAAGATTGCTGGGAGAAATATCAATAACCTCAGATATGCAGATGACACCATCATTATGGCAGAAAGTGAAGAGGAATAAAAAGCCTCTTGATGAAAGTGAAAGTGGAGAGTGAAAAAGTTGGCTTAAAGCTCAACATTCAGAAAACGAAGATCATGGCATCCGGTTCCATCACTTCATGGGAAATAGATGGGGAAACAGTGTCAAACTTTATTTTTTTGGGCTCCAAAATCACTGCAGATGGTGACTGCAGCCATGAAATTAAAAGATGCTTACTCCTTGGAAGGAAAGTTATGACAAACCTAGATAGCATATTCAAAAGCAGAGACATTACCTTGCCAACAAAGGTCTGTCTAGTCAAGGCTATGGTTTTTCCAGTGGTCATGTATGGATGTGAGAGTTGGACTGTGAAGAAGGCTGAGCGCTGAAGAATTGATGCTTTTGAACTGTGGTGTTGGAGAAGACTCTTGAGAGTCCCTTGGACTGTAAGAAGATCCAACCAGTCCATTCTGAGGGAGATCAGCCCTGGGATTTCCTTGGAGGGGATGATGCTGAAGCTGAAACTCCAGTACTTTGGCCACCTCATGTGAAGAGCTGACTCATTGGAAAAGACTCTGATGCTGGGAGGGATTGGGGGCAGGAGAAGAAGGGTCCGACAGAGGATGAGATGGCTGGATGGCATCACTGATCGATGGATGTGAGTCTGAGTGAACTCCGGGAGTATGTGATGGACAGGGAGGCCTAGCGTGCTGCGATTCATGGGGTCGCAAAGAGTTGGACACGACCTAGCGACTGAACTGAACTGAACTGAGGACCAAAGAATTGATGCTTTCAAATGGGGGTGGTGGAGAAGACTCTTGAGAGTCCCTTGGACATCAAGGAGATCAAACCAGTCAATCATAAAGGAAATCAACCCTGAATATTCATTAGAAGGTCTGATGCTGATGCTGAAGCTCCAGTACTTTGGCCACCTGATATGAAGAGTCAATTCACTGGAAACGTACCTGATGCTGGGAAAGATTGAGGGCAAGAGGAGAAAGGGGCAACAGAGGATGAAATGGTTGGATAGCATCACCGACTCAATGGACAAGAGTTTGAGCAAACTCCAGGAGATGGTGAAGGACAGGGAAGTCTGGTGTCTGCAGTCCATAGGGTTGCAAAGAGTTGGACATGACTTAGTGACTGAACAAACAACAACAAGTTTCCACTTTAGGAGGCTGGAAGAAAAAACTAATTCTACATTTAGAAAATGAAGATCATGTCATCTGGTCTCATCAGTTCATGGGAAAAACGTGGGGAAACAGTGGAAACCATGTCAGACTTTATTTTTTGGGCTCCAAAATCACTGCAGATGGTGACTGCAGCCATGAAATTAAAAGACGCTTACTCCTTGGAAGGAAAGTTATGACCAACCTAGATAGCATATTCAAAAGCAGCGATATTACTTTGCCAACAAAGGTCCGTCTAGTCAAGGCTATGGTTTTTCCAGTGGTCATGTATGGATGTGAGAGTTGGACTGTGAAGAAATCTGAGTGCCGAAGAATTGATGCTTTTGAACTGTGGTGTTGGAGAAGAGTCTTGAGAGTCCCTTGGAGTGCAAGGAGATCCAACCAGTCCATTCTAAAGGAGATCAGCCCTGGGATTTCTTTGGAAGGAATGATGCTAAAGCTGAAACTCCAGTACTTTGGCCACCTAATGTGAAGAATTGACTCATTGGAAAAGACTCTGATGCTGGGAGGGATTGGGGGCAGGAGGAAAAGGGTCCGACAGAGGATGAGATGGCTGGATGGCATCACTGACTCGATGGACATGAGTTTGAGTGAACTCTTGGAATTGGTTATGGACAGGGAGGCCTGATGTGCTGCGATTCATGGGGTCGCAAAGAGTCAGACACGACTGAGTGACTGAACTGAACTGAACTGAAAACAAGTAGAAGAAATGAAATACTAAATATCAGAGTAGCAATGAATGAAATAAAGGATAGAAAATAAAGTCAACAAAACCAAAAGTTGGTTATTCAAGAAGATGAACAAATTGACAAACCTTTAATTAGACTGAGGACAGAAGACCCAAATTACTAAAATAGGAATAAAAGAACTTTACAGCTAACCATAATAGAAATAATAGCAAGGATTATCATTAATACTGTGAACAATTTTGTGCCAATAAATTATACAACTTAGATAAAAGGGACATATTCCTAGAAAATAAAAAATAATTAATTATAAGTAGAAATTTTGAATAGACCTGTAACAGATAAGGAGATTTAATTAGTAATCAAAATACTACACACAAAGAAAAACCCAGCAGGCCCAGATGGCTTCATTGGTAAACTTTACCAAAAATTTAAAGAATACCATTTTATACACTCTTCCCTCCACCAAAAACAGACATAGAAATGCAGGAATCACTTCCCAAAACATTCCTAAAACCAGTGTAACCCTGCAACCAAAACCAGACAAAGATATACCATGAGGAGAAAACTACAGAACAATAACTGTTGTGAAAATAGATGCAAAGTGGTAACAGAATACCAGAATAAAACACAGAAATATATAAAAAAAGATTATGTACACTATGACCAAGTGGGATTTAGTCCAGGACTGTAAGGTTGGATTAACAGTGGAAAATCTAAGGCTGTATTTGTATCAGTAAATACAAGACAAAATCTACATGATTATCAGTGGAAGAAAAAGCCCAGAAAAAACATTTGGTAAAATTTAGCACATTTGTCTGATGAAAAAAAGCATTCAATATACTAGAAATAGAAAGGAACTTCCTCAGCCTCATAAAAGGCATCTATATAAAAACCGCAGCTAACTTCATACTTAATGGTGAAAGACAAAATGCTTTCTTTTTAAGATCAAGAATAAAACAAACATATATGCTCTAACCACTTCTATTCAGTTTTGTATTGGAGGTTCCACCCATGATAATTAGGCAAGAAAAAGAAGTAAAAGGCATCTAGTTTAGAAAGAAAGAAGTAAAACTACCTCTATTAACAGATGACATGATTTTATACATTGAAAATCTCAAGGAATTCACTAAAAAATTATTGTAACTAATAAATGAGTTTAACAAGGCTGCAAGATCAGTATTAATTGTGTTTCTACACACTTGCAATAAAAAACTCAGAAAATGAAATTAAGAAAACATCACATCAAAAAATAAAACACAACAATGTGAATGTACTTAATGCCACAGACGTTTGTACACTTAAAATGAGGAATTTTATTTTATATGTATTTTACTACAACAAAGAAAGAAAATATTCAGGGATATATTTAAGAAGTGTAAAATATATACTCTGAAAACCAAAAAAAAAAAATCATTGAAAGAAAATATCTAAATAAAAGGCATCCCATCTTCATGGACTAGAAATCAATATCATTAATATGGCAGTACTCCCCAAGTTGATCTGCAAATTTAACACAATCCTTACCAAAATCCCAGCTGGCTTTCTTGTAGAAATTGGCAAGTGGGTTTTAAAATTCATATAGAAGTTCATATGACCCAGAATAGTCCAGACAATCTTGAAAAAGAATGAAGTTGTTGAATGCACACTTCCTAATTTCTAAACTTACTACAGAGTGGTCAAGACAGTGTACTGTTGGCATAGAGTAAGACATAGACGAATGGAAGAATACAAGAGTTTTAAAAAATAAGGTTTATATTTATGGTCAAATAATTTTTGACTATGGTGCCAAGATCATTCAATAGAGAAAGAATAGTCTTCTAAACAAATGGTGTTGGAACAACATGAAAAAAATTAAGTTGGACCACTTGCTCATACATATACAAAATTTAACTCAAATTGTATCAAAGCTCTAAATATAATAGCTAAAACTGTATAAATACCTTAGAAGAAAATCTTCACGACCTTGATTTAGCAGTGCTTTTTATGATGTAACACTGAAAGCAGAGGCAATAAAAGCAAAAATAGGTACGTTGGACTTTATCAAAATTAAAAGCTTTTATGCTTCAAAAAACATGAAGAAAGTGAAAAGTGAACTCACCGATAGGAGAAATATTTGCAAATCATAAATCTGATAAGGGACTTGTGGCCAGAATATTTGTAGACCTCTTACAACACAAAAACAAAAAGATTCCAGTTTTTAAAAAATGGATGAAGAACAGACGTTTCTGAAAATACAGACGCACAAATGGCAATAAGTACATTAAAGAATGCTCACCATCAGTAGTCCTAGAAAATGCTAGTCAAAATCACAATGAAATTGCATTTAACATGTACTACCTAGCAACCTAGATAGCATATTGAAAAGTAGAGACGTTACTTTGCCAACAAAGGTCCGTCTAGTCAAGCCTATGGTTTTTCCAGTGGTCATGTATGGATGTGAGAGTTGGACTGTGAAGAAGTCTGAGTGCCGAAGAATTGATGCTTTTGAACTGTGGTGTTGGAGAAGAGTCTTGAGAGTCCCTTGGAGTGCAAGGAGATCCAACCAGTCCATTCTAAAGGAGATCAGCCCTGGGATTTCTTTGGAAGGAATGATGCTGAAGCTGAAACTCCAGTACTTTGGCCACCTCATGCGAAGAGTTGACTCATTAGAAAAGACTCTGATGCTGGGAGGGATTGGGGGCAGGAGGAGAAGTGGATGACAGAGGATGAGATGGCTGGATGGAATCACTGACTCGATGGACGTGAGTCTCAGTGAACTCCGGGAGTTGGTGATGGACAGGGAGGCCTGGCGTGCTGCGATTCATGGGGTCGCAAAGAGTTGGACACGACTGAGCGAGTGGACTGAACTGAATTGAAGGTGACTATAATAGTAAATTTTAAAAGATAATAGCAAGTATTGGCAGGGATATGGAGAAGCTGTATAGTGTTCATACATTGCTGGTATGTAAAATGGAATGTAAAATGGCACACTCACTTTGGAAATCAGTTGGTTTCTAAAAAACAATTTAAACATGGTATTAATTTTACTTAGCATTCCTTTCCCATGTATTTACCCCAAGAGTAATGAAATCATATGTCTACCCCAATAGATGCACACAAACATTCACAGCAGAATTATTCCTAATAGTCAAGAGATGTAAGCAACCTAAATGCTTATTAACTGATGAATGGATAAACTGTGGTATATCCATGAAATGGACTATTACTCTGCTATATAAAAAGGAATGAAGTACTTTTACATACCACAACATGGATGAATTGAAAGCATTATGCTAAGTGAAGGAAGCAAGCCACAAAGGACCATATAATACATGATTTCATGTTTATGAAATGTCCAGAGGAGGCATATCCATTGAGGCAGAAAGTAGATTAGTTGTTGCCCAGGCCATCATGGACTCAGTGGACATGAGTTTGAGCCAACTCTGGGAGACAGTGAAGGCCAGGGAAGCCGAGGCTGCTGCACTTCATGGGGCTGCAAAGAGTTGGATGTGACTTAGCAACTGAACAACAACAAAGGGCTTAAAAGGACAGAATGAAGGTCAGAGTTCTGCCAAGAGGACGCACTGGTCATGGGAAACACCCTCTTCCAACAACACAAGAGAAGACTACACATGGACATCACCAGATGGTCAACACCGAAATCAGATTGATTATTTTCTTTGCAGCCAAAGATGGAGAAGCTCTATACAGTCAGCAAAAACAAGACCAGGAGCTGGCTGTGGCTCGGATCATGAACTCCTTATTACCAAATTCAGACTTAAATTGAAGAAAGTAGGGAAAACCACTAGACCATTCAGGTATGACCTGCATCAAATGCCTTATGATTATACAGTGGAAGTGAGAAATAGATTTAAGGGACTAGATCTGATAGATAGAGTGCCTGATGAACTATGGAATGAGGTTCATGACATTGTACAGGAGACAGGGACCAAGACCATCCGCATGGAAAAGAATGCAAAAAAGCAAAATGGCAGTCTGGGGAGGCCTTACAAATAGCTGTGAAAAGAAGAGCAGCGAAAAGCAAAGAAGAAAAGGAAAGATATAGCCATCTGAATGCAGAGTTCCAAAGAATAGCAAGGAGAGATAAGAAAGCCTTCCTCAGTGATCAATGCAAAGAAACAGAGGTAAACAACAGAATGGGAAAGACTAGAGATCTCTTCAAGAAAATTAGAGATACCAAGGGGACATTTCATGCAAAGATGGGCCCCATAAAGGACAGAAATTGTATGGACCTAGCAGAAGCAGAAGATATTAAGAAGAGGTGGCAAGAACACACAGAAGAACTGTACAAAAAAGATCTTCACGAAAGATAATCATGATGGTGTGATCACTCACCTAGAGCCAGACATCCTGGAATGTGAAGTTAAGTGGGCCTTAGAAAGCATCACTACAAACAAAGCTAGTGGAGGTGATGGAATTCCAGTTGAGCTATTTCAAATCCTGAAAAATGATGCTGTAAAACTGCTGCACTCAATATGCCAGCAAATTTGGAAAACTCAGCAGTGGCCACAGGACTGGAAAAGGTCAGTTTTCATTCCAATCCCAAAGAAAGGCAATGCCAAAGAATTCTCAATCTACCACACAATTGCACTCATCTCACACGCTAGTAAAGTAATGCTCAAAATTCTTCAAGCCAGGCTTCAGCAATACATGAACCGTGAACTTCCTGATGTTCAAGCTGGTTTTAGAAAAGGCAGAGGAACCAGAGATCAAATTGCCAACATACGCTGGATCATGGAAAAAGCAAGAGAGTTCCAGAAAAACATCTATTTCTGCTTTATTGACTATGCCAAAGCCTTTGACTGTGTGGATCACAATAAACTGTGGAAAATTCTGAAAAAGATGGGAATAGCAGACCACCTGACCTGCCTCTTGAGAAACCTATATGCAGGTCAGGAAGCAACGGTTAGAACTGGACATGGAACAACAGACTGGTTCCAAATAGAAAAAGGAGTACGTCAAGGCTGTATATTGTCACCCTGCTTATTTAACTTATACACATAGTACATCATGAGAAATGCTGGGCTAGAAGAAGCACAAGCTGGATTCAAGATTGCTGGGAGAAATATCAATAACCTCAGATATGCAGATGACACCATCCTTATTGCAAAAAGTGAAGAGGAACTGAAATGCCTCTTGATGAAAGTGAAAGAGGAGAGTGAAAAAGTTGGCTTGAAACTCAACATTCAGAAAACTAAGATCATGGCATTTGGTCCCATCACTTCATGGGAAATAGATGGGGAAACAGTGGAAACAGTGTCAGACTTTATTTTTGGGGGCTCCAAAATCACTGCAGATGCTGATTGCAGCCATGAAATTAAAAGACGCTTACTCCTTGGAAAGAAAGTTATGACCAACCTAGATAGGATATTCAAAAGCAGAGACATTACCTTGCCAAAAATGGTCCGTCTAGTCAAGGCTATGATTTTTCCAGTGGTCAAGTATGGATGTGAGAGTTGGACTGTGAAGAAAACCTAGTGCCAAAGAATTGATGCTTTTGAACTGTGGTGTTGGAGAAGACTCTTGAGAGTCCCTTGGACTGCAAGGAGATCCAACCAGTCCATCCTAAAGGAGATCAGTCCTGAGTGTTCATTGGAAGGACTGATGCTAAAGCTGAAACTCCAGTACTTTGGCCACCTCATTTGAAGAGTTGACTCATTGGAAAAGACTCTGATGCTGGGAGGGATTGGGGGCAGGAGGAAAAGCGGACGACAGAGGATGAGATGGCTGGATGGCATCACCAACTCGATGGATGTGAGTCTGAGTGAACTCCGGGAGTTGGTGATGGACAGGGAGGCCTGGCATGCTGCGATTCATGGGGTCGCAAAGAGTTGGACATGACTGAGTGACTGAACTGAACTGAAGGTGATGAAACTGTTCAAAAGCAGACTGTGCTGATGGTCGCACAAGCCTGGGAACACACTAAAAACCAGTGAACCGTCCTCTTTAAGAAGGAGGGATTGTATGGTACAGGAATTATATTAGTAATGTATATATTAATAAAGCTATCAGCAGAAAAACGTTCTGAAAAATGTTCAGGGTCTAGAGTGAGGCACAGTGTTTTTAGACCTAACAAAGGTACAATCCATAAAAAGGAAAAAATGGACTTCATCAAAATTAAAAGGAATCTGTTAAAACGATGAAAAGCAAAGCTATAGTTTTGGGAAAATATTTGCAAACCACATAGGACTAAAATACCATACCACCTTACCTGTCTCCTGAGAAACCTGTATGCAGGTCAAGAAGCAACAATTACAACTGGTCATGGAACAACAGACTGGTTCAAAATTGGGAAAGGAGTATGAAAGGCTGTATATTTTCACTCTGCTTATTTAACTTATGTGCAAAGTAAATCATGCAAAATGCCAGGCTGGATGAATCACAAGCTGGAATCAAGATTGCCAGGAGAAATATCAACAACCTCAGATATGCAGATGATACCATCCTAATGGCAGAAAGAGGAGGAACTGAAGAGCCTCTTGATGAGGGTGAAAGAGGAAAGTGAAAAACCTGGCTTGAAACTCAACATTCAAAAAACTAAGATCAAAGCATTTGGTCCTATCACTTCATGGCAAATAAAGGGGGAAAAGTGAAAACAGTGACAGATTTTTATTTTCTTGGGGTCTAAAATCACTAGATGTGTAGTGATAAAATCAGTAGATGGTGACTATAGCCATGAAATTAAAAGACACTTGCTTCTTGCTCCTTGGAAGGAAAGCTATGACAAACCGAGGCAAAATGTTAAAAAGCAGAGATATCACTTTGCTGACAGAGTGATCTCAGGTCATTTCCAAGGCAAACCATTCAACATCACAGTAATCCAAGTCTATGCTCCAACCACTAATGCCGAAGAAGCTGAAATCAAACAGTTCTATGAAGACCTTGAAGACCTTCAAGAACTAATACCCAAAAGATGTCCTTTTCACCATAGGGTATTGGAATGCAAAAGTAGGAAGTCAAGAGATACCTGGAGTAACAGACAAGTTTTGCTTTGCAATACAAAATGAAGCAAGGCCAAGGCTAACAGTTTTGCCAAGAGAACACACTAGTCATAGCAAACACCGTCTCCCAACAACACAAGACATGGCTGTACACATGGACATCACCAGATGGCCAATAACAATTTCAATACTGATTATACTTTTTCAGCCAAAGATGGAGAAGCCAAAGATACAGTCAGCAAAAACAAGACCAGGAGCTGACTGTGGCCCAGATAATGAGCTCCTTACTGAAAAATTCAGACTTAAATTGAAGAAAGTAGGGAAAACCACTAGGCCATTCAGGTATGACCTAAATCAAATTCTTTATGATTATACAGTGGAAATGACAAGTAGATTCAAGGGGTTAGATCTGGTAGACAGAGTGCCTGAAGAACTATGGATGGAGGTTCGTGACACTGTACAGGAGGCAGTGACCAAAACCATCCCAAAGAAAAAGAAATGCAAGAAGGAAAAATGGCTGTCTGAGAAGGCTTTACAAATAGCTGAGAAAAGAAGAGAAGTGAAAGGCAAAGGAGAAAGGGAAAGATATACCCATTTGAATGCAGAGTTCCAGAGAATAGAAGGAGAGATAAGAAACTCATCTTAAGAGAACAATGCAAAGAAACAGAGGAAAACAATAGAATGGGAAAGACTAGAGATTTTTTCAAGAAATCATACACACCAAAGGAATGTTTAATGTGAAGATGGGCATGATAAAGGACAGAAATGGTATGGACCTAACAGAAGCAGAAGAGATTAAGAAGAGCTGGCAAGAACATACAGAAGAACTGTACAAAGAAGATCTTCATGACCCAGATAATCACAATGGTGTGATCACTCACCTAGAGCCAGACATCCTGGAATGCAAAGTCAAGTGGGCCTTAGGAAGCATCACTATGAACAAAGCTAGTGGAGGTAATGGAATTACAGCTCAGCTATTTGAAATCCTAAAAGATGATGCTGTTAAAGTGCTTCCTGCAGTATGCCAGCAAATTTGGAAAACTCAGCAATGGCTATGGGACTGGAAAAGGTTAGTTTTCACACCAGTCCCAAAGAAAGGCAATGCCGAAGAATCTTCAAACTACCATACCACCACCGCCACCACCGCCAAGTCACTTCAGTCATGTCTGACTCTATGCGACCCCATAGATGGTAGCCCACCAGGCTCCCCCGTCCCTGGGATTCTCCAGGCAAGAACACTGGAGTGGGTTGTCATTTCCTTCTCCAATGCATGAAAGTGAAATGTGAAAGTGAAGCCACTCAGTCGTGTCCGACTCAATGGCACTCATTTCACATGCTTGCAAGGTAACACTCAAAATCCTTCAAGCTAGTCTTCAACAGTAAATGAACCAAGAACGTCCAGGTGTACAAGCTGGATTTGGAAAAGGCAGAGGAACCAGAGATCAAATTGCCAACATTCATTGGATCATAGAAAAAGCAAGGGAATTCCAGAAAAGTATCTACTTCTGTTTCATTGACTATGCTAAAGCCTTTGTGTGGATCACAACAAACTATGGAAAATTCTTAAAGAGATGGGAGTACCAGATCACTTTACTTGCTTCCTGAGAAACCTGTACGCAAGTCAAGAAGCAACAGTTAGAACTGGACACGGAACAATGGACTGGTTCAGAATTTTGAAAGGAGTACGTCAGGGTGTGTATTGTCACCCTGCCTATTTAACTTGTATGCAGTGTGTGTCATGCAGAATGCTGGGCTGAATGACTCAAGCTGGTGGCAAGCCTGCCAGGAGAAATATCAACAACCAATATGTCGATGATACTACTCTCATGGTAGAAAGTAAAGAGGAACTAAAGACCCTTTTGAGGAAGTGAAAGAGGAGAGTACAAAACCTGGCTTAAAACTCAACATTCAAAAAACATGGCTGATTCATGTCAATGTCTGGCAAAAACCACTACAATATTATAAAGTATTAGCCTCCAATTAAAATAAATTAATTAAAAAAAGACTAAAATCATGACATCCAGTCCTATCACTTCATGGCAAATAGATGGGGAAAAATAGAAGCAGTGGCAGATTTTATTTTCTTAGGCTCCAAAATCAATGTGGATGGTGACTGCAGCCACAAAATTAAACGATACTTGCTCCTTGGAAAGAAAGCCATGACAAACCTAAAGTATTAAAAAGCAGAGACATCACTTTGCCAACAAAGGCCCATATAATCAAAGCTATGGTTTTTCTGGTAGTCATGTACAGATGTGAAAGTTGGACTATAATGAAGGCTGAGCACCGAAGAATAGATGCTTTCAAAATGTGGTGCTGGAGAAGACCCTTGAGAGTCCCTTGGACAGCGAGGAGAAAAACCAGTCAATCCTAAAGGAAATTAACCCTGAATATTCATTGAAAGGACTGATGCTGAGGCTCTCATCCTTTAGCCACCTGATGTGAAGAGCTGACTCATGAGAAAAGACCCTGATGCTGGGAAGATTGAGGGCAGGAGGAGAAGGGGATGACAGAGGATGAGATGGTTAGATGGCATCACTGACTCAACGCACATGAATCTGAGCCAACTGCTGGGGAAAGTGGAGGACAGAGGAGCCTGACCTGTGGCAGTCCACGGGGTCACAAAAATTAGGACTGAACTTGGTGATTAAACAACAACAATTTAGAATATATAAAGACTTCTCAGGACTCCACGGTTAAAAGGTAATGCAACTGCAAAATGAACAAATGATGAGAACAAACGTTTCACTAACCAGTATGTAAGATGGAAAATAAGTGTATGAAACAACTTCTAGTATTACTAGCCACTGGGAAAATGCAAATTAAAACCACAAGGAGACAGAGCCACACACCTTTGAGAATCTGTCAGATGAAAAATAGTGTCAATACCAGATGCTGGTTAGGACACAGAGAAACTGTATTGCTCATATGTTGCTGGAGGGAACATAAAATGGTACAGCTGGAAAAAGTGTACCATTGGGGAAAGTGTTGCAGTTTCTCAAACAAAACAAAAAAGCCCCAAAACTGAACATGCAGCCACCCCACAACTTAGCAGTTACACTCTTGGGCCTTTGTCTCGGAGAAATGAAACCTTAAGTCCACACAAGAGCCTGCACGTGGGTTTTCATACCAGCTTTATCTGTGTATCAGTCTCTTACTGCCATTGTGATAAATGACCACAAACAGTGGCTTAAAGCAACATAACTTATTCTTTTACAGTTCTTGAGGCCAGAAGCCTGATATTAATCTTATGGGACTACAAAGTCCCTGGCAGGGCTGATTCCTGTGGAGCCCCTCAGGGGGCATCTGTTTCCTTGCCTTTTTTACTGGGAGCAGAGTGCATTCCTGAGCTCATAACCCCTTCCTCACATCACCCTGCATCTTCTCCCCTGCCTCCAGGGTCACATCCCTTTCTGCATCCTTATGCAGAAGGACACTATGGAGACACTGGGCCCACCTGGATAAGCCAGGATCCTCTCCATCACAAGATACTGAATTTAAGTACATCAGCAGAGCCTCCTTTTCCAGATAAGATGACAGTGACAGGGTCTAGAAATTAGAACTTACACTCTTCGGAAGCTGTTATTCATCCCGCTACAATCTGTCATAGGCCCAAACTGCAAATGACCCACATGTCCCTCAATGGGCGACTGGTTAAACAACTGTGGTCCATCAAAACCATGGGATTCTACTCAGCAATTTAAAAATGACATATAAATACATGAAACAACTTGAATCTTGATAGTTACGTTACAGTAAAAGAAAGTGAAAGTGTTAGTCGCTCAGAAGTGTCCAATTCTTTGCAACCCCACATGGACTGTAGCCTGCCAGGCTTCTCTGTCCATGGGATTCTCCAAGCAAGAATACTGGAGTGGGTTGCCCCTCCCTTCTCCAGGGGATCTTCGTGAACCAGGGATCAAACCTGGGTCTCCCATCTTTCAGGCAGATTCTTTACCATCTGAACCACCAAGCCAATCCCAAATGTCACGTGCTATGTGATTCCACTTACATGACATCCTTGAAATTACAAAACTGTAGACCTGGAGAATGGGTTAGTGGCTTTCATGAATTCTGGAGGGTTGGGGGTGAAGGGAGGTGGGAGTGCCTACGAAGGGGCCACCCCTGGGATCCTGTGCAAATGCTCTGCATCTTGACCATCTCTTGCCAACGTGGACTTGTTGATGTGCTGTTAGTGATGATGAACTACACAGCTGACCCTTGAACTATGGAGGGGCCAAGGACTTTGACCCATTGGGCAGTCAAAAATCCACTTATAACTTTGGAGTTGGGTTTCTCCATATACACAGTTCTGTATCCATGGATTAATGAACCATGGATCATGTAATACAGTAGCACATATTTATTGAAAAAAATCCACATATAAGTAGACCTGTGCAGTTCAAACCTGTGTTGTTGAAGGGTCAACTGTTCTAGAAAATATTACCACTGGAGGAGGCAGCGTACAGGGTGCATGTGATCGCTGGGCATTATTTCTGTGATTGCGCGTGAATGTTTAGAAAACTTTGGATTTTAATGGGCAAAAGATCTGAAAACATTTCCTCAAAGATATATAAACTGGCCAATAAGCACATGAAAAGATTCTCAGCATCATCAGTTATTAGGGAAATGCAAATAAAAACCCACAATGAGGTAACACTTCACCCTGACTAGGATGGCTATAGTAAAGGAGATGGACAGTAATAAATATTGGTAAGGAGATAGAGAAATAGGAACCCTCACAGTTTGCTGCAGGGGAATGGAAAATGGTACATCTAGTCTGGCACGTCTTCGGCAGTTCTTCAAAAAGTTAAACACAGAGCTACCATTTGACTCAGCAGTCCACTCCTAGGGGTCCATTCATGACAAATGTGACAGAGCACATGTCCATGCAGAGGCTTCCATAAAGATATTCACAGCCGTGTACAGAGGCTTCCATACAGAGATTCACAGCCATGTACAGAGGCTTCCATACAAAGGTTCACAGCCGTGTACAGAGGCTTCCATACAAAGGTTCACAGCCGTGTACAGAGGCTTCCATACAAGGATTCACAGCCGTGTACAGAGGCTTCCATACAAAGATTCACAGCCGTGTACAGAGGCTTCCATGCAAGGATTCACAGCCGTGTACAGAGGCTTCCATGCAAGGATTCACAGACGTGTACAGAGGCTTCCATGCAAGGATTCACAGCCGTGTACAGAGGCTTCCATGCAAGGATTCACAGCCGTGTACAGAGGCTTCCATGCAAGGATTCACAGCCGTGTACAAAGGCTTCCATACAAAGATTCACAGCCGTGTACAGAGGCTCCACACAAACATTCACAGCCGTGTACAGAGGCTCCACACAAACATTCACAGCCGTGTACAGAGGCTTCCATACAAAGATTCACAGCCGTGTACAGAGGCTTCCATACAAGGATTCACAGCCGTGTACAGAGGCTCCCATACAAAGATTCACAGCCGTGTACAGAGGCTTCCATACAAGGATTCACAGCCGTGTAGAGGCTTCCATACAAAGATTCACAGCCGTGTACAGAGGCTCCATACAAACATTCACAGCCGTGTACAGAGGCTTCCATACAAAGATTCACAGCCGTGTACAGAGGCTTCCATACAAGGATTCACAGCCGTGTACAGAGGCTTCCATACAAAGTTCACAGCCGTGTACAGAGGCTTCCATACAAAGATTTACAGCCGTGTTACTCTCATATCTACTACTGTGGGCAAGAAATCCTTAGAGGAGAAATGGATTAGCCCTCATAGTCAATAAAAGACTCTGAAATGAAGTACTTGGGTGCAATCTCAAAAATGACAGAATGGTCTCAGTTCATTTCCAAGAGAAGCCATTCAGCATCACGGTAATCCAAGTCTATGCCCCAACCACTGATGCCAAAGAAGCTGAAGTTGAATGGTTCTATGAAGACCTACAAGACCTTCTAGAACTACCACCAAATAAAAGACATCCTTTTCATCATCAGGGACTGGAATACAAAAATAGAAAGTCAAGAGATACCTGGAGTAACAGGAAGTTTTGGCCTTGTAGTACAAAATGAAGCAAGGGCAAGGCTAACAGAGTTTTGCCAAGAAAGCACACTGGTCATAGAAAATGCCCTCTTCCAACAACACAAGAGACGACTCTACACATGGACATCACCAGACGATCAACACCGAAATCAGATTGATTATATTCTTTGCAGCCAAAGAGGTAGAAGCTCTATACAGTCAGCAAAAACAAGACCGGGAGGTGACTGTGGCTCAGATCATAAGTTCCTTATTGCAAAATTCAGGGTTAAATTGAAAAAGTAGGGAAAACAGCTAGGCCATTCAGGTATGACCTAAATCAAATCCCTTATGATTATACAGTGCAGGTTGTGAATAGATGCAAGGGATTAGATCTGGTAGAGTGCCTGAAGAATGATGGATGGAGATTCTTAACATTGTATAGGAAGTGGTGACCAAAACCATTCCCAAGAAAAAGAAATGTAAGAAGGCAAAGTGGTTGTCTCCTGGGAAGCCTGTATGCAGGTCAAGAAACAACAGTTAGAACCAGGAATGGAACAATGGATTGGTTCCAAATTGTGAAAGGAGTACATCAAGGCTGTATATTGTCACCCTGCTTATTTAACCTATATGCAGAATATATCACGTGAATGGCTGGGCTGGATGAATCTCAAGCTGGAATCAAGACTGCTGGGAGAAATATCAACAATTTCAGATAAGCAGATGATACCACTCTCATGGCAGAAAGTGAAGAGTAACTAAAGAGCCTCTTGATGAGGGTGAAAGAGGAAAGTGAAAAACCTGGCTTAAAATCAACATTCAGAAAACTAAGATTATAGCATACAGTCCTATCACTTCATGGCAAATAGATGGGAGAAAAGTAGAAACTGTGACAGACTTTATTTTCTCAGGCTCCAAAGTCACTGCAGAAGGTGATTGCAGCCACCAAATTAAAAGACGCTTGCTCCTTGGAAGGAAAGCTATGAGAAACCTAGACAGTGTACTAAAAAGCAGAGACATTACTTTGCTGACAAAGGTCCATCTAGCCAAAGCTATGGTTTTTCCAATAGTCATGTTTGGATGTAAGAATTGGACCATAAAGAAGGCTGAGTGCTGAAGACTTGATGCTTCTGAACTGTGGTGTTAGAGAAGACTCTTGAGAATTCCCTGAACAGCAAGGAGATCAAACCAGTCAATCCTAAAGGGAAATCAACCCTGAATATTCACTGGAAGGACTGATGCTGAAGCTGAAACTCCAGTACTTTGGTCACTTGATGTGAAGAGCCAACTCACTGGAAAAGACCCTGACGGTTGAAAGACTGAAGGCAGGAGAAGTGGGCAACAGAGAGTGAGATGGTTAGATGGCATCTCTTTGAGTAAGCTCCGGGAGACAGTGAGGGACGGGGAAGCCTGGCATGCTGCAGTTCACGGGGTCACAGAGTTGGACATGACTCAGCAACTGAGCAACAACAACAATAACAGAGCAGGAAACAACACAGATGTCCCTCCACTGGTGAGCGGACTAAGTGTGTGTCCACACAGGGGAATACTTGTTAGCATAAAAAGGACTGAAATACTTGTATGTGCTGTGATTTGGATGAACCTCAAAAATATGCCTGAGGAAGCAAGAAAAGAAAAGATTATATTTTATACAATCCCATTTATATGAATTGTCCAAAGCAGGCAAATCTATGGAGACCACTGGCAAGTTGCTGGAGCTTGGGAGCAGGAATAGGGATTAACTCTTAACTGGCATGATGGGTTTACAGTGGGCTGGGAGATGCTCTAACCCTAGACTGTGGAGATTGATGGCACAAGTCAGTAAATTACTAAAGTCACACCCCAAATTGGTGAATTCTATGCTCAAAATGTATAATCATAAGGGATTTGATTTAGGTCATACCTGAATGGTCTAGTGGTTTCCCTACTTTCTTCAATTTAAGTCTGAATTTGGCAATAAGGAGTTTATGGTCTGAGCCACAGTCAGCTCCTGGTCTTGTTTTTGCTGACTGTATAGAGCTTCTCCATCTTTGGCTGCAAAGAATATAATCAATCTATGGAATGAGGTTCATGACATTGTACAGGAAACAGGGATCAAGACCATTCCCATGGAAAAGAAATGCAAAAAAGCAAAATGGCTGTCTGGGGAGGCCTTACAAATAGCTGTGGAAAGAAGAGAAGTGAAAAGCAAAGGAGAAAAGGAAAGATATAAACATCTGAATGCAGAGTTCCAAAGAATAGCAAGGAGAGATAAGAAAGCCTTCTTCAGCGATCAGTGCAAAGAAATGGAGGAAAACAACAGAATGGGAAAGACTAGGGATCTCTTCAAGAAAATCAGAGATACCAAAAGAACATTTCATGCAAAGATGGGCTCGATAAAGGACAGAAATGGTATGGACCTAACAGAAGCAGAAGATATTAAGAAGAGATGGCAAGAATACACAGAAGAACTGTACAAAAAAGATCTTCACTACCCAGATAATCACGATGGTGTGATCACTGACCTAGAGCCAGACATCCTGGAATGTGAAGTCAAGTGGGCCTTAGAAAGCATCACTACGAACAAAGCTAGTGGAGGTGATGGAATTCCAGTGGAGCTATTCCAAATCCTGAAAGATGATGCTGTGAAAGTGCTGCACTCAATATGCCAGCAAACTTGGAAAACTCAGCAGTGGCCACAGGACTGGAAAAGGTCAGTTTTAATTCCAATCCCAAAGAAAGGCAATGCCAAAGAATGCTCAAACTACTGCACAATTGCACTCATCTCACATGCTGGTAAAGTAATGCTCAAAATTCTCCAAGCCAGGCTTCAGCAATACAAGAACCATGAAGTTCCAGATGTTCAAGCTGGTTTTAGAAAAGGCAGAGGAACCAGAGATCAAATTGCCAACATCCGCTGATCATAGAAAAAGCAAGAGAGTTCCAGAAAAACATCTATTTCTGCTTTATTGACTATGCCAAAGCCTTTGACTGTGTGGATCACAATAAACTGTGGAAAATTCTGAAAGAGATGGGAATACCAGACCACCTGATCTGCCTCTTGAGAAATTTGTATGCAGGTCAGGAAGCAACAGTTAGAACTGGACATGGAACCACAGACTGGCTCCAAATAGAAAAAGGAGTACGTCAAGGCTGTATACTGTCACCCTGCTTATTTAACTTATATGTAGAGTACATCATGAGAAATGCTGGACTGGAAGAAACACAAGCTGGAATCAAGATTGCCAGGAGAAATATCAATACCCTCAGATATGCAGATGACACCACCCTTATGGCAGAAAGTGAAGAGGAACTCAAAAGCCTCTTGATGAAAGTGAAAGTGGAGAGTGAAAAAGTTGGCTTAAAGCTCAACATTCAGAAAACGAAGATCATGGCATCCGGTCCCACCACTTCATGGGAAATAGATGGGGAAACAGTGGAAACAGTGTCAGCCTTTATTTTTCTGGGCTCCAAAATCACTGCAGATGGTGACTGCAGCCATGAAATTAAAAGACACTTACCCCTTGGAAGGAAAGTTATGACCAACCTAGACTGCATATTCAAAAGCAGAGACATTACTTTGCCAACAAAGGTTCATCTAGTCAAGGCTATGGTTTTTCCTGTGGTCATGTATGGATGTGATAGTTGGACTGTGAAGAAGGCTGAGCGCTGAAGAATTGATGCTTTTGAACTGTGGTGTTGGAGAAGACTCTTGAGAGTCCCTTGGACTGCAAGGAGATCCAACCTGTCCATTCTGAAGGAGACCAGAATGGATCCCAGAAATCCCAGGATTTCTTTGGAAGGAATGATGCTAAAGCTGAAACTCCAGTACTTTGGCCACCTCATGCGAAGAGTTGACTCATTGGAAAAGACTCTGATGCTGGGAGGGATTGGGGGCAGGAGGAGAAGGGGATGACAGAGGATGAGATGGCTGGATTGGCGTCACTGACTCAATGGACATGAGTCTGAGTGAACTCCGGGAGATGGTGATGGACAGGGAGGCCTGGCGTGGTGCAATTCATGGGGTTGCAAAGAGTCAGACATGACTGAGTGACTGAACTGACTGATAGTAGGCAAATTAAGCATCAATAAAGCATTTAAGTGCTGGAAAGGATGTGGAGAAAAGGGAACACTTCAGCACTGTTAGCGGAAATATTAACTGATACAGCCACTATGGGAGACAGCATGGAGATTCCTTAACGAACAAGGAATATATCTACCATATAACCCAGCAGTCCCACTAGTGCATATATGCCCTAAGAAAGCCACAATTCTAAAAGACACATGTACCCCAATGTTGACTGCAGCAATATTTACAATAGCAAAGACATGAAAGCAACCTAGATGTCCATCAACAGATGAATGGATAAAGAAGATGTGGTACATATATACAATGAGACATTACTCAGCCATAAGAAGGAACAAATGTGAGTCATTCAGAGTGAGGCAGATGAACCTACAGCCTCTCATACGTAGTGAAGTAAGTCAGAAAGAGAAAGACAAGTAGCGTACAGTAACGCATGTATGTGGAATCGGGAAAGATGTGCTGATGAACCTGTAGAGAAAAGACTTGTTGACACAGCAGGAGAAGGTGAGGGCGGGGTGAATTGAGTGAGTAACATCGACACATACCCTATTGTGTGTAAAACATATAGTGCGGCGTTGGTATATAGCACAGGGAGCCCAGCCTGGCATGCTGTGATGCCCTAGAGGGTTGGGATGGGGGCAGCGGGGCTCTATGTGTGTGTGTGGGTAATAATGGCTGATTCGCGTGTTGTACAGCAGAAACCAACACAACATTGTAAAGCAATTTTTGACCAATTAAAGAAAGCTGGAAAAGGAAACAAACAAGTTTAAAAAAAATGTACCCAACTAATTTTCAAACGAGTAATGACCGCACTGAAGAGAGGAGGGAGAGGAGAAATCACTAATCCTTATGTATTTGAAACTAGGAGAGTGTTAGCCACTCAGCTGTGTGCAGCTCTATGCGACCCTGTGGACTGTAGCCCATCAGGCTCCTCTGTCCCCAAAGGGATTTCCCCGACCCAGTGATCGAACCCAGGTCTCTTGCATTGCAGGCAGATTCTTTACCGTCTGAGTCACCAGGGGAGCCCATATTTGAAACTACAGTATTTCACTCCATACCCTTAATCTTGAGTAGGGTGATGTGGACAGTTACAGACAGACCCTGGACGCTTGTCAGTAGTTTTGATTTTGCAGTGATGAGGACAAAGAATTAAGAAAGAGTTTCAGGTACACTGTAGACTGAGCAACAAGCCTGCACATGGTTGTGATGGGGAACCGGGCATCTCATGGTGGGAAGAGGGACTTGCAAGCAAGGAAGAAGCAGGATAGACAGAGAAGAATTGGACCCACTGGTAAGGACTCAAGATTTCTGAGGTGTGCACATGCTTCTGTGTGTGCCTCTCTTCGTGTATCTGTATCTGTGTAAGTACATGTAACTCTGTGCACAGAAAGGGCCTAGAAGAAAAGACATCTAATAGCATACGAAGCGCCCAGGTCTGGGTTTCTAGTGATTTCATTCTCCATGAAAAGGAACCAGGGGTCCAGGGAAAACTGATGTCAGGGCTGGGGAAGAGCCCAAGTCGTGTCACACCAGGACTTAAAGAACTGGAAACAGACAAGCGACAACAGAATGTGTGTCACAAGGACACACATGTCAGCATGAAGCGTCTTCCGCTGGGCAAATCTGGGACAATTTGAATATCAAAATGATGAAGGACACTAAAGGATCATAGTACAAATCGATAAGCCCATGGATATAGACCATCGATGAACAGAAATAAATCAGTGGAAGAGGAAAGAGTTTCCTTCTTACAGGAGCATGTTGAGATAGTTTTTCTTGGAACACTATTCTAGTGAGATGGTATTTTTTCTTTTAGCACTTCCGAGGAAGGGGCGGTGGGGTTGGCAAATCAGCATGTTGCAGTCACTGTGATAAAGTCTGTAATAAAGAAAAGCCTTTAAATCTGGGAGGAATTTTTTGATAAGGAGCCGGATTATTTGCATAACCTCAAAGTATGCCCCCTAGATAGTTTATGGGTTTCAAGGCAAGAGTGTCCTGTGCAGAAAAATAACTGGACAGTGTTTCCAGCGGGTGATTAAAGTTAGAGGCAGATGCGTTCATGTGCCTCAGGGATCGGACAACCCCAGAGGAACTCCACATCGCGTGGGACATGTGAGCGCCTGGGGTGTGCAACCCAAGTCTGACCACGAGGAAACATCCGCCCCACCCCACCCTCCACCACACAATGGCCGGACTGTACCCTTCAATAGTGTCGATGTCATAGAAGACAGAAATTGGAACTGATCTACATTAAAGGAGGCTAAAGAGACAATGGTCGGATAGCATCACTGACTCGGTGGACGTGAGCTGGCGCGCTGCAGTTCATGGGGCCACAGAGAGTCCGACATGACCTAGAGACTGAGCAACCAACAAGAAAGGGACATGGACAGCCAAGGGATCCTGGGTCCTGCCTTGGAGGGGAAAAAAGCTATTGATACCAAGGACATTGTCAGGCCCTCTGACAAAGCCAGGAAGCAGATGGTACACTGGGGAAGGGCTGGATCCACCTTTCATGGCAGGGTTTGATGACCTTGCCAGAGCTTTAACAGCGATCATCTTTGTCTTTTTTTTCGGAAATACGCAGCACAGTGTTTAGGGCCCTATGGGTGTAGAGTATGCAACCTACTCTCAGACAGTTCAGAAAAAATGTGATGTGAGTATACATACAGAAAGGGGGCTCTAATGGTCCAGAAAGTGGGCACGATGCTCGTGATCAGTGGATCACATCTTAGTCAAGGTCTGTGCGTGTTTTCTGTCTCATTGTTAATGTTACAGTTTTTCTGTAATTAAAAATCACTTCCAAATAAACAATTGGAAAGAAAAAAACCCAAACTCTGAGGCATCCCAGTGGTTCTCACTGTGGAGTTTTGCAACCCATCCCCCCCCTCCCCGAGCCAGGGGGCATTTGGCAAGATCTAGACAGTCTAGTTGTCATAACCTAGGGACGCTGCTAAACATCCCACAACGTTAGCCCCCCTCCGCAAAGAATGATCAGCTCCAAATACCAACAGTGTGCTGACGAGATGGAAGACTGCGCTGCCAGTGATGGCTGGCCGGTGTCGGGGTGCCCTTGAGGAGGGTGGCCTGGCAGTGCCCTCTGAAATGCGACACATACCCAATAACACCTGTGTCACGGGCCAAGTCGTGTGCCCAGATTTCAGATGCTGAAGCTCTAAAAGTCAGCACCTTAGAATGTGACCATATTTGGAGACAAGGCCTTTGAGGAGGCGATTAAGTTAAATGAGGCTGTTAAATGAGGTGATTACATGAGACTGGTGTCCTTATAAGAAGCTTGGACACATAGACAGCAGAGACACGCACACACAGAGGAAAGCCCACGCAGGGACGTGGCAAGAGGGCAGCCGTCTCCAAGGACAGAGTGCCCAAGAGGAGTCTACCCTACAGACCCCTGCCTTCTAGCTTCCAGCCTCCGGGACACTCAAACTTCTGTTGCTTCAGCCACCTAGTCTGTCACGGTTTGTTATGGCAGTCTCAGAAAAGTAACACATCCTGGAAATTATCATAGATAGGAGCCCTCCCTTATTTGCCAGGGACACCGTCTAAGATCCCCAGTGGATGCTTGAAACTGAGGATAGTAGCAAACCCTGCATGCTTTCTCTTATACACATAAAATCTGAAGTTTATATATGTACAATTGAACCATAGTTGGTTTATGGTATTGTGTTAGTTCCAGGCATACAGCAAAGTGATTCAGTCATATACTGAATATACAAATTCATTATATACAAATATATACAAATTCAAAGTTTTACAAATTTACAAATATAAATGTACAAGTTATATACAAATATGAAACACATTTGCTTTCTTTTTCAGATTCTTTTTCCACGATAAGTTATTGTGAGATACTGAGTCTCATTCCCTGTGCTATACCGTAAACCCTACTTTATCTATTTCATATACAGCGGTGTGTTAACCCCATACTCCTGACTTTCCCCTCCTCCTTTTCCCCCTTGGTAACCCTAAGTTTGCTTTCCATGTCTGTGAGTCTGTTTTGTAAGTGAGTTGGTTTGTATTATTTTTTAGATTCCACACGTAAGTGATATAGGGTCTGTATTTCTCTGAGTTACTTCACTTAGTGTGATAATCTCTAAGTTCACCCACGTTGCTGCAAATAGCATTATTTCTTTTTACGGCTCTGCAGTATTGCATCATGTATACATTGCACGACTTTATCTACTCATACACTGATGGACGCTTAGGTTGCCCATGTCCTGGCCGTTGTAAATGGTGCTGCAGTGGACACTGGGGTGCATGCATCTTTCCAAATTATGGTGTTCTCTGGATATATGCCCAGGAGGGGGGTTACTGAATCATATGCTAACTCTATTTTTAGTTTTTTATTAAGGAATCTCCATACTAAATATAATAAATCTTATATTTAAATTATATCATAATTTAGATTAAGTTTGATGTATAAATCAAGCACGGTAAGAGACCAACAATAATATAGAATAGCAATACACTGTAATAAAAGTTATGTGAATGTGGTCTCTCTCAAAATATTTTATTGTACAAATGTAATGCCTTTTCCATCTTAAGCACTGTGACTGTAGCCTGCAGTGTGAGGTGTGGCAGCAAAATTTAGCACAAAATCCTTCCTCCTTCATTCTTTCACAGACAGAAGATTTGTTCCTAGCACAGAGCTTAGCAGTCTAAGCATACAATTTTTTTTTCTTTCCTTAAAAAGTTGAAAACTTTCACCTTTTTGCTTAAAGGAAACCCCTTACGGTTTCTCTTTGGGACATCAAACGCCAGCATCACGCCTTTTGCTTTTGGGAGCCACTGTGAAATAAAACAAGGGTCACCTGACAACCACATGGAGGTCGATCTGATAACCAAGATAGCCACCAAGTCAGTAAAGGGCAGGACGCATTGGACAAAGGGGTGATTCATATCCTGGGGGGACAGAGCGGGATGGTGCGAGACTTCATCATACTTCTTAGACTGGCACACAGTCTTATGGATTGCTTATTTCTGGAAAACTATGGATTGTTTATTTCTGGAAATTTCCATTTAATATTTTTGGACCATGGTTGACCACAGGTAACTGGGACTGTGGGAAGCGAAGCCACAGATGATGGGGCTACTGTACGCGTATGCAGGGGAGTGGGGCTCAAGGGAGGCGTTTAGAAAATCTGCCAAAACCTGATGCAAAACAGATGCTCAGCAATAGGGAACACTGTGGCATGTACATACCAAGGGGAATAAAGGAGAGATTTAAGTTTTATTTTTTACTTTTTGGCTGTGCGGCAGGTGGGATTTAGTTCCCCAACCGGGGATCGAACCCATATCCCCCTGCATCAGAAGCATGGAATCTTAACTGCTGGACCACCAGGGAAGACCTAAGGTTTAAATTTTAGAATGAACTGTTCTAGCATCCTTGGAGAGAGTCTTATCATGTTACTGAATGGGAAAGGCAAGATACAGAAAAGCATATATGATACAATCCCATGTGTTTGGAAATCCATGATCAACCCCTTTTAAATCATGTATACTTAGTTCATTGTATATTATGAGCACTGGGAAAAACACGAGAATAAATCTTAGATTGTTAACATAGGTCATAGAAGTAAGGTAACCATGCAAATATAGGAAGGACTGCAGAAAAACATGCATTAAAGGAAACCAAAGCAGTCAGTCATGAAGGAAATCAACCCTGAATGTTCATTGGAAGGACTGATGCTTAAGCTGAAACTCCAATACTTTGGCCACCTGATGTGAAGAGCCGACACAATGGAAAAGACCCCGATTCTGAGAAAGATTGAGGGCAGGAGGAGAAGCGGGCAACAGAGGATGAAATCGGTTAGCATTACCAACTCAATGGACATGAGTTTGAGCAAACTCTGGGAGACGGTGAAGGACTGGCGTGCTGCAGTCCACGGGGTCGCAAAGAGTCAGACATGACTGGGTGACTGAACAACAATGGTAAACCTCTGTAGAGTTGCATGTGTGTGTTATAAAGTAACAAAGCCGAGAAAGCGAAAGGAAAAAAGATCAGCCCTGGGATCCGTGGCATGAGGTGCTGAGTGGAAGGCAGGGAAGAGGGGAGGGGGTTGGAGCAGAGGCCAGAGACACCAGCCTGCTGGCCCCATGCTGGCCCTGGGGGGCATCTGTGTGTCTTTGCTCACTCAGTCATAGCACTCCTGGGTACAGCCCTGTTAGGATCCTGAGTTCATGGATACAGAGACTGAGCACAGAGAAGGCAGTAGCTGAGCCTGGCTTCGGCCCAGGAAGGCCGGCTCTCAGACTGTGCTCCCAACCACTCTGTGAATCTGCCACTTGACTTTTGAAAACATAATTGTGAAGGAAGGATTTACCATTTCAGAATTTGGCAAATGTGTTAAGATTAAAAAATAAAAGGAAGGTTGGAGCAGATCTGAATGACACAGTGAGTAAGTATATATGTATGTGTCTGTGTATGTATGGGATTAGGAAATGGCAACCCACTCCAGTGTGCTTGCCTGGAGAATCCCAGGGGCGGCGGAGCCTGGTGAGCTGCCATCTATGGGGTTGCACAGAGTCTGACAAGACTGAAGCGACTTAGCAGCAGCAGCAGCTGTGTATGTATGTATGTATGTATGTAGTATTATCCATCTCTGTGTACACTTTATTTGTGTGTACAAATAAAGTTATGTCCTGCAAATAGAAAATGTACTTTCTTAACTTAGGTCCATGGGACACTTACAAAAGCAAAGATTTTATTTTTGTACTTGGACAGAAAGAAAATCTTCATAAAAAAAGTAGAGATTTCACAGGCCACATCCTCTCACTGTAAGCCTGGTTAAAATGGAAATAAATAACATTAATAAAAAATGTATTGCTTAAAAATTAAGAAAACATTTCTTAAAAGAACACTAGATTAAAGAGAAAATCAAAACATAAAAACTATCAAGAAAGCAATGAAAAGGAACACGTTTCACAGTAAGACCTATGTGCCGTAACTAATGCTGTAATCAGAGGAAAATTTATAACCTTTAAAATGCTTTTTAAAAGAAAGACTAATTAACCATACTGTTACTCCCAATTAAGTTAAACATTAATAAGGTTAACCAGGAAGGGGGAATTAATAGACATAAAAGCCCAAACTGCTGAAGTAGAAAACAAAAATAGCAAAAAAGGTAGCTTTCTGATAATGAGTATAATAAATAAGATAGATGACTCTCTCATGAATTTGATGAAGGAAAAAGGACAAAACTATAAAGCTCAAGCAAGGGGAAAGAGATGAGAGATACAGAAGACATAAAATCACTAAGAGAGACAAATAGTTGTTACCAAGTGGCAACATAAATCCTTGAGGAGTTAAATAGCAATGAATAAATTACCCCAAAAGATGCAGTAAATTTATTTAGAACAAATTACCATAAAACAGACTAGGAGGAGACTAAAGATCTCCTTTAAAACATGGCTTTACAACCAGATAGTTTTACAACTTAATTCCAATATTCAGCCTTTAAAGAGAAGATAATTGGAAAGTTCTTCAAATTGTTCCAGAACACAGAAAAAGGTAGCCAGAGCTCCCTTTTGTAAAACATCATATTTACACACACTTGATGGCAGATTTCCTGCTCTTCTGAACCTGAGCCCCTTTTATTTCTGGGGTCAGATGTCAGGGAGGTTTCTCGTCAGGATTGAGAATATGGTTTCACGGTTTCAATGGGTGTTTAACACACACACGATACTTTCTTTAAGCAGACCTCAACCGACAGGTAGGCCTGTGATTTGCTATCTTTTGCCGTTTAACAATTGTAGAAATCAGTATCGTGAAAATGGATCATTTTGTAAATGTGTAATATCAGTGTAGAATAAAATTCTGTAAGGGTTTTGAAGGGTATATGCGTTTTTCATTTTCATTGAAATTATCTTGTCTCCATAGAGGTTGTAGCAACTTAACCTTCCAACATCAATGAGGTGGAGGCTGTCCCGGTACATTCACCCATAAAGTATTATCCACTCTTTGATGTTTAATAATCAGAGAAGCTAAAAATTCCACTGCTGCTTTAATTTGCATTTCTTGTATTGTAACTGAGGTTCTCAGCATCTTCTCATCATTAAGAATTACTGGTATTTTCTTTTCTGAGAACGGTTTTTGTATCTTTTGTCTTCATGATTTATAAGAGCTTCTTAATATATTGATGAAATGAGCCCTATGTTTATGATATGAGTGGTAACTATTTTCCTCAAGATATAAATTTTAAAAATTATTTTTGGGGACTTCCTTGGTGGTCTAGTGGTTAAGAATCTGCCTTACAGGGCAGGAGACGTAGGCTTGATCCTTGGTCAGGGACCTAACAGAAGCAGAAGAGATTCAGAAGAGGTGGCATGAATACACAGAAAAGCTGTACAAAAAAGGTCTTAATAACCCAGATAATCACGATGGTGTGGTCACTCACCTAGAGCCAGACATCCTGGAGTGCAAAGTCAAGTGGGCCTTAGGAAGCATCACTATAAACAAAGCTAGTGGGGGTGATGGAATTCCTAAAAGATGATGCTGTTGAAGTGCTGTACTCAATATGTCAGCAAATTTGGAAAACTCAGCAGTGACCATAGGACTGGAAAAGGTCAGTTTTCATTTCAATCCTGAAAAGGGGCAATGCCAAAGAATGTTCAAACTACCATACAATTGCACTCATTTCACATGCTAGCAAGGTAATGCTCAAAATACTCTAGGCTTCAGCAGTATGTGAACCGAGAACTTCCAGATGTACAAGCTGCGTTTAGAAAAGGCAGAAGAATCAGATCAAATTGCCAACATTTGTTGGATCACAGAGAAAGCAAAGGGAATTCCAGAAAACCATCTACTTCTGTTTCATTGACTATACAAAAGCCTTTGACAAAATGAATCACAACAAACTGGAAAATTCTTAAAGAGATGAGAATCCCAGACCACCTTACCTGTCTCTTGAGAAACCTATATGCAGGTCAGGAAGCAACAGCTGGAACTGTACATGGAACAACTGACTGATTCAGAATTGGGAAAGGAGTATGACAAGGCTGCATATCGTCACCCTGCTTATTTAACTTACATGCAAAGGACATCATGTGAAATGCTGAGCTGGCTGGATCATAAGCTGAAATCAAGATTGCTGGAAGAAATATCAACAACCACAGATACACAGATGATACCACTCTAATGGCAGAAAATGAAGAAGCACTAAAGAGCCTCTTGATGAGGGTGAAAGAGGAGCGTGAAAAAACTGGCTTAAAACTCAACATTCTAAAAACAAAGATCATGGCATCTGGTCCCATCACTTCATGGCAAATAGGAGAAAAAGTGGAGGCAGTGATAGACTTAATTTTCTTGGGCTCCAGAATCATGGTGGATGGTGACTGCAGCCTTGAAATAAAAAGACACTTGCTCCTTGGAAGGAAAGCTATGACTAACATAGACAAGCATATTAAAAAGCAGAGACATCACTTTGCTGACAAAGGTCTGTATAGTCAAAGCTACCGTTTTCCCAGTAGTCATGTATGGATGTGAGAGTTGGACCATAAGAAGGGTTGAGCACCAAAGAATTGATGCTTTTGAATTGTGGTATTGGAAAAGACTTTTGAGAATCTGTTGGACTGCAAGGAGACCAAACCAGTCCATCCTAAAGGGAATCACCCTGAATATTCATTGGAAGGACTCATGTTGAAGCTGAAAATCTGGTACTTTGGCCATGTGGTGCAAAGAGCCAACTCATTGGAAAAGATCCTGATGCTGGGAAAGACTGAAGGCAAAAGAAGAAGGGGACAGCAGAGGATGGCATGGTTGAATGGCATCACTGACTCAACGGACATGAATCTGAGTAAACTCCAGGAAATAGTGAAGGACGGGGAGCCTGGTATGCTGCAGTTCCTGGGGTCGCAAAGAGTCAGACATGATTTAGCAATTGAACAGCAACATGGAATTAAGATCCCAACGCGGCGGAGCAACCAAGCTTGCGTGCTGCAGCTACTGAGCCCGTGGGCTGCAACTGAGACCTGAAATAGCCAAATAAATATTTTTTTTTAAACTACTTTTGGTATTTTTTCTGCTAAGACAAGTATATTTTCTATATTTTTTCATTAAAGTGTAATTGACATACAATGAACTGCACGTTTAATGTATACAATTTAGTAACTTTTGACATACAATGAAACCAGCACAATAATCAATGTGTTGAATACACTCATCACCCTCCAGAAGCTGTCTTGTACCCTCCTCCTCCCAACAAGGTCCGCATTCCCCCCACCCCATCCCAGAGTAATCGTGGGTCTTTTTGTCACACTAGCTTTGTCTGCACTTTCTAGAGTTTTATATAAATTTAAGACGGTATGTGCTCTTTTCTGGCTTCTTTTACTCATCATCGTTATTTTGATGTTCATCTAGGCTGCTACTTCTTATTTTTGAGTAGTATTCCACGGTATGGGTATTCTAAAACTTAAATTATCCAAATGCTGATGGGCTCTGCAGTGTTTTCCATTTTTCATAAAACAGCTCTGAACATTCAATGTATAAGTGCCAGTTTGTGCATCTGCTCTTATTTCTCCTGGACAAATACCTAGGAATAGAATGCCTGGATAATATGATGGGCCTGTATCTCACATTTTGGGAAATGGCCAAACTGTCTTCCAAAGCAGCTACACCATTTTATATCTCACTAGGAGAGTATAAGAGTTCTACCTCTCTACCAACACTTGGTATGGTCAGTCTTCTTAATTTAGCCAATATAGTAATGTACAGTAGTATCTCATTGTAGTTTTAATTTGCATTTCCCTAATAGTTGCTTAGATGGCAAAAAATCTGCCTGCAATGCAGGAGATCTGGGTTTGATCCCTGGGTCGGGAAGATCCCCTGGAGAAGGAAATGGGTACCCACTCGAATACTCTTGCCAGGAGAATTCCATGCACAGAGGAGCCTGGCGGGCTACAGTCCATGAGAGTTGCAAGAGTCAAATAGGACTGAGCGACTAACAATTTCACTTCCAATAATTTAATGGGGGCTTCCCAGGTGGCGCTAGTGGTAAAGAAACTGCCTGCTGATGCAGGAGACACAAGAGATGCAGGTTTGATCTCTGGGTTGAGAAGATCCCCTGGAGAAGGAAATGACAACCTGCTCCAGTATTCTTGGGTTTCTCTGGTGGTTCAGATGATAAAGAATCCTCCTGCAATGCAGGAGATCTGGGTTCCATCCCTGGGTCAGGAAGATTCCCTAGAGGAGGGCATGGCAAGCCACTCCAGTATTCTTGCCTGGAGAATTCCATGGACAGAGGAGCCTGGTGGGCTACAGTCTGTGGGATCACAGAGTTGGACACGACTGTGTGACTAACAACCAGTATTCTTGCCTGCGAAATCCCACGGACAGAGGAGCTGGGCAGTCCGTAGGGTCTCAAAAGAGTCAGATACCTCTGAACGACTGAGCACAATAGTGATGCTGAGTATCTTTTTATATGCTTGCCTATAAATCTTCTTTGATGAAGTCTCTATTCAAAGCTTTTGCCCATTTTTATTTGTTGTTACTATATAGTCATAGGGCTTCCCTGGTAGCTCAGTTGGTGAAGAATCCGCCTGCAATGCAGGAGACCCTGGTTTGATTCCTGGGTTGGGAAGATCCCCTGGAGAAGGGATAGGCTACCCAGTCCAGTATTCTTGGGCTTTCCTTGTGGCTCAGCTGGTAAAGAATCCATCTGCAATGTGGGAGACCTGGATTTGATCCCTGGGTCGGGAAGATCCCCTGGAGAAGGGAAAGGTTGCCCACTCCAGTATCCTGACCTGGAGAATCTCGTGGACTGTATAGTCCATGGAGTCACAAAGAGTCGGACACGACTGAATGGCTTTCACTTTCACTTCATACAGTCTTAAGTGTCCCTCATATATTTTGGGTGCAAGGCCTTTAATAGATGTGTGGTTTGAAGATGCTTCCTCCCAATTTCCGGTGTGTCTTTCCATTCTCTTAGCAGTGTCTCTCAAAGCAAAGGTTGTAATTTTGTTAAGTTGAATTAATTTGTTCCAGGGCCTGGCTTTTTGCTTTTGGTGTCATGTCTAAGAAATCTTTAACTCAGAGTCACAAAGATTTTTTTTCCCTATGTTTTCTTCTATGTTTTTAGACTTCACATTTAGGTCTATGACGACCTGTGAGTTAATTTTTATATTTGAGATGAGATGCAGATCCAGGTTCATTTTTTTTTTGACAGATGCGTATCCTGTTGTTCCGACCTTGTTTGTTGGAATGACTATGCTTTCTCTACCAATATCTTGGTCAAAAGTCAGCTGTCCGTAACGTGCAGGCTTCTCCGGGCTGCCTCGGCCGCTCTGCCGGCCCGTCTGCTTACCCTGATGCTAGCATACTGCGGTACACTGCCCCAGCGCTCTTCATTTTCAAAGCTGCTCCTATGTTCTAGGTCACGTGCAATGCATTTCCATATGAGTTCAGAATCAGTTTTGTTAATTTCTGTAAAACTTATAGTGACCTTGGAACTCTTGCCTAATTTTTAATTTTCCAGGAAATGCTGTCTAGAATTGATTTTATTTTTTCTTAAATGTTTGGCAGGATTCAGCAGTAAAGCCACGTGGTCCTGGAGAATGTCTGGGGGGATGTTTTGAACTATAACTTTGATTTTATCAGCAGGCAGAGAACTCTTTGGGTTATCTATCTTGAGTAGTTTATATCTTTCAAGACATTTTCCCATGTCATCTGAGTTGCTGAGTGGTCCCTTATGATCTTTCTTACGTCTGTAGAATCTGTACCGAATCCTGCAATCCTGACACTTTGTGTATTCTCTCTTTTGCTCCAGATATTTCTGGGTAAAGGGTTATCAACTGTATTGATATTCTTTTTTAAAAATCATATTTTTGTTTCATTATTTATGCATTTTTGTTTTTGTGTGTTCCGTTTCATTTGTTTTGCTCTGAGCTTATCATTCTCTTGTTTCTGCTTCTTTGGGGTTGAGTGTGTTATCCTTCTCCTGGTTTCTTGCGGTAGAAGCTGCAGCTGGCTGGGCCCTACTCTTTTCTAGCGCATGTGTTGGTGCTGCCCTTAATAGTACCTACAGATTTTGATACGCCGTACTTTTTTTTTCATCAAGTTGGAAGTATTTCCTAGTTTTTCATTTGGATTTCTTCTCTGGCCCTGTGCTATTTGAAGCATGTTATTTAGGTTCCAAATATGTGAGGGTTTTCCAGAGCTCTTCTTATTGATTTTCAATTGAATTCTACTGTGGTCAGAGGACAAACTGTATATATCACTTGAATCATTTTAAATGGATGGGGACTTGTTCTATGGTTCAGAACCCAGTTCTATCTCCGTGAATGTTCTGTGTACCCTCGGAAACAGTACATGCTGTGCTCCTGCTAGAATGACTATCTGCAAGTGTTCACTGGGTCATCTTGGTTGAAAGGATTGTTCTGGGCTACACCCGATGGCTCAGCAGGTAAAGAATCCTCCTGCAATATGGGAGATGCAGGAAACAAGGGTTCAATCCCTGGATCAGGAAGATCCTCTCAATGAGGAAATGGCAACCCACTCCAGCTTTCTTGCCTGAAAAATCCCATGGACAGAGCAGTCTGGCGGGCTACAGTCCACGGGGTCGCAAAGAGCTGGACATGACTGAGCACACACATGCATTTATCCTTACTGCTTTTCTGTCTACTTGTTTTGTCAACTTCTGAGATAGCTGTGTTAAAATCTCCAGTTCTAATCCTGGATTTGTTTCTTTCACATTTTATATGTCATTCATTATTTTCTCCCTTTTGGCTATTGGACTTAAAGTCATATTTAGATACATTGTATGATCGTATGACCCAGTAGTCATCTTTAAATACTTTATAGATTATAGGATCTGATACAGAGTGTTTCTGTCCTTATTTTTCTAAATATTCTCTAATTGGGGATTTTACTTCTTCTTTGTCAGAGTTTAAAAGCCAGCAACACCACCAATCGAAACAGTAAAATGCTGAATCCAATTTCAGCAAAATCAGAAACACGTCACGGAATCCTTGCCCACTGTATTTCCAAATCACACTGCAGACCCTTCCGAAGACAGAACGTCAGGAACAGGAAACCATTGGCATACACGTGTGAGCGGAAAGAGCAAAAAAATCCCTTCTACAAGAATTTAAAGTGATACTTGGTAACGATCACATCAGAAGCGATAGAAGCAGGAACAATACTGGACAGTGTGGGCGGAACAGGTGTGTCTGTTCTTTCCAAGTGTGGAGACAGGACATTTGTCCAGAGCTCAACAGTTGCTATCTGGGCGCTGAGACAACCAGAGCTTGTTTTCCTCATTGTTCTCTTGTGTGTGTCTCACAGGTTCACAAGGAGCATATGCCACGTTTTTAGTCAGAAAAAAAAGAAGGAAACTCTTCAAGTTTTGGAGTGGACAGCTTTTGGTCATGAAGAGGTGGGCAGCGGTGAGGTGACCTTTGGGCAAAGGGGTCCTGGTGGAAAAGCCTGGCCATGGTGCAGACGGGATGCCGCCCAGGGGGCAGAGTAGGCAGATGCGTCAGGGCCAGGTTCTCGTGAGACACCTGGGGCATCTGGATGACAGCCGAGGGGACGGGGATCCCAGGGCTCTGAGTGGGCCTGAGGCAGGTACCCTTGATAAGCTGCTCACTGGCTGCCCAGGGCAGACGGCAGAGGGGAAGGCAGTGAGGAAGAGAATGAGAGTCCATCTTGGTGAAGCCCTGGGGCTGAGAGGAGGGGCTAGGGGTGAGGAGCTCGGAAGAGGGCCAACGAGAAGGCTCTGACCCAGGACGTGAGGACATGCCTGCAGGGCCCATCTGGAACCCCCATGCCTACTGGAGGGGCCACAGGCCCATCTGGACCCCCACACCTACTAGAGGGGTCACAGGCCTATCTGGAACCCCATGCCTACTGGAGGGGCCACAGGCCCATCCTGACCCCCACACCTACTGGAGGGGTCACAGGCCCATCCGGACCCCCACACCTACTGCAGGGGTCACAGGCCCATCTGGATCCCCACACCTTCTGGAGGGGTCACAGGCCTATCTGGATCCCCACCCCTACTGCAGGGGTCACAGGCCCCGGCCTGCAAAACCTCATGGGACCACTTCCCCGTGATCCTGGGGCTGTGTGAGTGAAGTGTGGTGTCTAGAGCCAGGAAAATGCCACACCCTTAGACCAGGCCAGGCAGGTGGATGCCAGGAGGGCACCTGGAGCCCGTTCAGTCCTGAACATGGCAGCTTAGACCCAGGTGAGGCCAAGGCGGCATGTGGGCCAGGTGCTGTAGAAGCAGCGCCTTGTTCTCACAGCTGTGCTGGTTCCCAGGCACCAGCTTCAGGGTAACCGGGGGCTTGTTACCAACACACATCCCTGGCCTGCCCACAGCACTGTGACTCGGTATCTGAGGCGTGGGTCTCCAAGTCTGTGTTAAAAGTAGAATTCAAGGGATCCACAGAGAAGTCCCAACCTGGAGCATCCCCTCCCAGCCTCCGCCAACAAGGACGCCCCACCTCTCATCAGGAGCAGCTCTGTCCATCACCAAGAGGAGGACTTCCGCTTCTGGCAAGAGGAGTGGACAGCATCTCTCTGCAAGTTCTGGAACAGAGCAAACTTCCTGCGGGCACCACGGGGCTCACCTGGCTCCGGGCACGTGTCCTCCCAGTGGAGAGGGCAAGCAGGCGGTCCTGGCTCTGACCCACAGGCTGCCTGGGCCGCCCACCTGAGCAGCCACAGTATGGACCGTACGGCCCCCCGGAGGGAAGAGGCCGCACCCGAAACCATGTGAGGCAGGAACTGGCAGCTGAGGCTCCACATCGAAAAGAGGGACCAAGAGCCAAAGGGCAGATGCAGACAAAGCACCACAAAGCCCGGGCGAACGCTCGCACGGGCCGGCAGCGGGGAGAGCGGCCATCTGCCGTGGCCGTCTTCCTAGAGTGCAAGCAGTGGGCGTGCTCAGACTCGCTCTTACAGGGCCCGTGACACAGGTTGTCTGGGAAACCCCACACCTATACGCCAACCACACGCAGGTCCTGCTGTGGTTCACGGGGTCGCCTCTCCAGAGCAGTGTCCCCTCAACCGGAGCCCAGAGGAACCCACCGATACAAAACGTCCACAGTCACCGCCTCAGCCCACAGCCCCACGAGGAGGCGAGCATCAGAGAGGCCGCTGCAAACAGAATCTAACTTTTCCATGAGCGCAGCTGACGATGTTCCAGGATGGATAGGGTGGGATCAGCACATTCAAGGGGCTCAAAGCCATGACGTCCGCATGAGGAAGATATAGGATGCTAAGACCAAGCAGATGAGACCCTCACACAGGGACACACAGGAGAGAAAGAACAGGTGGAAACTGAGACGCGGGTGAGGAGCTAGGAGACCAGACAGCGTCACTGAGGGCACAGTGCCGTGACAGAGACAGGTGGCACCAGAGATGGCGAGGAGCACTGCCCAGGAGGGTTGAGCTGACGCTTCCAGGAGAGACCAGAGCAGTCAGGGCAGGCGGCAGTCTGTGACCCCGCAGGACCGATCTTCCCCTTGATGAAAGACACAAACCCGCAGAGTCAGGGGTCACAGCACCTCGTTGTGAAACTACAGAACACCAAAGTCAAAGAGAAGGGGTTCAAGGTCAAAGAGAAGGGGTTCAAGGTCATCAGAGGAGAGGATGGGTCGCCTACAGAAGCTGGTCAGCTCAAGAGGGCACACCAGCCAGGAGCTGGCGGTGGACTTCCAGCCCGTCCAGAGAAAATGCAGATCTCTGATATCCTACAGTGGAGAAGAATATGACAAAGAGAATATATATATATATATATATATATATATATATATATATAAAACTGACTCACCTTGTTGTATGCCTGGTACATTGTACATCAACTATATTTCAATTAAAAATTTTTTTAAAAAATTAAAGAAAATACCAATCTCAACCTGTATTGTTCTAGCAAGCTGGACCATGGTTCAAGAGCAAAAGTAAAATACGGAAATCTCAGACAAGCAGGAACCGAGTGGGCCATCGACAGCCGGTCCCAGAAGAGAGCACCGGCTTCAGGAAGAAGGAAATTAAACACCAACCGAGACACAGAAAACTGGCAAATCTGTCAGCAAATACGAGCCTCCACTGTCAACAATGAGCCGCTAATGCAGAGGACAGTCTGCAAAGTCGAAGCACAAACACGGCGCGGAAGGCCACCAAGTGGGAGGGTGCTGGCACGAGAGCCCGTCCTGCCCGCTGCCCGCTGCCCGCTGCTCAGGGAGGTGCAGGTACAGGAGGCAGGCAGGCGGCTAGGCCGTGGTCAGTACCGAGGCGGGGCTCACACAGCCTCCACTCGCAGGAAGGCAAGAGGCTGGACCTAGCGGGTGGGAGACGGCATGAGTGGGCGCCGCAAACCCCCGGAGCAGGCAAGGTCTCTGTGCATCGCCGTGGTCCTTCCACAGAGTGGGCACGTGGGCTCCCGCCCTTCATTCTCTGAAATTCTGTCTGAAGTCCTTGTGATGGGAGCAGACAGTTCTGTTCACCCAGAGACCTCACGCTGCCCCCAACTCTGCCGATACCCGGGGAACCCCCGAGGCCTCAGGTCCCCTCTCTTGCTGGTTTCTGCCTCCTCTCCCCCTCCCCGCACCATGACACCATCCCTGCAATCTCCCAGCTGACCTGCCACCAAGTCCTGCCCGTGGGTCCTGACCAAGTCCTGCTCACCGCTCCATGGGTGCCACCCCAGGAAATCCCACAGGGCACAGGGCTGACTGTGGCCCCTCCTGCTCCGTGGCCTTCTGCCATCTGGCCCGCCCAGCACCTGCTGGCTCCGGCCATGACTCAGGCCCAGGGCCACCAGCCTGGTCAAGGTCACAGATGGGAAGAGCCCTCGCACATGTGGGAGCCCCACAGGAAGGAGGCGGGGGAACCGCGGGAAGCTGCATCCAGGTCACCATGCAGAGGAACAGCCAGCCCCTAAACACCTCTGTCCAAGATGGTCCTGCTGCTTGCCAGGCCCTTCCTTGGCCCTGTAGATGGGGCCACCGTCCGGGGATTAGAGCAGATTCAACAGGGCTCTGGGACCTACAGACCGGCTGTGCCTGGGACCCGGGGTCCCAGGGTCACAGGACAGGAGCCCGAGCAGCTGCCAGCTTGAGACAGAGAGCCCTGCCTGCAGCAGGGAGAGGCATGCGGGTGGACGCTCTGTGGGCAGCGTGGCGGGCACCGTGGGCAGAGCTAGGGGTGTGTGCTGCGGGCAGGTGCTGTGTGTGGAGCGGAGAGGTTCAAGTCAGGGTCTGGCGTGGGAGTGGGGTGCAGCCTAGCGGGTGGTGCCCAGTGTTGGGAGGGGGGCTGTGGGCCTGTCCCTGTGACAGCGTCTACCCCGGAGGCGCACCCCTGCTCCCACCCCAGGGCTCCCCAGAGCCGCCAGGCGGGTGCATCAGGGACCCCTTGGGTGGAGGCGTTCTGCGTCCCCGGAGCCCGGCTGACAGCTCAGGCTCTAGAAATCCAGGGGCTCTGGGCTGGGCGGACTTATCTCATTGGCAGGGAAGGAGAAAGTCCTCCGTGCAAGGCCGTTCCACAGAAAGTGCCTGACTCCCGGGCCTGGTCCCTCATTAACATTCCGCAGGCAACACGGAGGACTCCACAATGCCGTGCGGGCTGAATGGACGCCGCGTTTCGGGGGCTCCGTGTTCAGCCAACAGCGAGCGTGGCTCCGCCCCGTGCCGACCTGAGCATTAGCATTCGCAGAAAGCCCCCATCTGCGTGGCAACAATGGTCCTGCCCCAGATCCGGACGGCGGGCACAATCGTCCTTTGTGCCCACGCAGTGGGCAGGTGGGTGGCGCGTCCCAGGGGCCCGATGGTATGTGAGGAGACCCCCGGGCACCCAGGCTGGGTCTTGCACACCCAGCTTCCCAAAGAGGACGCCCACAGACAGCCTCAGGAGCGCAGAGGGGCTGTGGCTCCTCCAAGAGCACCTCTGCCCTCGGCAGGCTGTGCCCAGACACGGAGTCCACGTCACGGTTTAGCTATCCACAAACCCGGCGGACGGGGTGCCAGGCACCCACCAGCACCACACAGGCTCGGCCCCCTCAGCACGCTTGAGACAGCGGCACCGGCCTCAGCCCCTGACACACTGGCATGTCTTGGTGCCAACTGGAACCCTGGGGGTCCCGGGAAGAGGGGAGAGGTGGACACGGAGGAGACAGACAGCAGAGGCGCAGAGCTGAGCAGGGGCCAGCTGCGGGCACACACACAGGCTGGCTTAGGACCCTCAGCCCCACTCCCCCTGGGACAGGGGTCCACGTGAACCATGGGCCCCTCCTCTCCGCCAGGCCTGGGCGCCAGGCATCTAGCACGGCCGAGGTAGGGCCTGGCTCCCAGAAACCCAGAGCCCAGGGCAGGACAGGGCAGGACTTCCATGAGCGACAGGGCCCGCTCTGACGGAGCAGGCATGGCAGTGCCAGCCATCCCCAGAACGAGAGCAACCGGCTGGGGACACGAGGCCGCCCCAACCCCCCAAGCCCCAGCAGCCCTGCTCAGAGCTGAGGGAGGGCCCACCCCAGGGAGGGCCCACCCCCGCCCCCACTTCCACCCCCGCCCCCGCCCCCGCCCCCACCCGCCCCCAGCCCCGCCCCCACCCGCCCCCGCCGCGCGGGGCTCCTCACCAGTGTTGTCGTAGCCGTCCACTGAGAAGGGCTCGGGCCTGCGGTCCTCCGCCACGGGATCGCAGGTGATGTGGGGAACCGCCAGCGCCTTCTCGCCTGGGCTCACCCCGTTGTCCTTATCCAGTTTGAACTTTTTCTTCTTTACCTAGAAATCCAGACAGGAAGTGGTCAGGTCCTGCGCGTCCCCTGCCGGGGCCCTCTGCTGACCCCTGACCACGGGTGGCAACACCCTCGGGGCACCTGCCAAGGCCGGGCTGCCAGCGGTGCCCCGGGAGCTCACAGCCTCGGGGGCAGGCGGTCAGAAACTGGCAAACAGTAAGCACATAGGAACGCCCCAGGGCAGGGGACAGTGAGGGCTGTGGCCAGTGGGGCTGAGAGCACGGGGGAGCGGGGCGCACACACTGAGGGACAGCGGGCGCGCCTCTGAGCTGGTGACTGGGAGGAAGCGAGCGAGCCGGCGACGCTGGGGCCTGGGAGAAGTGTTGGCAGAGGAAATGGCATGTGCAGAGGCTTCGCAGGCTGCCAGCGCCTGGGAGACTGCGTCTCTCCAGGGCGGTGTGGGCACGGGCCGGAGGCAGGCTGCTGCCGGGCCAGTCACCCTGCACTCTGGGGACTCACACCCGAGCCTGCCTCAGCTCCCTTATACCGAGACCCCCAAGGCCCTCTTCTCTGAGCCAGGCAGCCACGGCCACCCTGCCGCTCACCTGCCCGGCACAGACAGCCAACACCCAGGCCCTGTGGCTGGCCAGGATCCAGCCGGGCCTCTCCCCGTGGTGCTTCCTCTGGACCTGCCCAGCGCTGGCCTTGGCGTGGCCAGTCCTAGGGCCAGACCTGGGCCACCCGGATGGTGGGAGCCCAGCGTGGTGCACACTCCCAGCGCCCACGACGATGCGGCTACACTGAAGGATCAGGGCGAATCCTGGCTGTGACGCGGCCTCCCCCCAATTGCAACCCAGCGGTTACCATGGCGGACTTCTTGGGCTTAGGGCTGGGGGACAGCAGGGTGTGGTTCCGGGACGGCTTCCGGACATAGATCTTCCAGGTGGAGGAATCTGGGTTCTCCGCTGCGTAGCACCGCCAGGCCGTCTGAAACCAGCGGGAAGGGCGGCTGTCACCTCACCCACAGGCCCACACGAGCTGCAGCCACACCGCCTCCTGGGCCCCCCTGCTGGCTGGGCCTCGGGGCCTCCTGCCCACCAGCCCCTTCCCAAGGCTCGGAGTCCACCCCCGCCTCCCCAGGCGGTGCGCACGCTCAGACAGCACAAAAGCCTGCGATCCCCAGTCCCTCTGTGTCCACCCCCAGGGACGCTGTGGTGGGGCTCTCGCAGGGAGCACCAAGGGGCAGGGCCTCAGGCCAGCAGAGGCAGGACTGAGTGTCCAGGAGGCAGCGCCACCCGCCCCCCAGGAACCCCCAGTTTCTGGGAACCTCCAGACGGCATGTGGGTGAAGGTCTCAGGACTAGAGACCCTCCTGGCAGCTGCCACGCGGGGTGACCTGGAGGAAGGGGGGTGTTGGGGATGAGGAGGGTGGCCAGGAGCTCGTAGGAGGATGCACCCTGATGGCCTTGGCGCTGCCGGCCGTGGGAGCCAGGGAGACGCGGTCGGGACACGCTCCTGGGCAGTGATGCCCCGGCCCCTCAGGCAGGGGTGGGCTTCCAGCTGCCCTCATCCCCCTCCAGGCCTCTCCCGTCTCCTGGGAGGCATGCGCGAGGCTGCACACCCACCCCGCGGGGAGTCCACGGACCCCGTCCTGCAGGCGGGCCATTTGCTGCCTGATTTATGGTCTCCCTGAGAGACACTGTGGAGCCATAAAACCAGCTGCGGGGCCCGAGCCCCAGCCCGAGGGCCGCTGCCTCCGCTTCCTTCCTGTCCAGGGTTAGCGTCCGGCCCCAGACGGTGGTTCCGGACAGGCTCCAGAGGGACAGGGCAGGCCCCCCGCTGAGCTGCAGCCGCAGCCCCAGGGGCCCTTCAGCTCTGCGGGTCCGGCCACCCTGGTGGGCACAGGGGCCCGTGTCTGGGCTGACACGAGACAATGGCCCTGCTCCCGGCCCCTGCACAGCCACGCCGTCCACAGCCCCAGGCCCGCTCCTGCTGCTCCCAGGCTCTGGGTGGACACCTCGGACATCACCGTCTGCCAGTGGTCCCTGTGCCCAGGCTTCACTGGCACTGAGAGGCCTGCCCTGTGCTCCAGGTCGTTCTTGGAGCCCACGTCCAGGGGCTCAGGGCCGCCTGCCTCTGGGACCTGCCTCTCCCACTGCTGTCGGGCTTGGAGCCTCGTCACAGAAGCCTGGGGGCGGGGCAACAAGGGGCCTCAGGGCAGTTGCAGCCCTGCCCCACACCCAGAGGCCCGGCACTCTGAGCCTCCGCCCGTAGAGACGCGAGCCTCTGGGAGGTAAAGGTACAGGTCCAGAAAGTGCCTGCACTCCTGGGTCACGGGGCCCCGCCGGAAGGACCGAACCCCGTGGGTGCTGCACAGGCAGGCCCTGTCCCCCTGGGGACGGCCACCTGCTGACTCCCGCCTCCCTCCCAGACTTGCCCTCACGCAGACAAGGGCTGAGGGCAGACACTCAGGGGCCACTGCTGCCGGAGGCCACAGGTCCAGAGGAGCAGACACAGCAGGACTGGCCAGGCCGCCTCCTCATCCCTGAGCCTGGCCCCAGGACAGGGGGAGCTGGGCTCCCCAGCACCATGCCTCCCACCAGCCGGCTGGCATCATCCCACAGCTCCCGGGACAGGGGTTACACTGGGCAGGTGAGTCTGTGCCGTGGCCCGCTGCCCTTCCACCCTTCAGAGGGTCCATGGGAGAGGGTCCAGCCATGCTGGGGGCCGAGGGCCACGCCCAGGTCCCCGAGCAGACACGGTGCATGTTCCCGGGTGACAAGGGCATACGGACGACCAGGAGACGTTGCTGAGGCTGTGGGGCGCGGGGGGGGGGGGGGGGCCGTCACCTGGATGAGCGAGGCTGCCGCCGGGTCTGGCTGTTGAAGTGCTTCTGCCTCTGCTTCTGCTGGACCTTCAGGGCAAAGCCGGAGCCGAGAATCCCCTGGAAGGACAGAAGGAAGGCTCATGCCCTGCAGATGCGGGAGTGGGAGGCAGGCAAGCTGGGCGCCCTGGGCCCGGCTCCGTGCGTGGGCCCCACAGACCAGGTCAGTGCCTCCAGAGACCCTGCGTGTGGCGAGCAAGCTAGGGGGTCTGAGTGGGCCACCTCTGGGTGTCTGCTCACAGGTGGCCCCCACCCCAACCAGCCCCCAGAGCCCAGAGGAGGCTGAGGGCCGTGGAGATGCCCCACCAACCCGAAGCACACCTACCGCCGGGAGTGCAAAGAAGAGATGGCAAAGACGGAGAAGCAGGAGGCAATGGTCTTCCCCCACCCACGTCTGCGGCACCTTGTCCCCGTAGCCGATGGTGGTGACTGTGACCTGCGGGCAGGAGGACAGCAGCAGCGGTCAGCCCAGAACCTCAGGACAGGCGATCAGCCCCAGAACCTCAGGACGGGCGGTCAGCCCAGAACCTCAGGACAGGCGGTCAGCCCAGAACCTCAGGACGGGCAATCAGCCCCAGAACCTCAGGACGGGCGATCAGCCCCAGAACCTCAGGACGGGCGGTCAGCCCAGAACCTCAGGACGGGCGATCAGCCCCAGAACCTCAGGACGGGCGTCTGTCCAGCCAGAGGCCCCTCCACCCGAGACCTGCTGCATGCAAACAGAGGCCAGGGAGAGAGCCCTGCACCGATGGGCTGGGCAGCTCAGAGGCCAGAGCCCCAGCCCATAGGGTCTGGAGCCCAAACCTAACGCTACAAAGGAAGCAAGTCCATGGCGTGTGCACGGGAGCTTGGCCTCCCTGCACCACCCCAACCCCATGCCAAGGAGGCCCACCGCCCAGGATGCCAGGAGCCCCCACCCCAGGCCCATCTTCCACAGAGAGCCTGGCCACAGATGGCGCACTGCTTCCAGATGCCAGCCTGGGCACCAGATGCTTCATGCGCCCTTTTTTCTGGGAGAACCAGATGAGCCGTCTTGTCCATGGCGGGGCTGCTGTCCATCCAGGGTGTGTGCCGGAATAGCGGGGTGGGGGCTGCTATCCCCCACGCCCCCCATCCCGCCGCAGGCTCGCCTGCTGCTGGCATCTGAGGCTGGCTCCCAGGGCCTCGGGACTCACCCTGGCTGTGCCTGCCGGCGGCAGAACCTGGGCCGTGGGCTGCCTGCTCGGTTTTCGAGGAGTCAGCTCTGAGCCTGGCAAGGGGACCCAGGGTGCCCAGAGTCCCAGCTCGTCCCGTCAGCACATACATCCAGCCCTGTGATGGGTGGCTGGGCCTCCCCTAAGTCAGGCCCCCCGAGCCAGGCCGCTCAGCGAGCTCTGCAGAAGGGTCTGCATGTGTCCACGCAGACAGAGACCAGCACAGTGGTCCACATGGAGATGGGTACACGCAACAGCTTGGAAGCCCAGGGCAGAGGCGAGAGGCCCCGGGAAGCGAGAGTGACCAAGAGTCTGCGCTCGGAGCTTGGGTGAGGACTGCGGTGCGGGAGGCCAGGTGTCCCCCACCCCCTGGTGCAGGGCACGCTCCGGGCTCCTCAGACCCTGTCACAGACCTCCTTTGTCAAGTTAACGACATCCTTCCAGCTCTCAGAGGAAACGGCCCATCCCCGCAGAGCTGTTTGTTTTTCCTGAATTCACAGACACAAGCAGCTCAGGAATGGGCTGTTTACGGCCTGTGTGCTCGCCCCCGACGGCAGGCAATCCGGAATGCCGAGCTGCACGTCCCCCGGGCGCAGACCCAGGGAGGCGCCTCGGCCGGGGTCTCTCCTCCGGGACTGGAGACTCCAGAGGGCCTGCCCGTCCCCCCAGTACACTGCACGGTGTCACTCCATTTCCTCTTTTCTAAAGCCGCCTCATGGACGCCAGGGGACTGTGGGGGAAGCAGGAGGCCCAGCCTAGGAGCCCGGCTCCACTGGGGACGTGGTCAGCCTGCCGCCGCCCCACAGGCCATGGCCATCTGTCCAGGGTGGGAAGGGGTGGCCAGGAGTGGGGGCGAGGACAGAAGTGGACCCACGGTGCTCGTACCAGGGGTGCAGCATGGTCCGGCCAACGTGCAGCCACGCCGCGAGCTCCAGACCATCTGACGGGGTCTCACCACTGCTGAATGAGCGAGCTGGCACCAAACCAGGGGTGTACGTCCCCGGCTCCTTGCTGTGATGCCAGGATGGGAGGGTGCAGAGGACAAACCCAAGGCTAGAGGCTGCTGTGCTGGGGGGTCCAGGCCTCACCCAGCCTCAGGGAGGAGGCTAGAAAGATGGAACCGGGGAGGGGGTGGCCCTGGGGGAGGAGAGGTGCAGAGAGAGAGGGGCCGGGGGGGGCGGCAGGACTATCTCAGAGCGGCAAAAGGGGGGTGCAGTGGTCCCGGGGCTGAGCACTGGCCACTGTGGGGCTGCCCCCAGAGGCCCTGACCCGGCCTGGGGGGCAGCGGCCAGCACGTGAGGAGCCCACCCAGCCAGGCTGGCAAACTCGGGATAAAAACAAAAGCAAACATATAGCCCCAAACAAGCCCGCTTCCTTTCCGAGGGAAATCATAAATAAAAGCACCGAAACCCACACAGGCCCAGGGCTCCTCATCACTCGAGCACCCCTTCTGCCTCTGGAAACCAGCCTGTGATCACCACGGCCGAGAAGGCGCAGGGGTCGGGGCACCGTGGGGCCAGCACCACAGGGGCGGGGGCAGGGCCTCTCTCCCTCTTTTGGGGGGCACAAGGGAGCCCCACACAGCCCCTGGCAGGATGCCGTGGACCCTTGGGCCCTGCCCAGGCCACATCCACCTCTCGGCGGGGCCAGGCCCACAGCCCCTCAGCAGAGGCCCCGGACTCTGCCCCGGGCGCCTGCCGCAGACATCTCCTCAGCGGCCCTTCCTGCCTCCCAGGGATCATAGATCGAGGACAACTGACCACGACCAACCATGACCATCTGCAACCAAGTCTCTGAGCTCGTGCGGCCCGGGCGGCTGACCCCTGCAGGCCCCAGTGCCCCGCACACACAGGACCTCGGGGACGTGCCAGCGGGGAGAACCAGCCGGGTCAGGAGGCCTTGTCACCCCAGGGACGTCTCTGAAGCAGTGGGAAGAAGGGCCTCCTTCCTGGGATCGTGGCCTCTCGGGGACCTGGCCCTCAGAGGCAGACTTGCTGCCACCCCATTTTACAGATAGGGAAACTGAGATGGTCACAGCTCTGCCCTGGCCCCAGGGCTGGCTGCCCGGTGTGCCTGGGGCCACCCGTGCCTGCTGCCAGCCTCGAGGGGTCAGGAAGAGCCCTCACACTTAGGGGCATAAACACACACACGCACATACGACGTGTGGGCCGCGGGGAGCGGGACCCTCGGGACCAGCAGGGCTGAAGGGCGTGATGGACCTCGGCGGCCACAGACACTCGAATGTGAATCAGCTGGGGGCGGTCACTGCCTGGCATCCGGCTTGTGGGGCTGCCAGGAGAACCGTGAGCAGTGATGGCCCCTGAAATGCACAACCAGCCTTTGCTGAGCCCTCACTGGGCACCAGGGGCTCGAACGGTAAAAATCTGCCTGCGATGCAGGAGACCCGGGTTCGATCCCTGGGTCAGGAAGATCCCCTTGAGAAGGAAATGGCAATCCCCTCCAGTATTCTCGCTGGGAGAAATCCAAGGACAGAGGAGCCTGGTGGGCTACAGGTCACGGGGTCACAAAGAGTCGAGCACGACTGAGCAACTAAAGCACACCCCGGACACTGTAGGCTCTCCGAGCTCTCACTGACGGCCCTCCCCCGGCTCTCGGAAGTGGGCACCCACCTTACACCCAGCAAGGCCCAGGGTCACTCGGCAGGTCGGCGAGGCTCCACCCTAGTTCCTGGCCGGGTCACCCCACTGCTTCCTGTTTGCCTGTCTTCCGGATGCTGACCATGCTTCTTTCACTCGAGCTGAAGCCGGAAAGTTCTTTCTCCAGATGACAAGGGCTGAACCCCACCCCAGAGGAAACCAGGCCTGAAACCACCCTCACTGGGCCTGCCGAGTCCACGTAAGAAACCATCCCTGGACGGTAAGGATGGAGAGACGGACCTGCCCTGTGGACCCCTACTCAACCCGCAACACCCGGCTGTGAAGACCCTTCTCTGGCTGAGCTCTCAGTGCCCACAGTCTCAGCCACACACATGACCCATGAGAGGTGCAGGAGGGACTCAGAGCCGGCGGTGGCCTGGGGTCCTATGGACCCTCCCATCAAAGCTGCAGGGCACCCCCGCCTTTGCACGGAGTCCAGGCAGGGGAGGAGCCCTGGATGCTGTGGGGTTGGGGGCGGCCCACTGCTCCCTGGGCCCTCAGTTTCCCCAACTCCAGAGGAGGGCCTGACAAGGGCCCCCACACTGGGCGGGGCCCACAGACCCTGCCTGTGAATATCTGGGGGCCCTGTCCTCACCCAGCCCCCCATGCGGCCCCCAGACCCGTTGGCCTCACCCTGACAGGACACAGTCTGGCCTGGGAGGTAGAACCTTCTGGAGCCAAGGAACTGGAGTCAGACTCAGTTTTAAACAGCGGTGGAACGCAGGGCGGCTTCCACCCTTTTCACTCCCAATTCTAAATTTAGGTGCAGGGGTAAACAGGGCCTGGCAACCTCCGGATCTGAGAGACCCCCGGGCGCTAAACAGAGAAGCCCGTGTTTGCAAAGGCTGCTTTTCCCTCCACTCAAACTTTAATACAAACAAACGCATTTTGTTCCAAGGGCAGAGAAGAAAGTCTTAAATCCTCCCGACACCTCAGCAGCCAGGCGTGGGGCGCCACGCTGGGAGGCGATGAGGAGCACTCGCCCCCACGTCGGGCGCCCCACCCAGGGCGGGGGGAGTGGACGCGACCCCGGCCTGGAAACCAAGGCTCGGTGAGTGGAGGGCCGACTTGTGAGTCCACCTGGGACAGTGCTGTCCCTGGCAGTGGAGCGTCCCCCAGCATCCGTGTGCCCCTGGGCCCTCGGAACATAGGCCTGTTTGGAAAGAGGGTCTTTGTCAACATGACTGGGTTAATGACCTTGAGGGGAGACGGTCCTGAGCTCTCGCGTGGACCCTGCACCCACTGACCGGCTTCCCCATAGGAGATGGAGGGTACGGCCACAGGCCCCGGAGCACCTGGGCCTCAGAGGCTGGGAGAGGCGGGAAGGACCCTCCCCTGGAGCTTCAGGAGGAAGCCAGCCTTGATCTCGACTCCCAGTCTCCAGAAGCATGAGCAAGCACAGTTCTGGTGGTCCACCTTGCTGTGGGCACCCCGTGGGCCCCAGACGGAACTGACCGCTTCCCAGGCGCATCCACTCATCCGGCCAAGCCTGGTGCTGAGGGTGCCGGGGCTACCCCCGGGGCACCTGCAGCCTGCCCAGTGGGTCCACACGTGGTCCTGGCAGGCTTCCCCCAGCCCGCCCCCACCCCCGGCTCTGCAGAGGAAGCACAGCTCAGGGCCCGTCCCACGGCCCAGACACCCAACCACAGGGTCTGTCTCCTGCGTCCAGCCAGAGGAGCTGGTCTGGTGTGATGCTGTGTGCCCATGGAGGGTAGCCTGCCCGGCCAGCAGGCCTTGCTGTGCCAGTCCCCAATAGCAGCACAGCCTGCAGGCAGGCCCTGGGCCATCCGCCCCAGGTGGGGAGCCTCAGGGTGCGGGCTGGGCTCACTGTCCTGGTGGCCCGCGGCAATGCCACGCAGGGGGAGGGCCGCCTGGCCCTGAAGCCCCTCGCGGGCTGTCCCGTTTGCATGTCCTGATTGCTTGTCCAGGACTTGCCAGGGGCACAGCCCAAACTGGAGCCCGGCCTGCTCCGCCCGCCTGAACAGCTGCAGGGGCGCCACCGCTGCAAATGGGGGTCGTCTGCCCGGAGCCGGGCAGCGGGGGCACTGAGCCCGCGGGAACAATGGCCAGGCCGGGCCCGCGGCGGCCAGGCCGGGGCTGCAGCTGACGGCGAGACCAGGGCACCGGTGCCAAGCTGGGCACAAAGGGGCCGTTTTCCCGGCTGGCGGGCGGATGTTTGCACAGGTGTGCGCGCGGGAGCAGGGCCCGCAAGGGGCCAGGCCGGGGGCAGCTCCGAGGGAGAGGCCATGAAGGCAGGCGGGCGGGGGGGGCCGGGGCCGGGCACCACTCACCAGCCGAGCCCCCCCACCCCGCACCCACGCGCCTCCCACCGCGCCGTCTGGCCCTGGGGATCCTCACGGCCCCGGATGGTGTGTCCCTTCACGGGCCCTGCCTGTTACCAGAAAGTGACCCCTCCGCTGCTGGAGCAGAGGACGAAGTGCCCTCCCTCCAAACCTGCTGGGGTGCCAGCCATGCCCCAGCCCGCAGGCGGTATCAGAGCAGGTCGGCACGTCCTCACCTTCCCCGGGCAGCCTGGCATGTTGGAAGCTTCCAGAAAAAAAATGCTGACTTGGCCAACATGAGGAGCCCCGGCCTTAGCTTCTCGGGGGTGGGGATGGAGACGCGAACAGCTTCCTGCCCCACCCAGAGCAGCAGGGACAGGCCTCCCCATGGAGGGTGGGGGCCCTGGGCAGAGGCAGAGTCCCCCACCCCGCCATCATTCTGGAAGGAAACAGGTCGGAAGTGGACATGTCCAGGCCCAGCTCAGCCTGGACCTGCAGTTCCGTGGAGCCGGCGCTGCCCCCAGGCCTCAGCCCCACCTCGTGGGTGCAGCCTGAGACCCCCTCCTCTCCCGGGCTGAGCAGGCCTGGACATCAGCCACCCAGCCCCCGACTCAAAGGGGCTCCATCAGCCACCCCTGACCTCGGGCATCTCGTACCCAGGGCTGGCATCACGCGCTCTGCGGCTCGGGCTGCTCTGGACGCTCCCGGGCACTGGGCCCCCTGGACGCTCCCGGGCACTGGGTCCAGTGCACCCTGTGGAGGAGGGAGGGGGGCCAGGCCCGGCTGATGCCCCAGAGATGGGGCCACTCTCCCGCCTGCCTCCACAGCCAGGGTCTGTCCAGGCCACCGGGACCCCACGCGTGCCGCTCCCAGGCCAGTAAGCTGCTGACCACCCTGTGACTAAAGGAGAGCCTGGGACCTGTCTCCCCACAAGGCCCAAGTGGAGGGTTGTTGGGGGGCGTCCTCCGCGCCCTGAGGTCCAACACCAGTGATGCTGGGTTCCTATTACAACCAGGCCCCGGGGTGGGCTGGGGGGTGTGCATGGCTCAGACACCCTGGCCCTGGCTGAGGCACCTGCAGCCACCCACGGCCAGGCCAAGTGCCATCTCTGCCCCCCCAGAGCAGAACCCGGGGACCCTGCACAGTGCCCCAGCCGCGGCCAGCGCCAGACACGCGGGCCGGGCGCCCTGTCAGAATGGGGGAGCTTGGCGCTTTCTCCCGAGGCCCCCGGCCTGGTGTGGTGGGCTCTGTCAGCCACCTGACGATGAGCTCCTGAGCGCAGGGACATTGGGGGCCTGGCGCTGAGCCTCACAGAGGTGGGCCCTGGGGTGGCGGGGGTCTCGGGGCAGGGGTGGGGGTGGACGGCGCTGAAGGGCCCTGCCCAGGGCTGGGGGAGGAGCTGGAGCCGCCTGCGGCCACATCCCAGGCAGGTGGCCCTCGCACACTCGCCTTCCATCCCGTCAGACTTCCCTCCGCAAAGCCAGGATCACAGGTAGAAACGTCAAGCGCCCCACGACAGTGGCAGCTAGGCTCGGGGCGTCCAGCGTGGGGCCCGGCCGCCCGCCCAACGACGCGCCTGTGTGCAGGCTTCAAGCCCTCGGGGGGCGGGTCTCGAGGACCCAGGGCGACACGCTGTGTCCTCACCACCTGTCCGGGCCCGGGGTGTGCAGTGATCTCACGACACAGAGGTGCCAACTTACCACTCCCCACCACAGGGCGTCCGCATAGCTGCCGAACTCGACCTGGCCCGACTCGTTGACGGCATCCTTCTCGGCCAGGTACACGAAGTAGGACGAGAAGATGAGGCCCAGGAAGCCAATGTACAGGGTGGTGATGAGCTCCTGGAAACAGACAGAGGAGGGCGCTCAGTCAGCCAGCGCCCGCGGGCGCCCGGGGGCCCTGCAGATGTGCCCCGGACAGACATCACGTGGGGGGGTGGGGTCCTGCCGGAGACCAGCTCCAACCATTAACCGAAAGTTCCACGTTAAAAGCCAGCGTGTCTGACAGGCAGACATCAGGCTTAGAAAATAACCTAGGTTCCCCAACTTGTCGACGGCGAGGTCGGGTCTCCCCGTCCAGGAGTGAGGCCAGTGCCCTGGCCCGCCCACCTGGCTCTCTTTCCCGCAGGACCTCGGGGAGTTGCAGGGACAGGCCTCACGCAGGGGTTCAGGCTGGCCCCCACCCCGCCTTCACGGGGCTGCTCAGGGTCTGCACAGGTTCAGATTTCCAGGCATCCTGATGCTTCTCCCACGTTGCACATCCATCTTTCCACCTACCTGAGCATCTCCTGTCCCAGCTTGAGGGAACGTGGGCACACCACCTGCCTAGCCAGCGGGGGACTCCGGCCCCTCGGTGGGGGGAGGGGGGGTGGGACGGCCCGGCTGGCTCAAGCCGAGGCTGCACTAGGGCCCCGCGTGCCCCCCGACCACACACCTGGCGGTGGATGAAGACCACGGAGCCCAGCAGCCTCCAGGTGCCCCCCTGGCGGTCGACGTGCAACATCCGCAGGATCTGCAGGAAGCGGATGCCCCTGCGGAGGACAGGCCCCTGTGGGCACCAGGCGGCCTTGCACTCCCGCCCCGCCCATCGACAGTGCCCTCCCGCTTCCTGTGGAGGACAGGCCCCTGTGGGCACCAGGCGGCCCCGCACCCCCGCCCCGCCCATCAACGCTGCCCTCCCACTTCCTGCGGAGGACGGGCCCCTGTGGGCGCCAGGCGGCCCTGCGGCACAGCGTCAGGGCGGGGGCCGCACACAGGCCTGGAGCCAAACCCGCACGTTCCTCAATTCCCTGGGCCGCCAGATGGCCTTCTGGGGGGCAGCCCCAGGATCACCCCAGTTTACAGATCAGCAGACTGAGGCCCCCAGACCTTGGGGTCCCAGCTTTCCAGAAGCCAGTGCCTGCACCTGACTCAGCGTGGGCCCAGAGCCCGCCCCCCAGCACCCGCAGCCGGACACCGCCGGGTCCGCAGCCCCACCTACCTGATGGCCGAGGTGGCAAACACCTGCCCTTTGGAGCCCACGCAGAGGACCACCATGGAGGCCACCACCACGATGAGGTCTGGGGGGACAGAGCCACCGTCACCAGCCAGGCAGCTGGACACCAGCAAAGAGGCTGGCAGTCAGCGGGACAGGGCCCCACAAGGGGGAGGCCCAGCCCCCATCCCAGGCACGTGTCAAGGCCACCCGAGCCCCCCTGCCCAGCCCTGGCTCATCGGCTGCTGAGGGCAGTGGACACTCGGCTTGTGCTGAGCGTGACCAGACCCCCGCCCTGCCCCGTCAGCAGCATCTAGGGGCAGAAGACCCGGCCGCTGATCGGGGGGGCCTGGGAAGTCACCCCGCTGGCCTTGGGTTCCAGCCCCTCACAGCTGGAGGAGGCTGGCGCACTCTCAGCCCTCACGGGGCTCCGCCTGGTGGTGTGTGTGATGGGGGTCTGCCTGCCAAATTCTGGGGGACGGTGCCCAGCCTGTGTCTGGAAACCTTGGGGTGTACCTTCTAGGGGGCAGATGTGACTCACCAATGATGGAAATGGGCTTCCGGGCGAAGCGCAGCCGGCCCCAGATGCCCACGTACTTGCTGCGGCAGCCAGCTGACCAGAGGCGGACCACATACTCCGTCCCGAAGAACACGACCAGGACGATCTCCTGCGGGGGCAGGGCGCGTGAGCTCACCTTGCAGCCTCACCCGGGGGCAGGTGCCACGCCAGGAGCCTCTGCTGAGAAAACGCGTGGGGGGAGCAGGCGGCCTGGGCCCCCATCTGCTGCATCGTCCACCTGGACAGGCCGTCTACCCAAGCCCAGGTCCACCGCTGCACTCGGTACCATAGAGAAAAGGTGAGACATTATGACCGAGTGGGCTTTACACCCAGAATGCAAGGTCAGTTCAACACATGAAGACCAACCAATACAATACATCACGTTAACAGAATGGAGGGGGAAGAAAAAAATCACATGATCTCCTGATCACAAAAGATGTAAAAAAACAAAGTACTTGACACAGTTCAGCACCCTTTCACGATAAAAACTGTAATCAAACGAGGCACGGAGGGGACCTGCCACTGGACAATGAAAGTCACAAATGAAAACCCCACCGTGAACAGCGAATCCACACGGAAAGGCTAGAAGCGTTTCCTCTAAGATCGGAACCAAGGCAAGGGTGACCGCTCTCACCGCATCTATTCAACACCGTACTGAAGTCCCGGCCAGAGCTGCTAGGGAATAAATAAGAGACTTGCAAGTCGGGAAGGAAGAAGTCAAATTATCCATGTTCACAGACAATATGATCCTAGGTATAGAAAGCCCTAAAGATTGCATGCGAAAAACCTGTCAGATCTAATAAATGAATTCAGCAGAGTAGGACACAAAAGTGAAACTGTCAGTCGCTCAGCCGTGTCAGTCTCTGTGACCCCGTGGACTGTAGCCCGCCAGACTCCTCTGTCCATGGAATTCTCCAGGCAAGAATGCTGGAGTGGGTAGCCATTCCCTTCTTCAGAGGATCTTCCCAACCCAGGGATGGAACTTGGGTCTCCCTTACTGCAGGCGGGTTCTTCACCATCTGAGCCACCAGGGAAGTTGATCACAAAAATCTTTGCGTCTCTATACACAAACCATGAACAGTATGGAAAGAGCACTGTAAGACCATTCCATTTACACTAGCAGCAAGAAAAAAAGGACTCGTGGACCAACTAAGGGGGTGGGAGACTTGTACAATGAAAACGATTGTTTCCAGAAATGAAAGACGACAAATGCATGGGAATACACGTTCACGGACTGGACGACTTAATACAGTTAAGAGGTCACTACGACTCAACGACTCAAAGGGATCCGTAGATTCAATGCCATCCCTCTCAAAACCCTGAAGACGTTTCCCCCGCCCCCCTGCGCCCAGAAATAGCCCTCTTAAATGCAAAAGAAATGCTAAGGGGCTCTGAACAGTCAGAGTAAGATGTGGGGCACCAACAATGGACTGTTCCTCGGCCTCGGAAAGGAAGGAAGTTCTGAGAAGGCCCCCTCGGACGGGCCTGAGGGCACTGTCTGCAGCTGCTGTCCTGCTCCGTCCTCCCCCGGGGGCCCAGCCCTGTCAGAGCACTCGGCTCCCACGGGTAAGGGCACAGGCCCAGGTCCCACGCCCGGCCTTGCCTGTCCTCCCCAGGGAGCCACGGTGGAGGGCGTTTGCCAGGGCTCTGCAGTCAGAGTGGCATACAGCACCCAGCGTGTGTCTAGGGCACGCGCAGGGCGTGCTGGGAGAAAAGGTGGGAAAGTGTACCGCCTTCCTTTTGTGAAAAGGTTTCTGGTGGGCAAGGCCGGGTTGGTCAGGGTGGGGTGTGAACTCCTGGGGGCACCTGGGAAAGTGGAGCTCGAGGGAGTGTGGACGCGCACAGGCCCCGTGGCCTTGGGGCCTGGAGGGTGGCTGAGTCCACCAGGGCGGGGGCCACATTTAATGGCCCTGGTGGCCCTGGACCTGGATCTGCCGAATGAAGGAATGAGCAGCTTGGGGCTCCCTGGGACAAGGGCTTTGTCTCATACGTGTTTCCCAAGACTCCGGCCCAGCCGGTCCTAAGAGAGTGTGGTGAGTGGACGTGGCCAAGGAGGCCCCAGCGGTGCACAGAGGCAGGTGTGGACGGTCCGGCTCCAGTTTGGCCCTCATGACAAGGGCCACAGAGCCACCACCTCCAGGTCCCCAGAGCTGAGACGCCAGTAAATGCCAGCGTCTCCACAGAGGAGGGGGCCATGGGCCCACTGATGGCCCTAAGGGGACGGACAGATTCCCCCCAAAGAGCAGTCCCCAGAGCCTGTACCCCAGCTCTGCAAATCCACACACCATTGGGTTGATCAACCACGAATGAGATTTTTCTCTTATTTTGATGCCTGTTTTTAATCACTTAAATACATTCTTCAGCCATGTCCCAAGTATATTCAATGCGGTAGAAGTCTTAGGACCATAAGAGAAGAGCTTACAACAGACATTCAGATGAAGAAGTGCCTCCTGGGATGCTCCTGGGGCGCTCCCCACCCCTCCCTCCACTCGATTACCCTAGCCTCGCACTCAGAGCTACCCAGGCCCTCCTGGGGCTGGCGGGCTCAGGCTGCAGGAGGAGTGAGGTGTAGGGATAATTTAAAACAAGGCTAATCCCCAAATCCTGTTTGAGTCTGGAATGCAGCTGGAGGCTGGGCTGCTTGCTGGGGGCCCTCACCCTGTCACCACGAGTCCGAGACCCAGCCACAGTGCTCACCAAAGTGGTGCCATGCATGCTGGGCAGGGGAGACCCTGGGGCAGTGGGCACATGCGTGCCCTGGGGTGAGAGGCTCTCCATGCCACCAGCCCCGCGCGCTGGGCAGGGTGGCACCTGGGGCAAAGCTGGGACCCCAGGACTGGGCCCTGCACACTGGGACCCAGAGCCTCCCCGAGGTCCAGGGCCTCAGGACTGGGCGCTGCTCACTGGGACCCGGGGCCTCCCTGTGGCCTGGGCCATCACCATCTCTTGGAGCCCCCTGTTCACTGACCCAGGTGCCAGGAGGGCAGACAGGCAGGCCCAAAGCTGTGGCAGGGCAGGAACTCTGGTCCCAGCCACCCTGGGCCAGGGGCTGCTCTGGAGCTTTGACTGGGCTTGACTGTCCATTTGTGGAGTCTTGGGGTGGGTGGGCCAGGGCTTGTAGGAGGGCTGACCCCATGTCATCCTGTGGCACCACCTCTGAGTCAGGAGACCCCCCAACCCAATGCCAAGAGGCCCAGGGTAGGGCAGGACAACTCATCTCGGCTCCGGGGAGAGCCAGTGAGTCCAGCCTCTACTGTCAGCAATCAGACCCAGAGGGTGACCTCTCCCCTGCCCAGCCGCCCTCCTCGCCCTGGGCTTTCTCCACCCTGGGCAGGGGCAGGCCCGCGGCTCAGCCGTCTCTGCAGACCAGGACCCGCACGGGCCTACAGCAGCCGCAGAGGCCTCCGGCTCCCCCAGGGCCCGGCAACGGCCGACCCCTCCCCCACCCCCTGCTCAAGCCCCTGGCCTGGCCCCCGACGCCCACGGAGGGTCAGGCTCCCCTGGGCCTCCCAGAGCCTCCCATTGGCTTGAGGCACACACCCCACCCCCTGGTCCCCAGTGCTCTGTATTTGGCTCCTGGCCCCTTGGCTCCTCCCCGCCTCCCGCCCCCCTTCCCAGCCTAGCTCAGGCGCCCGCCCTGCCCCCACAGCCCCCCAGCACACCTGACCCCTCCACTGATAGCAGAGGCGGCGGGAGGCCCCATCCGCGGCCCCACGTGGGGCCCGTGTGCCCGGATGTGAGCAGAGGTCAAGGATGCAGCCCTGAGCTCCGTTCTGCAGATGGGGGAGGGGGCGTCCTCCCGCCAGGGACCTCTGCCAAGACCGCCACCACCGGAGGGGTGAGGGCCCTCTCCCACCCCCCTCCCCCCCAGCCACCATCCCTCAGACACAGCAAGGTCGCCTCCCAGCTGCGGGCAGCCTCACAGACCAGAGGCCTCTGAACAGCTGGGCGCTGAGACCAGGGCACAGACCTGAGATTCCATGCCTGCACGAAGCAGGCCGGGGAGGTAGACTTGGGGGCTCTGAGCATCCAGGCAGCCCCCCAGGGGGAGCCCATGCCCTCCTGCTGTGCAGCAGGTCCCAGGCCCCCCATGTGTATCGCGGGCGATGGGTGTGGAGTGGCCATTGGCAGTGACTATTTGCAAAATTTAAATTTATTTCTAAAATCAAGTTCCTAAGCAACCACTCAATTAAAAATCGGTAAAGAAGAAATCAGCTCAGACGGTAAAGAATCCGACTGCAATGGAGGAGAGTCAGGAAGATCCTCTGGAGAAGGGAATGGCAACCCACTCCAGTATTCTTGCCTGGAGAATCCCATGGACAGAGAAGCCTGGCGGGCCACAGTCCATGGGGTTGCAAAGAGTCGGACACAACTGAGCAACTAACTCTGCTAAAGAAGGCATTTCTCTAGAGAAGACGTACGAATGGTCACCCAGCGCATCCAGAGATGCTCTATCTGCTCATCAGGAAGCTGCGAACCCACAGTGAGGCACCCACACCCATCAGGTCGGCAGCTATCAGAGAAACCGAGCGAGTGTTGGGGCGGGCGTGGAGCAGCCAGAGCCTGGTGCACGGCTGGTGGGAACGCACGACGGCGCGGCCACCTTGCAAGGCAGGATGGAGGGTCCTTGAAAATCAAAAATAGAACACGTTCGCCGATCCCACTCCTGGACGGATCCTCCAAACAATGAAGAAAGGAGAAGAAAACGGGAAGTCGGAGCTCAAAGACGTTTGCACACCCGTGTGCACTGTGGCACGGCTCACAGCAGCCAGAAGCGGACGCAACCCACGTGCCCCCTGCCCCGCCCCCAGCGGAATCGCACTCAGCCTTAAAAGGAAGGAAACGCTGACAAGACTGGGATGTGGACGAACCTTGGGGACACTGTGCTCAGTGACATACACCAGACACAGAAGGACGAATCCTGCGTGATCCTACTCACAGGAGGCCCCTGCAGGGGTCACATCCAGAGAGACAGGAAGTCGACGGTGGGGCCAGGGTCTGGGGGGCGGGGGACCGAGTGGCTAATGGGGCAGAGTCTCTGTTTGGAAAGATAGGGACCTTCTGGAGGCGGACGGTGTGATGTTTCAACTGTGCATTTAAACATGGTTAGGATAGTAACTGTACATTCTATGCATGTTGCTACAATGCTAATAAAAATAAAGCCTATCCGCGGTTGTCAGGGGCTGTGGGGGTGGGGGGGGACAAATGGGAACCGCTGCTGATGGGTGAGGACAAAGGTCGAAACAAGACGGAGGTGGTCAGGGCACAATACTGTTGACAAGTTAAACGCACTTGGAAACAGTGACCTGCGTGATTCATGTGTTTTTCCATGACACAAACGCCCCCATGTCCCTGCGGCTCTGTGCTCAGGCCTTCGCCTGGACCTTTGGGGCCAGTCCAGCAGGGCAGAAACAGCTGCCCTGGAGCCCCTGGTTCTGAATCTTCACGGCACATGTGTTAGTTCAGCATTAAATGAGCACATGGAGCTCAGGCATTGTGTGCAAAAGCCACGCATCACAGCCAAGACCCCGGGGGAGGACAAGGTGGGGAAGCAATGCGCAGAGGTCAGACCACTGCTGGACACACTGGTGGGTCTGAGCCCCTGAGCCTGAGTGCCACCTGGGCAGGGGGCGCTGGTCTGGGGACCCACGCACTCTGCCTGAGCAGGCCCTGCCAGGGGGCAGCCAGATGCCGGACCCCTGGACTCGACCACGATACCAGTAAGGGGCACGGCCCGCACCCACCGACGGGGTTCAGGGGTGACGGGGGTTGACAGCAGATCTGCAAAGCCTGAGAGTTGAGATAAAGGTTCCGCGACGCAGGTGCTTATCTGGCTTTTCCAGCTCCGTTCCACAGAGGGGGGAGACGGATTCCTCGGGCGTTTCGTAATCGCCGTGGCTGCACTGCTGCCCGCAAGGGGTGAAGGTCCACGCGGCCGTCTTACCCGTCGCTTCGTCCCCATCAGCTTGTGAACCCTCTCAACCATCGGGAAGGTGGTCCGCAGTCCAGGGGGCTTTGAGGCCCAGCACTGCCCGCACCGCCTGGCTCAGAGGCTCTGGGAACAGCCCGTGAGCCCAGCCCCCGTGCGACAGATAGCAAGCGGCCTGGGGGTTCAGCCCCGCACATCTGAGCCTGCACGTGGAGCCTGGCTTCTCGGATGAAAGGGTTTGTTTTGTGCTTCTGCCAACCAACCAAGGAAGCCTCATGGACCCTTATCCTTATCTCCCTGGTGCTCAGATGTTACTGCTCTGTTATCTTCATAATGAAAAACCAATTTTAAAGACAGTGAGAAGCTTAACTGCCGGGAATTAAGCGCTGAGCTTTGTGGGCTGGGGGGGTGGGCGCTGATGGAAAGCAGAGGTTGGGGTTGCAGACAGAAGGCAGCACGTCCTCCCCAGGAGCCCCACGGACACCACGTGCGGCCAACTCAGGGGCTGGGGGGCCCTTGCAGGAGCTCCTGGTCCCTCAAAGGCTTCCTGGGTGAGAAGGATGCCTGTGTGTTCTGGGGTAAACAGGATTTCACCAGGCAGACAGGGGGCCTAGAGGAGAGGCGGACGTGGGGGCCAGACCATGCCACCACCGGAGCCGGGGGTGCGGGCAACCCGGGCAAGGTCTGTGGAGGGCGCACGGCTGCCCAGTCCTGGCCAGGAGGTGTTCCCGTGGCGGGGGCTGGTGTCCCCCGCACCGAGCCCGGCCAGCGGGCTCCAGGGCCAGCTGTTCCACCTCCACGTGGGACCCGATAAGCCACAGAGGGAGCCGGCCTCGGCATTCCCGGGAGGGTCAGCTGGCCCGAGTGCGCAGGGCAGGCGTGTACGCTGCTCAAAGGCTCTTTGTTCAGGGGCCTGCCTGTGGCCAGCTGCTCCCAGCCGCGCGCCCGTGGCGAGGGCCTTGGGCTTCCTGGTGACATGTGCTGGGCACAGCTGGGCCCCCCCCACCGAGGAATACCAGCACCCCCCTATCCCCCCGCCCTCCCCCACCCTCCCCCAGTGCTGCGCTGTCCAGGGGGGCAGGCTCACATGCTGGCCTCACAGAGGGGCAGGGGGTGGAGGGGCCCACGCGGCGTTGGGATGCAGCCCACGCAGGACCTGTGGGGGACTGACTGCCACCCTTCCCCAGTCCGACCCTGGTTGACCTGCATGGAGCCCCCCCTGCCCAGCTGTATCCCCCAGTCCCACAACGCCCCTGAATGTGCAGCCTGACCCAGGCCCCTCCATGTCCTGCCTGAGGTCTCAGCCACCTGCGGTGGTCCTCACAGGTCTACCTTCTGCTCCACGGGGCCTGTGGGCCAGGCCTGGGTCAGGTGCTGGGAGAAGGGGGGTGGCCGTGCCTCGGTGACGCCTCTGTGACTCAAGGGGCACACAGGCTGGGACAGAAGGGCAGGCTGCTCCCGTTTCCCCAGAGAATGGTAAGATCCAAGGTCACCAAACACCCAGTGGTAACCCCGTCTGTGGAATGGGGGTGCTGGCGGGACCCACCTCCAAGGGCAGTGTGGAGGCAACATGAGAAAAGCTGAAGGAAAGATCTAGAAGATAGGTTGGTCTTGGGTTGGGGGAGAGGGTCCCCAGCACGGGTGGGGGCACGTGGAGAAGGGCTCTGCTCGGACAGCCCCTCCCAACTGGCACCCAGGCCAACGACAGCCACTGAGGCCTTCGCTGCCCAACCTCCTGCCCCGGGCAGCAGCACTCGGCCCGGCCAGTGGACCCTCCCCTGCCTGCTTCCTTGGCTGTGTCTCTAAGCCCGGCCCGGTGTTGAGTCCACAGGGCGCCCACCTGGTGCTGGGAAGACCACAGAGAAACACCGCCGCTTGGCGGGGGGGACTCCAGCTCCTTCCTCAGCCCCACATCCCACTCATGGGGCTGCCCGGCGTGCCCGGGAGATGGGGAGGGCCGGGGTCTCCCCACACCTTGAAGGGCCCGCATCCTCTGCCTGAAGAGGCCGGGTCCGCTGAGCTCCCCTGTACTGTCCGCCCCAGCCTCCTGGGAGCTGCGCTCTAACACTCGCTGTGAGTGCGCAGGCTGAGCGGCCGCTGGGCCCAGGACGGCCCACCTCCCAGAGCGGCGCCTCCTCCACCACGAGCTTCCCGGGAAGCCCTCTTCCAGGGGGCGAGCCAAGCTCAGGGAGGCCCCTGGAGCAACCCCTTCCTGCAGCCCACTCCATGGAGAGCCGGGTGCGTGGGGCCAGTCCAGGCCCCTCCAGCCCCCTCCTCCTGTCTGAAGTTCTACAATAACTGCAGACTCCGGCGCCTGTCACTCTGGGCGCTGCACACAGTCCGAGCCCTGCACCTCGGGGCACATCACGCCCTGCACACTTTCAGACCTGTTATCGAGAGGACCAACCCCCAGCACCGCAGGCTTCTGAGCTCAGCCTGGGAGGAGAGGTCGTCCACCCGTGGTGGGAAGGAGAGCGGCCCTGCCATGATTTACCCTCACATGGACTGCCGGTGCCAACCCATGGCCGACTAGAGCCACCTCCAGCCCCGGGACCCAGCTCGCCGCCCCAGATATGCACCAGCGACACAGGGGTCCGGCACTGCCCGCTCCCTCCCCGCCCTGGTGTCCCCAGGTCAGCAGGTGCTCCAATGCTCGGTGGGGTTGGGGTGGGCAGGTGTGGCCAGCAAGAGGGCTTCTAGCAGCCATCTGCTCTGTGCCAGCACTGGGCTGGGCAGATTCTGGTGAAGCAAAGCCTACTGGTCCCGCACCCCAGGGTGCCTCGTGGATGGTGGGCACCCAGGAGGCACTCAGTAAGAAAAAAGAAAAAAAATGTGCGTGTGTATTTACACAAAATATAATCGACATATTCTGCTGTCCTAGTATTTGTATTAATAAGCGAGTTTCAACCGTCCCGGGGAGAGGCACTTAAAAGCACAGCACTGACAGGTGACGGGGGAGCAGTGTGGAAACGACCAACGTCCCCGGTGTCGGGGCCGCAGGAGGGTCGGCGGTGGGCCAGGAGGTGCCTTCCTGCGCCAGGAGGGGCTGTGCTCAGCCCCGAACTCGGCCCGCGCTCCACACTCAGCTCCCCGATGGCCATTCAGGAGCGCGCTTCATCCCCGAATGGTTCAGCCTTTTTGGTAACCTTATAGCCATTTACTTCTAATGGTATTGGGTTCTAATATACGTAGCCTCATCTCAATTTTTCAAAGTGTGTTAGGTGTTTGCGTGGTCACATGAAACGATTGGTGTTTACAAGTGCTCCACGGGCACAAACCAAGAAAACGCCCCCACTGTGAGGCTTCATGGCTAAAACACGGGTTTGAAACATGGTCCTGAGGCTCTGCCTCTCCTCCCACTGCCTCTGGGCTCTGTGGTTGCCAGACAGAAAGCAGAGGGTGAAGTGACGGCCCCCAGGCCAGGCCACCTCCCGGCACTTGGAACTAAGTTCTCAGAAAGCCAAGCAGCCCGGGGAGGCCCGGGGGAAGAAGGTCTCCCCCGTGCGGCCCACCATCCGGAAGTGGCTCCAGGCAGAACGGAGGTGGGCCGTCCCCAGGGACCCTGCCCACACTGCGCCTGTGAGACCAGCAGGTTGGTCGTTTGAAGGCGCCAGGTGTGGGGGTGCTGGTTTCATGGCTGCAGGCGTCAAGGACAGTGATCTGGGCTTCCTGTCGGAATCCAGAATGACCCACAACGGCAACCTCTAACCGTCAACGCTGTCACTTATATCTCACGGGCCGGAGTCGCCCGTCCTGAGCGAGATGTCCTGAAGTGTCCCGTGAGTGTCGCGGTCCCCCTGGTTTCCAGCAGCTTCTGCCATCCATATGTTGTTCTGCTCTCGGAGGCATGAGAGTTTACGGCCGTGTCTTCTGGAAACGGTGCCTCTTCCGGGCCAGGAGCGGCGCTGACCCCACTGGTCTCCACCCTGCGTCTGTTTTTTCCTTTTGTGTCTACTTGCTGGGCATCTCTTGGCCTTCCCTTCATTTTTCAACTGTCATAACCAGTTTGTTTGACTGAATTCCTTTGAACAATGTGTTTGTTAAAAATAAAAACCCTCTAGGGGCTTCCCTGGTGGCCCAGTGGTTAAGAATGTGCCTTGCAATGCAGGGAACACCGGTCTGATCCCTGGTCCAGGATGATCCCACATGCCAGGAACAACGAAGCCCGTGCACCACAGCTACAGAGCGTGAGCGTGAGAGCCTGCTCGTGAGGCTCAACTGCTGCAGCCCGGAGCCTGGAGCCTGCGCCCTGCAGCGGAGAAGGCTCTGCATCTAGGAGCCGGAGCAGCGCAGCTAGAGAGCGGTGCCCCACTCGCCGCAGCCAGAGAAAGCCCGAGTCCAGCAACCAAGATCCACTGCAGCTAAAAATAAATAAATCTTTTAGAAAATAAATAGAAATAAAAACCCTTCTGACAGTCTCTGCCTTTAAACAGAGGGATTCAAGCGATTCACATTTAGTATAAAACTGGACGTCTCTGGCTTCTTCCCGCCTTACTCTCCATTTGCTATCTCACTTTGCTGTCTCTTTCATCCCCTTTGTAGTTGCTAAGTTGATCAGCACGTTACTCATCCCCTTTTTATTCACGGAGTTGGGAGTGTCACTGAGCCCCTGCATCCCACCACTGTGATCCTTTGGTTCTTGAACCCACAGCCACACCTGCTCTGGCCCAGAAGCAGCTCCCACCACAGAGCCTCCCCTTCGGCTTTCTCCCCAGCGCTGCTGGAGCGCAGCGGCTCTGCGGGTGGATGGAGCCTCCAGCGCTGCTCTCGCAGACCCCCTGAAACCCAGCACCATTTGCAAGAAGGCTAACTTCCCCTCGCAGTCAACTAGCATCCTGCGGTTGGACACAGACGGCGGGGCCGGGGCAGGAGCAGGGGTGGCCGGCGGGGTCTCTGGGCAGGACGGAGGACAAGTGCCGACTTCATCAAGGGGCATGCCTGGCCTGAGGATTCTGCTCTAGCTCCCCATGGCCTCTCTGGCAACCGCCTGCCGTGATGATGAGACAGGGAGGACCCACCAGGCTTCAGAATCTTGATGACGCTGCAAACCAAATGAAGCCAAGCTGCCTGTGTTTTGCTCCCACATTTCAAGAAGTGAAATTCTTCGAGTGCCTGTACTTTGGTATCTGGGAATGTCTTCCTCCCAAGCAGATAAAAAGGAGGAAACGACCCATCCTTCCTTCCTTCATGTATTCATCCTGGTTCCAGCATGCTGACCCCTGCCCCCTGAAACTGCTGGGCCAGCTTGCCATCCTCCTGATGCTGGGAACGCCAGTCCATCTGGCTGCACCCGCTTCAAGCCAGGTGCTCTGGGTGGACCACGTTCTTGACACTAACTCACAGGCCTGCCCCTGAGGGCACCCGGCCTCTCTGTGGGCCACTCAGCACACACCTGCTGGGCACCTGGGCCTCCAGCCCATGCCCGAGGCCACCCTTCCTCCGGGGACACCAGGGAAGAGCACCCAGGGTGGGGAAAGCACCTCTGTCCACGCAGCCTCCTTTGTGCCCTAGTGGCCCCCTCTTTCCTGCCCTGGGCCTTCACCTCTGTGGCTTCTCCCCTGCCCCTCACCTCCTCCTCCTCTCGGCGCCTCTCGGGGCCAGTCCACCCCCACCACCTGCTTCCTCCACTGCCCGTTCCTTTCGTTTCACCAGGAGCCACCTCACTTCCCGCTCACAGGATCACTGTGGTCACGCCCAGCAGGACACATGGCTGGAACACAGGAGCCTCTCCAGTCCCGCTCTGGCTGAGTCCCGGCTCTGAGCAGGGGTCCAGGACCAGGCTGGGCTGTCAGTACCGGGGGCAACAACAGCCCCCGAGGGCCCCTCCCCTCTCACACCAACAGGGCAGGTCAGAGTGACTCCTGCCGCCCCTGCTCGACCAGCCCGCCCCACTCAGGGGTGATCCCAGACGGACCTGTGTGCCCTCAGACTCACACGGTGAAGTCTGCACCCCTTGCACGTGACCTTATTTAGAAACATGGTCCCCGCAGCTGTGATTAGTTAAGACGGGGTCATTAGGAGGGGCCCCTGATCCAGCACGACTGGGGTCCTTATACAGCAGGTCCCCGACACGCGAACCTTCACAGCGAACCTTCAAAGACGCCGGTGTGCGTGCACGTCCAGTCACGGGAGCTACTGCACGTGAATGCAGCGCTGTGCACATGTGTGCAGCGTGCGGCACGGGTGGTTGCGCTTCCGTGTGCTTTCCAGGGCTGCACAGGGCACAGAGGCGCAGCGGCTCTACTTCAAGCCCAGGACGCCCAGAACCCGGCGCAAAGGCGCCGGCGATGCCGCTGGCACTGCTAAGGGCAGCCAGGCGGTGACGATGGAAACGGAAGTGGAAATAACTGAGCAGGGGAGTGAGGAATGTGAGACGCGTGCATCACCACAGAAGGCACTACACGGCCGGCCGTGCCACCCGGGTACCGAGGCTGCCCGTGTGGGACCTAGGAACAAGCTGGCCTTACTAACGTGCTCTCAGACGAACTCACCGGCACGTAGGGGACTCCCTGTGAACCGCGGACGTGAGCGCACGGACGCACAGAACCCACATGAATGTGAAGCACAGGTGGGGTGACACTTTTAGCTGAGGGATGGCCCTGACACACCGACCCTCCAGAGCTGAGCGAGAGGCCCCCCAGAGGCACACGCCCAGACTCAGGTACCAAACCCCGCACCTCGATCGTGGAGTCCTGACCTCAGCGGTGCCCAGGGCTGCGGCTGGACGCCAAGGCCAAGCCAAGGGTCCCCGGGGGCGTCCGGGCCACGTCCTCCTGGGAAGGGGTCCCAGAACATCGGCCACCCCTTCCCCACTCCACGCACAGACTCACGATGCTGTTGGTCAGCAGAAACCAAGGCCCCAGGCTGGAGAAGGGGAGCGTTGGTGGGAGAGGCATCGGGCTATGAGCAGAGGAAAGGCAGGGGGTGGCTTCGGGAAGGCAGGCCCCAAGTCCCAGGAGGAGTGGCCAGCAGGGAGGGCAGGAGGGAGGCCTCGGGCCCGTCAGGCACCCAGCGGCCACCTTGATGTGTATTAGAGGGAAACCCCCATCTTCCCTGGGGCAGGGCTGTGTCAGTCCTGGGCTGGCTACATGGGGTTGACCTTCAGCCCAGGAGCCCCACTGCTGAGGGCTGTTCACCTCAAGGAAGCCCCCCACCCCAGTCGCTGCCTCAGCCTCTGGGTGGGGGGAGGAGGGTCCTGGGGGAGGGGTGATTTCCTCTGCCAAGAGCCCCAGCTTCTCAAAGTGTCTGATTTAACAACTGGCCCCGGGACTTTCCTGGCGGTTCAGTGGTTAAGAGTTCACCTTCCAGCGCAGGGTGGACGAGTTCCATCCCTGGTCAGGGGGCTAAGATTCCACACGCCTTGGGCCAAAAAAACCCAAACATAAAACAGAAGCAATATTGTAATAAATTCAATAAAGACGTTAAAAACGGTCCACACTAAAAAAAAAAAGAAAAAGAACTGACCCAGAACTAGAAGCTGACCAAAGCAGGGGACCGGATCTGGACTCGGATCCATCCCAGGGACCCAGTGGAGGTGCTGGGCCGCGCTCAAGGCGCTCTCATCCACGTGTGTGCACGAGCTCGTGTGTGGGTGTGTGTGGAAGTTCCTGTGCGCTCCTCACAGGCCCCGCTTCTGGGTCCTGACCACCGGGGACTTGATCAGATTCCCCACGTCTAAAGATTTTAACAACAGGTGTGAATTGAAACTTTTTTCCTTTCAGTAACGTTTTCAGGGACTGAGAGGAAATTACGCACGGATTGTGCTGTTTCAGGAGCGGGTGAGTGTGCAGCTTCGGAGGACGCGCGCTGGTTCAGGGCTGACGTTTATGGAGTACACGTGTGGGGCGGGCGGACGCGCCGTGGATGCGAGAGCTGGCAACGGAGAGGGGCCGCCTTCCAGGGGAGCAGGACTGAAAGGAAGCGGCAGGAAGTCTGACCTTCAGCCCCCCGGGGCCCCCCCTCGCTGGTGAGCCCTCCCCAGGGGGCTGGGGCGGCGGCAGCCCCGGCAGGGAGGGGGCTTGGAGCAGCTCTGGGCTGAAGGCCGCCCACCCGCGTCCCCTCACGGGGCGCCCAGGAGGCCCCTGCGTACGGACGACCCCTGGGTGGATGACCCGAGTAAGCCCGGGTCTACAGTAGATGCTGAATTCCCAACAGAAAACTCTCTCCCAGAGAAAATGCAAGGCCCGGGTGGCTTCCCGTGTTCCCTCAAACACCCCCAGGGAAACAGCAGCTCTACCCCAGCCCCTCCTAAACCGAAAGGCTGCCCAGCTCATCCTGTGAGGCCTGGGGTACCCAACGCCAAGAGCAGCGATGCTGCAGGAAACCGCAGACGCCGCCCTCGTGAGCACAGAGGCAAGAGTCCTACGCGGAACGTCAGCAAGTCAGACCCCACACTGTCCTCTGTTCAGATGCATGGTGGCCAACTGGGCTTTCTGTTAGGAATTCGGGGTTGGTTTACACCTGAAAACCGGTCGGTATGGTTCACCATAGTAAAAGTCAGAGTGAAAAATGGAGAAAGTCACCTCAGTAGCAGAACAAGTGTCTGACGAGATCCAACAGCCACACCAGACACAGACTCCATTCCCAACCAGCTGGGGAGGGAGGAGCTTCCTGTGCAGATAATGGGCATGTATGAAACCCCTCCACTTGGTCACACTTCGGGGGAGAGAGCAAAAGTCTGCCCCCAAGACTAAGAACCAGACGAGGACCCCGGCTCTCTCCTCAGGGCTAAACCTTGGGCAGGCCCAGCCAGGACGTCAGATAAGAAGAGAAACCAAAGGCCCAGAGATTGAAAAGGAAAAAAGTAAAGCTGACTTCTCCATAGAAAATCCTCAAGAATCTACTTTAAAAAAGAAAACAAAAGCTTCCAGAACTAATAAGGTCAGCAAAGCCACAGGGTACGAGGTTCACACTCGCAGCAAGCAACCCAAGAGAGAAACTGAGAAAACGATACCATCTCAGCAGCTTCGAAACCGAGAGATGCTCGAGAGCCCATCTCACAGATGACGTGAGACCCGTGCCCCGAAAACACGGGTGAGTGCGACTTAGAGGACATCTAAGTAGGCGCAGACGCACATTGTGTTCAGGAAGAAACCGCCTTTATTAAGATGTGTGTGAAACACGAAGGCATCTGATTGCTCACAGCAGGGCTAATCAAGGTTCCAGCAGGATTTGGGGGTAGAAACGAACAAACCGACTCTGAGATGCACATGGAAACACAGAGGACTAGCTTTGCCAACATACTTTTGAAAATGAATGAAACTGAGGGATTGACACGGCCTGATTTCAAGGCTTACGATAAAGGCCACATGAATCAAGGAAGGCTGATGGTGGCAGAGCAGATTGGAAAGTCTAGAAACACAGCCACACAGATGGGCAGCTGATTTCCATCAAGGTGTCAAACTAATGCGGTGGGAACAAGGGGCTGGCAGAACTGAATAACCACAGGCACGAAAGGTTTCACCTCCGTCCATACCTGTCACTGTTTATAAAATTAAACTCGAAACACATCGCAGATCTAAATATAAAATGTAGAACTATAAAACATCCACAGAAAATGTAGGAGAAAACTCTCGGTAACCTTGGATCCAGCAAAAAGTTCTTAGAGCGCAAAAAAGCAAGAACCTTGGAGAAGGGAGAAAAAAAAACACCCTGAAAAATTGGACTTCATCAAAATTAAAAACTTCTGTTCTTTTGAAAGAAGCTGTTAAGGAAAAGCAAAGAGTAGCCACAGATTGGGAGAAAATAATCAGAAAACACAAACGTCCTCATCAAAATCTATTATCTAGACTTATCTGCAGAATATATGAGCGATGCTTGCAGCTCACTCACATGACCAACAACCGTTACTTGGATGGGCAGAAATGGAAAAGACACTGGGTCCAAAAAGACATAGGAGCACACGAATGGCGAGCAGGCACGGGGGAGACACCTAATGTCATAGGAGCACACGAATGGCGAGTGGGCACAGGGGGAGACGCCCGATGTCATAGGAGCACACGAATGGCAAGCGGGCACAGGGGAAGATGCCTGATGTCATCAGTCACCAGGGAAATGTGGTTAAAGCCACAGACAGGGCCTCGCGCACGTTAGGATGGCTGAGGTGTACAATTAGGGCAATACTAGGCAGTGATGAGAACTCGGACTGGTCGTAACAGACGCAGATGGAATGAAGGCAAAAGGAGCGAAGCGTGGAGAACACTTTGCAGTTTCTTAGAAAGGTCACTGCACACGGAGCCCACGGTCCAGTGTCCCAGGGGTTTACCCCGGAGAAATGAAGACATATGACCACTCAGAGACCCGAAGGCAGTAATCAGTGCGGCTTTAATCATAACAGCCGAAAACTGGAAACAGCTCAAATGTCCATCAGCCCGCGAACAGATAAACAAACTGTGGTACATTTTATCCTTTCCAATTAAAAGGAAACAAATTACTGAACGCAGGCCACAACATGGATGAAGCTCAAATGTGTTCTGCTCCGTGAAAGAAGCCAGACACAAAGGCTGCAGAGCACAGGATGCCTTTCAAATGACGTCCTGGAAAAGGCAGGACCATGGGGACAGGAAACGTCCGTGATTACCAGGTGCTGGGGGCGCGGGGGCGGGCGGGGGGCTGCCAAGGGCACAGAGGGACTTCGGGGTGGGGGGGACGTTCCAGGTCTTGATTGCGGTGGCGACGCAGAGATGGTAAAGGTTTGCCAGGACTCGCTGAACTGTGCACCTAGAGAGGAGAAACTTCAGCGGACGAAAACAAGAACCAGAAAGATCACAAACCAGTGCGAGAGACGGGAGAGTAAGCGCATGGTCTGAAAGACGAGCTGGTATATCAGAGGGAGAGATGTGCTAAGTGGAAGATCGGGTTTGGGGAGATTATTTTAAAATCACCCTGTGTGACAAATTGCCCCCTCATCTGCCCAGAGTAGGTGCCTGGCCCTTGCCAGGCCCACCAAGCTCACAGCCTCTGTGCCCTGGGTGCCAGCAGCCCCCCAGCCTCCAGGGTGGACACTCCCCACCTGCTGCCCCCACCACGCAGCCAGACCCACGTCTGCTGAGCCCCTCAGCATCTACCTCCCCCGGCTCACTGTCCCCTGTCCACACCCAGGCCCCCAGCCCAACTCAGCATGGATGCTCAGGAAGGAGGCGCCGATGAAGCTGGAAGCCCAGACAACATCCAGACCTCACCCCCTGGACCCCAATCCCAGTCCTGCAACTGAACTCGGCCCAAGGCCAAGGGGGCCCATGAAGGCTCTGTCCAGAAGCTCCTGACCCGTCCCCCACCCCCTGGGAAGCCCCCAGACTCATGGCCTCACCCATCTGCCTTCAGAGGGCTGGGCTCACGTGTGGGCCAGGTCCTCACCGAGCACTCTGACCCTGGGAAGCACAACCCAGGCCACGACGAGGACTGCTGCAGCCCCCTACCCCCATGCACACCCCCTCCCACAGTCCAGGGCCCCCTGAGACCTCAGAGCACGCACATGGCTCCTCCACCCCCCGAGCAAAGGCACCCCACTAAGAGGGCCCAGCTTGGCAACTCAGGCCCTCCCCAAGGGGCCCCAGCACCGTGACCCCTGCCTGACGCAGGAGGGCGAAGGGAAGAGGGGAGGCCGGATCCCCCAGGAAGTGACATTTGAGTCAGTCAGTTGTTATTCAGTCGTGTCTGACTCTTTGCAATCCCATGAACTGCAGCACACCAGGCTTCCCTGTCCTTCACCAACTCCCAGAGTTTATTCAAACTCAAGTCCATCACGTCGGTGATGCCATCCAACCATCTCATCCTCTGTCATCTCCTTCTCCTGCCCCCAATCCTTCCCAGCATCAGGGTCTTTTCCAATGAGTCAGATCTTCGCATGAGGTGGCCAAAGTATTGGACTTTCAGCTTCAGCATCAGTCCTTCCAGTGAATATTCAGGACTGATTTCCTTTAGGATGGACTGGTTGGATCTCCTTGCAGTCCAAGGGACTCTCAAGAGTCTTCTCCAACACCACAGTTCAAAAGTATCAATTCTTCAGCACTCAGCTTTCTTTATAGCCCAACTCTCACATCCATACATGACCACTTGAAAAACCATAGCCTTGACTAGATGGACCTTTGTTGGCAAAGTAATGTCTCTGGTTTTTAGTATGCTGTCTAGGTTGGTATAACTTTCCTTCCAAGGAGCAAGAGTCTTTTAATTTCATGGCTGCAGTCACCATCTGCAGTGATTTTGGAGCCAAAAAACAGTCTCTCACTGTTTCCATTGTTTCCCCATCTATTTGCCATGAAGTGATGGGACCTGATGCCATGATCTTAGTTTTCAGAATGTTGAATTTTAAGTCGACTTTTTCACTCTCCTCTTTCACGTTCATCAAGAGGCTCTTTAGTTCTTTGTTTTCTGCCATAAGGGTGGTGTCATCTGCATATCTGAGGTTATTGATATTTCTCCCAGCAATCTTGATTCCAGCTTGTGCTTCATCCAGCCCAGCGTTTCTCATGATGTACTCTGCATATAAGTTAAATAAGCAGGGTGACAATATAGAGCCTTGACATACTCCTTTTCCAGTTTGGAGCTAGTCTGTTGTTCCATGTTCAGTTCTAGCTGTTGCTTCTTGACCTGCATACAGGTTTCTCAGGACACAGGTCAGGTGGTCTGGTATTCCCATCTCTTTCAGAATTTTCCACAGTTTGTTGTGATCCACACAGTCAAAAGCTTTGACATAATTGATAAAGCAGTAGTAGATATTTTTCTGGAATTCTCTTGCTTATTTGATGATCCAATGGATGTCGGCAATTTGATCTCTGGTTCCTCTGCCTTTTCTAAATCCAGCTTGAACATGTGGAAGTTCACGGTTCACATACTGTTGAAGCCTGGCTTGGAGAATTTTGAGCATTACTTTACTAGTGTGTGAGATGAGTGCAGTTATGTGGTTTGAGCATTCTTTGGCATTGCCTTTCTTTGGGATTGGAATGAAAACTAGCCTTTTCCAGTCCTGTGGCTGCTGCTGAGTTTTCCAAATTTGCTGGCATATTGAGTGCAGCACTTTCACAGCATCATCTTTTAGGATTTGAAATAGCTCAACTGGAATTCCATCACCTCCACTAGCTTTGTTCGTAGTGATGCTTCCTAAGGCCTGCTTGACTTTGAACTCCAGGATGTCTGGCTTTGGTTGAGTGATCACACCATTGTGATTATCTGGGTTGTGAAGATCTTTTTTGTATAGTTCTGTGTATTCTTGCCACCTCTTCTTAATATCTTCTGCTTCTGTTAGGTCCATACCATTTCTGTCCTTTATCAAGCCCATCTTTGCATGAAATGTTCCCTTGGTATCTCTATTTTTCTTGAGGAGATCTCTAGTCTTTCCCATTCTATTTCTTTCCTATATTTATTTGCACTGATCACTGAGGAAGGCTTTCTTATCTCTCCTTGCTATTCTTTGGAACTCTGCATTCAAATGAGTATATCTCTCCTTTTCTCCTTTGCCTTTTGCTTCTCTTCTTTTCTCAGCTATGTGTAAGGCCTCCTCAGACACCCATTTTGCTTTTTTGCATTTTTCTTGGGGATGGTCTTGATCCCTGTCTCCTTCACAGTGTCACAAACCTCCTCCGTCCATAGTTCATCAGGCACTCTGTCTATCAGATCTAGTCCTTTAAATCTATTTCTCACTTCCACTGTATAATCGTAAGGGATTTGATTTAGGTCATACCTGAATGGCCTAGTGGTTTTCCCTACTTTCTTCAATTTCAGTCTGCATTTGGCAATAAGGAGTTCATGATCTGAGCCACAGTCAGCTTCTGGTCTTGTTTTTGCTGACTGTATAGAGCTTCTCCATTTTTGGCTGCAAAGAATATAATCAATCTGATTTCGGTGTTGACCATCTGGTGATGTCCACGTGTAGAGTCTTCTCTTGTGTTGTTGGAAGAGGGTGTTTGCTATGACCAGTGTGTTCTTTTAGCAAAACTCTGTTAGCCTTTGCCCTGCTTCATGACATCTGAGCTCCAGTGTAAAGGACACGCAGGAAGGCCAAACCCTGGGGAGGCCGTGTCAGGAAGCAGGGTGGTGGGGCAAGAACCTCGCCACAAGAGGCTCTGTGGGTCACAGGAGCAGGGGGTGACCCTTCCCAGCCTGGGAAGCTTCCAGGGGGTTGTAAACAAGATGGGACAGGATCTGAGTGTCCCTTGGAGATGTCTGTCCTGGCCACCATGTCACGGGTGTTGCTGAGGCTGGCTGGGGGAGAGGAGCCGGTGGCTGGCATGCTCTGGACTGGGGACAGCAGAGCTCGGACCCGGGACAGAGTGAAGGCCATGCCCAAATGGCAATAGGCATGTGGTCCTGGAGGACACTCCACCCTCTGGGGCCTGGTGACCCCAGGTCAGAGAGCCTGACCTCTGACCCCTACCAGCCAAGCCCAGGTGTGCTCAGAGCATAGCCCAGTTCATGGCCATGGAGAGTAGACACTTCTGGAAAAGAAAAACCATGAGCAGGGCCTGGATGCTCTGAGATGGGAGCCGGACCCCTCCCCCACTTTCGGACAGGCGCTGGGCTCTGGGGAGGGGTGGGCCTCCCCGCTGGCTGGGTGAGAGCCTGCAGGGCAGGAGGAAGGGCAGCCCTCAAGCTGTGAGGGGGCCGGGGCGGGGCACGCGGCCCGCCAGCTCCCACACATGGCCTGAGCCAGGGCCTCACACTTTGCGGAGGCCAAAGCCCGTGGTGTCTGCTTTTGTCGACTCGAGAGACGCAAAAAGAGCAGCGGTGGCCGGGCCCAGGGGGAGGGGGGTGAACGGGGGAGCACGGGGGCGGCGAGCCTGCTCTGTATGACCCAGGGCACACGTCGCCGCACATTTGTCAAAACCCACAGAGAGAAGAGCCCAGCGGGACCCCTGATGGGAGCCGTGGGCTTGAGTTAATCACAGCCTCTAGTCGGTGAGCCGTGCTCACGGCAGAGAGGGAAGCGGGAACTTGCTACACTTTCGGCTCTGTTCTTCTGTAGCAGAGTCTGCTGGTTTTATAAAGTTAATTTGAAGGACGTTTCATTGGCGCGCTCTGCCCATGGTGTCACGCTGTCTCCAGGAGTTCTCTGCATCTGTGGTGTGGTCGGGGGCCTGGGACGGCTACCCTCGGGCCGCTACGGACCCACTCGCCAAACCAGGGCTGTCCCCACCCCTGCAGGCCTGAGCCCCCTGCATCCTACCCACAAAGTGGCCCTGGGCTCTCCCTGCCCGACAAATGGTAGCTTGGGTTCAGGCTCACGCTGGGTGGCTGGTTGCGGGGGACCAAGGCCCCAGATCGGTGGCAGAGGAGGGCTGAGCAGGACAGGGGAGCCGGCCACACGTCCTGCTAGAGGAGGGGCCGCAGCATGCAGACCACCTCTCGGCCCCATCACAGGCACCGGAGGGGGCAGAAGAGACCACCCTGGTGCTGGGTGGACACTCAGCAGGCCTCCAGGAGCACGCGGCCCTGCGTGTAAACAGGCACGGAGGCCTCCAGAGACAGACCTGCCATGGCCAGCACACTCAGCAGTGCTGGGCTCCCACACGGCCCACCGCAGGCAGGACCCTGGCATCAGCTGAAGGCTTGGATGGGGGATCCACCTCTGAAGCCCCTTGCAGCCCCTCAGGGACCACCACCTCCTCCCTGGAGCTGGCAGCTGAGACAATACCTCACCCCAGGTGCGGGGGCTCCAGATATGGTCTGGGGCCCGGGAGCTCACATCAGCTTCCAGGACAACTGACCAGCGGGTGAGGCTATCAAGACACCAAAGAGCAAAACGGGGGTGGAGAAGACGGTGACAAGCTGGGCAATGTGGAGGAGAGACCCCACATGGCTTCTGCCAGTTCCGGCTCCCCTGCAACTGCCCAGGCCGGGGCTGGAGGGCTCGGGGGTGTGGTGCAGGGTCCCCGGGCCCGCTCTCTGACAAGCGTTCACACACACACCTGCACTCGGCCAGCTAGGCTGCGATGCAGCAAGACAACCCCACCTCCCCACAGACTTACATCTTTGGCAGAAACGCTTTCCCCGAGGGACTGGTAAATCTTGCCATTTGCAGACACATTCCCGTGACCCCCACAGGATATCAGGGTGCCCTCTGCGCCCACAAGGCTGAGAAAGGGCACAGGAACTGCAGGCGGAAATTTTTCAGCCAAAAAGAGATTTTTCTTTCTTAGCTCAATGTGAGACTTTAAAAATAGACATAAGAATATGGCAGATAACACGATAAGAAAAATTCCCACCCCATTTCCTGCCTTTTCTCTATTTTGCCACACGGTCAGTTTTTTATTGCTTTTCTCTTTTTTTTGAGAAAGAAAATCGTGCATCCATGGTATCTCTGGTCAAGCCACCATCCATCACCTCCCTGCTTCCTGCTGCAGCCTGCCTGCCCCTCCTCTCCCAGCCAGAGGCATCACGCGTCCAGAACCCGCGAGCTCCCGGGAGGAAAAGCTTGAGTGCCCAGAGCAAGCCCCCCAACCCTGCATATGAGGCTGAACCGCCATGCACGTGCGCGGGCCAGGTATACACTTGCTGAGGGTCCGCCAGATGAGCTGTTCCCTCTGTGGAGAGTACCACTGTCCCCCAAATGCTCAGACGACTCGGTCCTTCCCCCAACTCAGAAACAGCTGCTCCACGAGGCCACCAGGACCCCACCTCCAACATCACTCATGCTTCCTCACCCTCTGAGCATTCATTTGCTGATCCTGGATGTGTGGGGGGAGACTCAAAAAAGGGGACTGGAATGAGGCTTTTGTCTGTGGTACAGGCTACAGGTGGGGCTTAAAGGAGAGAAATTACACCAACAAGCCAGGCACCGGAGTCAGAGACAAAGACTGAGAAGACCTCCCTGGTGGTCCAGCGGTCAAGACTTGGCCTTCCAGGACAGGAGGCGCAGGCCTTCCAGGACAGGGGGTGCAGGCCTTCCAGGGCAGGGGGCGCAGGCCTTCCAGGGCAGGGGGCGCAGGCCTTCCAGGGCAGGGGCGCAGGCCTTCCAGGGCAGGGGGCGCAGGCCTTCTAGGGCAGGGGGCATAGGCCTTCCAGGGCAGGGGGCGCAGGACTTCCAGTGCCGGGGGTGCAGGCCTTCCAGGGCAGGGGCGCAGGCCTTCCAGGGCAGGGGCATAGGCCTTCCAGGGCAGGGGGGGCAGGCCTTCCAGGGCAGGGGCACAGGCCTTCCAGGGCAGGGGGAGCAGGCCTTCCAGGGCAGGGGCACAGGCCTTCCAGGGCAGGGGGCACAGGCCTTCCAGGGCAGGGGGCACAGGCCTTCCAGGGCAGGGGCACAGGCCTTCCAGGGCAGGGGGCACAGGCCTTCCAGGGCAGGGGGCACAGGCCTTCCAGGGCAGGGGGCACAGGCCTTCCAGGGCAGGGGGCGCAGGCCTTCCAGGGCAGGGGCGCAGGCCTTCCAGGGCAGGGGGCATAGGCCTTCCAGGGCAGGGGCTGCACGCCTTCCAGGCCAGGGGGCATAGGCCTTCCAGGCCAGGGGGCATAGGCCTTCCAGGGCAGGGAGCACAGGGCTTCCAGGGCAGGGGGCGCAGGCCTTCCAGGGCAGGGGCGCAGGCCTTCCAGGCCAGGGGGCATAGGCCTTCCAGGGCAGGGGCTGCATGCCTTCCAGGCCAGGGGGCATAGGCCTTCCAGGGCAGGGGGCATAGGCCTTCCAGGGCAGGGGGTGCAGGCCTTCCAGTGCAGGGAGCACAGGGCTTCCAGGGCAGGGGCTGCACGCCTTCCAGGGCAGGCGGCATAGGCCTTCCAGGGCAGGGGGCGCAGGGCTTCCAGGGCAGGGGCACGGGTTTGATCCCTGGTTGGGGAGCTCAGATCCCACATGCCACATGGCATGGTCAAAAAATAAGCCATTGAGGAAATTTAAAAGGTGTAAGGACAAAAGTAACTCTCAGAACAAAAGCACAAGCCTTTCTAAATATTTTTAAAAAGCAAAGAACACACATCTTGTTGAGAAAACCGCCACAGTAACTATGACAAGAGCCGCGTGATCAAACCGACCATGACAGAGCGAAACCAAGAACGTCGGTTGCATTAACACAAGCGGATAAGCTTAACGTATGCTTTAAGAGAAGAGTGTTTCAATGCGATTCACAAATGAAGACAACTACGCGCTACACACAAGAAACACTTTAGATATGAAGACACAAAGAGGCTAAAGTAAAGTAGATGAGCGAGGTGCACCACGTGGACATGAACGAACGGAAAGCTGGGCCACGCGGATTTCAGAGCAAAGAGAAGCACCGGAAGAAGAAGGACATTTTCATAATGATAAATGGGTAATTCATCAAGAGGACGTAACAATTCTAAATACTAACGCATCCAGGAACAAAGCTTAGAAACACTGGACAGAAGCTACGAAAAGTGGGAGAACGGAAAGATGGATCTACAATTATTAAACATTGCAGGTTTTGATGCCCAGCCCCCTCTCAACAATTGATAGACCCAGCAGGCACACAGTCAGTGAGGGAGCAAGAGACAAGAACGCTGCCAACCACAAGGACCTAACTGACATTTACAGGGCAGTCCTTCCAACAACAGCAGAACGCACGCTTCTTTCAAGTGTGCATGGACTATCTACAAAGATAAAGCTCATGCGGGGCCATAAAACAAGTCTTAACAAATCTTAAAAGGATCAAATCACGTTAAGTGTTTTCTCTGACTTCAAATGAGTTAAAGTAGAAATCAGTAACAGACAAAGCATCTTGAAAATCCACAAATGTTTGGAAAGTAAGTGATATGCCTTTAAATAACCGATGAATCAAAGAAGAAATCATAAATAAATTAGAAGCTATCAATATATTCGGAATGGAATGAAAATAACATAGTACATTTAAATCTGTGGGATGCAACTAAAATGGTCTTTAGACCAGTCAAAGCTATAGTTTTTCCAGTAGTCATGTATGGATGTGAGAGCTGGACTATAAAGAAGACTTTGAGTACTGAAGTATTGATGCTTTTGCACTGTGGTGTTGGAGAAGACTCTTGAGAGTCCCTTGGACAGCAATGAGATCCAAGCAGTCCATCCTAAAGGAAATCAGTCCTGAATATTCATTGGAAGGACTGATGCTGAAGCTGAAGCTCCAATACTTTGGCCACCTGATGCGAAGAACTGACTCACTGGAAAAGACCCTGATGCTGGGAAGGATTGGGGGCAGGAGGAGGAGGAGACGACAGGATGAGATGGTTGGATGGCATCGCTGATGCGATGGACTTGAGTTTGAGCACGCTCTGGGAGATGGTGAAGAACAGGGAAGCCCAGTGTGCTGCAGTCCGTGGGTCGCAGAGTCAGATTCGACTGAGCGACTGAACGACAACAACTCAGGCCACCAAACATCAATGTTAGAAAATAAGAGAGGTCTTTAATCAGTGACCTGGTGGATCAGATGGAAAGCGTCTGTCTACAATGCGGAGACCTCGGTTCCATCCCGGGTTGGGAAGATCTCCTGGAGAAGGAAATGGCAACCCACTCCAGTATTCTTGCCTGGAAAATCCCATGGACAGAGGAGCCTGGCAGGCTACAATCCATGGGGTCACAAAGAGTCGGACACGACTGAGCAACTTCAGTTCACTGAAGCAATGACCTCGGTTTCTACCTGAAGAAGCTGGAAAAAAGTGAGAACACTGAAACTAAGCAAGTAGGAAAAATCAGAGCAGAAGCCATGAAATAACAAAAAAGAAAAAAATCCAGTGAAATCCAAAGTTAAAAGGTAGTTGTTTCAAATCAGCAAAATCACTAAAACTCTAGCCAGACTGATCATCATCAAAAAAAAAAAAAAAAAAAAGGCACTAATTACCGATATACAGGAACAAGAGGAGAGACATCGCCACAATCCTACCATTGTTTAATAATAATAATGAGACACTGTGAACTCTGTTCATAAATAAATTTAACATCTTGGGTGAAATAATGAAGCCCTTCAAACACACAAAACACAAAGTCTACTCAAGAAGAAATAGAGAACTTGAATATAAAACCTAGTCAACAGTCTTTTCATAAGAGAAGTCCAGGCCTAGATGGCTTTACAGATGAATTCCAGCCCATATATAGGTAAGAAATAAGAACAATTCTCTAGCTCACAAAACATTTTCAAGAGGGTGAAAGAAGCAATGAATCACTTTTGGCCATTCAAAAAAATAAATAAATTCAGAGATAGAAACAAGGAAAAAAAACACCGTGGGGGGGGGGGGGGAAGACCAATTCTACACGGTTCTCCTCCCCACATGAAGAGAGAACACTTCCCAGAACACACAATCAGAAAGCACTACTCTGACACCAAGAGCAAAACCATTATAAGAAAACTATAGTCATTATTCCTCGCGAACTTAGATGCGAAAGTTCTTAGCAAAATTTTGGCAAATTAAGTTCAACAATATACAAAAAAAGGTGATAATACAACATGGCCAAGTCAGGTTTATCCAGAAACACAAACTGGGTTTAACATTTGAAAAAATCAATCAATATAATTTACCATATTGAGACGAAAGAAGAAAAAAACATGATTATCTCAAGAGGTATAGAAAAAGCACTGGACAAATTTTGGCATCCATTCATGTTAAAATAATTAGCATTAATATTAGAAGGAAAATTCCAGGACACCCATGGAAACATGGAGGTATCACCGTGTCAGGGCCATATGGTGTCACCCTGCTCATTCCACTTACACGCAGACTCCGGCGTGCTGTGCTCCACGGGGTCTCAGTCAGACTTGTGGTTGCCAAGTGGGGTGGCAGGGAGGAGGGAAGGCTTGGAATTTGGGGTTAGCAGAGGCAAATTATTATATAGGGATGGATAAACACCCAGGTTCTACTGGAATAGCACAGGGAACTGTATTTAGTATCCTGTGATAAACCATAATGTGAAAGAATATTAAAAAGAATATAACTGAATCACTTGGCTGTACGGCAATAATTAACACAACATTTGTCAATCAACTATTTCAATAAAATATATTAAAAAAAAAGAAGAAGAAATACAAGTCTTTACAAAGACTGGGATGCAAATGTCTTCTCAGTAGCTCTAAACGGGAAACCCAAAGGCCTGCCACCACATGACCGAATAAACAGACTGTGGCCCATCCACCCAGAGGAACACACGTCGGCAACGAAAGGGACGGCCCGTGGACACACGCAACCCCCTGGACGCACCTCCGAGAAGCGCCGTGGGGCGCCAGACAGGGCCACGCGCATGGGATCCACTGACAAGGGGACCCAGGAAGTGTGACTCGTGTCTGCCGACGGGCAGAGTGGGGCGGGACGGCAGGAGGGGGCCCAGGGCCTGAGGACGGTTCTGGGGTGACAGCCTCACGGCGTCTGCCACGTGCTTTTAATACGGCCGTCGAGCAGGTGCCAATCACGCTGTGTTAAAGCTGGCTCTGGCTGAAGTGAGCAGAGTCAATAAACCAGAGGCTACTGCATAAAGGTCCCCCAGCCGCCACGGCAAGCCCAAGCCTTCTGTCTGTCTGTCCGTCTCCCTTGCATTTCAGGTCCAGTAGACCCAGAAGTGCTCCAAAAAGACTCCTAATCCAGGTCACTGGCTCCCAACGGAGGCACTTCTGGGAGGCACTGAGGCCTTCCCTCTTACTTCCCCAGCACCCCACCCTGCCAGGAAGGGGAGGCCACTTGTTGACCGGGTCCCTCTGGCCCTCAAGGCCATCAGCCCTGGACTGAGAACCTTCATGCCCACGGCCCCAGGCGCCTGAGCCACCACGACACCGAGCTCGGTGTATGCTGAGGTCTGCAGAGGGTGGGGACCCTGGGCAAGCTCCGGGAGGGGGGGGTGTGTCTGGACCCCTTCCCACCACCTAGAGTCTCTCTGGTGAGGCCCAGGAGGGCTCACAGCCCAGTTCTGGGCCCTTGGAGAGTCACTGACCACAGTAAGCCTACTCCGAACCAGAAAGTGGTGGAACCTTGCAGCCCCAGGCCTGCCGCCCCCCCCACTGTGACCTTCTGAAGACGGGGCACAGAGGCCTCCAGGGCCACCAGCTGCCTCCAGATGCCCATTTACACAGAGACCACTGACGGAGCTTAGGGAGGACTCTCCCAGCAGCAGAAATCCTCATAGGCTCCCAGGACGAGAAGGCCTCTTCCCAACATCCCAGAGCCACTAAGTAGTCTAAGAGACATCCTCATCTAAAGGAAAATCACCGTGAACCTGAAATGAAGACAGAGCCCTTGAGCAAAAGGGGGGATGTTTGGGGGACCCCAACAGAGGGAGTCAAGGCCCATTCTCCGGGACCCTGAACACTGTGAGGTCACCAGGGTTCTGGGGTCAAGTTCAGGCTTTTGCAGCCAGGCCCAGGGACCTTGAGGGGTTGATGATGCTGAGAAACGAATGCACACGGACCCAGCCTGGTCCCCACCACCAAGCACCTCAGCTCCGAACCCCGGCCCTCCCGGCTGGGCTCAGAGAATGGTCTGCGAGAAGACACAAGCCCAGCTCAAGAAACTGAAGATGAAATAAAGATGCCATCCCCTCCCAGCCCCGCTCAGGTCTCCCAACCAAACTATGTTCTGAACACAAATCAACGTCAGCTCTGTGGTGCTCGGAAACTGACCAGGCCGTCACGGGCCAGAGGCGGGGGAAGGCCGCCCTCTCAGCACACACCTCACATTTTGTTCCCATCCAGCTTCCCGTGCGGACAGTGTCTGGATTAAATGTGCAAATGGAACGTGGCCCCGAGGGGGTCTCGCTCCCTGCCGGCCGGAGCTCTGGGCCGAGCGTGCTTCTGTGCACATGTGCATGCAGACACATGGATGTGCCTGAGTGTGCACACCACATGAGTATGTCCACACGTGAGCGTGTCCACATGTGCAGGCCTCCACACGCGTGTCCCCCCGTGTGTGTGTGTGCATCCCTGGGCACACCTGCCTCTCCGGCAGCATTCCGCTGGACCATACATGCCTTTACCAAGGGGGGAGATGGACTCCACCACCTCGCGGCCACCCCGGCTTGGGTGCCAGCCAGCCGGGGGAGCTTTTCTCAGCCCAGCGGGCGTGGGTCCACCTGGAAACGCAAAGGCGAGTCCCCTGCTGCGAGCTTTGGCCTGGGGGCGGTCTCCCTCTCACAGCCACCAGCCGAGGGGAAGTGGAAGTGTGGAAGGTTTGAAGCCTGGACTCGCCTTCCAGGGCAGCCCAGCAGGACTGGTGCCCGCAGACCCTTGTGCGTGAGGAGGGGCTTGTCGCCCCCAAGCCCCCATGACCCTCAGATACTTGGGCTTCCTCGGTGGCTCACATGGTAGAGAATCTGCCTGCAGTGCAGGAGACCCAGGTTCAATCCCTGGGTTGGGAAGATCCCCTGAAGAGGAAATGGCAACCCACTCCAGGATTCTTGCCTGGAGAATCCCATGGACAGAGGAACCTGGCGGACTGTAGCCTGTGGGGTCACAAAGAGTTGGACACGACTGAACGATAGCACTCCAGTGCTTGGAGGGCCTCTCTCAGCCCCCTCTGCACTCATGGGTGTCATCAAGGCCTCCTGAGCCCAGCTGGGGCGGAAGAAGGGCACCCAGGGGCCCAGAAGGAGGTGACAGGCAGCCCGCTGGGCATGGGGGGTGGGCCTTGCTCAGGAGGGTCTCCCGCTGGGTTATGGGAGGGGGCTGCCAGCAGCCCCCAGACCCAGGGGCCCGCACAGCTACCTCCTTCTACCTAACCCACCCAGTGTGCCCGACCACCACGTAACTGAGAGGCAGAAAATGCAGAAAGAGAAGTCGCACCCCCCCCCGCCCCACTCCCAGGTCTGTTTACTGAGAGGGTGGGGGCGGCCAAGGTGCATGGTGGCGACCCGCGACCCCGCAGGGCCGTGCCAACCCTTTCCGCCCTCCCATGAAGCCACACAATGACACTCTTCAATGGGCGCACGGCCGGGGCCCCTGGCTTCCATTCTCCGTGACCTGGGGAGGCAGAGAACGTGATTACAGCCCCTCTGAATGCAGGCTCCTGGGCAATTATTCTGGCACCTGCAAGCCCCCAGCCCCCACCCAGCAACCAGCGACTCCCGCGGCCCTCTCTTCCGGGGGGCGACAGCTGGTGGACCCCACCACGCTGCGCCCCACGGCCACGAGGCCCCGCCGGGCTCATCCTATTATCCCTGATGACGCCCCGGGCAGCCCCCCGGGAGCCCCCACGTGGAGCGCCGGTGCCAGCCCCCGCCAGCCCGGCTGCCTGTTCAGCCTGATCCCGTCATGTTATGTCAGCTGTTACCCCGCGCTTAAAACAAGGCCCTCCAGCTGGCCGGGGTCAGACGTGAAAACAAGCCCTAACAAAACCCGGCCCTCCAGCTACCCTGAGCGGAGACCCCACTGAATGTGGCACTTAATGACGCGCTCCTTTGCAGCCCCCGGGCCCAGCATAAAGGAAACACCTGTCCCACGGACAGCACACTCTAATCCCGCTAAATCCCCGATGGAGGGGCTGCGGGCCGCAGCAGGCGCCCCTGCTCCAGCGTCTGACTTTTGTCCTGGGCCCTGCGTTTTGGCGGGCAAGGCGGGATGGAAAACACGGAGCAGACCCCCCCAGCAGGACCCACGCCATGGGGGGCAGAGTGTGGGGACCCTCTTCCTGGGGGCGGCTGATGGGCGGCCTGGGTGCCGGGGAAGGCCCCCTGCCTGCACGGTCGGTGCCTTCCAGAAGTGCCAGAGGGGCACCTGGCTCGACACAGGAGGCTGAGCCAAGCTCCTGTCTGTCCAGACCCAGGGCCCCCGCTCGTGCCCACCCACCTGCACCCCAGCCCGGAGCTGAGTCACCATGGCCTCCAAAAAGGGAGACGAACGAGAGGGTGCGGTGGGGGGAGCAGGGGAGCGAGGCCACCGACACCTGGCAGCTAGGAGAGAAAGCCCTGCTGCTGTTCCGTGGCTCACTTGTGTCCGGCTCTGCGACCCTGTGGACCGCAGCATGCCAGGCCTCCCTGTCCTTCACCATCTCCCGGAGCTTGCTTAGACTCATGTCCATTGAGTCAGTGATGCCATCCCACCATCTCATCCTCTGTCGTCCCCTTCTCCTCTGGCCCTCAACCTTTCCCAGCATCGGGGCCTTTCCTAAGAAAGCCCCAGGGCCACGCAAACACACGCACACAGATGGGCACGTGGGGACCACGCAAACCCAACACACAGGTGCCGCTGGTGTCAGGAGCGGCGTGGGGCCCGCTGCGAGCCCTGCCTGACTGCTGCCCAAGGGCGGCGCCCGGCCTGGCTGCTCACACCAATGGGACGGCCGTTTCTCCCTCCAGGGGCCCCAGGGGCCATGGGCCCAGTGGGACAGGCTTCCTCACGGGGAGGGCCTTGGGCAGACGGGGTGCCCTCAGGGGCTCTCAGTGGACTCCCGGCAAAGACACCCAAGAAGGCAGCTGAGAGGCCAGCACCCACCTCCCACCTCGCCTCACAGAGCTTGACAGCCTGAAAACAGGAAACACCAGGGAAACAAACAGAGCCAGACCCGGACCCGGCCGGTTCACACAGCCGGCAGAGCCCTGGCCGGCCGCAGCCCCAGGGCCTCCACGTGGCCATCACAGGAGCTCCCCTGGACCGCAGAGCACCCTCCGCCCGGCAGGAGCCGCAGGCCCCCAACTCCAATTTCCTCCCGGAGGAAACGCTGGGGGCCCGGGGGCCCACATGGGGCCTTGGGGGAGGAGATCGGAGGAGGCGCCCGCTTCCCAAGGGATCGGGGCTGCAGGTGGACGCGGCCAGGCCCCCGCCCCGGCCCTCAGCCCCCAGGTGGGGCCTTGTCCTCCCGCGCACAGGACTGCCTGGCCAGCCCAGGGCGTGACCCAGCCCAGGCCACTTGCACGGGATCGGGTTACGTGTTTTTCTGGAAAGTTTCAAACACGTTGCAGTTCCCTCCACCTCCTGCCCAGGGCCCCCCTACCCTCACCCCGGTTCTGAACCGATTTGATTGACAGGACAGTCCTGGCCCGCGACAGAGCGTGGGCTTCACAGAGGGCGCCTTTGTTAGCGCGCGTGAGGCGCCCCAGGACCCCTCCACCCACAGGGCCCCGCGCCCCGCGGAAGGCTCCAGTTACAGCTGAGGGTTCCCATTTTCACGGCTCCGGGCCGAGGGCAGACCCCGCAGGAAGGAATGTCAGCTGTCCCCTCAGGAGCAGCTGCCTCCAGGCCAGGAACGCGGCCAGGAGCCCCAGGGACAGGGACCCCTGGCGGGCGTGCGTGATGGCCCAGGGGTGGGACGCAGAGCCAGCAGCCCGGGCCTCACGGGGGCCCAGGGGCCTTGAGCCCTTGGCCGCTTCCTGCACAGAGGTGCTCAGGGCGGGGGCCCTTCCCACTCACAGGGCGAGGGTGGTGGCACTGGCCCCTCAGAGCCCAGGAGGGAGACCCCGCAGGCAGAGCTGGGGCCGTCAGGCCAAAGAGGCCACAAGCCCGTGACGAGCATGCACAGAGAGGGGGAATGGCGGCCACTAGGAAGGGTGAGGGCACCCGAGGGGGACGGCAGGGGTGGGTGGACAGAGGCGCCCGGAGGGGCTGGAGCAAGTGAGGGGGCCGTCCCGGGGGCGCGGATGCAGGGCCCTTCATTCAAGGGACGTGGCAGGCGACTCGGGCCCACGTCCATAGAATCACGGGTCGAGGGGCTCTTGTTCTCAGGGGTCCCCACTGGGTGGCCATGGGGCTCTGGAGAATTGGCCAAGACCCCTGGAAGACAGCAGCTTCAAATTCTGCCTGGTGGCCCCGAAGCCTCCATTCATGAACTCACGAGGGGACACTGGGGGGCACCCAGACATGGGGGGCTTTGGGGGCCGCCTGAGCCTTGCCCACCCCTCCTGACACGCGGGAGACAAACCCAGCAGTCTGCCCCGCCCCCAGCCACGCACTGTCCAGGGCGGGCCCCCAGCTCATTTCTGCCCAAGGGGCAGCAGGGAGCCCCCACGCCCGCCTGAGCCCCCTCACCCGGGGGCCAGGGTCCCTGCACACCGCCTTCCTGGGGGCGGCTCGCAGCGGGGCCTCAGGAAGGGGAGGGCCCCCTGCAGCCCGGAGCCACAGCCCCCTTGTACCCTGAGCTGCAGGGTCAGACCCCACGGTCAGGCCTCCAGGGCACCTGAGCCAGCACCAGGAGCTGGTGCAGAAACATCCAGAATACACACTGGCTGTGGGGAGCCGCCCCCAGCTCCCAGTGTTTCTACCCCAGACCCAGGAGGCTCTGCTCTGCCCACGGGGCGGCCCAGAGTCCCCGCGCCAAAGCGCGCCGAGCGGGACGCCTGAGCCAGGCAACGGCTCGCCCCTGGCCTGGCGGGGCACTCGTGTGCACACAGAGGGGCGCCCCACGGCCTTCTGGCTCCTGGGGGTGGGGGTCAGGCCCTCCCACACTCTGGCGCCAGCCCCGTCTTACACAGGCCCCAGGGAGGACCCTGGGTGCAGAAATGGAGCCCGTGACCCTGCCACAGAGTGGGTGCACTAAAAACACTTGCTGAGCAGACGCAGGTGAGGACGCCCCCACCCCGGGACGGAGTCGCTGGGCTGGCTACATCCCAAGGAAGAACACAGAGAAGGCCCCAGCAGCCAGAAACAGTCCTCACCGGGCAGTGCCCGTGTGCCGGGGACAGAGGCCCAGAGGCTCAGGGCCCCACAGCGGGGAGACGTCTCCCCAGAGCACACGGGGGCCAGAGGACAAAGCCGGCGACATCGCTGGGCGAGCAGGAAGTTACCCCGGAAGCGGATGTACAGGAGCGGGGCTTTGCTGGATGTGTAGGAGTTTGCCAAGCAGGGAGGGGAAAGCTGAGAGAACAGCCCCCCAGGGAGGCGACAGCCCAGGAGCAGACACGACCTTGGGGTCTGTTCACAGAGAACCTGGGCCAACCACCGGGAGCCTGGCCTTGGGCAGACATAACCCAGGCTCTGTGAGCCTCAACCCGTCCATGCGGAGGCTCACAGCATGGCCAGCGGGGCCCCAGGCCCAGACAGCGCCGCTGCCTCGATCGGCACGTGAAGGGTGTAGAGAGCAGGGCCGGGAACGGGCGGGCCTGCAGAGGCCAGAGCAAGCAGGGTGTGCGCTGGGGCCGGGGGTCAGGAGACAGAGCCCAGGCCTCATTCCAGAGAAACGTGGGGCCCACCAAGGGGCCAGGGGACGTGGGCGGGGGGATCCCCGTGGGGCCTGGATTTGCAGCTGGGAAACTGAGGCCTGGAGGGTGGGACGCTCTCGCCTGTGCTGGGGGAGCCGGGGCCCCGGGGTGGGGGATCCAGCCAGAGGGAGGGCTGGGTCACAGCGGAGGGGCCCCCGGGAGCCTGGGCCAGGGAGGAAGCCTCGGCGATGACCTCATCCGCTAGGCCTCCGGGCTGCGGCTCACGGGGTTTTCAACCGCAGGCATCGCAGGACAATCCCTGGTATGCTCCCACCAGAAGCTCGGGATACGCGGGGTCTGTGCTGTGCTTTTGAGGGCCTCTCTCTTTGTGTGGGATTTGAAAAAGGAAAGACAAAAAAAAAACACCCTGCGATTTCGGAGACAAAAACCAGCCCCTCACCTGGGCCCAGCCAGGGTTTCTTCCCCCAGGGAGCGGGGAGGGGGTGTGTTTGCCCAGCAGCAGACCGGCGGGGGGACGGGGGCGGAGGAGGGGGGACACAGGAGAGCCGCCCAGAGCTGGAGCCCGGCCACAGACGCGTGTGCACGCCGAAACACGGGCACACAGCATGCACACGGCCTCGTGCACGAGCAGACACACAGGCGCGCTGCACGCTTGCACATAGACACGTCTACACACACACACACACACACACACACACACACACGGCTTCCTCTGAATTCAGGAACCATGTCGGGAGCCCTGTTCCCAGGAAGCCGCAAGCAGGGCTCAGATCTCAAACAGGCCGTCCGCAGCCCCGGGACAGACCCTGCTGCAGAGATGAGACCCCACCCCAAGTGGCTTTTTCAGGCCCCCCCAGATCTCCCTGGTTCAGCAAAACGCTTAATCCCTTGGAGGCCGCCCGAGGCTCCCTCGCCCAGAGCTGAGACAGCAGCTCTTCGGCCCCATAAAAACCAGCACATTAAGAGGAAGGAAGACATATGGACTCTGTGGGAAAACACAGCTTCGAAGAACTTTTTTCCACCATTTAAGCACCGAGCTGCTCTCAGAACCCTGTGCGAGCCCAGGCCCCTCCTGGGCTCCGGGCTGTGGTCTGGCTCAGAGCTCTGGGTCGCGGCCAGCGGCGCCCTCGAGCCGCGGACAACAGCGCCACCTGGCGTCCTTCAGCCCCAGCCTGGGCGGCGTCCTTCAGCCCCAGCCTGGGCGGCCGGCCCCGGGGGCCTGCGACCACTGCCTCTGCGGCCCCTGCCCACACACCCGCTCCCTCCGTCACGCCCTGCCTGGGGTCACACCCATCCCCAGCCCGCAGACCACAGCCTCTCCAGGGAGCCCCCTGCCACCGCCTCCACCCAGAGCCCCGGGACCCCGGGCCTGTCTTGCCCACTGCCAGCTGCAGGGGGTGGTCCTGGCCTGCCCCTGGAGGCCCCCCAACCCACCTACCTCCTCCTCCCACCCCCAGGGCTCCCCCTCTTCCAGGAAGCCCTCAGCACCCCTGCAGACACCCTGTCCGCCCCCCCAGTCCCACTTCACCTCTTGCCTCCTTCCTGCCCCAACCCTTGACATAATTCATATCACAATTCATATCTTTCCTGGAGCCTGGGCCCCTGTGGCTGCATTCCTCCCAGTGACCCTGATACCCCACCGCCCGCCCCATGGCCATGACTCCAAAAGTGGCTGGACACGGTCAGCTCAAACCCACCACAAAGGACCTGTTTCCACAGGCCAGCGAGTTACGAAATCTTTGGGAACTCGGTACAGGCCATCAAAAGGTTGCATCTGAGGCCATCCACCCCCAGGCCTTTGTTCCACAGATGGAGAAGCCGAGGCCCAGGACCCCACAGCAGCTCTGGGAGCCCCACGGAGCGCCCCCTGGGCTCCTGGACTCAAAGCAGAGTGTCCAAGACCAGAAGCACCGTTCTGGGCCTGTGGTGGGTGCTGCCCATGGGCCCCTGCCCTGGTGGGGGACGGGCAGCAGAGCAAGGAGACAGAGCCTGGGGCTCCCCACTTCAGCCTGCAGACCCCCGTGCCCAGCCACCGGGGGGAGAGTGGGGCGCACTGAGCGGGGGCGCCCCAGGAGGTGGAGGTCGCGGGGGGCGCCAGCGGTGACGGCCGAGTCGAAGCCTGACCGGGCGGGCGGGAAGGCAGTCTCGCGACAGGTCAAAGGGTCAGGCAGCCCGCAGGAGCATGTGCCAGGGCCCCGAGGTAGCGGGAGGGCCCAGGGTCAGGGGTCAGCAAACTGCACAGGAGCAGAGGGAGCTGGGGTGGGGGGCAGAGACAGGGAGTGCGCAGCACTGGGGGCCCAAGAGGCCCAGCAGATCTGAAAGCCCACCAGAACTTCTAGAATGATCAGAGCTTGGTTTCGGAAAACCTTCCCCCTACCCCCACCGCCCCACTCCCCGCCCCAAGCCAACAGCTGCGGTGTAGAGAGTGTGCCTCGGGGGGCACGAGTGTGGCAGAGAGAATGGGGGTGCGTGGGACAGGAGATGCACCCACAGCAGGGGCCCTCTGCTGGGAAGTGGGGGGCTGCTCGCTGGCACACACCCCCAGAGTCCCAGCTCCAGCTGAGCTCCGATCCTCAGCGGGGGTGGTTTAGCTGCTCAATCGTGTCTGACTCTGTGTGGCCTACCAGGCTCCTCTGTCCATGTGATTCTCCAGGCAAGAATACTGGAGTGGGTAGCTTTTCCCTCCGCCAGGGGATCTTTCCCACTCAGGGATCGAACCCTGGTCTCCTGCATCGCAGGCCGATTCTTTACCAACTGAGCCACGAAGGAAGCCTCAGGGAGGGGCGAGACCGCAGTTCCGAGCACGGCCACCAGGAGGCGCGCGGACCTCAGCGACGCCCGGACGGTGCGCGGTCAGTTCCTCGGGAGGCGGAAGCCGGCAGGGGCCTGGGGGCTGCGGGGACGGTCCTGGGGCCCCTTTGCCACCACGCCCAGCTCTGGGCCTCCCCGCATCATGAAGCCCCAAGGAACCCAGTGTGACTGTGAACAGCAATGTCGGGGGGAGCTCCCAGACAGGTTAAAGGGAGAGGGGAGGCCGGACCAGATGAGGCCCGAGGCCGCCAGGGCCTGCCCCCCACCCCGGAGCCGTCCTGGGGTGACCCACACCCTCGATGGTCTGCTTTCCAGCCCCACAGCCAGGCCTGGGATGCGCTGGCATCAGCAGTGATTCAGGAGCCAAAATCCCGTGTGGGCTGCACCCGGGGGCCTTGCCTGAGCCACAGGAGGGTGGGGCCAAGTAACCTGCAAACCAGGCCCCCCCGGTGCTTCAGGGCCCAGGCTGGGCGGGGCAGGTCCCGGGGGCCCCTACCCCAATGGGACTCAATGTTGTGGGGGCCTCTCAGAGTGCAGCAGTGAACCTTCCAGCAGAGGGGGAGCCAACCCAGTCACTCAGGGGCCTCGTGGGCTGAGCGATGAGCCCCCCAGATCCCTACATTGGGATCCTGACCTGAGAATCTCAGATGCGGCTGCGTTTGGAGACGGGTCTTTAAAGAGGTGATTACGGTAAAATGAGGTCCCTAGGATAGGAGAGGAGGTCAGGACCCGGACCTGCACAGAACAGCGACACAGGAGAGGCCACTGTCCCAGCAGAGTCCTGCCTTCTCCCGGGGCTCGAAGGCCGCCCCCAGCCCGGAATGCGCAGCGTTCCCTCAGGAGACATGGAGGGCCCCCTCGCCCCGCCCCGTAAAGCCCGAGCGACCAAGAGACGCCAGCCTCCACACCTAGCCAAGGCACCGGACCAGACCCGGCAGCAGCGAGTCCGGAGGGTCAGAGGACAAACCGCCGCAAACGGTAATGGAGCAGAGGGGGTCACAGGCCGCACGGGCGACAAGGGCAGTCGCCTTCCTAGTCACCAGATAAACCTCCCGGAAACACAACGGAAGAGATTCCGTTGCTGATGATAACTAACAACCGTTATCATATCGATAATAACAAGGACAGCTGTCTAAAACCCACATCCCCAAACCATGGAACCCTTCTGATAAACAGACACGCCCTGCCCGTGGACAGAACGACCCCACGCCAGAGAGACAGATGCTGGCCCCCCCAAATTCACCCATCAAATACCAACAGGCGTTTTCTGGGAGGCCGACCAGCTGATCTAAAGGTCACTGGGGAGACGGGACAAGCAAGAATCGCCAGGGGACCCCTGAGAGAGAAGAGGGGCCCCGACATTAACTGCACAGTGAAGCGGGTTGTCGTGATATGCACATGCAGCTGTGGACCGAACAGGAGGCCGCAGAGCAGAGCCCTGGCCGTCCGGGTCTCCAGCAGCGTGGGGGGGAAAGACACACTCTGGAGTAAGTGGTGCTGGGGTGGGGGCGAGAGGGACAGGGTGAGAGCGGACTGCGTCCCTCCACCAGGATGTGCCCAACGAGCCCCAACAACTTAAAGCCACAAGATCCACCCAGACAGCTCTAACCTAAGAAGGGGAAACTCCGTGAGCACGAATGCTGAAGCGGCGCATGAACAGTGCGGCCGACTGCGTAAAGTACGACAGGCGCTGCCTCGAGGCACGTCACGAGGACGCGGGGACCCCGGCCCACAGCCATCGGCTGGCGAGGGCAGGTGCACCCTGGGCCGAGGCTGGGGGCAGGGGCGGGGATGCCCGCAGATCTGTGTGCCAGCCAGACCGGGGCCACGGCGCAGGCCGAGCAGACCGCGCCCCCAGCGCCTGGTGCCCATGTCCTCTCGTCTTTCCTTCCCTCCCAGCTCAGCCCACTCCTCCCAGAAGCCGTCCCAGACCACCAGGCCCAGGGGCCCATCATTCTTCCGCCTTCTCAGCCCAGTGGTCACATCCTGGCAAGGTAGGCACCCAGAAAGGCGGGGTCCCCACCGCCTCTAGGCCCCCGGTGTCAAGGCGAGCCCCCAGAGCCAGCCCGCCGTGGGGGTCCGGCACAGGGTCCCGTGGGTGGGAGAGGCCAGGAGCGGCGGGCTTCACCCTGCAGCCCACCTGCCCGGGGGCAAGAGCACAGGGCCCCTCACGCTGGTACGTACCATCCAGAAGAGGGTCCCTGTGGCCAGGGCGACATACTGCTCGATGGTGGACAGTACGCTGAAGATGAGGCAGACCAGGACGATGAGGAAGCTGTGGGACAGGAGCACACGCAGTCAGTGCCACAGCCAGGCTGCCCACCCTGCCCGCTCAGACATGGCCCAGGAAGGGGCGGGGGCGGGGGGCTCGCCCACCGCCCAGGGACCAGGCACATCCCCCGGGGCCTGCGGGCTCCCAGGGCCGCCAGCCCCGACCGTCAGGCATGCACCAATTGCAGCACAGCCAACAGCAGGAGGTCACCACCCGGCCAGGAAGGGATGGGCTCTGACCCAGGCTACGGGCAGACGGGCCTCGGAGGCCCAGGCCGAGAAGCCACGCGCTGCCCATGTGGTCTCCAAGGATCCAGAGGGGAAATTCACGGGGCAGACAGCTGCCTGGGGACCACGGAGCCCGAGGGGCCTCCTCTGGGGCGGCAAATGTCCTGGACACAGGGTGACGGTCTCAGGGCTTCGTGGACGTCCCGACAACAGTGCAGTGTGCTCGACATGAGGGCTCGGCCCCAGGCCCCCGGGGGTGCAGGCAGCCAGCCCAGACCACTCTCCAGCCCACTTCCCCATCGACACAGCCCGTGACCACTTCCTCTCAGCAGCGGACGTGCAGGCAGGGACTCAGGGTCAGCCCCGGGGCCGCCCGAGGCTGGACCCGTGTTCCGCCCCTCGCCCTCTCCTCCTGAACCTGCCCGCCCGTGGAGACGCTTCAGCACAGCCTGTCCAGCCACAGACAGCATCCCGGGGAAGGACGTCACCAGCGCCCGCACCGCCCGGCCTCGCTGCATAGACGGTAACACGCGTCCCCATGAGACACCGGCCGCGTCAGCTGCGGAGAGACGCTGCAGACAAGGAAACTGGGGCCCGAGCTCCACGCTTCCTGAGGGTGAACCCCAAGCGGCCAAACCACGGAGGGGGTGCGGCCAGGCCCCGGGGAGCGCGACAGCGTGGTCTCCTCCGTCTGACCCTCCCCTTCCCCACCAAGGACATTTGCAGTGACTCTGAGTGTGCTCCAGGCGATCCGGACAGTCGCCCACACCCAGACCCTTCACCGAGTCACACCTGCAAAGCCCCGCTTGCCGCGAATGGTCACACTCGGGTGCAAAGGTCAGGACACCAACACCCCCGCTGGCCCACAGACACCATGCCGACGCACTGGCCGAAGCCCCGAGCCACACGCCCTGTGCCTCGTGCCACACGCCCTGTGCCTCATGCCACTGTCCCCAGGGCTGCAGGGAGACCCTCGGTGGGGAAGGGGCGGGCCCAGACCCAGGTCTGCAGGTCCTGCTGCCCACGGTTCCCCAGGTCCCCCACCTCCAGCCCCGCCGCCGGGACGTGCGTGAAAAGTCCTGAACTCTCTCCCGGTCCTGCCTCCTGAGGCAGAGGACGTGGACAGAACCCACACAGCATCTCTGCCCCCTCGAGGCATTGCGGTGGGCCCTGTGGCCCGCGGGGGATGACTCGGCTGCCTCAGAGGCCTGGGGCGGTAGTCACTCTTCTGTGAGGCCTGTCCCTGTTGACTCTTGCTGCCAGGGTGGCAACTGACCACGTACTGTCGCTGTTGGGACGACCTCAGCTATGCACATGGAGCAGGGAGAGCTCGTTTAGAAACACGCGCCAGGCCGAGGCATAGAGGCCCGGGGGGTGGGAGGACAGAGTCTTGCCAAGACGGTGGTGGGTGGGGGGGTCTGGCCACGGCAGCTCTGCCTGTGGACAGGCCTGCAGGAAGGGTACATCAGGTGGGCATCCTCAGCCTTGGCTCCTGCTCAGAGGCGCACGGAGACCCCACCCCACCCACCCTGTGGCCCAGAACCTCGGCGGAGGCCCTGGGCCAGAGTGCGGGGGCCCCCCAGGAGCACCCCCCGGGGGCCGCTGGGCCTCTGGGGCTCAGGGCTCACTACCCTCCACGGTGTCTCGGCCTCGGTCACGCTGTCTTCTGAGGCCTAAACAGCTCCTGGAATACCTGTGCACGCTGTGCTGGTTTCAGAATCATCTCACAAAGGCTGCTTTGTCCGCTCCGAGTGTGTGGGCCCAGGAGCCTCAGCGAGGCCAAGGTCGGGTCCCTGCCCTTGGGGTGTTGGCAGCAACCTGGGGGCCTGGCGCTCCCCGTCTGCCCCTCAGTCCCAGCTCAGGTCCCAAGGCTCCAAAGTCAGGCACCCTCAGACCTCTGAGAGCTGGGGGAGCAAGGCCCAGGGAAGGGACAAAACCACCCTGTTCTCTGCCCAGGTGTGGGAGCGGGGCTGGGTGGGGGAGAGGCCCCCCTTGGGTCCTGGCGCTGCCTGACCCAACCTCCCAGGGGGGTGTGTGCGTGCCCGTGGGAGGCAGCCGTGGCCAAGGTGAGGACGATGGCCTGCTGATGCCCTGATGGCCGATCCACCCTGGGCACACAGCCACCGGCAACCGCCTGAGGATGTCCGTGCCCTTATCAGACATCAGACATCATTTCAGCGTTTGCGGCAACAGGTGCCCTGGGAATGCAGAGGAATGCGGGAGCCATGCCAGGGCGGTGGTCCAGCAGGAGGGCGCACCAGGGAGCAGCAGGGGGCGGACGGCAGGACCCCACCCCCACGCCCACGGGCTGGGCCCCCAGCAGCACCTGTGCCTGGAGGGCTCAGCCCAGGTGGGGTGGGATGGACCGGACCCTTAGGGAAGTCCACGGGCACCGTCTCTCCAGTCCACGGGGAAACCTCTTTCAACCCTGGAAGCTCCCCAGTGATGCCGAAAACGTGAATAAGAAGCACACGCTTCATGTGCGAAGGTGTTCAAGGCGCACTCAGAACCAGAAGAGACAGACCTCTGCCGTCGGGCTCTGTGAGCTCTGAGCGAGGTCCAGGAGGCTGAGACGCAGCGCTGGGCCGGTCAGGGAGCGGTAGCTGCACCCTATCTGTGCACTCAATTTCTCTGTGACCCCATGGACTGTAGCCAGGCTCCTCTGTCCAGGGGATTTCCCAGGCCAGCAGACTGGAGTGGGTTGCCATTTCCTCCTCCGGGGGATCTTCCCGACCCAGGAATTGAACCCATGTTTCCTGCCCTGGCAGGTGGATTCTTTACCACTGCGCCACCTGGGGAGCATATTCAATATATAACAATCACGTACTTGGAAAAGTCTTGTTGGTCCAGAACAAACGTTCCGTGTGAAGGGATGGACGTTGGGAGCACCATGCTCAGTGAAATACGCGTCACGGAAGGGAAAGTCCTGTACAACTCGACTTCCATGAGGGCCCTGGAGCTGTCAGACCCACAGAGACGGAAAGCAGGCTGGCGGGGGCCGGGGGCGGGGAAGCGGTGCTTTGGGGACAGAGCGTGTCGCTGCGGGAAGGGGAGGCTTTGAGGATGCGTGAGTTAGTGTCTGCACGGCACAGCTCAGGACTTCGTGCCCGGGCGGTGCACTTACACGTTGTCAGAGAGGAGGTTTCTCGCTACTCGTATCTCACCACAGCTTTCTTAAGTTAAGGAAACTAAGTAAATGGCATGTATACACAAGCCCTGGACTGCTGCCCGTGTTTGATTAAGGCTATAAATGAGGCTGTGTGAGGTTCAAAGACCCGCCCTCCCGGCTAGGGCCTTCGGGCCGATAACAGACAAAGGGCTTCTCCCGCCGCTTGAACCTCAAGGCCGAACTCAGAGCGTGTGATTTAATAGATTAGCTGCTGACGTTCAAACTCCGGCCGTATCGGAGGGGCTCCTCTTTGTACAAAGTCACCTGGGAGATTCCAAACATCCCTGAGCAAACAGGACAAGGTGGGCTGGGGAGCCTGTGCCTGGACGTGGACACCCCCGTGGCACTGAGCCCCTCCAGGGGTGGGGGGGAGCTGGCCTCAGGTCCCACCAGGCCTGTCCATGGGGCTGGGGAAACACTGCCCAACAGAATGCCAAGACACGCCCCGCCCTGGTCCAGCCTGTGCCCAGCACTGCCCTGGGTGGAGCAGGGTTGGGCACGTCGCCAATCACACCTTGGCCCAGGTGCTGGGCGCTGTGCACCCCCTGACCCCATGCGGAAGGTGTTACACCACCTCCAGAAGGAGACTCTGGGCTGCCCCTCCAGTCCATGCTGCCCGGCAAGGGGACCTGGGGCTCAGGGACAGCAAGGCCAAGCCAGCCCCAGCTTCAGGGCAGGGGCCGAGCCTCCCAGGGCAGGGCCCTATTTCCAGGGGCCAGGCCAGCACTCAGCGCCCCACGGCCTCCAAGGCGAGCACCGCATGCAAGGCTGAGCCACAGGGGCCGGGGAGGTGCTGTGTGGGCAGGCCGGGCCAGAGTGGAGACCCTGGACTGCTTCTGGGGGCACCAGGATTTCTGGGCTCAGGGCACATCCTTCCAGTCTCTGCCTCCAACATCACGCACCCCCCACATGTTGAAACCCTCTTCTGTGGGTTTCTTCTGAGGACACCTGTCACTGAATTGCGGCCCCCCCCGCCCCAGAATCTTCTCCCCCTCAAGATCCTTAACATATCACCTCTGCAAAGATGCTTTTTCTAAATACCTAAGGTCACGTTCACAAGTTCCAGGGAGTCTGCCATCTCTGGGGGCCATTATTCAGCCTCTGTGACTTATCAAGGTTTCTAATAAATGATGCAGATAGTGCTGCAGCCATGAAATTAAAAGACGCTTACTCCTTGGAAGGAAAGTTATGACCAACCTAGACAGCATATTAAAAAGCAGAGACATTACTTTGCCAACAAAGGTCTGTCTAGTCAAGGCTATGGTTTTTCCAGTAGTCGTGTATGGATGTAAGAGTTGGACTATAAAGAAAGCTGAGTGCTGAAGAATTGATGCTTTTGAACTGTGGTTCTGGAGAAGACTCTTGAGAGTTCCTTGGACTGCAAGGAGATCCAACCAGTCCATCCTAAAGGAAATCAGTCCTGAATATTCATTGGGGGGACTGATGCTGAAGCTCCAATACTTTGGCCACCTGATGCGAAGAGCTGACTCATTGGAAAAGACCCTGAGGTTGGGAAAAATTGAAGGCGGAAGGAGAAGGGGACGACAGAGGATGAGATGGTTGGACTTCATCACCAACTCAATGGACATGAGTTTGGGTAAATTCCGAGAGTTGGTGATGGACAGGGAGCCCTGGTGTGCTGCAGTCCATGGGGTCGCAAAGAGTTGGACACTACTGAGTGACTGAACTGAACTCAATTAAATGAATAAATCACTTATGATGATGAGAGCTATCAGCAAATCTTCAGTGAGTCTTTAAAAGCCAGCATCAGGCATGTGGTCAAGTGCATGTCCATGGCGCCCCCGTGAAACAGCCCAAGGTACGTTCAGAACCCGCCCCCTCACAGCCTCAGTGCATCTGCAGAGACCCGAGTAAGGTCCCAGGCTCCAGGGACTAGGATTCAGAGAGCAGTGTCTTTGCAAGGTCACGCACAGCTCAGTACCCCACTGTCCAGACCCCATCACGTCAGGGAGGGACTCGGACCTCCACTCCCTCTCCCCATGACGTGGTGGGTGGCATCCAAGCCAGCGCTCCTGGGACTAGGGCTCCCACAGGCCACTCTGACTCTGAATCTCCTGTGAGGCGTGTTCAGTGGCCCGGCTCTCATTCCTTTCAGAGGCTCCCTCAGGCAATATGACCCCTAGCCACGCAGGCTCCAGTGGGCAGCTGGGCGCGGTGAGGCCACTGTTCCCGCAGCTCCAGTCTCCCCTCTCTTGGAGTCCCACGCTCCAAGGTCCCGTGAGCGCAAGATCCCATCAGACAGATCCCAAAGAGCCTGCCCGCAAGGAACTCCTAGGAGACAAAGACACTTATCCTTGCCTCTCAACAGAGGCCGTCCTCAGCCTTGCGGGCTTTCAGTCGACACTTTTTCTAAAAGTGACCTGGGCCGGGGATCCCAGAGACAAAGGGCCTCTCACCTCGCACTCTGGCTGGGCCCTTGGCTGTTCCTGTGTGCACAGCACCTCCCTAGAGGCCAGGCCGCCTCTGCCTAGGGGTCTCCACCCCCAGGGGACGGGCCACCAGGACTGCACCAGAATCTGCAGCCCACATCTCACTGTTCTCCCTGCCCAAGTCTTGACATCCACCTGGCAGCTGGGAGCAATCCTGGGAGGAAGCAAATTCCACCAGCCCTCCAAGCTGAAGATCCTCCAATGAAGTCTGAACTCCAAAGCCACCTTCAGGGCATCCCCCTGCCCCATAGGCCTGGGCTTCCCTGAGGGGGGCGGGGGGCCTTCTGATGCCACAGCTGGGCCCTGTGTCCCCTGCCCTGCTCTCATCAGACCACTTGCCACCTATGCCCATTGCTGCCCCCGATAGAGCAAGGGCTCCGCAGGCAGAGGACGTCTGATGTCCGCTTTGAAGGCCCCATATGGGACCTGGTACCTGAATGCCTGAATGTTTTAGGTTGAACTCAAGAACTCAGTGGACAGAATTCTCCATGCCACCTCCTCCATGCAGGCCTCTAGGGTTCATCCAGAGTGAAATCCTCTTGTGACATTTTTTTCCTCCTCACCCTGCCCTGCCACACCCCACCCCAGTGCACTCCGCCAGGGCCCTGCAGGGTTTCCAACAGGCCAGGACACCAGGTAGCTTTCCACGTACCTCTTCTTCCCCAGACTGCATGCCAACAGTGCCAGGCAGAAAGGAGCTGGGGGCGGTGGGAGGGAACTCTGATGTGAGTGGGGAGCGTCCATGGCCACCCAGCTGCCAGGAGCGCAGAAGATGCAGCAGGCGAGGCTCTGAGGTGAGGACCACGGTCTCGCTGCCTGAAGTCGGCCCCAGAGGCAGCAGGGACTGCCCAGATTCACCCTCAGCCCTCCTCGGGGCCTCTTCCGGAAACCCAGGACGACGCAGGCGAGGGGACTATTTGGGCACCAGGATGGGGTCACGCTCAGGAGGCCTGTGACGGGTCTGCCAGCCTTGCTCACCGACGACTGGACTCAGGGCTCCTGACCACTTAGCGCAGGTAGAAAACCAGCTCCACCCTGGCGGCCCCAGGCTGGGGGCACTGCAGGCCCCAAAGCCCGACTGCGCCCCCGCCCAAGGTCACAGGGTGTGGTGCCCCCAGCATGGGCTGCGCCTTCCGCAGAGCGGGCGGCGGGACAGCCAGGCCCAGCCGAGCCCGGGCAGCGGCCAGGCCATCGCCCTGCCCAGCAGCCTGGCTCCGTTGCGGACACGGGCAGATGGCTGTGCTCGTGTCTCCCCCGACGCCCAGCATCCCCTCATTTCCCACATGCGGCTCCACATGAGGTCCTCGCATGTGCAGGGGCCGGGACGTCCCCCTCTGCCGAGGGCCGAGCCAGCTGGGGGCAGCTGGGGGCAGGCGAGGACAGACCTTGGCTGAGGGCTTGACCACATCACCCTAAGCGGTCACGTCAAAGCCTTTCCCGGGCCCTAGAGAGGCAGCTATGGGGGTCTCAGGGATCGGGGTCTCAGGGATGCGGGCACTGTGAGGGTGTGCATTTAAATCTTCTTAGGGATCTGTTGCACGATAAGAAACATAACAGCCACGGATGTCCCCAGGGTCCAGTGGTTGAGACTTTGCCTTCCAATGCTGCGGCATGGTTTCAATTCCTGGTCAATGAACCAAGATCCCACACGCCAAGCAACTAAAATGTTTAAAAATAAATACATTGGTGTCTCAAAAGAAAATTTTTTTTAAATAAAAGGGCCTTTCCTGGTGGTCCAGTGTTAAGACTCTGCACTCCCACTGCTCAATCCCCGGTTGGGGAACTAAGATTCCACACACTGCAAGGTGCTAACAATAAGTTGAAAGAGAGAAAGAAAGGAAAGAGAAAAAGAAGACAGACAGACAGACAGCAGCCGTGTCTGAGCACCAGGCTACAGGCGACCAGACTTGGAATATCCAGCCCGGGCCACGGTCAGCCACACGACGCTTTCTCAGCATCCGCTGGACAGCAGAGCGTCAACTGGAAGCCCGGACTCTTTGGCAGCAAGGTGGGGACAAGCCGTGTAAATCCACACCTTCCTGTCCCCTCTGTCGTCACGAGAAGCCCCAGAAGCAGGCCGTGCCTCATCAGAAGGGAAAGAGGGCCTGAGGCTGCATGGAGCCCCGGGTGGAGAGCAGGACCACAGCGCAGGCCTCTTCCCCCAGGCCCTGCCCCCCACCTCCAGGAAAACAGGGTCCAGCCAGAGGGCAGGGTCTCTGGCTACCCACTGCCCACCCCCGAGGGGCTGCCTGGCCTGGCGGTGAGAGGACAGGCCCCAGATGGCTTTGGCCAGGGGGCTGGGGGGTGTCCCGGCCCTCGGGGTCTGGCGCTGGATGGGGTTTGGCCAGGGGGCTGGGGGGTGTCCCGGCCCTCGGGGTCTGGCGCTGGACGGCAGGCCCACCCGAGGCAGGGCTGCCGGGCCGAGCAGGCGAGCTCGCCCAGGGCCCAGGGCTGTGGGGTGGCTGAGCCCTGCAGTGTCGCCTCCACCAGCCTGGCCGCCCAGCCCAGCTCGGCGGCGATAAGAACCCCTCAGAGGGTATATTTAGAAGGTGCTGGAGAACAAACTGAAGTGACCCCACGGACAGGGCCCTTATCTGTCCCAGGACGCATGTCGTCTTCCTGTGAATAGGGCCCGTCCGGGGCGGGGGAAGGGCCCAGCGGGCCCTCCTTGGGGAGGACCCCCAACCTGGTGTGGCCAGCCCCTGCAGGCCTCACCTGGGACAGGACAGGATGGGCAGCCTCCCTCCTGGGCTGAGAAGGGGCAGTAGGTAGCAGAGGGCTCGGACACCAGCGGGGGTGAGAGGGGTCCGGTGGGCTTCCTGCCCGCGGCCCAGGGCCCTGCCCTACTTCAAACAGGGTGACTCTGCAGACTGGAGACCACAGCAGGGCTCCCGGAACACCTGGACCCAGGCCCGAGGAGGAGCAAAGTGCCCGAAGCCCCGATGGCGCCGGAGAGGGTGGGCGTTTTCTGAGTATCCCTGCTTGGGAGAAGTCCTTCCTCCTGTCTACCCTAAGTCTTCCTTGCTGCAGTGTGGCCTGACCTCCGGCTGAAGGCAACCTCCCGACTCCAAGCCCCTCAGGGGCCCCCATACAGTCTGTCCTCAGGGTCAAGACCACCGCCCAGACCCAGAGAGGCAGGATCCCTGGTTGAGACTTTGAGGAGCCCATGCCTTCTCCTTCTCTGACCCCCGCTAAGCCCCCCACCCAACACTTTAGAGGTAGAGGCCCTTCTGAGAAGCCAGAAAGCCCATATGGGCAGCCCTGGCCCAAGGCAGAGCCCTCCACTCCCCGACCCTGGAACCTGCCATAATTTCTCCAGAGACAGTCCTCAACCTGCCAAGGCTGCACACCAAGCAGATGTGGATCCCCAGCATGACCTTGGCTCCCCCACACACACACCCCCAGTGGTCTCCTGCCCAGGACCTTGGGGGTTCCCAACCCTCTTTCAGCCCCAGCGCCCCTGAGCCCAGCAGGTCAGTGCCTGGGGAGCGTGGAGAGACAGCAGGTCCCCACGCCGGGCACCGCCCCCTGCCCCCCAGCCAGGCCTGGCTCCATGGACAGCCTGGGTGTTGACACTGTGCCCAGGACCCCCCGAGTCGGCCCATCCCACGAGCTCAGGAAGGGGCTGTCCCTCATCCCTGCCGTCCAGGGGCCCAGGTTCCCTGCACGTAGGCGCCAAGCTTCTCGGGCCCTCCATTCACCCCAGACCAGGAAAGGTTCTGGCTTCGCAGCTCTCTCCTGGGGTGACCCAGGCCACGTGCCTCCTTCCCTACAGGACACGCTCCCCCTCCATGGCCGAAACTGGGGGTGCGGGAGCCAAAGAGCAGGGACACCCCACTGTCGTCTCCCCGCCGCCCCAAGCCAGGAAGGCCTGCTGCTGACCAAACCAGCGTTCCGGGATGGACGGGGACAGCCCGCTGCCAGCGGGACCCGCCAACCCACATGGCCCAGGCAGGCCTCCTGAACGGGGCCCTTTACCCTGACCTTTGGGGTCCGCTTTGCTCTGGAGGAGAAGGCCTGAAGATCAGGGCTGCAGACAGTGCCATCCCCAATCTTCTGCTGCACCCTTGAGGCGCCCCAGGGAAGGGGGGTCAGACTGAGAGCGGGCAGCCGGAGGTGGACTCCAGTGCGGCCGGGCCTCTGCTGGGAGCACCCCCCGCTCCAGGCCGCGAGAGAGAGACTGGTTAGGCAGGGCCACACACGGGCTCTTGCACCCCCAGAAGCCAGGGAGATCTGGGGGGAGGCCAGGATATTTAGGGGGACAAGACAAGGACATCAGGGCAGGCGGAGAGATAAACATGGTTCCTCTGAGTGCCTGGCATGGGGACCCCACCTCGCGGATGTTGATCCCAAATCCAGTCCCTAGCCCCTCTGCCGCGCTCCTGACCCCTCCCAGGAGCCCGCCAGCCTGCAGCCATGGCTGTCCCCGCCCCTGGCCTGTCCAGCACCTCCACACTGGGCCCAGGCGTGGTCAGCCCCCAGGACCATAGGGTCCCTGCCCAGTGGCCACTGCTGTGAATCCACCTGACTGCCGCCATGTGGAAGCCCCGGTCCCGCCCACCGCCAAGCTGCCATCCTGGGAGCTGCAAGCATGCTGTTCGACGGCTCCTACCCGCGGAAAGCCCACGTCCCTCACTGCAGGCTGTCCCCGTGACACGCGGGGGCAGCGGTGGGCGGGGGTCACAGAGAGGCCAAGGCAAGGGCTGGAGCAGAGGCGGAGGAGGAGGAGGAGTGCGCCCAGGCTCAGGACCACGTCCCCAGACGCGGCCTCCAGGAACCTGGGGAATGAGCACTCGGGCCCTCGTCACGGGTGGAGGATGAGGGCAGACAACCCTGTGGCTGACTCCCAGCCTGTCTCCAGCACCTCCAGGTGCCCCACCAGACGTGCCCAGAGGTCCCAGGAGCAGGGGGCGTGTGGGCACAGTGACGGGGGAGTGCCCTCATCATAGGTGTGACCAAGAGTGGGTGCCCGGCGGGTGCCTTCGCGGGGGCCACCTGGCCTCGTCCTGGGACACGACGCAGCCTTGCCCACGGGAGCCGCAGCCTCTGAAAGGTCTGCCCTCCGGGAAGCGGCCTGTTTCCTCCTTCTGCAGCTGGCCTGAGACGAACACTCCCCCTTCCTCTGTGCTTCTTCCTTGCCCGGTGGCCGTGCCTGCTCTGATCTCTGCAGACACACTCAGGGCTCCCACACACTTGTGACGGAGGGGCCGCAGTGGATGCAGCCTGGGCCCCCGGACAGTCGAGGGGCTCCCCCCTGAAGCCAAGCCTGCCCTCCTGCATCCAGTTCCCAGGCTGGACAACCCCCCTGGGCCGCCCGGAACCAGGCCTGGCCTTCATCAAAGCCGGAGCCGCTCCAGGGCGCGGTGGGCGGAAGCAGGAGCTCCGCGGTCAGGGCCCCCTGTGGGTTCCTCAACGCCGGATGCCAGAAGCGGATCTATTTTGGTCTCCGCATCCTCCACCACACGGCCTGCAGCCCGGCTCTGCCACAGGGGGAGGTCAGCGCCTCCGCCCAGCCCGGCCGGCCCAGCGGCTCCAAGGCTCATGCTCCGTCACCTGGCTCGGAGGGCAGATTCCCAGGCCGGGGAGCGACCACGACTCAGCTAAAAGCAGTCCCCCTCCTCCTTAGAGGCCAACTGAGAAGGCCCGGGCCTGGGCTGGCCATGCAGGCCCCGGGCTCCAGGGATGAGGCAGATCCAGGAAACGAGATCGTAAACCAGAGACGAAATAAACAAAACCACGACCGTGACAGCAGCCCCAGGCAAACAGACAGGGGCTGTCGCTGTGAGCGATGGCGGGGGTCGGGGTGGGGGAGGCCACCCGGGGCGGTGACACAGCCCACAGGAGGACCAGGGTGGACAGTCCACGCAGAGGTGAGTGCAAAGGCCCTGAGGCAGGTGAGGGCAGATATGAGGCCAGGGAGGCTGAAACAGGGTGGAAGGCAGGACCACCACCAGCCAGGAGGCCGGAGGAGAGCCACGCCCAGGAGCCCCTCACAAGCCCAGGAGAGGTACCAGGCCGTCCGGGCCTCCGAGCACCAGCAGACACGGGCTCTGCGCTGGGCCCCGGAGACCCCAAGTGAGAAGAAGGCTCAGGCCATTAGAGACGCGCCCCTCTCATGCTCGCCCACCATGGGGCCAGAGCCTCCAACACCAGGACTCCAGAGTCAGGCTGCATCCCAACCCAAAGGCAGCATTGGCAGTGAGTCCATCCCACCCCCGCCCCTCACACCTGGGGCACCTCCCCAGGGGCTGCCCCAGGCATCCTTGGGGGGCCCCTGCCCACATGGGCCGGGCCCCGTGGCCCAGCCGGCAGCCTGGGAGTCCCTGCCCCGAGAGCCCCTCTTTTCTTTCTCAGCCCGGCCGTGACTCACGGCGGCCACATCCAAGGAGGGAAAAAAGCAGAGGACAGGGAGGAGCAGCCCTGGACCTGGCGGGACACAGGGGCTGGAAACGCCTGCACCAGGCCGACACGTCCACACACCGTCGGAACTGCCGCTTCCTGCCGGCTGCCCAGAATAGCCGGCATATCCTCCAAGCAGCCTCCCCGACCCTGCCCATGACTAAGACTGCCCCCTGTCCCACACTGCAGGACACCCAGCCTTCCGGAAGCCAGGCATTTAGGAAAGCAAAGAGCCCCTGAGGGTCTCGAGCGGGGTTAGGGTTCACCAGACCTGGGGTCCTGGAGGCAAAGATGCAGAACTTGGAGGGGAATCAGTGACTGACGCCAAGGGAAGAGGCTCTGGGGTCCCACCAACTTTCCCCCAAAACCTGCCGCACCCTTCATGAAACTGTGTCCTAGGAGAGGAAACTCTAAAATTCTCTGTCTCCTGAAAGAGCAAGCAGAGACCCTGAGTCAGCCGTGCCACCTCCCTGCCTGTTCTGCCTTAGTCAAGAGCACACGGCCTCTCCCCAAGGTCTCACCGGTGTTACAGGGCCTGGGAAACCTGGGTTCTGAGATGGCCCTGTGCTGGGGAAGGTGGGGAGGAGCAGCCTGGGGTGGGACATGTCATGTTGGAGGGGTCTGCTCGCTGAGGTGCCGTGAGGCCAGTGGGAGATCGGGGGAGAGCCCGGTCCAGGGTCCGGGTCTGAGAGGCATTTTGTGTGGTTGACAGGAAAGCAGGCTCTGGGCGGGTCTCCCAGGAGTGAGGGGGGCAAGGAGGGACAGCAAGGGGGCTGGGCGACAACCCAGCGGGGGCAAACAGCCTCGGGCCCTGCCCCCTCTTTTTTCCCCACCATCTGCTCCGCTCATACACCCTCTTATCCACAGGCCCCTTGCTTGTCATCCTCATTCCAACCCATCCGGGGCAAGCATCCCCCTCCCACAGCCCATCCCAGCAACAGCCTCTGGTCTCCCTGCCCCCAGTCCTGCACCACTCAGAGGTCAGAGGGTGCTGGTGAGCAGTCTGGACATCTAAGAAAGGGGCCCTGAGCAGGCATCATGAAAAAGACCTTAGATTACACACATGAGCAGACTTCAGCTTCAGCGTCAGTCCTTCCAATGAATAGTCAGGGTTGATTTCCTTTAGGACGGACTAGTTTGATCACTGGAAGGACTGATGCTGAAGCGCCGATACTTTGGCCACCTGATGTGAAGAGCTGACTCATTGGAAAAGACCCTGATGCTGGGAAAGATTGAAGGCAAAAGAAGAAGGGAGTGGTGGAAGATGAGATGGTTGGATGGCCTCAGCGACTCAACGGACATGAGTCTGAGCAAACTCCGGGAAACAGTGGAGGACAGAGGAGCCTTGAGTGCTGCAGTTCGTGGTGCTGCAGACTCAGACGCGACTTATTGACTGAAGAGCAATGAGCAAGTAGACGTCACGTGGACGTAAAAGTCAAAGCCTTCAACTTCTAGAAGAAAACGTGGTCAACTTCTCTTTCATTTCAGTGTAGAGAGAGGTTCTCAATCATGACTCACAACTCAGAGGCAATAGAACGAAAAATAGATAAATTTGATTACCTAAACATAGAAAGTTTTTTATATATATAACAAAAAGCACCATGAATACAGTCAAAAGACAAATGATCAACTGGGAGAAGACACTCACAATATGAGCCACAAAGAACTCACATTCCTTGAATATAAAGGACTTAAAAATTGAGAGATCAGGGACCAAAACCTCAATAGAATAGCACAGAAAAGACACAGACAGACAGTTGACAAATGCATGCGTGTATGCATGTATATGTGACCTTCAGACACGAAAAATGCCCAAGTGCATAGTTACAGAAATGCTATCAGGTTGGCAAAAAATAAAATAGTGTGATAACACAGCTGGAGAAGCTACACGGGAAGCAGCTTGCTCATACACTGCCGGGGCTGCACACGGCAAAACCCTCATGAAAGGGGATTTGGTTATGCCGAGAAGAGTCAGGCACAGCTGAAGTGACTTAGCACCACACCCATGCAACAGGACCTCGGGCTTCCCAGGTGGCTCCGTGGTCAAGAATCCGCCTGCTTATGCAGGAGACGAGGGTTTGATCCCTGGGTCAGGAAGCTGCCCTGGAGAGGAAAATGGCAACCCACTCCAGTATTCTTGCCTGCAAAATCCCATGGACAGAGGAGCCTGGCGGGCTACAGTCTATGGGGTCGAAAAGTCTGACACGACTTGGGGACTAAACAACAGCAACAAAGACTACAGACCTATCTTTCAGTCTCACACTTCCATTTCCAGAAATCCAGGCTACAGAGGAAAACAGAAACGTGCAAGTTTCTTCACTGTGACATTGCTTGTAATTGAAACTGCTGGAAATCACCTAAATGCCCATAAAGAAACTACAGTCCATCTACCTGGCAAAGTACCAAGCAGCCGAGAAAAAGGAAGAAGAAGCTCTTGAAGGACGGATATGGAGTGAATTCCAGAAGGTACTGTTAGGTGAGGAGAGCAGCCATGAAGAGCACCCATAGATGTTTCAGCAAACGGTGCTGGGAACACTGGACCCACACGTAGAAGAGCACAGTCGGACCTTTACCCGTATACAAAAGTGAACTCGCACTGGACACAGATCTCCCGCAAAAGACCTAAAATGGTAAAACTCTAGGAGAAGACATCAGGGGAGAGCTTCATGGCACTGGATTTGGCAATTTTTTTTAGCTAGGATACCAAAAGTGCAGGAATAAAAGAAAAGACAGATCAATTAGATGTCATGAAAGTTAACATTCCTGTGCAGCAAAAGAAGGCAATGGCACCCCACTCCAGTGTTCTTGCCTGGAGAATCCCATGAACGGGGGAGCCTGGTGGGCTGCAGTCCACGGGGTCACTGAGGGTCAGACACGACTGAGTGACGTCACTTTCACTTTTCACTTTCATGCCTTGGAGAAGGAAATGGCAACCCACTCCAGTGTTCTTGCCTGGAGAATCCCATGGACGGGGGAGCCTGGTGGGCTGCAGTCCACGGGGTCACTGAGGGTCAGACACGACTGAGCAACGTCACTTTCACTTTTCACTTTCATGCATTGGAGAAGGAAATGACAACCCACTCCAGCGTTCTTGCCTGTAGAATCCCAGGGATGGGGGAGCCTGGTGGGCCGCCGTCTATGGGGTTGCACAGAGTCGGACACGACAAGCGACTTAGCAGCAGCAGCAGCCAAAGGACACAATCAACAAAGTGAAAAGACAACCAGCAGCACGGGGGAGAGTGTTTACAACTCATCCATCCAGAATACACAAGGGGCTCCTAAACTCAGTAACAGCATCAAAACCCAACTAAACGGGCAAGACCCAACTACTGGCAGATCCGGTTTCATGGTACTTTGCAGCAGGGCAAAGGCTAACAGAGTTTTGTCAGGAGAACACACAGGTCATAGCAAATATCCTCTTTCAACAACACAAGAGACAACTCTGCACATGGATATCAGCAGATGGTCAATACCCAAATTAGATTGATTTATAGTCTTTGCAGTCAAAGATGGAGGAGCTCTATACAGTCAGCAAAAACAAGACATGGAGCTGACTGTGGCTCAGATCATGAGCTCCTTATTGCAAAATTCAGGCTTAAATGGAAAAAAGTAGTGAAAACCAGTAGGCCATTCAGGCATGCTGCTGCTGCTGCTAAGCCACTTCAGTTGTGTTTGACTCTGTGCGACCCCATAGACGGCAGCCTACCAGGCTTCCCCGTCCCTGGGATTCTCCAGGCAAGAACACTGGAGTGGGTTGCCATTTCCTTCTCCAGTGCATGAAAGTGAAAAGTGAAAGTGAAGTTGCTCAGTCGTGTCCAACTCTTCACAACCCCATGGACTGCAGCCTACCAGGCTCCTGCACCCATGGGATTTTCCAGGCAAGAGTACTGGAGTGGGGTACCAATGACCTAACTCATGATTATACAGTGGAGGTGATGAATAGATTCAAAGGATTCAAGGGATTAGACCTGGTAGAGTGCATGAAGAATGATGGATGGAAGTTCATAACATTGTGTAAGAGGCAGTGAGCAAAACCATCCCAAAGAAAAAGAAATGAAAGAAGGCAAAGCGGTTGTCTGAGGAGGCTTTAAAATAACTGAGGAAAGGAGAAGTGAATGGCAAGGGTGAAAAGAAAAGATACACCCAACTGAATGCAGAGCTATAGAGAACAGCAAGGAGAGATAAGGGGACTTCTTAAATGAGCAGTGCAAAGAAATAGAGGAAAACAACAGAATAGGAAAGACTAGAGATCTCTTCAAGAAAACTGGAGATATCAAGGGAACATTTCATGCCAAGATGGGCACCATAAAGTCCAGAAAAGGTAAGGATCTAACAGAAGCAGAAGAGATTAAGAAGAGGTGGCAAGAAGACACAGAAGAACTGCACAAAAAAGGTCTTAATGACCCAGATGACCACCTGGGTCTGCTCACAGACTAGACTCAGACATTCTTGAGTGTGAAGTCAAGTAGGCCTTAGGAAGCATTACTACAAACAAAGAGGGTGGAAGTGACAGAATTCCAGCTGTGCTATTTCAAATCTTAAAAGATGACGCTGTTAAAGTGCTGCACTCAACATGTCAGCAAATTTGGAAAACTCAGTAGTGGCCACAGAAATGGACAAAGATAGTTTTCATTCTAATCTCAAAGAATGGCAATGCCAAAGAATGTTCAAACTATCATATGGTTGTGTTCATTTCTATACTAGTAAGGTTATGCTCAAAATCCTCCAAGCTAGGCTTTGCTACTGCTGCTGCTGCTAAGTTGCTTCAGTCATGTCCGATTCTGTGCGACCCCAGAGATGGCAGCCCACCAGGCTCCCCCGTCCCTGGGATTCTCCAGGCAAGAACACTGGAGTGGGTTGCCATTTCCTTCTCCAATGCATGGAAGCTAGGGTTTAGCTGTATGTAAACTGAGAACTCTCAGATATACAAGCTGGGTTTCAAAAAGGCAGAGGAACAAGAGATCAAGTTACCAACATTTGTTGAATCATAGAGAAAGGAAGAGAATTCCAGAAAAATATCTACTTCTGCTTCATTGACTATGCTAAAGCCTTTGACTGTGTGGATCACAACAAACTGTGGAAAATTCTTAGAGATGGGGATACCAGACCACCTTACCTATCTCCTGAGAAAGCTGTATGTGGGTCAAAAAGCAACAGTTAGAACCAGACATGGAACAACTGACTGGTTCAAAATTGGGAAAGGAGTGTGACAAGGCTGTATATTGTCACCCTACCTATTTAACTTGCACAGAGTACATCATGCAAAATGCCAGGCTGGATGAATCACAAGCTGGAATCAAGATTGCTGGGAGATATAGATGATACCACACTTATGGCAGAAAGTGAAGAGGAACTAAAGAACCTCTTGATGAGGGTAAAAGAGGAGACTGAAAACGTTGGCTGAGAACTCAACATTCAAAAAACTAAGATCATGGCATCTGGTCCCATTATTTCATGGCAAATAGATGGGGTAAAAGGGGAAGCAGTGACAGATTTTATTTTCTTGGGCTCCAAAATCACTGTCGATGGTGACTGCAACCATGAAATGAAAAGACATTTGCTCCTTGGAAGGAAAGCTACAACACATCTAGACAGCATATTAAAAAGAAGAGACATCACTCTGCTGACAAAGGTCTGTATAGTCAAAGCTATGGTTTTTCCAGTAGTCATGTACAGATAAAAGAGCTGGACCATAAAGATGGCTGAGCGCTGACGAACTGATGCTTTTGAAGTGTGGTGTTGGAGAAGACTCTTGAGAGTCCCTTGGACAGCAAGGAGATCCAACCAGTCCATCCTAAAGGAAATCAACCCTGAGTACTCATTGCAAGCACTGATGCTGAAGTAGAAGCTCCAATGCTTTGGCACCTGATGCGAAGAGCCAACTCATGGGAAACGATCTGATGCTGGGAAAGACTGAAGGCAGAAGGAGAAGAGGGTGGCAGAGGATGAAGTGGTTAGATGGCATCACCGATTTCATGGACATGAGTCTGAGCAAACTCTGGGAGACTGTGAAGGACAGAGGAGCCTGGTGCACTGCAGTCCATGGGTCACCAAGAGTTATCCCCTACATAGGAAGTGGTGTTTTGAATCTAGCATTAGATCATGAACTCCTTATCGCAAATTTCAGACTTAAATCGAAGAAAGGCAACTCATATCAGACTTTTAATAATGAATAGGTCATCCAGATAGAAAGCCAATAAGGAAGCACTGGAATTAAGCCACACATCATACCAGATGAACCAAACAGACATATACATAACATTTCTCCCAAGAACCCCAGAATATATACTTGTCTCCAGGGCATATGGCACATTCTCCAAGATAGACCACATGATAGGCCACAAAACATTTTAATAAACTTAAGACTGAAATCACATCAAGAATCTTTTCCAACAGTAATGGTATGAAACTAGACATCAGTTACAAGAATAAAAATGGAAAAATACACAAATACATGGAAATTAAGCAACACATTGCTTAACAAGTACTGGATCAAAAGAGAAATCAAAACGGAAATTTAAAAAATATCTTGAGACAAATGAAAATGGCAATACAACATACCAGATGCAGTTCTAAGGAGAAAGGGGATAGTGATAAATATCTACATTAAGAAAAAAGAAAACTCTCAATAAACAACCTAATTCTAACCTCAAAAAACTAAAAAAAAAAAGAAAGAACAAATGAAGTCTAAAAGTAGCAGAAGGAAGGAAATTAAACATCACAGTGGAAATAGATGAAATATAGTTAAAGTGGTGCACTCAATATGCAGCAAATTTGGAAAACTCAGCAGTGGCCACAGGACTGGAAAAGGGCAGTTTTCATTCCAATTCCAAAGAAGGGCAATGCCAAAGAATGTCCAAACTACTTCACAATTGCACTCATCTCACACGCTAGTAAAGTAATGCTCAAAATTCCCCAAGCTAGGCTTCAACAGTACATGAACCGTGAACTTCCAGATGTTCAAGCTGGTTTTAGAAAGGGCAGAAGAATCAGAGATCAAAATGCCAACATGCGTTGGACCATCAAAAAAGCAAGAGAGTTCCAGAAAAACATCTACTTCTGCTTTATTGACTACGCCAAAGCCTTTGACTGTGTAGGTCACAACAAACTGTGGAAAATTCTTCAAGAGATGGGAATATCAGACCACCTGACCTGCCTCTTGAGAAATCTGTATGCAGGTCAAGAAGCAACACTTAGAACCAGATATTGAACAACAGACTGGTTCCAAATGGGGAAAGGAGTACATCAAGGTTGTGTATTGTCATCTTGCTTATTTAACTTATATGCAAAGTACATCATACAAAATGCCAGGCTGGAGGAAGCACAAGCTGGAATCAAGATTGCTGGGAGAAATATCAATAACCTCAGATACGCAGATGACACCACCCTTATGGCAGAAAGTGAAGAACTAAAGAGCCTCTTGATAAAAGTGAAAGAGGAGAGTGAAAAAGTTGGTAAAGCTCAACATTCAGAAAACAAAGATCATGGCATCTGGTCCCATCACTTCACGGCAAAAAATGGAGAAACAATGGAAACAGTGAGAGACTTTATTTTTTCTTTTGGCTCCAAAATCACTGCAAATGGTGACTGCAGGCATGAAATTAAAAGATGTTTGCTCCTTGGAAGAAAAGCTATGACCAACCTAGACAGCATATTAAAAAGCAGAGACATGGCTTTACCAACAAAGGTTCATCTAGTCAAAGCTATGGTTCACGTACTGCTGAAGCCTGGCTCGGAGAATTTTGAGCATTACTTTGTTAGCATGTGAGATGAGTGCAATTGTGTGGTAGTTTGAACATTCTTTGGCATTGCCTTTCTAAAACTCATTTTTAGAGGTCACCATTAACCTGATACCAAAACCAGACAAGACACACAAGTAAATAAAATTACAGACCAAAATCCCTGATGAGCAGAGATGCAAAAATCCTCAACAAAACACTAGCAAACCAAAGTTAACAGTGCATTAAAAGGGTTATACACGATGATCAAGTGGGATTTACTCCAAGAATGCAAGAATGGTTCGATATTCACAAATCAATCAATGTGCTATACCATATTGGGCTTCCCTGGTGCCTCAGATGATAAAGAATCTGCTTACAATGCGGGAGACCCAGGTCCAATTCCACAGTCAGGAGGATCCCCTGGAGAAGGGCCTGGCTACCACTCCAGTATTCTTGCTTAGAGAATCCCATGAACAGAGGAGCCTGGAGGCTACAGTCCAGGGGGTCACAAAGAGTCAGGCACGACTGGGCAAGCAACACCTACACTTAGTGACTTACACCATATCGACATCATGAAGGTAAACATGACCATCTCAAAGGTGCGAGAGAAAGAGTATGATAAAATTCATAAACTTTCATGATAAAAACTCTCAACAAACTGAGTACAGAGGAAACATACCCCAACATAGCAAAGGTCATATGTGATAAGCACACAGCTAACATCACTCAATGATGAAAATCTGAAAGCATTTCCTCTGAGATTAGAAACAAGGGTGCCCACTCTCAACAATTCAACACACTGAGTCCTAGGAAGAGCAATCAGGCAAGGAAAACGGAAAAAAGGGGATCCAAACTGGAAAGAAGTGTAATTGGTTCTGTTTTCAGATGACATATTATATACAGAAAACCCTTCAAGACTGACCAAAAGCTGTTGCATAAATAAAATTTTTTAAAAATCCGCTGTGTTACTGTATACCAGCAACAAGCTATTGGAAATAGAAATTAAGAAAACAACCCTATTCACAAAAGAATAAAATACTTAGGAGCAAATTTAACCAAGGAGATAAAAGATCTGTAACTGAACATGATAAGACACTAATGGATAAAGTTAAAGAAGACACAGATAAATGGAGAAATATTTTATTAAGCTCATGGATTGGAAGAATTAATGTTACAATGTCTATAGTACCCAAAGTAAACTACAGATCCTACACATTCCCTCCCAAACTTCCAGTGGCATTTTCCTCATAAACAGAACAAGCAATCCTAAAATTCTTATGGAATCACAAAAGATCTCAAATAGCAAATGTAATCTTGATAAAGAAGAACAAAGCTGGAGGCATCTCCCTCCCTGGTTTCGGACTATATTACAGAACTACTCAGTATGGCTTGGGCACGAAAAGACACATATACCAGTGGAACCGAATAGCGAGTCCAGAGGTTAGACGCACACACACACACCGCATACACAGCCAATTAACTTACCACAAAGGGGCCGAGAACGTACAGCTCGTAAGAACAGTCTCTTCAACAGATGGTGTTGGAAAGCTGGACAGCCACGTGCAAAATAAGGAAACTCGACCACCATCTGACCCCATCACCAAAATCAACCCAAAAACTCGACCACCATCTGACCCCATGCACCAAAACCAACCCAAAAACTCGACCACCATCTGACCCCATGCACCAAAATCAACCCAAAAACTCGACCACCATCTGACACCATCACCAAAATCAACCCAAAAACTCGACCACTATCTGTCCCCATGCACCAAAATCAACCCCAAATGGATTGAAGACTCGCATGTTAAGACCTGAAACTATAAAATTCCTAGAGGAAAACATATAAGCCAACCTCCTTGACACTGGTCTTGGCAATAATTTTTCTGGTTTGATAACAAAAGGGCAAAAAAAAAAAAACCAAACAAGTGAGACTACATCAAACAAAAAGCTTTATAGCAAAGGAAATCATCAACAAAATGAAAAGGCCGTCTAGGGAATGAGAGGAGATATTTGCCAACTCCATATCCAATAAGGGGTTAATATCTAAAATATACAAGGAATTCAAAGAACTAGGCTGCAAAAAGTATATAACATGATTAAAAATTTGACAAAGGACCTGAATAGACATTTTCCCAAAGAAGGCATACCAATGACAAACAGGTATATAAAGATGCTAAACATCACTAATCACCAGGGAAATGCAAATCAAACCACATTGAGATGTCACTGCACACCTGTGAGGACGGCCATCATCCAAAAGTCAAGAGACAGCAAGTGTTGGCAAAATGTGGAGGAAGGGAACCCCCTTCATTGTTGGTGGGAATATAAATCGGTGAAGCCATTACAGAGACCAGTACGGAGGTTCCTCAGGAAATTAAGAATGAACTACTATATGGTCCAGCAATTCTACTGCTAGGCATCCACCCAAAGGAGATGAACTCACTGTCTCAAAGAGACATCCGCCTGACCACAGCAGCAGAGCTATTCACAATAGCCAAGGTACAGAAACAATCGAAGCGCCCTTCAAAAGAGAAATAGAGAAAATGTGAGGGCTTCCCTGGCGGTCTGGTGGCCAAGAATCCACCTGTCAATGCAGGGGGCGCAGATTCCATTCCTGGCCCAGGAAGATCCCACGTGCCGCAGGACGGTTAAGCCTGCGCATACAACTACACGGTTACTGCCATGCCATGCTTGTCTGACTACTTCCGACCCCGTGGACTGTCGCCCGCCAGGCTCCTCTGCCAGGGCGTTCTCCAGACAAGAATCCTGGAGTGGGTCGCCATTTCCTTCCCCAGGGGATCTTCCTGACCCAGGGATCGAACCCACGTCTCTTATGTCTCCCGCACTGGCAGGCGGGTTTTTCACAACTGGTGCCACCTGGGAAACAACGCAATCAAAACCACACCGAGACACCACTTCACGCCCATTAAGGAGGCGACTACCAACACATAGCTGAAAATAACAGGTGTAGATAAGAGCGTGGAGAAATCGGAACTCTTGTGCGCGTTGCTGGGAGTGCAGAATGCAGCAAGGCAGCCCCGCAGGGCCACACGGGGCAGCCACCCTGCTTCAGCCCCACTTCCAAACTAACAGAAAGCGGGGCCTTGCAGAAATCGAACCTGCGTCTCTGCCAGTGCAAGCAGATCCTTGGCCATCTGAGCCACCAGGGAAAGAAGCCATTTTTACCATTATTCTGGCAAATTATATACATTTGCAATAATTTACCAAAGCTAAAACGTTTACAAAAGAGTACATACACTTTCCGTGGTGTAAAAAAGAAAGTGGCATAAGAAAATACACATGTGATTGCAAGAGAACCACAGGAAGGATGAACCAGAGACTAAAAAGATGGCTTACCTGTAGGGGCGGGTGGGAAGGAGCAACAGGAGGGGGAGCGGGCCTGCAGGGGGAACAGTGCTCCTCTGAGGACTCTAGGTCCTACAGCTCCGATGCTTTGGACCACCGCAGAGTTCCATGTCCCCTCCCTGTGCCCCCAAATAGGGGGCACAACAGGCAATAAAACCAATCAGAATGTGGGGCAACTCCAAACGGAAGGTCAGCCTAATGACTGAAGTCCACTGGGTTCCATCAATGACAGGGCCACATGGTCGGGGTGGGAAAGAAAGGGAGTGTCCTGAGTCACGGTGGGCTCCAGCAACCAGACAGAATCCTGTAGGTCCGGGAACAGCACACACACTGCGCTCCGTGGGTGAGTCTATTCCTCCCAGGTATGTGATGGCAAGTCTCCATCAATACACATCGTGGACACCAGGGCTGAAGGGACAAGGCATCAGGGAGGGCAGGCTGCCCGAGGTCAGGCCAGGCAGTGTACCGAAGGCGGCGCGGGGCTAGAGGAGTCCCGTGGGGAGCCATCAGGGTGAGCTCACGTTTGTATCAAAGGACTCCCTGGTGGCTCAGAAGGTAAAGAATCCACCTGCAATGTGGGAGACCTGGGTTCGATCTCTGGGTCAGGAAGATACGACGGAGAAGGGAACAGCTACCCACTCCAGTATTCTGGCCTGGAGAATTCCATGGACAGAGGAGCCTGGCGGGCTACAGTCTACGGGGTTGCAAAGAGTTGGACATGACTGAGAGACTTTCACTTCACACACACAGGTGCCCAGGCCGAGAAATGCCGACAGATGTGTACACCCACATGGGCTAGTGCACGCACAGGTGCACACACAGGTGCACACACATTCTCCCCCATCCGGCAGCTGGCAGGAGCACAGCCAGCACCCACGGCTTGGTTTCTAAATAACACTCGCCAAAAAGGAGCCAGGGCTCGTGGGAGGAAGAGACTGATGGCAGTGCCAGGGAAGGAAAATGCGAGCCAAGTCTGGAGCATCTCAGGGAGCCAGGAAGGGATACGGCTCCGGGGAAGATGAGGAATGTCAGACCTGAATGATGCCCGAAGACCTGCGTCAGGACCCTCGGAGCCACCAAATCAGGAGTGATGGCAGGGGGTCACGACCCACTGTGGCTCAGTCGCTCAGTCGTGACCCCAGGGACGGCAGCACGCAGGCTTCCCTGTCCTTCACCATCTCCTGGACTTGGCTCAAACTCAGGTATGTTGAGTCGGTGATGCCATCCAACCATCTCATCCTCTGTCATTCTCTTCTCCTCCTTTACAACCCATAAATAATGTCAATATCCACAGGAACACACTGATTTAAATAAATCACTGAACAGATCAGCAGAGGAAAAGGGACAGGTTCTTCCAAGGAAATCCCAACTAATCAATGGAGACAGACTATGGGGAGAGAGAACACCCCCACGGGACAGCCATCACTAAGAGAGCAACTTCCACCGAGGGATGGTTGACACCAGCAGACCGCACTTCCCGAGGAAGATGCACACACCTCGCATCAAAGAGACGCCCTCCACGCGCCTCCTGATGACAAGAGGGGAAGGAGCCCCTGGCAGCAGAGACGCCCCAGAGACACGCGTCTGCCAGAGCATCAAGGTCGAACCACAGAAATAAGGTGTCCTGCACCCTGATAGGAGGCACTTCGCAGGACCCAGCACGGTCCCCGGGTGTTCTTGCCAAAAAGTGCTTAATCTTGATCTAATCATGAGACACAGCGGGAGAACCCAGAACAAGGGGCGTTCCACACACCACCTGACCGGCCCCCATCCCAAACATCCAACTCATGAAAGTCAAGACACGCTGGAGAGCTGCCAGGGCAGGAGGGCACGAAGGGGACAAGCAGACACAGCGTGGGAGTCTCGGGGTGGACGAAGGACGTTGGTGGCAAAACCAGCGGGATTCGCATGGTGTGCGGTTTAGAGAGCAAAAATGCACCAACATCAACCTCCGGTTTTGATAAAAGCCTGTGGCATGAAGAGGTTACTGTTAAGGAGGAGCTGGGTGAGGGGTCTGGAGCTCTCTGTACTATTCTGGAACTTTTCTTTACAAATAAAACAGTAAAAATAAAAAAAGCAGAGACATTAAGAGAGGACCGCTCTCGTTACTCCTCCTGAAGGCCCGTCAGCGCTGAGTCTCAGCCCAGGTCCACTCTTGCGGCCAGACCACCTTCCCACCCTCATCCCCACCACCTGCCCACCCTGCCCCCAGCCCCCCACTACTCCTCACAGGTGCCAAGCACATCCCTACCACAGGGTCTTGGCACACAGCATCTGTTCCGGCCAGCTCTGTCCTTCACGTTTCCGCTCAAACCCCATCCAGCCCGAGAGGCTGACCCACCACCGGGGGGACGGGCACCCCAGCCGCCTCTGCCCCCTGCCTGCTGTGCACTTTCCAGCTCTAAGGCTTTGTGCGCTGGTTCACTCTCTCAGGTGTAACCTCCCGGGGGACAGACCTCCCACCCCTTTAATCCACAGACTCCCAGAAGCCCAGAAGACCCCAGGCGCACAGCCCAGCGAGCACATGGCCGCAGTACAGACAGCCCGACACGCACGGAAGCGTTCCCCTCACTACGAACAACGAGATGCTATTTTTGCCTTGTCCAAATGGCAAAGTGTTTTTGTGATTCAACCCTACTTTGGAGAGGGTGTAACATAACGAGTCATGTCCGGGACAGCGGCGGGAGGTTAAGTGAGGAGAATCCTCCTGGAAGGCTGGTGGGGCTGGCGGAGTCAGAGCCGTAAAAACGGAGGAACCCTTTGATCCTGTCCATCTCCTCCTGTGACCCAAGGAAACAATCTGGGTTCCGGGGGGAAATGCACGTACGAGGATCTGCATCACCGTGTTATTTATAAGAATAAAATAGGAAATGAGCCAGATGTGTGGGGGAAGACAGACAATGGGAGGGACATTCACACGTCAAATGAGGAAAAAGCTACAGATGACTGGTTTAGCGTCATCTCAATGTTGCCAAGTGTTTACATCAATATACACATTCAGATACATGTGGAGTAACAGGTGCTGAGCCCTCCCTGCGAGCTACACTTACTTAGGTGTGGGCTCCGCTGAGCTCAGTCAACCCTTCAAAGCCATCCAAGGCAGGGGCTCTGATCACCCCACTTCTCAGGTGAAGAAACCGAGGTACCAATAGCATAAGCCAATGGCCACGGGCGCCTGCAGGCTTCAGTCTAGCCTTGGACCCAGTGCTCATCACTGAGTGTGCTCGCTTGCACACACACACACACACACACACACTTGCCAAAAGGCTAGAAGGGAATCAGCAGTGACACCTCTGGTTCTTAGTATAACGAGTAATTTCAATTTTCCTCTTTAAAAATTTCCAAATGCAGAAACCAACACGATATTGTAAAGCAATTATCTTCCAATTAAAAATAAATAAATTAAAAAAAAAACTTCCAAATGGTCTATGCTCCACATTTCAGAGTTTTATAATCAGAAAAGGTAATCTCCTAAAAACACATTCTGATGTCTGGCGATTTCCAGTTGCTGGTGAAATAATCATTTGCTTTTGATTAAAATTTGTGATAAAATACAGCCTTTCGGGAGTTTCAGAAGGGCCGGCCGCCTACTTGCGAGGTCAGGAGAGAAACCCAAAGTGGTTGTGGTCGTTTGGGGGTACATTTTCCTTTATCTCGTTTCATTGCAAACTCACTAACACTGGCAAGACTAGCGTGAGGTCCCCCTGAACACCCTTGGCCCCGCGTCCCCAGCCAGCCAGTTGGCCACTTCCTGCTTTGTGTCCCGGTCCCCCAGCCCCTCCGCATCCCCAAGGGGGTCCTGAACCATCTGAGAGTAGGCTGCCTACATTTGTGCCTGTTTTCTGCTGAATACTTCCATGTGTATTCTCAGGAACAAGGACTTCCTCTTCCGTAACCACAGGATGGTTGTCAAGATTGGGAAACGTTGGCACTGACACCACACCGCTACCCAGCT